>NC_141696.1:106664159-107264159 GCF_964263255.1 Lissotriton vulgaris
TGAGGTACAGGGTAAACAGCGGAAGAGTATTGTGAGTGCAGAGTGATCACTGTGAGTGCATAGTGTGCGGTGTGCTCATGTGACCGCAGGGTAAGTGGAGGTAGAACGTTGTAAGTTCATGGTGAGTGGCATAAGTGCAGTGTGGTCACTGTGAGTACAGGGTCAGAGGGTGGGTTGAGTGCATAGTGAGCAGTGTGAGTACATTGTGATCCCTGTGAGTGCAGGGTGAGTGTGAAAGTGGAGGACGAGAATGAGGAGTGAGTTGTCTGAATGCAGGGTGCATTCCCAGACACAGTTGAAGTTACTCAGCATGTTATTGAGGCTTGGCATAGGGTTTCAGATACAAGTTAAACTATTGCTTTTATGGCAATATTCAAGGTCCAGGGATCGAGGGTGGAGGACATAAATATTGTGCTCATCCTGCAATAAACTTCCAGTCTTGCAATTAGGGTTGCCAGCTCATTATATTGATGTCCCAGAAGGTACAAAAGTAAGCAGTCCCCTAAAGCCTATTTTCAGCACTGATCTGTGCACACTTGGAACAGCAAAAATACATAGAAAGCATTTTTACTTGTGTTATAAGGCTGCCTGAATGATCTATGACTTATAATTAATGGGTACAAAGATTGAAACGTCACATTACAAAGGAATACATACTATTTTATTTATAACCCTATTTAATGTCAAGACAAGGCCTTTGCAGGCTCTTTAAACAGCCCATGGCTGGCACTTTTATTTTGGTAACCCCGACTTTATATTCTGTTTCATGAAATGCATTCTCACATTAAGGCAGTAAAATGTAGGAATAGGCAGTGGGGGGCACAGGGGGTACTGGAACCAGAAAACAAACGGCCTCTTTAATCAGTTTACAAATGTATGTAAATATGTACATGGGGCAGATTTACAAGCCACTTTTGCATAACTTTTTCCATGTTAAAAGTAACGCAAAAGTGGTGCAAGGGGCTTGTAAATAAGCCCCATGATTTTTAACAGGCGCACACTGCCCATGGGCTCAAAAGGCTTCATTCAGCATGCCTATCCCCCTCCCACCCGTCATGTGTGTCAGCCCGGGCTGAGACAGCTTCCTGGGCACACACACGACACATTTGTAGCTGCCAGCCGCACCCGAGTACTTCACAGGTCTTTAAAAGACCATTTACGCATTAATGAGGCTTTGTTGTCCCCCTCCCCCCCCCCGAAATCGTCGTGCCTCTGGCCTTTAAAGACCTGTGACTCTTGACACTCAGCCGAGCCCCCAGCAGCTGGAGGGCTGAGATGCACGTCTCGTGCCTGGAAGCAACAATGTGGGGTGAAGTGCGCGCCCCCCCTGAAGGGATGCCGCCCCCCCCCCCCCCCCCCCCACCCAGGGGGGCATGCCCCTCAGTTTGAAGACCTATGCTTTAGACTATGCATGATTTGAATATTTGCAGATCAGCGCATGCATGCCTTGTTTGAAGGGTTGGTTTAGAGCATGCATGCATTTAATAGTTGCAGGCCAGAGCATGCATGCCTTGTTTGAAGGGGTTGGAGGCAGTAGCCTGCATGCTTTGTTCGCTCAATAGTAAACTGAAGGCTGTATGAATTGTTGTGTATGTTGGTGAATGTTAGACTAATTGAGTAGATGAGATATTTTGGGCGGTGGCCTGTATGTAGTGTGATGTCCTCATTTTGGGGAGGTTTGATTGGATCAACGAAAGTCTAGCTTATTTCACATATGTTGACAGAACAGGTAAAGTTAGTTTCCAAGCTACTAGAAAAGCCATTAAACTGCTGGCTCTTCATTTCAAGTGCATAGCTGCTTATTTGTAGCCTGCCACTTATGGCACACTTTGTCTGAGTTTATTTTTGTTGGCATAAATGATCCAGTGGATATTTCTAGACCAGGTTGAATACGGTAGCAAAGGGTACTAGTTGTATTTTTACATAGAAAAATCTACAATTTCTTTTTCCAGGTTCAAGACATCTTAAAAAACCTCAAAAACCTGAACAGAAGTTCTTTGAGTGTGAATGCGAGTCATCCTTATACCTGAATTTGAGTCTGACCATACTCCTCCGATGGGCATATGAGAAAAAACAGGCTGTAGCTAAGAGTTTCTTTTAGGTTGGTGGCATGGTCATCCGTGCACTTTTTTTTTACAAACCCCTGTAGTTTGGAGGTCATGGCTGAAGATAATCCTGTTTTCGGGAGATACTTTTAAGTGTTGTCGAGAGATACTTTTAAGTGTTGTCTTCTGTGGCTGTTATCACAACACATTAGACATCTGCATTCCAGAATAGAATAATGCGGAATCGGAGCATATGTTTAATCTGCAGTAGATAGATGTAAGAGCTCTTCTGGACTCTTAATGTCTAATGAGAAGGATGTCCAATGCTTGCATCAGAATTGTTAAGGTGGCCGGGTGCACTCGAACCTCTGTGAAAAGGATACATTAGGCCAGAGTTAACCACGTGCTAGCTAGATGTCCAAAGGATTCAGGAAGCAGAATGCTTGAAGCTTTCGTCTAGCATTTCATCGTCTTGTGAGTTTCCTGGCTTCACTTTCAAGGAGTACTAGCTCCAAGTCCTGCGTCAGGGTTTGTGCTGTCACCAAGTTCACAAGATGCACGTTTCCCTGAGGCTTTGTTTTTTGATTTACTTTGTCTTGAGGAAGCCCAGCATTTGCACCTGCTTGCTGTGGTAGCCGAATTGCTTTTCCTCTTCATGTATAAAGGTAGAGCCCTTAGAGAGGATTCTCTTGGTGGTGGGTATCTCCTTTACCCCTTCTTCCCACCTCATGTACTGTTGGCTGTAGGTAAAGCAGCTCTTGATGGCACCCAAAAGCAGGGGAAGCAACCGCATTGACGGCGGGAGTGATGAATACGCAGTCTGCGCTTGGTTCTGAGCGTAACGGTGCAGCCAGAATAGACCATGGGACTAGTAATGCCAGTATGGAGGTTGAGTGCGAACAGTAAAATATTACGTCAAGCAGCTCTCACGCTCTTCAACACTGTCACAGCTGTCTTGACCATTGCTAAGAATATCTTTACATTGGCTGGGGCCAGTGCCGTCGGGTTGTAAACATGCTAAGTGCCTTATACCGAAGGATCACAGCTGTGGCGGCGCCTTAGGGTGAACGCTCATCTGCCCTGTAAAAGAGGCAAGTAACCTCCTGAAGTTGAGGATGGGGGCATCCGGAACAGTGTTCAGTTTCCTAAGGTGACCTCTCGTCTCTGGAGTGAAATAAAAAAAAAAAAAAATATATATATATATATATATAAATGTATATATCCTTTAGTTATGGATAAATCTGCTAGTCGTACACTCCCACTAAATGCCTTCTGATGCAGTGCTCCAACAAAAAATGCTGCGATCACAAACTGTTCACAAAAAGAAATAAGTCTGAAATGGTTCTTCCCAGGATAAAACAAACCCTGGCAAAGACATTAGCTATTGCCTTTGTAATTCGAGTGCCGAGCTGCTGGATTTGCTAGAGTTTGTCTGTAAAGAAACAAAAAAATAAAATACTGGAGGAAAGGCTAACATATGTTTTATTATCTCAAAACTGTACATTGAATTCAATGTTCTTAATCTTGGTTACTGCAAAAGTTTATTATCCCAGTACTTTAAAAATAGTGAAGTGCCAGAATGTAAAGTGAAACGCTTGCCAAGGCCTAATTTCCTTTAACAAAGATTCAGCCATTTGGTTCTTGTAGCCAGTGTACAAATTTTCACCGGGGAGATTTTATGTTTTCTAGTACGGAGGTAAACGAGCTAGCTCTTCTCCATTGGCTGGCTTCCTAAACGGCGGCCAGCCGTTGGAGAAGAGCTGTGTCTGTCACTTTAAGCCTTGTCCGTTTTGGATTGAGGGGCGTGTTTTTTGCTGTCCTTTCTCTCCGTGACGTCTTCAGTCACTCAACAAAAAACACGCCCCTCCCCCCCCCCCCCCCCCCAGTCTGAAAAGGACGGGGTTACAGACTCCTGCTGCCAGTCTCGCAAAAGCCATCCTCTACAAGGAACAGCAAACCCCTGACCCGGACCTCCATTTGGCAAGAAGTATTGGCCGATTTCACCGCAGCGGGCCAGGTTCGCGAAGGAGACAAGAGCCGAGAAACATCACAGCTGTTGGCCTGGATTCCTACACCGTCATCGGTGTGCAGCGCTGTGGTTGGTCCCTGCCCCCAGGGATTCCGGCAGCATCATCAGCCTGCCGCGCTGGGATTTGCTCCCGCCTGCAGGGACTCCCACCACGTCATCGTGGGGCCGCGCTGGGATTGGTCCCAGCCTCTGAGGGCTCCCCCCTCGCTCATCCAGGAAGCGGAGCTGCTGGCCGGGGAGCGTCCCGAAAGAAAAGCCGACCGGGATTGAGACCGCCTGAAAGCCTCGCCTGCCCCGCAGATTCCAAGGTAACCGGCGCTAGAGTGCTCTGCTTTAATCACTGAGGTCTAAACCTATCCATGAACTTTATATAAGTTGGTAAATATTTCCACCAACGTTTGAGCCTGCATGAAAACATAGCCGTTTTGGCTCTGGTGGAAGTCCTTCTTCGCTATTTTATCTCACAGATTTCCTGTCCGCCTCAGCCAGAGAGGTCCCCATGCAGGAGGAGGCGGCGGCAGAGGTGGTGGCGGGGCCGGGGCCCGGCTGTCGGATTAGGGCCACGGACAAGTTGAAAGCCTGGGAGCAGAGCACGGACTCCTGGCATGCCTCCGAAGACCCGCCTCGCTGCACCCGAAGCAGATTCCATCCAACCTCTCGGCCCCCCTCAAGTGCTCCTGTCACTAATGCCCAGCTCTTTCTCTCCAAAGGGCACGTACCCAACGAGAAGATCGCAACCTGGCTGGAGGACTACAGGTAAGCCCCGACTTTGGAAACTTTTTGCTGCGCAACCCTTATGCGCCAGTGTATGGGGACAGACATCCTTCCATCAGTAAAAAAAAGACGAAGACATGTATTGACACGTGCTTTGCGTGACATGTGTGCAAGGAGGAGGGAATGACATGCAAACAGCCTTTCAAGTTTTGCGTAAAAAGAGGGTATGTGTTTGAAATAAGTTTATAATGCAGTCGAGGTTGTCTTATTTCTTCCGGCATCCTTATGGGGTGCAATGCGTTTGCTCGTTTCAGCTACCTGCAGCGCTCACTTATGGCTCTTCGGCTAATGTCAGGATCATACTCTGGCTTCCGCGTGGGTTACTCACGAACAGCTCTATCTGCTTGCGTAGAGGCATGCATTGGAAAAAGTAATCTCTCGCTAACCTGAGAAGTAACATCGGCTTCCTTAGAAACAGTCAGTTTTATGTTGCAGTCCATAGGTTGACAGATGCTTCCATGGCTGTTTTTTAAACCATTTATGAATGGCATTTTTGTAGAACGTCTTAGCTTCCGGAAACGTGGGCTTTCGAACAGTGATTTCGCCGTAGTTTTTTTTTCGTTAGATGTGAGGCGAGGTTTGCTGGCATTAGACCTTGCTTAAAAGGAAGACCGCGTTACTGTAAACTAACTTGGGCGTTAGTGGGAGCTTCACCCCCTTCCTCTGTGTCTAATCTAGATGAAAATGCTGATATCTTTCAACCAAAAAAGGTCAAGTCCGGAGAGAGATTCCAAGCCAGAAAAGCGGTTTTACCTGGGGCAGGCTCGATTAAAGGGACCCAATGTTTATTTCTGCATGCCTTGCCTGCAGACCAAGATTCCCAGACAGAACATGCACCCTCCCCCCATGAGCCCTGTTACCGCAGCCCTGCTGTTGGCTCACACACCTGAAAGGCTTCCGTCGACTGTAGTGTTACATTTGTTGCGTTCTAGGGCCTTGACAGGTGGTTGCAACCAGCGCACCGCGTCACACAAGGATGCCCTGAGTTGTTACTCTGAGACCGATGCCATTCTAAACGTGTTTGTTTCAGTGCCAAGTTCGTTTTGTGGGTCTGTCTGCCATTTTTAGGTCGAGTAACTTTAATTACTCGAAACCTATTACATCTGAACCAAAGTCTCTTGAACCAGCCGGATTTCCTACAATGCATGTTAACTTTTCAACCGTGACTCTTCTCCAGCCGCGCTTGGCCCGTTCCCTCCCACTCGCTCGCATCCGGCCCCCTCCCCCCCCAACCAGGCTTCGACTCTGTGATGCATGCAACCGTGACGCTTCTCCAGCGTGCGCTTGGCCCGTTCCCTCCCACACGCTCTCATCCCGCCCCCCCCGCCCCCCCGCCCCCCACCAGGCTTTGACTCTGTGATGGACGCTATATAAATGAAAGCGCTCACCCCCTCACTCAAAGTTTCTTTATTTACATTCGCTCTGTCTCTTAACTCTCATTGCACACTCACTACCTACTGCTCGTTCTCAGTGGCTCTTTTTCCCTCTGCCATTTCTCACTTACACTCTTTCTTCTCACCACATCAAAGGCTGCTGCCTCTCCATTCCCCCCCCCCCCACCCAGCAATGCTGAAAGCTTGTTGTGGTACTTCCCCATAGTCACTCCTCGTTTCCTGCTGTGTCCGTCCTGAATGCCAAGCCTGTATGGAGTTTGCCTGTAGTAGCGCTGCGCTACATTACCCTATTTTAAGCCAGCAGTGTCCCTACTTCAATGTTAAACGTTTGGACTGGTGAAAGGCTTATGTTAAAATCCTTTGCATTTATTTATGTGGGGACGGTGTGGGAATGTACACTGCCAATGGTAAAGTCTAGATTCACCATGTTTGCCTTGGAAAACACAGCAAATAAGAGACCTGTGTGTAAATATTTGTGGCGACCTCCAGGGCAGGTTTAAACCGGAGACCACAGCTCTGCCAGCCTCTGGTAATCTGACTCCAAACATATTTTAAACCACCTCAGAATGCAAATGTGTTTGGATAAACTATGTATATTTATTTAGTTTTATAGCATTTTTAAACACTATCGGCCGCCGAGAGCCACTCGGGCTGTACTGGAGTCTCAGAAACGTCATCAACAGTTGCCCTCTTACTCCAGGTGTATGGTTTGTGGATGTATTGTATACAGACAATCTTTTTTCAGAAGGATTTAAAAATATTCTAGCTGGGACACTAAATTTAACCTAGACTTCTAGGTGATGCGTTTGTTTTACTATTATTTTGTGCAAGAGGTGAACGTTTTTTAGGTCGAGCTAGAGTGCGCATGCGAAGCATGCGTCTAGCTCGACAACTATTGTTTTCAGTTTTCTGGGAATCTGAGACAGCGTTCGGCCACGCTCTTCTGCTGTCTCAGATTTGTCCGTGTGAGCGTGCTTCTGAGACACGCTTGCGCAGACGCACACAATGCCCCTGCTTTCGCTTGGCTCGCATGCACGAACGGCGCACACACACACACACACAGCCAGCCCCCACCCCCCTGCACACACACACACACAGGTGCGCGCACACATACACACGCTAGCTGCCCCCCACCCCTCCTGCACACACACACACATACAGACACGCACGCATACACACGCCGCCGCCCCTACCCCCTTCTGCACACACAGACACACACCCCCCGCCCCCCTAACAACTAAGCCCCACTCACAGCATCGCCCCCACTCCTGACTTCTGCAGCCACCGCGGGGCTCTCCCTCAGGCATGGGAGCCCCGCGTCACCAATGCTGCTCTCTGGCACTCCATGTTGGATGCGGGCTTCACGCAGAAGGCGGAAGTTCTGCCCCACGACCGGCTTCATGCTCCCGTACTTCCGGTTGCTAGGCCAGGTTACAATCCTTGTGCACGGAATGCCATGATCGTCTTGTTTTGAAAGAGCTTCCTAGTCCGGACTAGAGTATCTCAGGAATCGGGGTGAGTTTTGTGCTTGTTTCTTCAGCAAGCCACCCATCACGTCAACATGTCCGCTCTTTTCTGTTCACATTCTTTACCACATATCCCTCATCAGTACGACACACTACAAACTATTGGGATACAAGTTTGTAAAAATCATAATCGTTACTAGGTCATACTTATGAAAAAGTGCGGCCCTTATAAAATAAAATGGCTTCCAGTATACCACAGCAGATTTAATTGCTAATTAACCGAATAATGTCCCGTTGCAAGATGGGCACAGCATTTGTGCTAAAAAAGCAGGTCACTCTTGTCTATTCGCGGTGACTCGCGCGCTCCAACATATGACGTGAATTCAGTTTTCAGCCTGCTATTGGGCATGCTCCTAGCCTCCTGCGTGCATCTTTATCCCCTCCTAAACACTCAGGCTTGCTTTCTTAATCCCCCTCTCGCGTTGAAAACGTCATACGTTCCCGGCGTGCGTGGGTGACGTAGTTGCCCATAGTAACCTGGCGTCGCCGAGGAGAGTAGGGTGAGTTCTGTCGGTCGGTGCCGCTCCAGGGGTTCTGCCGGGGAGGGTAGGGGGTTGCGATGGGCAGTTCAAGTCACTGGCTCGGGATACGTGGCTTCACCGATACATGTGCTCGGAGCGGGGGCAGGGATGAGGGCCAGCGCACAACATCCTGCTGTGTTACTTTGCCAGTTACGTTAAGGATAACATGAGATGGGATTCAGGGATGCATGCAACGGGCTGTCGTGATGCCTAGCACGCTGTGGGCTATGGACCTTTTAAGA
This sequence comes from Lissotriton vulgaris, assembly GCF_964263255.1. Lineage (NCBI taxonomy): Eukaryota > Metazoa > Chordata > Amphibia > Caudata > Salamandridae > Lissotriton > Lissotriton vulgaris. The sequence goes on from NC_141696.1 coordinate 106,672,691, forward strand.
GCCTCTTAGCAAGTTACAAAGGCAGTCATCGAAATACATCAGCTGTCAATTTTTAAATAGGCTGAAGTAACGAATGGCATGTAGAGTATGGTATATTTGTTAGACTTTGCCACCTTAGAAACCAACCTGGGTGTCTTCTGTGTATATCGTTGGTATTGTTTTGCTCTCTATTGATTGATTAGCTTTATTCGATTTCAGTATAAAAATCATAAAAGCAACAACAGTACATAAATATACACCAATACATCAATACATTTCATTTCATAAAAATTAGCGTCTGTTAAGAAAAGATTAAATCAATAGAATAAATCAGCTAATCAATGAGCAGCAGAAAGAGTGAGCAGATTAATTAAAAGCAGGGGGGAGATGGCCACTCAGTACAAGACCACTTCTAGCCATCCGGAATTTACTCTGTGTTGCTTGGCGTTGCGACGGGACATATAATGTTCTAGGGTAAAATTCACTTAGGCTCCAAATAGATATAGGTCCATCACCTATTTGTGGCTGCCAAGATTGGAGGTATGGCACGACATATTTATTACTAAATTTTACAAGTACCAAATCGCCCACAGTATTTTTTGGGAGAGGTCCTAACCAGCCCACCCTTCTAACACTTAGTATAGTACCATCTATATTTGGGGGCAAAGGTCTATTTTTGGTTAGCCAGAACACTACCTTGTTCCTTAGGTCGTGCTGTCTTTCGTGTTTCCCCTTTGGGAGTTCTGGTATTCCTGAGAGGACACACAAGATAGGAGCTGCCTCTGGTGGCAAATGTAGGTGGTTAGTTTTGTGTGGTTTAGTGTCATAACTAGCCGTTATTCTTTTTTGAGATGACGTTTCTTTATTCTGCCCAGCCCTAGGGTAAGAACTCTGTGATGATGTGGCGGCTTTCGAGATATTTAAGGTTTTCATGTGTGGGGCAGCTAATTGGTTACGGGTGGTCTTGCTTTGTATAATGGAATTAGGCATTCCTATGGGGGCTGAACGCTGTAATTGTACGGATCCTCCCATAGTTTTTTGTAAGTAACGAGTTGGCCTTTATTGCTTCCTCGACACCCGTGAGCCTGTCCCCTAAGCTAGTCATTTTATCGATCAACGGGGATATAATTGACTTCATCATATTTTTGAGCACAGACAGTAGAGAAGCCTGTGTAGATGCTTTCGGTGTAGCAGTGCTAGGAGTATTGGGTAATGATGGATTTCGGTTTAATTTTTGTTGCTTGGCCTGACTGCCCGTTTGTTTTTTTTTTTAAAACTCTTTATTCGTGAATGTACAATTCCAGTGCAACATATAAGTACCTTAAGCATGTCATACATCACAGTTTTCATTTTTCACCCAACTTGTGTTTAAAGTCCAGGGCAGCATCTATTCGTATTTGAAAATCCGTACCGCTCTCAATTTCAGTAGCCACAGTGAATTTCAGAGCTTATCCCCTCCCACTCCACACCCTTCCCAACTATCCCACCCACACCCATCCAACTTTGGTGCTGAAGTTCTCCTGTCTATTCGGTTCGCGCTCCCCTGCTCGGTTCTTTCACTACCAGGATTTATAATGAATCGACTCCCCTTCACATCTCAGCGTCTCTTACTGGCCAGCCTAGTGCCTCCGGGCTGCAGTACGCTCAAGAGTCCTGGGACGGGGCCTGGTCAATGTCTTCTAGTGCTAGGAGCATAGTCTCCCATTCCAGTGCCATCTGGATTTTTCGCCTCCTCCCTCCTAAGGGCGGCCCTCTCCGCTCTGCCCCACTTCCCCACCTCTGCTCGCCATGTCTCCGCTCTAGGCGCTCTCGGGGATTTCCATTGCATTGTGATTGTCCTGATCGCTAAGAGTAGGGCCAAGTCTACGAATTTAAGTTTGGGCTTTAGCGTCTTGGGCCGAGGCCTGGCACCAACCCGGCAATACAATGCACTGTCTTGTACCTGAATCTGTGTTACCTCTCTGAGCGTCCGGCACACCTCACACCAGTGACCTCTCAATCTCGGGCATGACCACAGCATGTGGCGGAAGTCCGCCTCATCCATTCTGCATCGCGGGCACTGGTAGGAGGCACCGGGGAACATTTTGTGTAATCTCCTCTGGGTGAGGTATGCCCTGTGGAGGATCATGGCCTGAATGTATTTAAATCTCGCGTTTCTGGAGACTCTCCTCGGGTGTTCGAGGGCCGCCCGCCACGTCGCTGACTGCCGTTTGTTTAACCTCATCTCTTCCTTTTTGCAGAGAGCACCTGGGTGGAGACTGCGGGTGGAGAATTTGCTATTGGTCGTATTGTGAGGGGCGTAACCTGTAGAATTTGAGTTGGTTGGGAAGAACAAATGGACCCAGGATTAGTCGTAACTATATGGGAGATTGGAGCGGTAGTTTGCACATTTTCTACTTCCACAGGGGCGTACGAGGATTTACACATTTGATTTAGTTCATCCAGTAATGATATAGCTGGGGCTGTATCAGCAGTCTGTGGAGGAGAACCCATACTGAGAGAACTGTCCATGGCTGGGGATCGTTCTATTCTCTCTAATTCACTAGCAATGGGCAGTATTGCACTCTTGATATAATAGTCCATTGTTCCCGTAAGCAAGTCGCCCTGGGAGGAAAGTTTTCTAATGCCCCCCTTGCAAGACCTAGCGTGTCAGCTTATAACAGTAAAAACTAAATCAGGATCTGCTACCAAACTATAGTGACCCTTAGGAAGGACCTGTAGAATGACCCGGAAATAGTCAGTGAGTAGCGGTACCTTTAGTCAGTGTTCTTCAATTCTTGGTTCAGAAACAAGGGGGGTGCCCCGACCCGGCCTCCTCTGGCCTATGATGGCATTAGATGGCCCCATCCTTGTCCCGGGCTTCTCCCGGCACCGACCCGTGCGCGATCCTGCGACACGGGGGCTGTCCTCCTTTTGTAGCGCCTCCTGGCGCAGGACTCAGGTGTGGCGGCGTGCTCCGGCGCTAGGGCTCCTGGGAAATGGTGTCCCGTAGCGTGCGCCCCCCTCCCGCTGCGGCCGCTGGTGCAGCTATTGCGGCGGCGGAGGGGAGCGAATCGGCGTGGATGTCGGTGGTCCCTTTAATGGGACTTGCAAAGTATGCCCCTCTGCTTGGAAATGGTCTCTCTAGTTACTACAGTGCTCTTTTGGAATTCCCAGAGTCTTTCATGTTTTGCAGAACTGACAGGGAATATTAGGAACCAGAGATTTCGATTTAGTGGGCATGACTATCTACTGGTGTGTTTCTATGCCATAAATATTTTTTTCCTTTCATTCATGGAGTAATTTCTTCTCCGACATTACTCCGCCGTGTCGCTATATGGCACAATACACAGAAGTGGCCTGTCCTTTGTAGAGGTTTGAAGCTGTGTTCATGGTTACCTCACATATTCCTGAAGTACATACCCACCACTTACGTGGATCTTATATCTCGGAAGAAAAGACCTGAGTAGGACCGAAATGATGACTCTTATCAGTCCTGCGACATCTCTATTTGGCTGCATCTGACAAATGAAATAGGAGGTACTTACGATATGTGCTCTATGTTGACTGCAATCTGGGTAATAAGGTTCTTTTTGCACGTGGCGTGTGCAGAATATGAGGCGAGTGTTATTGACCTTTTAGAGCAACTGTGCTCCATGAGAGCATATTCGTTTGGGACACAACTTTAGAAGACTTTTCTTATTTTTGTCCAGAATTCGGGACTTTGAATTTTATGTCTTGCCCAATGACGCATGCATTTAAGCTGTTGCGATGCTTAGGCTTCTGTCTATAACTCCCTAACCCAGTGTTTCCCAAACTGTTGGTCGGGGGCTGATTTTTGCTGGGGCATGCAAATCCATGCAATAAGTAAAGCTACCTTTAAATTTCTGTGTTTATATGGTCTCATTTGCTGCGCTTCAAAGACATAGGTAAAATGTCAGGCTATGTCTTCTAGGCCTTGAAAAATCAGAACAAATGTTAGCAGACCTTTAGGTTTAGTGACTTGACTAGTCTTCTCGACCTAACTGTAAGGCTTGACCATAAACTCATCTCAAATTATAAGATTCTAACCAAATATTTTATTTCACAGATTCGTCTATTTCTTGATTTTGACATAAAATAGCACCTTAAAATATCTAAGTTCAGCATGTCTGCTGTACAAAAATCTCTTTAATTTAATACAGTAAGGGCCTTGGTATGACTTTGGTGTGGCAGCGGGCCGCCATGCCAGCACCCTGGCGCCACACTGTCAAATCGCGAATGCCTGCCTGATTCCACCTGGAATTCAGGTCAGGCGGTCCTGCAGTGGCTGACCTACGGAAGTGCAGTGCTAACCCTCATGCATGAGCCTTAGCAAGACACTGCAATGGGAATGCCATTGCAAGTTCCAGGAGGGCATGGACGAAAGTCACATGATGCTTTAGTTACATTGAAAAGATTGCCTGCCTTATATCCAATAAAGCAAAAGACACACAAATGATGTATGTAATGCAGAACAGATCAAAACATTTACCTCAAGTCAATTGATCTGGGTTTAATCCATCATTCTTTTGCTCACCGTCCTCGTGCCATCCCAGTTTAGACCCAGCCATGTGCAAATCAGTCTTGATAATCACAGAGATTGTAGCAGCAGACCCTACAGTCCGCACCTAAAATCATGTTCCAAAAGTAGTCTTTAAATTTTTGTGCTGCCAACCCCGACGTCAGCTGCTAATTGACGTCGCTGTGCTTTCCAGATCAAAAGGTACTTTGTTTGATTGTTTATGGGGGCGCACCAAGAAAAAGTCCAGAAAGATATTCACTTGTGTATATAGAAAAGTTCTTTATTTATTTTTGTCCATTCTTTTAAAAAACAATCACCGTGCACTTTACAAACAAATCAGCCAACGCGTTTCACTCCCTTCCAGGGAGTTTCTTCAGGGCGAATGGAAAATTCACCGGAAACGTACGTATGGATCCTTCAGATTTATGATTCGGATTAGTGTTTCGTATTTCTGTCGGTCGAATTTCTATTTATCCTGAATACCGATGCATTCGATTTAGTTTGTTTGCAGTCTCTAGAAGTCTTCAATGGATCTGATGTAAGGGACAATATGGCCTCCCCTATTTGTGTCTGACGTTCCGGTGTTTAGAAGTTTTGTCAGGGGAAGTCTGGTCACTTCCTCCTCACGCACTCGTTTGAAGGTTCCTTGGTCGTGAACCTGGAAAAGTTTCTTCGGTCGTCTCACCGCAACGGTACTGCCAAGCCAGGTCCTCCCTGGACCAGAATTATGCATCATCGGATCGGTTTGGGGGTTTCACGCCTCCTCACCCAGGCAAGCTTGAATCCAGTGGCACTTAGGGTGAGAATGCAAAAGACACACAGATGATGTACGAAAGGCAGAACAAATCAAAACATTCGCCCCCACTGAAGAGATCTGGGTTAAATCCATTGTTCTTTTGCTCACCATGCCACCCCAGTTTAGACCCTGCCTGGCAGTTCGGGCTGGACTGTTCTCATTGGGAGCAAGGTCAAGACTGATTTGCATTTGGCTGGGTTTAAACTTTAATGGTATAGGGAGCAAAAAACATTAGATTTAGGCCCAGAACTCTGTACTAGGGTGAATGTTTGACATTGTTCAACATTCTAGCCATCAGTTGCTCTTTTTGCATCATATCCAATAAAACTAGGTGACGCGCATCAATCAGCACCACTCAGCACCACCACATCATCACCCAGCGCTACCCCAGCATCACTCAGCACCACCACACCACCACTCAGCACAACCACAGCACCACTCAGCGCCACCACAGAACCACCACAGCACCACTCTGCACCACCACAGCACCACTCTGCACCACCACAGCACCACTCTGCACCACCACAGCACCACTCTGCACCACCACAGCACCACTCTGCACCACCACAGCACCACTCTGCACCACCACTGCACCACCACAGCACCACTCTGCACCACCACAGCACCACTCTGCACCACCACAGCACCACTCTGCACCACCACTGCACCACTCTGCACCACCACTGCACCACTCTGCACCACCACTGCACCACTCTGCACCACCACTGCACCACTCTGCACCACCACAGCACCACTCTGCACCACCACAGCACCACTCTGCACCACGACAGCACCACTCAGCACCACCCCAGCATCACTCAGCACCACTCACCATCACCACATCATCACTCAGCATCATCACTCAGCGCTACCCCAGCATCACTCCGCACCACCACATTATCCGTCAGCACCACCACATTATCCGTCAGCACCACCACATTATCCCTCAGCACCACCACATTATCCCTCAGCACCACCACATTATCACTCAGCGCCACTCCAGCATCACTCAGCGCAACCACAGCACCACTCAGCACCACCACAGCACCACTCAGCACCACCACAGCACCACTCAGCACCACCACAGCACCACTCAGCACCACCACAGCACCACTCAGCACCACCACAGCACCACTCAGCACCACCACAGCACCACTCCGCACCACCACAGCACCACTCCGCACCACCACAGAACCACTCAGCACCGCCACAGAACCACTCAGCACCGCCACAGAACCACTCAGCACCGCCACAGAACCACTCAGCACCGCCACAGAACCACCACTCTGCAGCACCACAGCTCTGCAGCACCACCTAATTTGGACCATCCCATATATTTATCTGGGATTTACATGTTGATTGAAGTCTGATTTCAAGGTTACAATCCACCTTCCTTTCCACTGAAGCAAAAGTTTCCTGGTTGGGCGCATCTAAACACAACAAACAAGAAAATGGCCGCCACTTCTCCCTCCTTGGGATTGTTAATGAAGAAAGCAGTCACTATCCTAGATATACATGGCTTGGCCACCCTTTATTTCAACATTGTCCCTTTATTTCAACATTGTCCCTTTATTTCAACATTGTGAGGTGCTTTAGGACTATTTCTTATTAAAGTTGATTTGTAGCTTGTACACTATAGGCTGAATATTCTCTGAACAGGTAAACATAATTTTTTTGCAAGACTTCTTTGCTTTAAAATTACCGACTGCCTGGTTTGTATCGTTTTAATGTGTTTTTACTTGTAATTGATTTTCCTTATTTAAACAGTAAAATACAATCGTTTGCATAGCGAATATACAGCCAGCAATAAATGTCACATGATTTACAAGTAATCAGTTCCTCCAGTTATGGCCATTGCATGCGTCAGTACATTTAATTACTGGGCCGGAAGGAGGCCGATTTTGGTCGTTGGAAGCTTTTATTATTAGCCAGATATATATGTATGTATGCATGTATAATATCTTTATTTATAGTAACTTGCAAATAATCATTATATAAAGCGATATTAATTATACCACGAAATGTAAACAGAAAGGTATTCGGTGGCTTATAGGGTTCTTCTCATCCCAGGCTTACTAATAATCAGTGCCACTGGAATCAGGCGGCAAGACAAGACAAATAATGCATCAGAGTTGAGTAAATTATGCTTGTTTGGGGCACCCAATCCGGAGCACCCCCCTTCACTTTTTGCGGGCTTGTTATGCCAAAGTGTGTGCTCTCATGCAGTATGTGAAATGCAGGAAACAAAACAAACATTAAGGGCTCCTCTTCAGCCATACCTGAGCGAAAATGTCCCCGGTGGCATCATCTTACAGACATTTGGGAGGGATTCGGAACAATACATAGTTGGGGAGGGGGGGGGGCGCTACTGGGAGGGAGATGAGCAGCACACGACGGAAAGAGATAATAAAACATATGTATTTCCGTGAAGTGCGGAATGAAAGAGTAGTAGGTAAATGCGAAGAATGGAAATATACATTTCAGGCAGTCAAACAGAACTGAAAGAGGCATGCCCCAGGGGAAGGACACACACAAGAAGAGGGAAGGCAAGCCATTGGATAAGAGGCAAGGAAGTGAGTGACAAAGCTACACACTGGTAAGCAGAGCCAGACAGTGTGTAGTTGCTGTTTGTGTTTACACCTACCAGACCGCACCGTCAGCAGTGATCTGTGAATGCAGTGTTGCAGTAAAACAACAGACAGCTGCACTGTGTAACAATAAAGGGAGTATCTTGGAGGGGGGGGGGGGGGGGAATTCACAGTAAACATTCCAGAAAATCGAGAAATGGATTGTGGGCGTTAAAATGAGTTCCACGGACCACCTTCCAATATTTTGTGTTGATGTAGCTGTTATTAGCATTATCAGTCGAGATTTACAGACCTCATCTGATTGTGACTAGATAACTAATGTTGAAGGATTGCGAACCATAGCAATCTTGCTATGGGAATCTTGTAATTCTCTGCACCGGCTGTAGGTTTCCTAGTCTGTCTTTTTCAAGAGTCACTCGCCCTCCGTTCTACAGAGCCAAGAATGGGAAAGGTTAGCGAACCGTAAAGGCGGTCTGCGGAATTCTCTCACTCTCTGCGGTGGTTTCCACAAGGTGCTCTGGTCCACCTAGGGTGCTCGTCCCTAATTTCGATGGACCTACTTGTCCCTACCTAACCACCAGCCCTCTGCATTTAGAGTTGATACTTGAACACAGCATGGCAGCTGGCCTCTATGTGTCCACTGACTTAAGCACTGAAGGTTATATCTTGCTAGTGGTTTTGTAATTTTGGCTTCTGAGAAGGATAAGAATGTTGCTGTTCTTGAAACTCATCTTTCCTTCTACGTGCTTGTTTCCTTCATGCAGCCTTTTAATTTTTGGCTGTTTGCATATACCTGTCTTTCTGTCACCAGGTATTTATTCTAATCTCATAGTTGGGTTGGATTTTTCTCCAAATAAAACATATTAACTCAAAGCCGTGAAACATACCAAACCACCCCCAATTCCCCCTCCCAAACAAAATAAGTCACTTTGGCGAGAGTTGTTTCAGACTTTGTTGGGTGTCATCTATGAACTTTGTCTTTTTTAACTTTTGGCAGCCTTGTATAATAAATACAAACCCACTGTGACCCTTGTATTGAATTTTCGGTGGCCTCGTACAATAGTACAAACTTGCTGTGACCCTTGTATTGAACTTTTGGTAGCGTCGTACAATAGTACATACCCGCTGTGACCCTTGTATTGAACTTTTAGTGGTCTCGTACAATAGTACACACCCGCAGTGACCCTTGTATTGAACTTTTGGTAGCCTTCTATAATAAATACAAACCCACTGTGACCCTTATATTGAAATTTTGGTAGCCTTGTACAATAGTACACACCCGCTATAACCCTATTGAACTTTTGGTGACCTCGTACAATATTGCACACCAGCTGTGACCCTTGTATTGAACTTTTGGTAGCCTTGTATAATAGTACATACCCGCTATGACCCTTGTATTGAACTTTTGGTAGCCTTGTATAATAAATAAAAACCCACGGTGACCCTTGTATTAAACTTTTAGTAGCTTTGTACAATAGTACACACCCATGGTGTCCTTTGTATTGAACTTTTGGTAGCCTTGTATAATAGTACATGCCCGCTGTGACCCTTGTATTGAACTTTTGGTAGCCTTGTACAATAGTACATGCCCGCTGTGACCCTTGTATTGAACTTTTGAGAGGGGCTCCAACAGTACCTCAGTTTCTCTTCTGCTAGTCTCTTACTGTATAAAGTACCCACTGTGAACCTTCTAGTGAACTCTTGGTCATCTCATACAGTATTGTGTACCCATCACATATTATACTTTTAGTGTGTTATTGTTTTTTTTTTTTTTTTACAGTACTATTGTACCCACTGTGACCTTCGTATTAACATTTTGGTAGTCCATTACTCTATTGTATACCCCCTGTGACCCTCTTATGAACCTTCGGTCAACTCCTACAGTGCCGAGTACCCACTGTGATCCATATGAAAGTTTTATCTATTCTAGTTCTCTGGAGTTTTCTAGCTGCGGCAGCCCCTGTTGTCTGTTACTCTACCCATGAACATCTTCCATGATTGGGTCATCGTCGCGCCTCCTGCTTCTGGCTGTGACTAGATTCCTTGTGCTCTGGTTGTTGTATAGAAGATCAATTAGGTTCTGGGTTTTGGTAGTTCCACCACTTCAGTTCACTTCTTTTGCACCTCAGATTGTTTTTTCTTCCATGACACTCTTGTAATGAACCTCATGTCTGACATTGGGAATGAGAGGGCCGTTTCCTGACCCTGTCCGCAGATTAATGGACATATCCCAAAGTTGCTGCATTTTGTTGATAATGTCCACATCTCTGTTACACCCAATGCGGTTGGCGTTATTCTCAAATTCCCTGGTCTAGAAATGTTTGGCCTGGATCTTCAGGATATTCTTACTTTCTACTCCTGGAGCAGCGACTAAACACTTGAAAGCAGCACTCCAGTGACCCTAGCTATGGACATGTACTTCTGCCTTCTCACAATGTTGCTCTCTTTTAATGGGCTGTCCCACTAATCTCATTGTGGTGGTCCCTATCCATGCTGGGTTCAGCAGCCTTGTCTGTATTGACCATCTCATTAATGGTGGAGACACCTTCAACCACACATTGTCTTCAGTTCGTCATTTGCTTTCACAGTTGTATAACTCTTCATCTGGTGGATTTGACTTCAGTGCACGCCTGTTTCACTGCTATTTTTTAACACTGAAGGATAATTCTGTCCACAAGATCCCCATCTCCTCCATGTACATGGGCCAATTCCCTTCCACCGCGAGTGAAATGAAGACGGTTCTTGCTCCTACCCTTGTATAGATACACCAGCCGACACTTGATCTATTGTTCCTCAAGAAAGGGCCTGTGGGTGTCCCTGTGAAATTAATATGCAGAAATCTCACATGGAGACGTATAGCCTCTGTGTTTGTGTGTAAAATTGCAAATGGAGAGGAAAACCAAGTATGTGAATGTCAAACTGGTTCAATCTTACACTTCCTAATTGAGAACCCTTTAGGTACGGCAACAGACAGCTTTCGTTTGGAATGCCTTGTGTCATTAGTTCTTCGAAAACGTTATGTAAAAAATGCATCGTGTGGGTGCTTAGGGTCAGTCCGCTCCAGCCATTGGCTTTCACATGTTTATGGTTTGCTGTTGCTTTGTTAGGCTGCCCGCCCAGGCCCCATAGCCTTTGATGGAAAATGACCTTCCATTTCGTCTGATGCCTTCCTTCCCTATTCTTCTACTTCCAAGTATGTAGTCTTACTCTTTATGTATTTCTACTTTAAAAACCTTAAACCATATGTTTTCTAAGCAATACTGTACAATTTCTGGAATGTTGTATAGTATGGCTAAAACTATTGGCAAAGACTATAAGTCCAAAAGATGAGCTCTATTAAGTTTGCTTATGCTTGTGTTAGATGAGTCATTCAGTATGTGCGCTTTAATTTATTTACTTAGCGGACAGTGACCTTTAGTTACTGGTTTATGGCTTTTTTTGTTAAAGAAGTGCTTGCTGTTTTATGCCTTGGTCTGCCATAAAGACATTGTGCTTGCCACTAATTTTTCTTGTGAGTAGGGTGGAGTGTTGTAGGGTGGAGTGTTGTAGGGTGGAGTGTTGTAGGGTGGAGTGTTGTAGGGTGGAGTGTTGTAGGGTGGAGTGTTGTAGGGTGGAGTGTTGTAGGGTAAAGTTGCATGAGTGGCAGAGAGGGAATCTCATCCAGTGGAGTAGAGCGTCCTAGAGTGAAAGGAAGTAGAGTGGAGTGTCCTAGAGTGGAGTGGAGTGTCCTAGAGTGGAGTGGAGTGTCCTAGAGTGGAGTGGAGTGTCCTAGAGTGGAGTGGAGTGTCCTAGAGTGGAGTGGAGTGTCCTAGAGTGGAGTGGAGTAGAGTGTCCTAGAGTGTCCTAGAGTGTCCTAGAGTGGAGTGGAGTGGAGTGGAGTGGAGTGTCCTAGAGTGGAGTAGAGTAGAGTGGAGGGGAGTAGAGTGGAGGGGAGTAGAGTGGAGGGGAGTAGAGTGGAGGGGAGTAGAGTGGAGGGGAGTAGAGTGGAGGGGAGTAGAGTGGAGGGGAGTAGAGTGGAGGGGAGTAGAGTGGAGGGGAGTAGAGTGGAGGGGAGTAGAGTGGAGGGGAGTAGAGTGGAGGGGAGTAGAGTGGAGGGGAGTAGAGTGGAGGGGAGTAGAGTGGAGGGGAGTAGAGTGGAGGGGAGTAGAGTGGAGGGGAGTAGAGTGGAGGGGAGTAGAGTGGAGGGGAGTAGAGTGGAGGGGAGTAGAGTGGAGGGGAGTAGAGTGGAGGGGAGTAGAGTGGAGGGGAGTAGAGTGGAGGGGAGTAGAGTGGAGGGGAGTAGAGTGGAGGGGAGTAGAGTGGAGGGGAGTAGAGTGGAGGGGAGTAGAGTGGAGGGGAGTAGAGTGGAGGGGAGTAGAGTGGAGTGTCCCGAAGGGGAGGGAAGTAGAGGAGAGTGTCCCGAAGGGGAGGGAAGTAGAGGAGAGTGTCCCGAAGGGGAGGGAAGTAGAGGAGAGTGTCCCGAAGGGGAGGGAAGTAGAGGAGAGTGTCCCGAAGGGGAGGGAAGTAGAGGAGAGTGTCCCGGAGTGGAGGGAAGTAGAGGAGAGTGTCCCGAAGGGGAGGGAAGTAGAGGAGAGTGTCCCGAAGGGGAGGGAAGTAGAGGAGAGTGTCCCGGAGTGGAGGGGAGTAGAGGAGAGTGTCCCGGAGTGGAGGGAAGTAGAGGAGAGTGTCCCGGAGTGGAGGGGAGTAGAGGAGAGTGTCCCGGAGTGGAGGGGAGTAGAGGAGAGTGTCCCGGAGTGGAGGGGAGTAGAGGAGAGTGTCCCGGAGTGGAGGGGAGTAGAGGAGAGTGTCCCGGAGTGGAGGGGAGTAGAGGAGAGTGTCCCGGAGTGGAGGGGAGTAGAGGAGAGTGTCCCGGAGTGGAGGGGAGTAGAGTGGAGGGGAGTAGAGTGTCCTAGAGTGGAGTGTAGGGGAGTAGAGTGTCCTAGAGTGGAGTGTCGTAGAGTGTCCTAGAGTGGAGTGAAGGGAAGTAGAGGAGAGTGTCCCGAAGGGGAGGGAAGTAGAGGAGAGTGTCCCGAAGGGGAGGGAAGTAGAGGAGAGTGTCCCGAAGGGGAGGGAAGTAGAGGAGAGTGTCCCGAAGGGGAGGGAAGTAGAGGAGAGTGTCCCGAAGGGGAGGGAAGTAGAGGAGAGTGTCCCGAAGGGGAGGGAAGTAGAGGAGAGTGTCCCGAAGGGGAGGGAAGTAGAGGAGAGTGTCCCGAAGGGGAGGGAAGTAGAGGAGAGTGTCCCGAAGGGGAGGGAAGTAGAGGAGAGTGTCCTGGAGTGGAGGGAAGTGGCATAAAGGGAGTTGCGTTGAGTGGTTTGGCATGGAGTGGAGTAGTGTTATAGAGTAAAGTGTTGTGGAGTGGAATGGAGAAAAGTGGCATTGCGTAGAGTAGACTGTTGTAGAGGGAAGGGGCCTAGAGTGGAATAGTGTTGTGGAACGGAGTGGTGTAGTGTGAAGTGTGCATGGTGTGGTAGTGCAGTGCCACGACAAACACATTTTCAATTGAAATGACCATTACATTTGCGCAGACATACAGTTTTATTTATTAAGTATTCAATGCGCAAACGATATTGAGTGGAAATGTCATCACGTATTTATTTGTTTTAATCGTATTAAAATTTTTATTTCCACCACACTTCAGAATTGTAAAAAAAAAATTGCTTCATTTGTGCTTTCCTAATTTTTATATATTTTGAAATATCTGTACAGTTCATTTACAGACATTTACATTTTGCATGTGCTAGGTTAAAAAACGTTTTCGCATAAAATCTGGAACTTTTAAGTCAAAGAAAGAATAGTAAAAATCAAGCTCCCTGGGAAGGACAGAGCTTAACATTTGACCTCCGTCTCAACAAGAACAAGACTTAAAAACATGTTTACAGAGAGCGAGCACTGTGGAAAAAATAGGGTATGCTCCACAGGAAGGACTAACTAAAGCTGGACAGCCTAAAACAAATAAAGCAGGCAAATAGAAAGCAAGCAAATGCGAGTGGAACAGCACAAAACCAATGGTAAGAAATGGGTGGAACACATTCCCAGGGAAGCTTTGTGATGTCTTCAGCAAACCAGACAGCTGTGCACTCTACTAGGCTCGGACCGAAAACTGCCCCCTTGCCTGATATCCGGACTCTGTTGTTGCTAATTTAAATCTACACCAAGGACGAATAGGAGTAAAGAGAGGAATTGCAGATATATAAACCTCCTTCAGCCCAGTCCGTTGATGTCTCCACTTCTGGGCTGTTTCCGGTCGGTTGGTGGTTAGAGGGTCTGATAAGAGCTGGCTCGTTCCTCCGCGGCCTGGCACGGGCTCTAGGAGCCTGAGTGTCTCCTTTAATAAGAGCAGTGCATGCTCTACACGGGTTTAAGGGTCTGCGGAGCCCCCCCGCCCCCTATATGACCTCTGTGAAGGTATTCATTGCTTCGATGCACAGGTCTGTGTCCGTATTAGCATAGAGCGCCCCCTTCCGGCGCCTCATTTCCTGTTTATTGGCCATTGTTCGATCTCATTAACGTTACAATAGCGCGTGAATCCTTCACCTGCCTCAGGTTTGAGCCCCGCCCACCATCTCGTGTGGGGGTTACGCTTGGGGGCTCGCGCATCTTGGCAGCCCTGGGAGCCTATCACGCACACATACCCCAGTGCGCGGTCTTCCGTTGCCCAAACAGTTTTTCGTTGCTCAAATGGGTGTAATTTCTTATATTGATATGTTTACCTGGTCTCCATTGATTGATTTTGCTCACAAGAAAGTGTCACTCATAGTCGTTGAAATGTCACTCATAATTACACAGAAATTATGAAAAATTCACACATAGCAATCTGAAACCTTGGCAGCTATGCCCATACATTATATAGTTTTCTGAGACACCTTAATGGTATTCCAATGTCACATGTGTGCCCCTGAAAGTTGAAGCTTATGCAAATCAACAACCACAATGATCACAGCAGTGTGAAGGGAAAGCTCTTTTTTTGTGGCAGTATACAGCTTCTACCTAATCAAACATGTAGTCCTAGCTCCCAACAAGTGGGCTGAGCTAAAGCCCCACTCTAGTAATATTCACATAATTCTCTGGTGACAGCTGCACTGTCAAACCAGACCATAAAAAGGTGAAAATCTTAAATCCCCCAAAGTAGACTCATGCCTTCTGTGAGTCCTGGAGAAAAAGTTCATGCAAAGTAAAGAGGACAGAGATGCCCCTTTTAAACCCTCTTGATGTCTGCAAGAGAGTGCTTCCTTCTAGTGTCTGATCATTGGTACACCTGTATGACACCACAGTGGTGGGACTTGTGGATCCAGGGGAGGGCGGTGTAGGACACCACATCAGTTGGTCTTGTGGATGCTCTGGAGGGCGGTGTAGGACACCACATCATAGAGGAGGGTCTTGTGGCTCCATGGGAGGCCAGCGTAGGACACCACATCACAGAGGAGGGTCTTGTGGCTCCAGGAGAGGGCAGCGTAGGACACCACATCACAGAGGAGGGTCTTGTGGCTCCATGAGAGGGCGGTGTAGGACACCACATCACAGAGGAAGGTCTTGTGGATCCATGGGAGGGCGGTGTAGGACACCACATCAGAGGTGGGTCTTGTGGCTCCAGGAGAGGGCAGCGTAGGACACCACATCATAGAGGAAGGTCTTGTGGATCCATGGGAGGGAGGTGTAGGACACCACATCATAGAGGAGGGTCTTGTGGATCCATGGGAGGGCGGTGTAGGACACCACATCATAGAGGAGGGTCTTGTGGCTCCAGGGGAGGGCAGCGTAGGACACCACATCATAGAGGAGGGTCTTGTGGATCCATGGGAGGGTGGTGTAGGACACCACATCATAGAGGAGGGTCTTGTGGATCCAGGGGAGGGCGGTAGAGGACACCACAAAGGTGGGTCTTGTGGCTCCATGAGAGGGGGGTGTAGGACTCTACAGAGGTAGGTTAATGGAAGGGGGGTGTAGGACACACCGCCTGACTGCGGTGAGTCTTGTGGATCCATGGGAGGGCAGCGTAAGACACTACATCATAGAGTAGGGTCTTGTGGATCCACTTTAGGGCGGTGTAGGACACCACATCACAGAGGTGGGTCTTGTGGCTCCAGGGGAGGGCTTTGAAGGTGATCACCCTCCTGTGGAACACTTGTCGCCTCAAGGAGCTGCATGAATTTGAAGGACATGTACCGGGTAGGCACCCTTTTTAGGTTTCGCCTGGGGCACGGAGCTCCTAGCTCCGCCCCCAGGGGAAATCTTTTGTTTTGCAGTATGGGGGACTTGAATCCGCCCCTTCTTCCATTGGCTAGCTCCATAAATGGAGGCTAGCCATTGGAAGATGGATCTGTCCGTCAAGGCCGGACCAGATTCGTGGGCGTTCCAGAGATTTTTTCCATCTCCGCCTCTGCGATGTCGTCATCGCGGCGGTGGGCGGAGTTTCGTTTTTTTTTTTTAGGGTTTGTTTTTGTCATTCCATGCCGACCACGGCCGCCGGAGGAAGCCCAGGTGAGAGCTTGTTTTTAAATCTTGCCTTCCAGCCCCCTCCTCCCCCTCCCCGTGTGTCCGTTCCGCCCCCCTCCCCGTGTGTCCGTTCCGCCCCCCTCCCCCGTGTGTCCGTTCCGCCCCCTCCCCCGTGTGTCCGTTCCGCCCCCTCCCCCGTGTGTCCGTTCCGCCCCCTCCCCCGTGTGTCCGTTCCGCCCCCTCCCCCGTGTGTCCGTTCGGCCCCCTTCCCGTGTGCCCGTTCCCGCCCCCCCTCCCCTTTCACTGAAAGTGATTTGTTTCTGGAGCTCGGGTCAGATGCGCTGTCCATTCCCGCCCCCCTCCCGCTGTGCGTGTCTCGGCTCCCGCCCCCCCTCCCGCTGTCCGTGTCTCGGCTCACCCCCCTCCCGCTCCCCCTCCCGCTGTCCGTGTCTCGGCACCAGTGGCGGTGAAAGTGATTTGTTTCTGGAGCTCGGGTCAGATGTGGAGCGGCCGGGACCGGTAGGATGCGGGCGGCGGTTCAGTAAGGCCTGTGTGGCTTGTTTTTAAAATGATTGAATGCCCCCTTTGGGGCAAAGCCAGCTTCCTCTTCGTATTTGCTAGGGCAGGGCCCGCCACGTTTGTGATGTCAGGGGTATCTCCGGTGACATCACGAAAGGGGCGGGCCCTGCCCTAGCAGTCACGACGAAGGAGCTCCCTGGTCCCCTGCAGCCACCGCCATCGGGATCCACGTGGGATCCGTGGAAATGCCATTTTCTGCCCCCCAGAGCACAGCCATGGGTAAGCGGGCTCTGGGGGGGCTTCAATGTAAACTTCATTTTTAAAAAAACATCGGGTCCGCGAGCCATCACCCAGCAGATCATGCCGCACAATCCCCGGAGCCCCACAGGGCCCACAGCGGGCTCTGGGGGCTTTATTTTAATTATCAATAAAGGGGCTTCGATCACCAAACGGCCACAAAAACCCAGAGCCTCTGAGCACCTTAAAACCACAGCGTGCTCATGGGCCCTTTCGACCCCCACGCGACTGCACAAACCCCCAGGGCACCACGCCTGGAAGCGCTCTCTGGAAGCCTTTATTTTTTTATAAATACAATGTTCCTCGAGCCCCCCCAGCCACCAAGCCTGCACAAGCCCCTGAGTTAAGCACTTGGACCTCGGACTCTGGGGACCTTTGATTTTTATAAAAAATGAGGGGACCTCGAGCCCCCAACATCCTGTTTCATGGAGGGATACAAGACAGGGAAGAAGAAAACGGGGTGATGCTGACACAGGGATGTAAGAAGGGTGTGGTAGTGAAGGGAAGTGAGGGGAATTTAGGGGATGACTTATTGATGTGCGGTGGAAGGAAGTGAAACAAGCGGGTGTCCAGAGGGTAACCATTTGATAGGCGAATACTTGGCCAAAGGGAGTTTACCTAATTTTTCTAATTCGCATTTCGTGAACCCCAAATATCTGGACGTCATTTGGAGTTATTACTGTATTAGGCAGAAAGCCATGGATTTCAATGTGCAATGTTTGTTTGTGCTAAGCTTTGCTTCCTGATTTGCGGGTTTGAGGAGTACAGGTGGTAAACTATTTTTCGTACATATTTTGTACTAACATTTTGTTCGCTGCCAACCTATAGCTTTTGATACATTTAAATCCAGATGAAAAATTGAGCGCCGTTTGCTCTTTATTCTCTGGAAGTGCACGTGTAAAAAGAATGCAGAAAATGTGGTTACTTTCCTTGTACTTTAAATGAGTCGCTGGAGGGCGAGGTTGCAAGGAGTGAAAAGGCTGTTCTTTGACATGGTCTAAAGGTGTATTTTAGAACACGTCTGTCAATTTTTTTAAGGTGCGTAACAAATCGCCTTCATAGAGCTGATTTTGTGAAGATGTTAGACTTTTAAAATGTTCATATTTCTAACAGCATCCTGTATTGGCCCATAGACTGAACCGGGTAGGATGTGACTGTCACCAGAGATGTCATGTTGAATGTGTTGGAAGATCTGTTGTAACCGTGAGGAGGGGTTTTGATGTAGCCTTGGCCTCTTTGGTGGTGGCTGTTCTGATAACAAATACTGTTATTCGTAGTACTTAAGGTATATTTAAGGTATGATCTTGACTAATTCGCCTGAAGCAAGGATGGTTACGTTACAAAGGGGAACTATTTGTTGGTAAATCAATGATAACAAACTGTTTAAAAAGAAGTATCAAGCCTTTACAAACCTAAACATTGAAGTTTGAGATTCAGCCCCTTTGCATGTGCTTTGTCTTGAAGAATAACGAAGTGGACTCATTTTTAAATTCATAACGTAAATGAATGTGAACAAAGTGGGGGAGGGTGTCCTATTGACGGAGTAACAAAATTCCTGGTCTAAATTCGCACTCCCGAATTGTGTTGTCCTGGACAAATGTTAGCAATGTGTCCTATGCAGGAACACGGAGTGATTAATCTCTTAAACAAGCAGAAGATTCACATACTGGTGCAAGAACGGTGCCTACCGACGTATATCAGTAGTGGTTGGTGTGCGATTGTCCTGCTGCAATAATTTCTAGTTCTCAAGTCAAGACTTGACTTGACTAGTTCTGAAATATCTAGTGTCTGTTTTGTGTTTTTTTTATGTTCAATGTTAGTAATGCGATGATTTATAATTATGCTTGCGGTGGGGCTACAATAAAAATGAAGGCATAATTTTATTACCTGTTAGTAATAGTTACTGTGGATTAATTGTTCTGAGAACATTTACTAGTAAGTGTTTGTTGTTTATGTTCGACTGAGACATATAGTTGCAAAATCTTTCATATGAACATGTGGCGTCTCAAGAGGGAAGACCGTATCATGCTGCAGTTGTTATTTTAATCCAAATCACAAGCATTAGTAGAGGTGATAAACCCAGCCACAGTATTTATTGGCAGATTTGAGTAGTCCATTTGCGCCCTGCTGCTTAGATTCGGCTGGTATTTTACTTTACATGTCACTTTAATATATTCTGGCCAATGTGCTTAATATTAAGTATTGACTGGTCTCTCTAACCCAAAAAGTTTTTTTTTTAAAAACACTGTTAACTGGTGTTTTGATTTCACAGTGTGCACTTTAGAGAATCCAGGGGTTCAAATGTCCCTTTAACATCTTGTTTTTAGTACGTAAGCATAAAATCACGTTTTAAGTCTCTGCACATTGTAAAGTTTTTTTTAAACTGATGGTGGAAATATAGGATCGTGTTATGCTTTTATCAGTAAAGCATTTGGATGAGACATTTTCCTTCCCTCTCATTAATTCTGATTTCTTGTTATCTCTTACTTGCCTTCTTATCTCTTCACTGTCTTCAAGTCTCTCTCTCTCTCTCCCTCCCTCCCGTGCAGGAATGACTTTCTAAATAGTTCCAGACCAAAGTCTGATTTGGCTTATCAGGATATGAAATTAGTAGTGGGAGTTGGTATGTTCCTGTTAGGAGAATATGCAAATGCGTTAATATTTTGTGAATTAAAATTAATGTTCCAGGATGGTAGGTGTGCCTATTGCCAAGCACAAAGTAAATGCTGGTGGTATGAAGTATTGTTGAATTTGACTATATCCAGTTGGGGCTGGTTGGATAGTGCATGGCGTGTCCTGTACAGTGCTGCTTCAAATAAACTCAGTAATTCACACCTATATGTCTTATCTGGACTGTGCTGGGTTTATGACCTGTGTTCCAGCTTGTGTGTCTTACGTATAGTTTGTAAACACAACAAGATGATGGGCGGAGTGCTGCAACTTTTCAACCTCTCCTCCCCAGGGCTGTGAGCTGTGTGGGCTGTGTGGGCTGTGAGAGCTGTGTGGGCTGTGAGAGCTGTGTGGGCTGTGAGAGCTGTGTGGGCTGTGAGAGCTGTGTGGGCTGTGAGAGCTGTGTGGGCTGTGAGAGCTGTGTGGGCTGTGAGAGCTGTGTGGGCTGTGAGAGCTGTGTGGGCTGTGAGCTGTGTGGGCTGTGAGAGCTGTGTGGGCTGAGAGAGCTGTTGGCAATGTAAATAACAATGCCATTTATTTATAAGTAAAAAAAAAAAAGAAATGTCATGAGCAATGCCAATAGATCTAACTTTTCCAAAGGCGAAACCGTTGCATTGTAAATGCTTGTTTCATTCTGTAAAGAGGAGACCAAGATCCCAACGAAAGTCTCCGCTAACTTCAGCAAGCATTGGCAAAGCACTTAGGCCTGGCTTCCATTAGTCATCATAAACCAGACTGACTATCAGCTTTGTCAGTATTGAGATCTAATTAGATATGGGGAGATAGAAGATGCTTGAAGGAAGATGTTGTGTCCAGAAAAAGATTAGAGCTGGGCGGAGTTCTACTACACACAACCCTGCAAAGTGCCTCAAAAACTCAGCTGCGCTCCGTGGAGTTCTGCCAGCGGCGGTGTCTATTAAGTTGCACTGCTCGCACTGATTTTAAGAGCAGGCTGTTTGTCCTGCGCTGTAAAATCAATACGAACAGCTCTTTGCGCTGCTGCTTTCTGCCGCTCGAGTAGACATTCTACTTAAGCGGCAGCTTCCTCAACGCGAGTGGCAGATTTCTCATCGCAAGCAGCAGATTTCTCAACGTGAGCGGTTGTGACCTGCCGTGACCGCCCATGCTGAGAAATATTGTAAGTAAGTCAAGTACACGATTTTTTCTTGCAAGCAATTGCCAATTTAAAGTTGGCGAGCCGCACAAGAGAAAAAACTCCACTTCGCTGAACTCCGCGAGGAGAGGGCAAAACTCTGCGATCTCCGCCGGAGGAGTCGAATTATTTGCCCACCCTCACAAAAAATGCAGTGTCTGGTTCAGGCAGGCAGAGGTGAGTGAGTGGGAGAGGTTTAGGTACGGAGAGTCGCAGGAAGTTGGGGGTGGTGAGCTTTAGAAACCTGGAGAAGAGGGGGTATGAGCGGAGAATGACGCAGGCAAGGGGCAGAGACCGATTCTAGTTGGTGGAGTGAGGATAGGGAGGGTTGCAGATACAGGTGCAGGCTGGGTGGAGGATGACGGTCCTGTGGACAGTGAGAAGTGTGTACCTGGGAGAGATCTGATCAGGGAGAAGGGACTTTGACAAAATGCCAGTTTTCGTTTTTTTCAGAAACCGCGGGTGTGCATGTCTTTTTATAAAATGCCCACTGTGTATCCTGTTTTAGTTTTGCGTTTAGAATCACAGCATGGTAATGCCAGTGGATTTTAGACAAAATGCCAGTTTCTCGTATGTTTGCTATAAACTCTATGCACGCTCACATCTTTTTCTAAAACACGTCCAAGCATTGCTAGCCGATCATATTGTGGCATTCTTGATATGAGATGCTTCCTACACTGTCTGCAGGACTCCGATAAAGGAAAGATAAGCGGTGGGTTACTATTGGTGCTTTACTACATAAAACATCCTCTTGTCTCAAATAAACAAAGCATGCGACAGAAACCGAGCCTTGGAATGAATAGACAGTGTGTGTAATATCTTCATGGAGACCAGGGAATGGTTTTATCTATTAAAGCTGTAAAACCAACAACATATTATCAAGACTGCGAAGTAAAAGAAGTCAAAGAGCGAAGGAGACGCATGCATATCACTGTTTAGTGGCTCTCAGTTGAAAACTACAGGCCTTGTCCTATCTGCAGTCTAGCAAGAGGGCTACTTTAAACCCTTCGCCAAAGTCTAATGGGACCACAGTGTAATCATCTTCATAATGCTAGGGCCTTGACTGACCGTCCATCCAAGCAATGGCAGCCCATGGAAAACACATGCAAGCCAATAGCTGAAAGAGACTGGTTCAAAGCCAACTTTCTCTATATACTTACAATTCTTTTTAGACCTTGCCTAGAGGCAGATGGACGGGTCTCGTGTTTTGATTGGATGATTAGTATCCTTCGAGTGCTGATGTCAGATCTGGCTTTGTAGTGCGAGTGACTATTTTCCTTCTTTCTTTATTTTCCTGCCCACATGTCCTTTTTTCCCCTCCCTGCCCTCATAATCAAAATTTAAAACCAGCATTTACAATGCAATGGTTTCGCCTTTGGAAAAGTTAGAGTAATTGGCATTGCTCATGCCTTTTTTTTTTTTTTTACTTATAAATAAATGGCATGGTTATTTACATTGCCAACAGCTCTCACAGCCCACACAGCTCTCACAGCCCACACAGCTCTCTCAGCCCACACAGCTCTCTCAGCCCACACAGCCCACACAGCCCTCACAGCCTACACAGCTCTCACAGCCCTCACAGCCCGCACAGCTCTCACAGCCCGCACAGCTCTCACAGCCCGCACAGCCCACACAGCTCTCACAGCCCTCACAGCCCTCACAGCCCACACAGCCCTCACAGCCCACACAGCCCACACAGCTCTCACAGCCCACACAGCTCTCACAGCCCACACAGCTCTCACAGCCCACACAGCTCTCACAGCCCACACAGCGCATGACAAGCAGAAGACTAATCAATGAGAACATAGTGCTGGGTGCTTACAGAAAGCATCTTGGCTGAGTTGAGGGATAGTGTTTGGGAGGAAAATGGTGAAGAAAACCTGACACCTAAGTTTTTAAGGCACTCCTGATGCAGCAATACTTTACCTGAAAATCCCGAAAGCATGGAGTGTGATAATTTCCGGTTATGGTGTTACCCTTCCATTAGGAGACTGCCCTGAGGGTTTTAGAGTTATTGCTGAAATTGTTATTTTTACATTTCTGCATTTGCCTTCGACACTCAGGGCAATATTACATGGACACACTTTGCCAGTTCTTACCTAGTGAAAAGTGTCCTTGAATAAGAATCAAGATTCAGGCAGAAATTCCATTTTCTATCCAAAACAGAATACAGATGGGGCTGATATTTCATCATTTTGCCCTGGCAGCTCATAGGAGACCACATAACCTGACACAGAATACAGTAGAGAGGCATTAGGTCAGTGATCCTAATGCAGGCGGCTTGTTTATAGGCATTGTCACAGTTGTCCACACAAGTCAAACCTTGTTTTGCCTGTTTTAAAAAGAGGTTAATAGAGGTCATAGGACGTTCTGAGAATGTGAGGTTTGCTGAAACCGAGGCCCGAGCTTCTTGTCTGTTCCACGGTCTCAACCTTATCTGGTTCGGCCACCTCTGGCGCTTTGTGGTCACGCAGAATGCCAACAAACAAAGGCCTCTAACAGTGGCTGCTGAGTTGCGAGTATAGGGTGTCGGTGCTGCGAGGGCACAGGACACAGGCTGTTGAAGTAAAAGTGCGGGGCGGGGCGGGGAGGCATGAACGACAGGGACCCGGGTCAGGAGCGTGTTATTGCTGCAGACAGTCTCCGCATCCTGGCCGGTTGACATTGTAAACCTAGACACAAGGGTTGTTTGAGGGGAGCCTGCCAGATTGACAATGTAAATGTGTAACACGCACACAGCCTGAGAGAGCGGGCAGTCGGCGGGTGGGAGAGCGCTGGCGTGGGGTCGGTCGCACGGAGATTGAGTTTCGTCTGAATTAGATCAGAGCTGTGGGAAACGGCACCTCCCAAACACACACACTCGTGCACACACGCGGGGCGGGCAGCTGTGCTCCACTATTAAGGGCATTTCGCAGGAGCTAACTGTGAACTTAATTACTGTCTAACTCACCACAATATGCGTGCCAGCATCTACCGTCTCCAGCGCCTACGATTTAAAAGGCTCCACCGGCCATAAACTATTCTAGGAGAGGGCGTCAGAGCCGAAGGATGGCAGCAAGTTCCCATTCCTTTCCGTTTAAAATGAACCGAAGACTTTGAAGAGGTACAGAGAAGGGAGTTTGGTTTTTCGGAAGCACTTAAAGTGGCACTGCGGGGCTTGGTGGCGCTATGTAAACTAGCTAATGAAACCCTGCGTTTGACTCTCTGCTGCGATCAGCTAAAAAAAGTAGGACTGCGTGATAACGAGTAAGATCATTCTATCTCTTCCTGTCCTCTCACAAGACCCTGTTTCTAATGGTGAACAAGCTTTCTGAACAGCAGTGCCTCCTCACGAGCAGTGAGAGAGGAGGGGGGCAGGGGCTGGGGGGGTTGGGAGCGGACCTCTGCGTTCACTTCAAGCACATCAGCCTCTGATAAATAGTGTAGGAGTTGCCTTTGAACATGAACTCACCCAGCTGGAGCAAGGAGGCCACTTCCAAGGAACAGCAGAAACACATCTGTTTCTGGCATGACTCTGCAACACGGGAGGGATGGTTATACAATGTCCTGCACAGAACCTCCACCATGAGGCAACAAGCACCTACGAGCACACGGACGAGTTACAGTTAACAAATGTAATGGGACTGTACCCTATGTTCATAAGAGAGACAATAGTTTCAAACCTAGACCCATAATAATTAGGGACCCAGTAACTCTCTTGCACTTCACCTGCTGGCATAAAGAGTCTGCATACAGAATAGTCTGTCATATGAGTAAGTCATAGCGACAGGACTCAATATAGTTTTACTCAAAAACCATCTTCTCATAACTAACAATTGCTGCAGAACTTATAAATTAGCTAGATATCATACACATGAGTTTCAAATTCTCATAACGTTTGTTCGTTCCTATTCATAAATTGCGGCTTCAAAATGAGTCTCTATCACATAAGGATATCAACACTCAGTGGACACTGTCAGAATTGTAATGCTAAACACTATCAAGCCATCATTGTGCTATTTAGGACTCTAAAAATCCACAGGCATGGTAGTGAGCATCGAGGTAAACTAAACACAGTAAATGCAAAACGAACGTCGAGTTAAACTAAACGCAGTAGATGTAAAGCAGTACTGATAGAGCTCACATCATGGCAATGCCAAACAAATGTCAGCCCGATAGCATAGATAAAGTTGTATGTCGAATTAAGCTAAATGCAATAAGTGCCAAACGGACGTCAGATTAAATTAAATGCAATAAAAGCAAGGCGGCACTGATAGAACTCATGTCATGGCAATGCCAAACATATATGAGCCCGGTGTCATAGTGGTGTCAAGATGCGAAGCTTACCGGTGAGGAAATTTCAAAGAATTGCTCCGCGTCAGCTTCTAACGAACGTGCGTATTCCCCAGAACTAGGTACTGAGTCCAGTGAGCAAGAGAGGGGACTCTCGTATGCCTTAATGTTAGACAAAAACAGCCGCCATCTTAGGACAGTCAATCCGTATAGGGGTTGAAACGTATTGGTCCAAAATGATTTAGACCAGACCAATACGGGCAATGGAAAAGGACGAAGTGTCAATAGTGCATAATAGCCATTAATAATACTCGGGCCATGTTTACGACACATGAGTAACAATCCGATATCGCGGTAATGTAATATGGGCATTTTACCGATAGTCAGTTAAAAAATTAAAAACCATCCTAATCGACTTCAATAATGCGAACATAACCACGGCAGCTAAACATTTCTAAAAAAGTAACTACAAAAGGAACAAGCACCTACGAGGACACGGGGGGGCGGGAGAGGACACGGACGGCGGAAGGGGGGCGGGAGAGGACACGAACGGCGGGAGGGGGGCGGGAGAGGACACGAACGGCGGGAGGGGGGCGGGAGAGGACACGAACGGCGGGAGGGGGGCGGGAGAGGACACGGACGGCGGGAGGGGGGCGGGAGAGGACACGGACGGCGGGAGGGAGGCGGGAAAGGAACGACAGCGGCAGGGGGGCGGGAACGTGCACAGGACAGCGAGGGGGGGCGGGAACGGCGCATGGACAGTGGGAGGGGGGGAAGGATCACGGATCTAAACAAAATGCTCCTTACCTGATCGCCTCGTGGGAACTCGAATCTTGCAGCCAACTCCAACAACAAACACTTAGCAAAAGAAGAAAACAGGCGGACTCCCAAAAAAAAAATAACACACACCCACCACCGTGATGACGAACAGAAGTGGGTGGAGAGGGAAAAAATGTCGGGAAGCCCCCGAATCTGGTCCGTGAATGACGGACAGATCTCTGTTCCAATGGCTAGCCTCCATTTATGGAACTAGCCAATGGGACAGGGGGGCGTATTCAAGAGTCCCTAACTGAAGACTAGAGATTTCTCTGGGGGCGGAGCTTACGCTCCGTGCCCCAGGCGAAACCTAAAAATGAATAACCCTCCAGTGGCTTTATGTGCTACCCGGTACCCATCTTGGAAAGATTTTTTTGGGGCTTTAACAAAAATCATTCTGCGATATCTGCTGCTCTTGCATAAGCACAATCGACATGCATTTGGTTAAAAAAGAAAGCATTGGCAAATCCAGCAAGATTCACGTCATATGCAAAACCTATTCGTTTTGCCTAAGCATGTTTAAAGAAATGTCATGAGGTCGTCAAAACACCTGGCTGTCTGTAACCAGTCCTAAAGTGAAACACCAGTCTGCAAAATAAACCAAAGGTCCACGTGATTGTCAATTTTCACTGCAAGTATTTGAATGTAAAATTTTAAGCACTCAAGCTTCCAGTCTGAAAAATGGTAATACAAGTGCCTCTGCGTATGAACCCTGACTCTATAACTTCCTCCCTAGAGCCATTCACCATGTCCCTGGCCTGCTTGCTTTCAGGTACAGCCTGAACACTAATCTCGTTTCTCTGTTCGTTTTATTGCAATTAAATGACCCACACTTGTTAGTGGCAGCATGTGTTCTTTTTCTTTTCCCCTTATTTAATTTTTTGTGGCATATGCTTATGATAAAACTAAATACAATGTAACTATTTCATCGGCTCTGACAGAAAGCTCCGACACTAAACACACAGCCATAACTTCTACTCTCAGGTACCCCTCTGTATATTCTTTTCCCGCTTGTGACTGTGGATTTGGAGAGTTTAGTGATTAGAAAATCTGGTGGTCAAGTAGTAAAGTGAGCTCCAACTCTCTTAGGGTGATGGTATCTGAGGCACTAACACACAACGTAAGGCTTTGTATGATTGGGTTATCACGTGCAGCGTAATGTGTTTCCGTAAGAATTGCCACTAATACAGCAGATACTTCTGGAATTAGTTCTTTGTAACTCGGTTGGGGGGAGGGATTTCAACGTTCAGTGTTGCTATTTTTAACTTTTCAGACCATACCACACAAAAGAGAAGTTTATACATACAAGCCTTCTGGACGGAGGCCCATACCTACTCCTGTTTGTAGAGTTGTAGGTTGCTGTAACAGCCCCCACCTGGGATTCCTCTAAGGTGTTAGTCAGTGGATATTCGATTCATACCGCAAGAGCTGTTTAAGGTGGGGGAATTTATAGGCACTGATCTTGCTGTAGCTAATCTTTTAATATGCTATATTTTCTTCCTTCTTTCTAGTCCTTCTCCAATATGAAAAAGTCGAACCCCCAAGTCAGATGGCTCACCTGGGGTTCCCCGGAAATGTATGGGTGGGCGATCCTCTTTTTCTCCTACAAGGTGTGTACTGTCCTCTTGCTCTCCCTTCCACCCTTGCCCTTTTGCTTGTCTTCTTTCATCCACCATCCCTTTCCTCCTTTCTGCTGTGTGCATGTGTATTTGGTGTGAGGCTTGGTACCATCTCTACATGTTTCCTCAATATTTGTTGCGTAGATGTCTCTCATTTATCTTTTGTGTTATGTCGTTAAACCCTCACCATTGGTTGTGTGAAGAAGTATGCTCCCCATATTTGCATGAGATCTTCTTGGTACCTGCTTCCCCGTGTGGTGGACTGCATGTTGGCCTGCGCTTCTTGATGTGGTGTTAGGGTTTTCTGTGTAATGCAGGTAGTGTGATTTCTCAGAGCTTGTAACCTCTACCACACAGATTAGCATTCAGAGAAGTGTAGAGCCACAGCTCGCAGTAAGATGTGTTTCTGTAGTAGGGGATCTCTGTGTATAGTCATAATCTAGTGAATAGTCCCGCCCATGTGCGTGGACCCCGGCAATCAAAAATAATCTCTTAAGTTGTCAAAATCATGCAGAAACTGCAAAGACACTTAAGAGAGAATTTAAAGACAAATAATGCAGCCTATATCCACAGGCTACACTGTCCAGTACTTCAACTAGAAATTCCACCAAAAATCACCACACACAGCCCAGCCTGCCAGTTTCTACCATAGAGAAACCTGCCTCCCCCAGTCCCAGACTCAGGAATGATAGAGAGGAAGGTAGGGACAGACAAGCCCCATAGGCTGCCATTATGTGGCTTAAATAGGATACTGTGCCTTTAAGAGAACTTTCCAGACTTCTCCCAGTATCCCAGAATGCATAGCAGGTCCAACTTACTTTCAGTTCTTTTTTCCGGCTCCTGCTTACAGGACCCTGGCATTGAGCTCTCCCTTTTTCAAGGGTTTATTGAATTCGTTTTTGCACTTTTTGACTTTTAAAAGTGCTGTGATTACTGCTTGGTGTTCTCTTCTCACCCTTGTGCTGTTTTTTAGGCGTTTTGGGGCTCCGAAATGCCTGGCCTTTTTGTTAAGTGCCCAGCATGTGAGAGGAAGAAGGCCAAAAGCGACCCCCATGATGTCTGCATCGTGTGCCTTCCAGAAGATCATGGCCCTGAGGAGTGTGTGATCTGCCAGCAACTTTCTGCTAGGACACTCAGGGACAGATTGAAGATCAGGCTGGCTGGCCTGGAGGATAGGCGCCAACGTGCTGCAGGTGGGTCTGGGCAGCCTGGGGGGGATCCCTCTGCCTCTGCTGAGGCCCCTGGGGGGCTCCCCGGGGGCAGGAAGTCCAGCCAACGATCCCATTCTCCGTCGACGTCGAAGGCTTCGACGGCGGCGTCGAGAGGGATGACGACGGCGTGCTCCCCGTCTCCCCGGGGCTCCGGGTCGAGACGGCGCGACGACTCGACGGCGAAGGAGAAGCCGACGTCGACGTCATCGTCTTCGTCGACGTCGAGGTCCTCATACCGACGCCGAAGGCGCAGGGACGGGCACCGGCGCTCGCCGTCGAAGCGGCACCGACGCTCGCCGTCGAGGCGACACCGTCGGTCGTCGTCGAGGCGACACCGCCGATCGTCGTCGAGGCGACACCGCCGATCGACGTCGAGGGGCTCCTCGACGTCGGGAACATCAAAACGACGACGGCGATCGACGCCGAGGGCGGACCGCCCGACGTCGAGAGGACGACGTGAGAGGTCGCGCAAGAGGGGATCGACGTCGAGGAGTCGACGTTCGACGCCGAGGATGAGAGGGTCGACGTCGAGGGGACGACGTTCGACGCCGGAGTCCAGGAAGCGCCGTTCGACGCCGGAAAAGCGTCGTTCTGCGTCCAGCAGACAGCGGTCAGCGTCGAGGAGTAGGTCTCCCTCTCCCAAACGACGCAGAGGGGGCTCTAGCCCCAGGAGTCACGCCACTTCCAGTGGACGCAAGAGGAAGAGGTCGCCTGCGGATGGGGATGGATCTCCGCACCCGTCCCCTAATGGTTCACCGGGCTCGGTGTACTCGGAAGTGTACACTCCATCTCGGCCCGGGACTCCTCCTCCTCCACCCGTACCGAAGGAGGACCCTCCGCCCGTGCCACCACTTCCTACGGAGGATCCTGCTCCACCTCCGGTCCCACCGCATGGGCCCGTCCCACGGCCGGTGGTGCCTCCGCCGAGGTCCGCTTCACTGCCGTCACTGCCTGTTCCTCCCAAGGGGACCCCGAAACCGAAGCCCCGGGAGGATCCAAAGAGTCCCCGTGAGAAGCCACGGAAGACCCCTCCTCGCAAACCGAAGGAGCGCCCTAGGGCTGGCAGGTCTCGTTCTCGCTCTAGGCGCAGATCTTCCACGAGGTCGAGACACCGCCATAGGAGGCGCGAATCTCGCTCCCGCACGAGATCGTCTGGGACCAGGGACTATTCACCTACGCTGTCGGGGTCGCCGGACACCAGGGTGTCCCCGATAGATGACCTGGTTGCCTTTCAAGACGTCCTGTTGAGGGGCGCGGCAAAGCTAGGCATTACACTGACAGTGCCTACTCCGAAGACGTCCGTCATTTTCGAGACTCTACATCAGAGGCACATGTCTCGTCCCCTCCTGCCCTTGGTGCCGGGCTTGGAAGAACCGGCTATGGCGCTGTTTCTCACCCCGGCTGTGACGAGAGCGGCCCCGTCCAGACTACTGAAGAAATACCGGGCTCCCGACTCGGATCCGGCCTTCTTGAGAGCTGAGCCTCCGCCTGACTCCGTCATCGTCACGGCGGCCCGCAAGCAGCACTCCACCACCCGACCTCCACGGTTCCCCCGGACAAGGAGTCTAGGTGGATGGACTCGGCGGGGCGTAAAATCTGTGGGACTTCCGCGACATCCATGAAAGCGGCGAGTGCCACGGCTCTGTTGGGGCGTTACGACCGCGCCCTCTGGGACTCCCTCGAGCGCTTTGCGGAGCATCTACCTCGGGAGCAGCGTGAAGACTTCATGGAGGTCCTGAGTGAGGGGATGCTGGTGGCCAACCAGATAATCAGCGCGGCTGCGGACTCTTCCCTGTTGGCTGCTCACGGGTTCTGCCACGGGATCAACCAACGGCGCCACGCCTGGCTCCGGCTGACGTCCCTGAAACCGGACGCGCAGCAGAGGGTGGCCAATCTGCCGTTTTCCAGGGAGACCCTCTTCGGGAAGCACGCAGATGATGAAATGGCCCGCATGAAGGCGGAGGCCGAAACACTGACGGCGGTGGGCCTGGAAAAGCCCAAGGAAACCAAGAAGCAGTACCGCCCGTTCCAACGGCGGTTCGGAGGGCAAGGCCGAGGCCGGGGACAGGCTTCGGGGCACTCGCAGCAGCCTTTCCGTAAGCCGTTCCAGAAGCGGCAGAAGGGCAGAGGAGGCCAGCAGTCTGCTTCAGCGCCCAAGGGCCAGGCAGGGCCTAGGCCCTAGGAACTTACTTCCCCCGGATCCGTTACCCACTCCGGTAGGGGGAAGCATCCAACTTTTTCTGGCAGAGTGGAGAAAAATTACTCAGGACAAGTGGGTGCTGAATATTGTTTGCAATGGATACAGTCTTCGGTTCACCTGCCCTCCTCCAGCGATTCCCCCGGTCAGCTCGCAGTTTCAGCTGCGCGAGCTTCAGGCGGAGGCAGATATCCTGTTGAGGAAAAGGGCGATAGAGGACGTACCTCTGTCTCAGAGAGGAAGAGGTCTGTACTCCCGGTTCTTTCTGGTTCGCAAGAAGGACAAGAACGAGTTCAGGCCCATTCTGGATTTGCGACAGGCAAACAAGTGGATTCGCAGAGAAAAGTTCCGCATGCTGTCGTTGCACCAGATCTACCCTCAGTTGCAACAGGGAGACTGGCTTTGCGCTATAGACCTACAGGATGCTTACTTCCATGTGCCCATTGCACACAAACACAGGAAGTTCCTGCGGTTCCAAGTCGGCACCAATCACTATCAATACACAGTACTCCCATTCGGACTGAAGTCTGCGCCAAGGACATTCTCGAAGTGCATGGCGGTGGTAGCGGCACACCTGAGGAAGAACAAGGTGTTCGTCTACCCGTACTTGGACGATTGGCTGATCAAGGCATCCTCCTTCTCGGAAGCGCGAGCACACTTCCAGAAGACGTGCGTTCTCTTGAACAAGCTGGGGTTGCACATCAACATGGCCAAGTCTGTCCCGACTCCGGTCCAATGCATACAGTACTTGGGAGCCTCCATCAATACGCTGTCAGCAAGCGTGTCTCCTTCGGAAGAGCGACGATTATCACTCCTTCGGAAGGCTCAGGCTCTTATGACGACTCCATCTACAACAGTGAGGACGGTGTCTTCTCTACTGGGATCGATGGCCTCTTGTATCTTCCTGACGCCGCACGCACGGCTGCACATGAGACCGCTGCAGGAGTGCTTGGAGGATCAGTGGGATCAGAGGAAAGGATCTTGGGACGACAAGATTCGCCTGTCGCTGCATGCTCTTCAGTCCCTGAAGTGGTGGTGTTCGGCGGAGAATCTCCTCAGAGGGGTTCCCTTTCACAAGGACATTCCCACACAGACTGTCGTGACGGATGCGTCTCTTCTGGGATGGGGAGCGCACTCCGGGACTCTACAGATTCAAGGCACGTGGTCACCGATGGAGGCCACGTATCACATCAATTTCCTGGAACTCAGAGCTGTTCACTTGGCGCTGAAGGCCTTTCTTCCGTCCTTCCAGACCAACTCTCTGCTTGTACAGACGGACAATACCGCCACGATGTATTACCTCAACAAGCAGGGGGGCTCGAGATCGCACACTCTGTCGCAGGAGGCGCAAGCGATCTGGCACTGGCTCCTGGCCAGAGGACTGACGATAACGGCCACCCATCTACCAGGTGTGCAGAATGTTCAGGCAGACGCACTGAGCAGACTGCTTCAGGAAAACCACGAGTGGGTCATAAACGACGAAGTACTAGGAGAAGTCTTCGCAAGGTGGGGAACTCCAGACGTAGATTTGTTCGCCACCGCCGAAAACAGCAAGTGCAGAGACTTCGCCTCCAGGTACTTCCAGCAGGGGACGCTGGGGAATGCGTTATGGATCGACTGGACGAACAGCTTTCTGTACGCCTTTCCTCCCATTCCCCTGATTCCGGCGGTGCTCATCAAGCTAGCCCGGTCCAGGGCTCGGATGATCCTCATCGCCCCGGAGTGGCCCAGGCAGTGGTGGTTCACGGACCTACTTCACCGGTCTCTCCTTCCTCACATCCGGTTGCCGTGCAGGCCGGACCTTCTCACGAAGTTCGGGGGACGGATGTTACACCCCAACCTCTCGTCTTTGAGTTTGGCGGCATGGCTCCTGAGATAGTGCAATATGGCCATCTGAATCTGCCCGACGATTGCATGGACATACTGAAGGAGTCCAAGAGACCTTCCACTCGGACTTCATACGCTTACAAGTGGAAGAGGTTTTGTATCTGGTGCCAGTCTAAGAACCATGATCCTACGACCTGTAAGGAAGATGTCATCCTTCCTTACCTTTTACATTTGGCGCAGTCTGGCCTTAATGTGCATTCCATTAAGGTTCATCTGGCTGCATTGACTGCCTACAGGAAATGCCCTTCACAGACTTCCTTTTTCCAGATCCCCGTGATCAAAGATTTTCTGGAAGGATTGAAGAAAGTATTCCCTCCTGTCAGGCTTCCCTCGCCTTCATGGGAATTGAATGTGGTGCTGTCCAGATTGATGAAGGTACCTTTTGAACCTATTCATAAGGCTTCGTTGCAGCACCTGTCCTGGAAGGCGGCGTTCCTCGTGGCCATTACATCGGCCCGCAGGGTGAGTGAAATTCAGGCGTTGTGTTGTAATGAACCTTATACTGTATTTCATGCTGCTAAGGTTGTTATGCGTACTCACCCTAAATTTCTTCCCAAGGTTATTTCTGACTTTCATGTCAACCAGACTATAACTTTACCTACGTTCTTTCAGAACCCTTCATCCCCAGCGGAGAGGTCTCTCCATTCTCTGGATGTTAGGAGGGTGTTGAAATTTTATCTGGATAAAACCAAAGATATCCGTAGGTCTGACCAGTTGTTTATCAATTATGGATCGGTCAGGACAGGTCTTGCGACCTCTAAGCAGTCCATCTCTAGGTGGATTGTGTCCTGCATACAATTGTGTTATCAGAAAGCTAATAAGACCTTAGGAGGTAAGCCTAAGGCTCATTCCACCAGGGGCAAAGCTGCCACGACGGCTCTGCTCCGTAACGTGCCGATTGCTGAAATCTGCAAGGCAGCCACTTGGAAGTCGGTTCATACCTTTGCTAAACATTACTGCCTGGACACGGACGCCAGGGCAGACGCTCAGGTTGGACAGGCTTCGCTGCGGAATTTGTTCGCACAATAGTGGCATTATGTACTTATTCTCCACCACCGCTTAGTTGTGGGGATGGGCTTGCCATTCTATTCACTAGATTATGACTATACACAGAGATCCCCTACTACAGAAGGAGTAGTTTCTGTCCTGTAACTCCAGTTCTGTAGTAGGGGTATCTCTGTTATAGTCATAAGCGCCCTCCCTCCTCCCTGGTGGAGAATTCTTCATGTGAATAATGCTGCAGGTCTGGCGTTTTATACGCCTTCAAAAAGAACTGAAAGTAAGTTGGACCTGCTATGCATTCTGGGATACTGGGAGAAGTCTGGAAAGTTCTCTTAAAGGCACAGTATCCTATTTAAGCCACATAATGGCAGCCTATGGGGCTTGTCTGTCCCTACCTTCCTCTCTATCATTCCTGAGTCTGGGACTGGGGGAGGCAGGTTTCTCTATGGTAGAAACTGGCAGGCTGGGCTGTGTGTGGTGATTTTTGGTGGAATTTCTAGTTGAAGTACTGGACAGTGTAGCCTGTGGATATAGGCTGCATTATTTGTCTTTAAATTCTCTCTTAAGTGTCTTTGCAGTTTCTGCATGATTTTGACAACTTAAGAGATTATTTTTGATTGCCGGGGTCCACGCACATGGGCGGGACTATTCACTAGATTATGACTATAACAGAGATACCCCTACTACAGAACTGGAGTTACAGGACAGAAACTACTCCTTCTCTTTTGCATGTCATGAGTTCTGGTCTTAGAAGGGGCAGCTTCTGCGTTCATCCCCTGTTTGAGCTCTCCAGGGCTGGATACCAAGAGCTCCTCACACTGTGGTGTAGTTGAGTTATGGTCTTAGTAGGGGAAGCTTCTGCTTTCACCCCCAGTTGGAGCTGTCCAGGGCTGGGTACCAAGGTGGTGTAGTTGAGCAGCCTTTCAAACCTTACATTTAATATTTGCTGAAACCGATCCTAGGCTCCCAAATGGAGTAGCTCGGGCTGCATTCTCTTCTGGGGTGCACAGACTGGGTTCAGCCTGTGAGGACCTTGGACTCCCTAATGTCATTGATAGTAGTACACAGTGCTTTGAAGCTATGTGGTAACCAGTAGCCTGCTTGATTAAGAAATACCCAACAGAGAGCTTCCCTGGTACAGGGGAAAATTTGAGCAGTTGTATGGCGACTCCGATTGAGTTAAAACTTGCTGGAAGTTGTCAGACAGCTGTGCATTATGGTACTTTAATTGTGAATGCGCATGAGTGTGCATGGTTGCGAGCCTCCATTGTTGATTTTGCATGTGTGCAGGGCACGAGTCCCCCCCCCAAAAAAGTTTGGGGACTAACCAAGTTATGCATGTATGTATGTATGTATGTATAGGCATTTATATAGCGCACTACTTACCCGGAGGGTCCCAAGGCGCTTCGACCGCTGCGAAACCCTTCCTGGCTTCCCTGAGAGATGGTCCCTTAATGGGTATCTCCAGGGTGAGACCAGGCATCCCCGGCGGTCTGGTGGGGCCGTTAGTGAGGATTTGGCAAGCTAATGCCCAGAGTTGCCGAGTGTGATCGCTGATCAGAGTGGGCACCGAGGCGAGAGAATTATCGAGTCCGCTGAGGCAGTATACAAGTGACATCATGGCCGTGTGACATCATAGTGCATGACATCACACAGGAAGTGGCCCCACAACCCATGACCTCACTGGAAGTGATATCACAAGAAGTGACATCAGACCTTGCACATGTATTTAGCAGGTCTATTATGAGAAAAATAAATTCAGTACAATATTTAACAAATGAGATTTTGCGTCTGGGTTGTGCCAAAAAAGTGACACAACCATCATGTGAGCCTCAACTTAAACATTCATTTTATTTGAACTCTTCCACACAAATTGTCTACAAGGAGAAAAGCAAGATGGCAGTAAATTCGTTCTGCTTAATTGGTTGCAAATTCTGCATTTTAAACTATCTTATGGGATAAAGGTACCTGCTGTAGAGATTTGTGTGCCCAGTGAATCTAGGGAATAATAATAATGGTACGATAACTCTGGAGGTTAACGTATTTGCTGGAGAGATCTGTGTTTTTGTCCAGTCCCAGTTTTGAATCAAAGTAGCATGAAGGATTAATATGTCCCCTGCAAAGCACATCATGTAACACGCAGGTGTCAAATGTTTATTTTATGTAGATGGGTAAGTGGGTAACTGCTTTTAAACGCAGATCTTTTTGTATCATGCAGTTCATAAGTTCTAATCCTTCTAAAATAGCACAGTGCGCTATGTAGGACATGTGACTCCTACACCCTGTAATCCTCACTGATTTGTGTACACATCCTGTACATTGATTCACACACACATGATTTATTGTCAATGCAAAATCTGTTTGTGTGATGTAAAGCGTTGTGACACCCTGCATTGGGAAGAGCATTGGTATAAAAGAAATAAAACAAAATAGTGATGTTCGTAATTGTATTTATATATAGCTGTTACTACCACTGACAAGGCGTTGACATTTCAAAGTATTTGTGTAAATACAGAGACAGACTAACACATCTGACATTCTTACAGTGCAAGCTTACCTCAAATATACAGGGACTAAAAAAAGTCAAAGCATGCCTCTCAAGTACTTGTGAAGTACTAACAAGCCGTTAGACCCCAGATAGCTCCCAGTCAGGATACTCCAACAAAGGAGGTCTGATGGCCCCATATATTCTGCCTTTGTTTTGGGCTCAGCTGGAATTTCAAGTAACAAAGCCCCCTCACTTGCACGTTGCTGCAATGAACGAAAGCCGACTACTTGCAGGCGCTGCAGAATCTGTCCCGGTGTCTGAAAATTACGTCTACGTGGGTGTACCCTTGACTTTTGCCCTGGTTGTGTGGCTGTGAAGTGTGAGTTGACGGCTGTACTAGAATGTATTTATCTCAGTGTTCAAGAAGAGGAAATGGGTAAGGGGTGACAGCCCAACTTTAGGAAAAGACAGATGAAGTATAGCAAGAAGTCGGTTTCCATTCGTGCTGCTTTGAGAAATTAAGCAAGACGAACGTAACTGGGCAGCCTTTACCACCTAAATAAACTTCCTCGTCTTCATGGTTTCTTGAACCATAGTTATTAAATAAGTCCTGTATTGAGATGAAGAAAGACTTCCAGGGGAGATGTTGCAGTGCTACAGTGGTCTTCTTGTGGACCATGGAGAGTGGTTATTTACAACTGCTACCATAGTGTCTTGTGGGGGGGAGCAATTTAATGAGGATTGGGAGAATTTACGTGCAAGCTGTAGATTGATGAATACACATTTCTTTCCTTGATCGCATCTCTGGATGACTGGAATTTAGAGGAAAAGAACAGAGTGAAAGTAATTTCTCTTTGACCTTCCTTCTCTCTGGTTTCCTTGAACCACATTTTTCACCTGTTACTCATTCCATGGCGGGTTTTTGGTAAAAGTTCTTGTGATAAGCTTGTATAGCATCGTGATTGAATAGATACATGGTCTATTCTTTCTGTGAATCATTTCTATTGCATGTGCAGGTGAGTCCACACTCTGGGTATGCATGTCGGTCACTGCCCGTGAGGTCTGCCGTGGCTCCTGGAATATAGCAAAGGGAATCCATTTGTTTTAGTAGTCATAATTGTAAACTTTTACTTATGCCAGTTTGTTTGAAGTTTGTGTTCCGTTATCACCCTCAGATTTAATACCCTGTTGGCATTCGTTAGTTCTCTATGTTCCTTTACTCGTTCCTCGGTCTTGTGATGATGTAGTTCTATAGAAGAGTCGGATCATGGGTACCCTCATGCGCATGTGGATATTCTGTGTTGGGTACCTGTGGCCAAGCACAGTGGCTGGCTTTCGAACCTATGTTTGTCTTCGACCTGAGATTGTAGTCTGGCTTTCACCGGAGATCAGTGACTGGGATACCTCTGCTTCTTACCAAGTCATCTACTGTCTGTTGTGCAATCTACCAAAACTGCCTTTAAAAGTCCCTGAAGACGTAGATCTGTTGCCTAGTTGAGTAGTGTCTTCAGAGATGCAGTAGAGTGCAAGTGCATCATCTGATCAACAGTCACCAGTTAGGGCCAGGGAGATCGGAAAACACCTCTGAACTTTAACTTGCTTTGGAGATTTTAGTGCCGCTCCAGCTTTTTCTGGTGTAGTGAAATGGGGCAGCGTGCAGTTGAAGAAATCCGACATTGCAGAGTTTAGCTCAAACTCTTCCCTCGAATTGGCAATTCAGTTAAATATTTGAATCCCTGAATGTTTGTAGAGCCTGAAGAAGATGTGAGGAAGCCCTTCTCTCCCTAGTAAATCCAGAGTGGTGCCTGCTTGAATGTGTCTGCCTGCAGCCTGTTTTATACAACTGATAGCTGTTGAAGAGGGTGGCTAGAAAAAAGAAGGAATGCTGTTGAATTCCGAATGGGTAAATGCTAAGGCAGATGCTTTGAAAACATCTCACCACAAAGTTTCTCCAAACTCAATTCCATTCTCTGGAATTGAGGACTAAAATTTGCTCCATGGGCCTCCTCCATCAGCTCATCTCTGGAAGCACCTCTGCCTCCAGCAGTCACCTTACCGCACAACACCCTGACTTTCTGACAAGTCCAGATGCCACAAATCGAGGGTGTTAACCTGCAGGCACGGCTGCTTTGTGTTCGCTGCCTTCGGCGCATAGGAGCCCCAGAGGTGGTAGCAGTGAGTATAACGGCCATGGATGGACAAAGCAGTTAGCTCAGGTCATGACTGACCTACTGTTTTTTAGGTTCTGTGGCCAGCACATATCACAGACATGTCCATATCTCAGTCCCACTGTGGAGTCATACCACTGGAACGCACTGGCCTCGCCCCATCTCCTGCAGGCTATAATACCGCATTACAAACAGCTGAAAAAAATTACACTGCAGCTAGCTTCAGGCACAATACTGACGAGAATGGCAGCTACCATGTTGAAAGGGAACATGGCTCCCCACCTACTTCAGGCACCTGGAGGATCCAACCACTACACTGGTAGCTACCAGTAGCAAATAATATATTACCAGCCTTATTTGGCGTGTAGAGCCAGAACTTTCAAGTTAGAAGATGCGATTTCCCTGGATCACTTCCTAGTTCACCTTGCTCCCGGCAGCATTGGTGTCTGCTCTACCTGGTCTTGTCGGACAGCAGCTACAAGGCATCCAGGCGTAATGGGCCGTCTGGATAACTGCTTCCTACAGTTTCTGGACTAATCTAATAATTTCCAGCCCCCAAGGTTATCTGGTCATTGCCACCTGATCGTACTGAAATGATAAATTTGTTTGTAATTTGTAACCTAAAACCTTGTTGTATGCAAAATGTTGTAAAGTCCCTACGTATTGCAGCTATTCTTATGCTATGCCCTATACATCCATCGAGTGTAGTGCGCCCCACATAGCACTCAAAAAGTAAATAAATACATCCAGGCCTCCTCTTGCACTCAGTAGTGTGATACTGTTTGGTCTAAGTTGGTAGGAAGTGAAGGCCTGCACTCGCCTGTGTTCTTGAAATAACCTGAAAGTTCAAGGCGCATATAGCTACGGTTGCCTCATCGGTTGGCGAGCGGCCTTATTGCTGCACCAGTAGGTCTAGGTTACATCTTGGCTCTGTTTTGCATCTTCCATGATTACTCAGAAGAGTTCGTGGCCACGGACCAGCACACTTAAGACTCAGCCGCGTCCTCGGAATGCTTCAACCAGGATCACATACCCTGAACAAATCCAACCTCTCACTCTGAGTTCTCAGTGTTAGGGTCACATTACTGTCCTGCATCCTTGGGTTAATATTGAGGCAGTTCTATGGAGGGGGCTATCGACTGCGATTGATATCCTGTCAGGAGACATGATGGTCCTCAGCCCATTGATGCATTAGCCAAAAGGAAACGTGACTCTATGAGCATCTTGTTCTATTTATGTACACACACCTTCTGTTCTGAGTGGGAACTCTCGCCCTCCAGAGATGCACGAAAACCCTTCAACCTTGGCCTTCAAGAAAGAAGTCAAACTGATCTTATTTAACAGATTCCTTCCATAAGATCTTCAATTCAGGGTACTCCTTGTTCAGTCTGACACACACTCAGGAAGGGTTGGATAGAGGATGCTCGTGTGCTATATACATACTGCTATATCCGCTTTGCTCGTCGTTTACACATCCGGGGTGGTCTGGAAAGTGTACGTTTTGTTTTCCATTGATTATATCTTATGGGTTGTTGTTTGTGAGGTAACGAGATGGCAGTTGCGCTTTGCACATTGCTCTGATTCCCTTGGGTCTTGTTTGCGCTTTATAAAAAAAATATATATATATATTTAAAATTACTTACTGTTATTGTGTTGTGATTTTAAAACGCAGTAATCCAGTGCCCACTGCCACCTGACCCCGGACCCCGGTCCGTCATGGCTTGTGCCGCTTGAGGGTCGTATCTAGGCATTTTTAGTCCACTTCCGGTGGGACCACCGGAAGTGTAGTGTAGCACACCAGCCTTCCACTGCTCAAACCCTATTTAGAGCAGAGCAGGGAGCGGACGCGCGCAGCGGCGTGCCGGCGGAGCGCCAGAGGCGCGCCAAATGCAAGCCCGTCTGCGCCCGTCCGCGCCTGACCGTCGCCAGGTGTCCAAAATTCTGGTCCTTTAAACAGGTATTGCTTTTATTATCTGACCCGACTTCGGTTATTATGTCTCTGTTTAGGTATTCAAGTAGTCAATTAAGGGATCTAAATAACATACAACTCAAACCTACTGATACCCTATTAGCCGACTTAGCTAGCTGTCCACAAATTGCCGGGGTCAGGTACTCCACGGACCAGACAGAGATTCCCTCTTTTTCCATTTCCTGTCTCCATGGCACAGATATATCTGCAATTAAACTTAGGGCTATATATTTTAATGCCCGCTCAATTTCTAAACATGCTGTAGAAATCTGGGCCCTACTTGATTCAGAAGCCCCTGATATATGTTTCATTACTGAGACCTGGTTACATGAGCATACTACCCCAGACCTACATATTGCCTTTCCCTCAGAATATAAATTAATTCACCTGGATAGGAAAGAAACTAAAAAAGGGGGATTACTGATTGCCGCAAAAAAGAATCTGAATATGCTCTATTTGGAAGGCTTTATGACTAGCCATTTAGAAATCATCATATTCCAGATCGAGGATACATCAAGCAATATTTGGAAAGGAGCATTAATATATCGCCCTCCTAGCACGAAAGGAGATTTTTCCAATATTTTGCTTGAAACAATTGCTCCCTATGTCCTTGCATCAGACACTTTTTTTGTAGTAGGGGACTTCAACCACCATGCTGACATATTAACTGACCCTGACACAGGAAAACTGATGTCGAGCATGAGTGCTATTGGTCTTGACAAGAAGATTATGGGCCCTACACACCAAGCTGGCCATACACTTGATCTTCTTTTCACTAACTCTTTCGACCTGGAAGTAGCCCCTCCCATCCCATTGTTTTGGTCTGATCATTATATGGTGCGTTTTTCCTTTCCAATGGCCAAAACAAAAATAGCACCAGTAAATGATGTAAAGCTGCAAAGACAAATGAAAAAGATTACTCTACCCCTTTTTCATAAAAACTTTCAGCTCCCACCACATACTCCTTCCTCAAGTGCTAGTACTATAGCAATGCAATTTGATCTAGCACTAGAAACAGCACTGAATAAAATCGCTCCTATGAGCAGAATTAAACAGAAAATCAGAACGGCGCCTTGGTTTACAGCAGAACTAAGAATTGCAAAATCATAATGTAGAACCGCAGAAAAGAAATGGCGGAGGAGTAAAGACCAGAAAGACAGGAAAACATTTAAACTTCTGCACTCTAGCTATATGCTGGAAATAAAATTGAGGAAAAGAGCATTCCTCACGGAGCGAATAGATAGAGCCCAAAACGTCTCCAAGGAACTCTTCCAAATAGTGAAGGAATTTACAGCCACCAGCGCTGCATTAGAAATCCCTAATACTCTGGAATGGACTAATGCAGTGTCTCTGTTCTTTGAAGACAAAATTACCACCATTCATCTCTCCTTTCCTGATCACCACGACCAACTGCAGTTGGCTGCTCCAGTCACACCGTATCTAGACCCCCCCCACATCTTGGAAGAATTCATTGAATGTGACCATGAGATGGTGATATCAGCTAGTTTAAAAATTAAGTCCGGGACCCCTACCGATCTCATTCCCCCTAAATTATTTTCTATACTTGCACCGGTGTTGGTCGGACATTTTTTTGTTTTTTTTTGGGTAAGACATTTATTGTGCATTGTCATAGAAAAAATACAGTCAATCTCGCCTACAACCTCAGAAGCCCGGCTTTGCAAAGTACGTGAGAATAAATGAACAGTTTACCCATACACAGCCCATCAGCCGACAACCATAGGTCCGGCGGCGCATGTTCCGTAGTAGTGTAGGCGGTGGTTTCGACAGTGCATCCGCATGGTAGTCGCCTGATCAGTCTTACATTTTTTGGTATTTTTGACAAAAGCCCCCATAACCTAGGGGGGACATTACAAACAACAAAGCAATAACCCCCTGTAAACCTTAAAGCACTGTGTCACAGCATTCTCCCCCCTCATTTGCCCAT
The DNA here is from genome assembly GCF_964263255.1 of Lissotriton vulgaris. Classification (NCBI taxonomy): domain Eukaryota; kingdom Metazoa; phylum Chordata; class Amphibia; order Caudata; family Salamandridae; genus Lissotriton; species Lissotriton vulgaris. The sequence continues at coordinate 106,715,202 of NC_141696.1, forward strand.
CAAGTGTAGCTCATAGTGGCAAGAAGTCTTCAACAGTGGAGCGCTCAGCCCTCAGTATCATCAGATGCCATCGACACCATATATTGTTGGAAGGGCTCCCAAAAGTCTCTGGGGCGGGACCCCATAGGCAACTCTTCCTCATACGTGACTAAGGTGTCCCTACAATAGGCCAGATCTTCCAGCCAATTTTTCACTTTTGGTTTTCGCTTACTGTTCCAGTGTAGGGATATTCTTCTCTTAGCCATTAATAACGCAATCACACAAAGTTTACGCCGTCTCGCTCGCAAGTGTGGCACCAAGCCCAGGAGACAGACTTTAGCAGTACACGGCAATTGGGCTCCCAACATATTGTTGAGTGTCCGTATCACCTGGTCCCAGTATTGTGTTACAGCATCGCAGTGCCATGCCAAGTGTATGAAGTCCGCGTGTTCCTGCCCACACCTAGTGCAAGTAGAGTTGTCTCTCAGCCCATATCTGTGCAGACGTGCAAGGGTGTGGTACATCTGGTGCAAATACTTGTAATGGATCAGTCTAAGGTTCCCGTTAGGTGTCAGCATCCCCGTAAGCATGCAGGAGGCCTCCCAGTCCTCCTCCGTGAGATCCTCCCCCAGTAACGCTTGCCATCTCTCCCTGGCTCTTGCAGTGTTACCACCATTGCTAGATTGTGCGCAGCGGTACAGTCGGGATACCAGGTGTGCAGCTGAGGGGGTGTTGATCACGAGTGTCAGTGGTGCTAGTGCTTGCGGTTCTGCTGGGAAAGACACATAGTGTTCCTTCACCGCCCTCTGAAGCCTATAATAGTTGAAGCTAAACAACAGAGTTGGATTCTGGATGTATGTGAGTTGGTTCAGCTGCACAAAGTGCCCTTCTTTGTACAAATCCCCAAGGGTGTCTATGCCAGCTCGTCTAAGGAGGTCCATCCCTACCTGTTCTTGCGTGACAGACAGCGCCGGGTGGTGAGCCAACGGGAGTGTCGGTGCATAGAGTGGTGTGCAACGCGCCATCCTACTGAGTGTCCTCCATGCTTCTGTCGTGGTGTTCACTGGGTTAATATCGCGGGCGTGTAATCTGGGGCGTTTGTGTGTCAATATACTCGTTAGTGGGATGGGGTCAGCATCTCCATGCTCAACAGCCACATGCGTGAGGAAAGGAATCTCGTGGAACCAGTAATGCGCGTATTGCGCCTGAGCACACTGATAGTACAAATAGATGTCAGGCACCTTGAAACCCCCTTTAGCGTAAGGGAGCGTCAGAGTCTGCAGGTCTAATCTAGCCTGCTTACCCGCCCAGATTAAGGAGAGCATGAGAGATTTAATATTACGGAACACCTCCGCTGGGGGCTTAATAGGTATATTATTAAAAAGATATAAGAATTTTGGCAGGAGCACCATCTTCACAATGGCAAGTCTGTCTGCCAGTGAGAGCGGTAGTCTTATCCATCTCTTGACCTTGTCCTCCAAAGCAGAGACAGCCCTCCCGTAGTTGGTGCGGATGACTAGCTCCGGGTCTCTGTGGAACCAGACGCCTAGGTATTTCGTCGGCTCCTCCTGCCATTCCAGGGGATAATCCAGCGGCGTGGGCTGGGTGCTATCTGTCAGTGGGAGTATGAGGGACTTTTTCCAATTAATGTGGAGCCCCGCATATTGGCCGAATTTAATGTATTCCCGCATTAGGGGGTTGAGGTTGGACTCCGGGTTTTTCACATATAAGACCATGTCGTCTGCATACAGGGCAATGTGTATGGGCCGCGTAGGTAACTGAATGGCTGAGTAGTGGTGGTGCTGTCTTATTTTACACACCAAGGGTTCCAGTATGAGGGCAAACAGCATAGGCGATAGGGGGCACCCTTGTCTGGTGCCACGTCTGATGTCAATCGGGGATGAGAGATGTTTGTTTACCCGTATGCGGGCCGTCAGGCCCGAGTACAGCATCGTGATCCAGCCAATGAATAAGGGGGGGAACCCCATCCGGAGCAGGACTGCGTGTAAGAACGGCCAGTCAATCGTATCGAATGCCTTAGCCGCGTCCAGCAATACAGCAACCGCCTTGATATCCGGGGCCAGGTAGTGTGCCAAAGCAAAGAGGGTGCGAGTGTTGTGCGCGGTCGACCGGTCTGGGATGAAACCCGCCTGGTCTGGTCTTATTAACATCGGCATTAATGGCTTTAATCGGTCCGCCAGTATGCTGGCTAGGATCTTGGTGTCGACGTATATCAAGGAGAGAGGGCGGTAGGAGTCGCACTGTTCTTCATCCTTACCAGGTTTCAGTATGGCGATGATCAGCGCCTCTCTCATAGACGGTGGCAGAGTCTGGGCTTCATGAGCGGCCTCGTACAGATTCACTAGATGTGGTGCTAGCGTGCTAGCGTACGTTTTATAGAATTCTATGACGAAGCCATCCGGGCCTGGTGCTTTGCCATTAGGGAGTCTTTTGATGGTGTCGATGACTTCCTGTGTCGTGAGGGGCCTAGCTAGATATTCCCTGTGCCCGTCTGCCAGCCAGGCAATCTCTACGTCAGCCAAGTATTCCAGTATCTCCTCCCGTGGCACCTGTGTTCTGGCCTCGTATAGAGCCCCGTAGGTTTCCCTGAATTCGCCCATAATGGTCGGTATGTCATGCGCGTGAGTGCCATGTTGGGTACGTATAGACGCTATATGCTGTGGCGCCCTTCCCGAGCAAATCTTCTCTGCTAGGGCCCTGCCCGGCCTACCCCCTTCCCCATATCTCCTGGCCGTTGTTCTCTTGAAAATGTATTTGAGTTCGTCATCAGCAAACTTATTGTATTCTAACAGTATTGATTGTATGTCACTTAGTAGTGCCGCGTCCCCAGTGTTTGTGTAGCGCTGTTCCAGATCCCGGAGCATCTCCTCCCTCCTGGTAAGTTGGTGACGAATATCTTTCAGTATACCAGCAGACGTTGTAATGCACACGCCCCGTATCGTCGCTTTAAATGCTTCCCATAGGAGGCACGGGTCCTCCGTGGTGGGGGCATTTAGTTCAAAGTAGTCAGTGATCGCTGTTTGGACTGTATCTACATAAAGCGGGTCGCGCAAGGCCTGTGCGTTGAAGCGCCATGTGTAGGGCGGTGGGACATAGTGTGGGATCCGTAACCGTAGGAGCACAGGACTGTGGTCCGACAGTGTTCTAGGGAGATGTGTAATCTGTTCCACCCAGGCAAGACGTCCTGTGTGGCTAGCCAAAAGTCTAGTCTGGACCAGCTCCTGTTTGCAGCATTGATGTGTGTGGCTACCTGTTCCCCCGGATGTAGTAGCCTCCACAGGTCACTAATGTGCAAGTCAGACATTGCGTCAAGCAGCATTTCCCTCGTCTTGGTATGGTGCTCAAGTGTGTGTGCTGCCCTGTCGAGCCCATCCCTGAGTGTGACGTTGAAGTCCCCTCCCCAGACAACATTGTCCGCTTGCACATCAGCTACAATATGCCATAGCCTTTCAAAAAAACCTGCATCATCCACGTTCGGACCATATACATTCACAAGAGCCAGTTTGTGATGTCTCGTCTCGCCTACTACTATTACATATCGACCCCCTGGGTCAGTGTGCGTGTCTGTGATTTTGAAGTGAGTTCCTTTTTTTACCAATATGCTAACGCCACGGGAGTATGATGAGTAGTACGAGCCAGTTGTGGATTCTGCCCATTTGTTCCCCAGCCCGTGTTTGGAAGTGGGTGCCATGTGAGTTTCTTGTAGGAAGGCCACATCGACCTTAAGTCTGTCAAAGTACGCAAACATTTGCCTTTTCTTTTTCGGGTTTCCCAGCCCCCTGAAATTCCATGTGATGAGGTTGAGTGTGTCAAAGCGCATCATTAGTGTGCGGTCAGGTGGAATTGTGCGCCGCGTGATCTGTGTGGCCACCTATGAAACAGCACATTCCTAACATTTGCAAAGAAGGCAACAAAAGAAGTCGCAATGCTTCTCAGACACAGTGCAAACACAGTAACTACAACCAGCTTCCCCATCCCCCCACCTCCCACTTCAGCACCCAAACTTCGCCAAAGCCATTCCCCCCCGAACTTCAGAACAGTGAGTAAACTTTTTGTGGGGAACACCCTCCTGGGGGTGTCGCCCGAAGCACACCTCTCCATCCACATAGTGGATGTGGACGGGCGCGATTAGCATACTATTACATCGTCAATATTAACACCCTATCCTCCCCACCTCATCTCCGATCCCCCGCAGGCACTTAGTGACCTTCAACATTTTTCCCAACCCCCCCCCAAAGAACAGGAACACGCGTAGGTAGTACCAATCACCCTCATTGGCAGTGTCTCGGTGTTGCACAGTGAAGTCTCAGGTAGTGCACCTTGTTAATTACTTGCCAATAGTTAATGGAGGCCCAATGCTCCTGTGCTGGTTCTGCATTAACATTTCCCCATAGTACTCACTGCGCTACCGCCATGCACGACTCCCATCCAGGGTCCGTCAGCAGTGGGAGCCCCAGTCTCGTGGCGTATCACACAATGTTTCACCCAGTTTGTAGTGTCCGTCGTGCGTCGCCAACAGTGCTGAAGCAGTCCAAAGAAACACACGTTGAGCCGTCGCGTTGTCAGTCGTTGTCGCTCATTCTGCCCGCATTCTCCTGATTTTTCCGACGTTTGGTGAGGGTCTTGACGTACTCCTGTGCGGCTTGCACCATCGTGAGGACCACCGGCTTACCATCCGTCAGGATTTTAAGTTTTGCAGGGTACAGCATCGCGTACCCAATGTCCAGCTCACGAAGTTTCTTCTTTACTGTAGCAAACTCCTTCCTGGCCTGTTGCACCGCCATGGTGTGGTCTGGGTAGAACTCCAGCGAGTTGCCCTGATGGGTAATGGCGCCCTTTTCCCTCGCCAGCCGGAGTATAGTGTCCCTGTCCCTGTAGTTGAGTATACGGTCGATGATTATTCGAGGCGGAGCCCCTGGTTTCGGAACGGGGGCCAGAGAGCGATGAGCGCGTTCGATCAGGAAGACTTCAGAGAAGCTGTCAGCCCCGAAGATATCCTTCAGCATGTTCTCCACGTACGTCTCCATCTTGCCCGTGTTGGTGGATTCTGGCAGGCCCGAGATGCGCACGTTGTTGCGGCGGGACCTCGCTTCCTGGTCCTCCACCTTCGCCTTTAGGGTTTCCAGGGTCCTCTCAAGGGCGCTGTGTGTTTTTTCGATGTCTCTGGAGTGATCCTCCACCGAGGAGCTCCTGCGCTCCGCCTCCACCAGCCTCCCCTCGTGGTTTTCCAGCTTGTTAGATAGGGAGTCCACCCGCGCCACGACACTGTCCATCTTGCCATTCATGTCATGTAGACTCTGCTGGATAGCCCTCAGTACCGCCTCCATGCCGGCGCCCTCTTCCAGTACCTGGTCTCCGTCAGTGTCCTGAGCAGCGCCTGTTTTCGTCGCTTGCTTTCTTGCTTCAAAGGGCAGCTTTGACTGCTGCTTGTCCGGCTTACCCATCTTGCCCGGGGGGCCAGCTGGGCTAGTGATTTGTGGGCTTGCAGGTATTGCTGTCGTAGTCGTTGTCCGTGCGCGTCGCAGCCGTGTTCCAGTCGTCCTCCGCGTCGAAGCCCCGCTCATTGGGCCATGTGCTGAGCTCTACAGAGGTGCATGTCCGCCCAGCGCGCTGTGCAGGAGTGTCCTGTGCCGGTGCATATGGTGTAGGGTGCTTCCCGTGTCTCTGTGTCTCCCAGGCCGTGTGGGGCAGTCTCGCTTGTGACGGCGGGTCCAGTTCGCGCCTACAAGGCAGCGGTCAGCATCGGCAAGCAGCTCCCAGCGTGTGCGCTCTTTTCAGCTCACCTCCAGTCGATTCTTCTCCCAAGGTGCCGCGGTAGCCGCACAGAGTGATAATTCCACGCCTGGTGGCACGCTGGTATATCACATTAGGGAGCCGGCAGCGCCTGGCGCAGGGTCGCCGAGTGTGCGTGTCACCGCCGCCGCCATTTTGGCCGCCGTGGAACGCATACCGTCCGCCGTGATTTCCGCATGTTGCGCAGGCACACCGTACCTGAAAGCCGCTGATATTAGCGCCCCACAGCTAGTGCGTTGAGAGGGGGTTTGTCCTGTGGCCGTCCAAGGGCGGCATCGCATAGTTTTATCCGCGGTCACTGCAGCCGCGCGCCGCCATTTTGAGTAGCCGTTCCGCTCCGTGAGAGGTCACGCCGATTTCTCCGGCGTGCGGTCCTTCTCCCGGCTAAGATCGCCACAGAGTGAAGGCGAGTCCATTAGCCGTCCATTCCGCCGTTTTTCGCTGGAATCGGGACAGGTTTAGGGCCAAGGGTTCCGAGAAGACGCGCCCGTCCGGCGGAGCTGACTTAGGAGTCAGCCATCTCGCAGTGCGCCCTCTAGCGCCCCCCTGGTCGGACATCTTACTGATCTTTTTAATAAGTCTCTTACAGACGCTGACTTAACGACAATATGGAAAGCCGCTAAAGTTAGGCCCATTTTGAAAAAACCCACGGCTGACCCGAACGTCCTGATAAATTATAGGCCTATATCCCTGCTCCCATACTTTAGGAAAATACTTGAATCACTCGTGAACAAGCAACTTGTGAGCCACCTCGAAAGCCATGGACTTTTGGATCCTTCACAATCCGGTTTTAGGGCTCAGCATAGTACTGAAACAGCATTGGTTGAAGTGGTTGTGCCCTAGACTCCTGCCTTCCAATGCAGAAAAATAAATCTCAGATTCATCATCCCCCGGCCCCCTGGTTCAATGATGCACTCCGTCTTGAAAAATCTCGTTGTAAGAAACTGGAACGCATCTGGCGCTCCAATTACTGCAGCACTAATAAAACTAGATATAAGGCCGCTTTGCGGGCTTATCACTCTGCCTGTGACACCGCCAGAGCTAATCATGCCAACATTACTATAATTAATGCCCAAAATAGACCTAAGGCCTTGTTTAAAGTGGTCAAAGATTTGTCAGGCATGTCTTCTACCCCGAAAGACCCCGTCTGGATTCAACTCAATGTAATGCCCTGGCAACATTCTTTAGGGAGAAAATAGATAAGATCTATGCTATTTTTGACGCCATCCCCACTGCTTCTTCCATCTTCGCGTCTCTCTCTCTCCCATTCTCGGTTCCAGCGCTGTATCTAATTCAATTCCAACTTCCCCCGTACTTCACTCCTGGGAGCCAATTTCGCTCTCACTTTTTCAAAAATATCTTAATGAAGTAAAATCCGGTTCTCCTCTTGATCCTATGCCTCCACAAATACTACGCACTCTGGATCCTACTATACTTCAGATCATTCTGAATCTTCTAAATGCTTCATTGGCTGAAGCTAAGGTCCCTAACCAATGGAAACATGCGATGGTGGTTCCATTGTTAAAAAAGGCCAACGCGGACCCAAACAACCCCTCTAACTTTCGTCCCATTTCTTTGCTTCCCTGCTACTCTAAGGTTCTGGAAAAACACGTTCATTCTCTTCTCACTACTTATGTTGAATCTTCTAATCTTCTTCACTGTTCTCAATCCGGGTTCAGGGCCGGCTTCTCTACTGAGACCACGCTTCTTGGTGTGTCGGAGACCATTAGAAAACAGGTGGACAGTGGGGAGACAGTGGCACTCATTTTGTTAGACTTGAGTGCCGCTTTTGACACCGTCTCCCACTCCATCTTGCTGTCCACCTTGAAATCGGTGGGTATTGGTGGTTCCGCCCTGGCCTGGATTGCTAGCTTTCTCTCTAACCGCACTTTTCAAGTCTTTTCTTCTTCGTCTGTTTCTTCTGTCTTTTCCTCCCCCCACGGTGTGCCCCAAGGATCTATTCTTAGCCCTCTTTTTTTAATCTCTATGTGAGACCTCTTGCCTTCCTGGCAGAGCAAGCAGGCCTCACGATCTACTCTTACGCAGACGATACACAAATAGTCTACTCGCTTTCCACCAACAAACACCTTCCCACGTCTTCCATGCAATCTGGGTTGGAACGAATTGCCAACTGGATGCACAGTCATAAATTAAAGCTTAATGGAGATAAAACAGAGCTACTTCTATTCGGCCCGCACACTTCGCTCTGGGGCCCTCAACATTGGCCTCTCCAGATGGGCCCTTCTCCTACCCCTTCAACCTCAGTTCGCAACCTCTGGGTTCTTTTTGACAACCAGCTGTCATTTAAGCAACACGTTGTAAAAGTCTCTGCCACCTGTATTACCATAATTAGGTGGCTGAGAAAAATCACGTGGATGCTTCCAGCTGATACCCTGAGGACAGTAGTCCAGGCTCTTGTCACCTCACGCCTGGACTACGGGAACATTCTGCTTCTGGGTGCTTGTAAGGAGGTATTACAGAAACTCCAGGTGGTCCAGAACATGGCAGTCCGCCTTCTCTGCAATTTGCCTGCCAGGTCATCGGCCTCTATCCATCTACGTAAGCTGCATTGGTTGCGCATTGAGAGCAGAGTAAAATTTAAAGCTCTCTGCATAATGCACCATATTAAAATGGGTAAGGCCCCAAGATACCTCTCCTCTTTAGTCCAGCATTACGTTCCCTCCCGTACGTTGAGATCTTCCACACAAGACAAGTTTCTGATCCCCTGGGTCAACAGAGTCAAAATGGGCGGCCGCTCGTTTGCTCTGCTGGCACCTTCCTTATGGAATTCTATGCCCCAATCCTTACGATCTGAAATTTGTTACTGTACATTCCGTAAAGGAATCAAGACATGGCTTTTTAATACTTAATTGGTGTACGGATCCCCTCTAAACCTATCTCATTTTCTGTTTTTTTTTTTAGCGCCGGGAAACCTCCGGGTAGCTGCGCGCTCAAAAAATGCAATTATAATAATAATAATAATAATAATAATAATAATAACGTCAGGCTGGCGCTAGATAAGCGCCGATCAGCCATCCTCGTGCTGCTGGATTTATCGGCAGCATTTGACACCATCTCCCACCGTATTCTAATTCACAGGCTGTGGGAGATTGGTGTCAGAGGAAATTCCCTAAACTGGTTTGTTAGCTATCTGTCCAACTGCACTACGACGGCCCAAATCGGAGAACATAGTGCACATGAAAGACCTGTCAAAATGGGTGTCCCTCAGGGCTCTATATTGATCCCAACACTTTTTAATATCTATATGACCCCCTTGGCCAATATTATCAGAGATCATGGTTTTGATGTTCTATCGTATGCCGATGATACGCACATTCTTGTCACACTAGACTCTGACTATAATGAAACCAAACAACGTTTCAAAAACTGCCTGGTACAAGTTGAAGAGTGGATGACCATCAATCACCTTCAACTAAACGGCAGTAAGTCTGAGATTATGCTCTTCGGCAAAGCAGCTGAATATTGGACAGATGACTGGTGGCCTACTAAGTTGGGCGTATGCCCAGTACCAAAGGATCACACCCGCAATTTGGGTTTCTTATTAAATAACAAACTGTCCATGAACAGCCAAATAAACAGGATAGTTGGCACCTGCTTTGGACTAATGCGGAGCCTGAGAAAAATCTTTAAGTGGATCCCCATTAAGGCCCGCAAACCTTTGGTCCAGGGCCTAATAATAAGCAGAATGGATTACGGAAATGCTCTCCTGCTTTCTATAAATGAACACCATATGAAGAGGCTCCAGGTTCTTCAAAACACAGCAGCCCGGCTGGTTCTTAACCTCCCGAGAAAAACATCCTCTGCTGCTTGTTTAAAGAGCCTACATTGGCTGCCAGTAAAAAAGCGTATCCTTTTCAAAACACTATGTCTGGTGCATAGAAAACTGTACGGAAGGGGCCCAAAATACTGGTCCAAAAAACTCAAATGGTATCAGCCATCAAGAAATCTCAGGTCCAAGAATGAATTTTTACCAACACCTCTGAGAGTACGTACTTTCAGGAATGGTGGCCGAGCATTCTCGTATTTGGCCCCAGCCGCATGGAACAAAATTCCGCTCCAACTCCGTAACTCCCCTGATCATGGCCATTTTCGCAAAGGACTAAAGACCTGGTTGTTTGCAAATTAGTGCCGTTTTCTGATGTCAGAGTCTGCTGCAGGCGCCATGAGCCATATAAATATCCATGACTTGACTTGACTATATCTCGAATAAAAATAAATGTATTCATTTCTATCATTCATTTCCCCATTCCTGCAGTACGTTCCCTTCCTGTCCTGTCTCCAACAGTCTTGTCACAGGCTCCTTTTTCTCCAGTTTCCATCTCCTCCCTGATGTCATACCAGGCCCTTTCATTCCACCTACTAATGTGTAGCTACTCTCTCACGATTTACTGACCTCTCGATATGACGAGCCCTACCCCTTCCTGTCTCCTACCTACTGGGCCCCCTGAATCGACCCCGCCCACTTCAAAACAGTCTCCACCACTTAATTCTGTGTGCGTCCTACCTTCATTGTGTCCTGCCGCCACCTGTCCTTCCAGGCCAGTGTCCACCTCATTTGTTGATGGCTTATCACAGTGTGCCCTGCCTGTTCCTGTCGATCTAGCTCTTCTCAGATCAGTTCACGATAAACCCTACCTACAGTCTGTCCCGCCCGACGCGACACACCAATATCCTTCCCAAATAATCTCCATCCCTTTATCTGTTCTGCTCACTCCCTCTGGCGTGTCTCACCACCACCCAAGTTAGTGCTCCTCATCCTCTGTGGTTTCTTCCTGTGGTGTTCGTAGTCATGCCCAGTAACATAAGGGTGTCCGACTGCCTGCGCGAGAAAGGGTGCGCTTCACGGCTAAATTAGCGACTGATACTGGAGGATGGTTCCATAGTGCATTTTGTCTTCCGTAGTCTCCTTCCGTGTTTTTAAGTGGACTATCCTGTCCCTAAAGCTCTTTTTCCTCTTTAATCTATTAATAATTTCCCATCCACCCTGAAAATAAAGGGATTCCTTGGGAGTGGATGAGGGATTTTTATTTACACGTAACTTCTCCCAGGCACCATAATACAAAAAGAGAAACCTGGAATACGGTTGATCCACCCTTGCTTTTAGGATCCGGCTGAACCCGATGATGAAGCATGACATTAGTAGAGTGGTTGAGGGTCGAATATAAAAATGAATTCTTTTTCCATATTCACACTATGTGCAGAGTTGGAGTCTATTCTGGAAGTGCACCCTTTCTCTCGAGGCAGAGACAGCCTTATATTATTGGTAGTTTAAGTTCAAGGACAACATATCAGTTTCTTTCTTTGATTCACATAAAAGCCTCCCTTCCCTCCTGGTGGGTAGGTCACCTGACCTGACCCACCTAAAGGTATGAAGACTGGCTTTACCACCCAGCTTTAGATCACATCTGAAATCCAGCTCCTTTTTAAATTGTGTTAATTCTTAGCATGACGCACCTCCCTCACCTACAACTTTTTCTTAATTTGAAATATGCAGGTCACACCTGACCACCCCCAACCCTCACCTAAGGACGACACCTGACCCATGACGTATTCAACATGATTCAAGCCAACGCTTGCTGTTTATACATGATACACCTCGGTGTGCACGTTTTCATCATTTTTAAAGCTTGGCTTGTGCTGCAAAACCTTGGATTTTTTTGTGTTGCCACAAAGAAGAAAGTTCATACATACAAACGTTATTTTCCACCCTATAGTCTTCTCTTGATGTGTCCTTAGCGATGCACAGGTCTGGGTGCTACTACAAAGGTACATACATACTTCTCATTCAGAACCTCTGAGGGAGATTCTGCTACTTTCCGGTCTACTCTTAGGAGTACATTTCACAGTGTTGAGTGTCATTTGAATAAATCTTAAACCGAAGTGTTTTGTCCTCCCTTGTCTGAGGTCAAGAGGCAGATGTCGCTCAGTCTCTGCGGATGAAGAAGACGTGTGCAGTATAGTTGGACTGCAAGTGCTAAGATCATTATACAGACACCTCTTGGATTCATAGAGAATATTTTCTCCAAACATTGCCAATGTTTTCAGCGCAGAGCTGGCAACTAATGGTGCAAAGGTTGGAATCACAAAGACCGTAGGAAGTGTTGTCGTTTTTAGCCTTATTTTTTTTGCACCTGCTAGGGGTAGTGTGATGCTTGTGCAAACCTTGCACGAGGCGATAAGAATCTGTGGTTCACGACCACCATGGTGGCATTGCACACAGTGGCAGGGCATGGACATGTGAAGACAATAGCGGGGTCTGGGGCCTTAGTGCACTAATGCGTCCACTGTAGGGGTCTGTGTTTGACCTCCTGGCCACAGGTTTACATCCCGGCGGGTCCACTCAACCTTTCATCCTTCTGAGGTCGGTAAAATGAGTACTATTGAGTTGGGTAAAAATAAACATCTGTTTTTCAGAACCAAGAAACCCACAGGTGAATGTGCGCTGTACAAATACATATGTGTTAAGAGGATTAAACGAGGATCTCGTTACTCTCTGCCACGTGCATCTATCAATCAATTAGTATATTTGTATAGCGCGCTACTCACCCTGAAGGGTCTCAAGGCGCTGGGGGAGAGGGGTCCGTTACTGCTCGAAAAGCCAGGTCTTGAGTTGCTTCCTGAAGGAGAGGTGGTCCTGGGTTAGTTGAAGGTGTATGGGGAGGGAGTTCCATGTGTTGGCTGCCAGGTAGGAGAAGGATCTTCCTTCGGCGGTGGCTCTGCGGATGCGTGGAATGGCGGCGAGGGCAAGGCTGGTCGACCGTAGCTGGCGGGTGGGCGTGTAGAAGGTTAGGCGGTTGTTGAGGTACTTCGGGCCCTTGTCGTGGAGAGCCTTGTGTGCGTGGGTGAGGAGTCTGAACGTGATCCTCTTGCTGACGGGGATCCAGTGCAGGTCTCAGGTGGCCGGAGATGGGGCTGTGTCGGGGGATGTCCAGGATGAGTCGTGCGGATGCGTTCTGGATGCGTTGGAGTCTTTTCTGAAGTTTCCGTGGAAGGGGATGTGCAGCAGGTTTACGATCTCTGGCCAGGAGAATGTAACAAATTGAGTAATGCAAGTCCCTGTGTGTGTGTTGTTGGCTGCAGTCTAAAATGCAACGCATGCACTGGGCCTCCCAAGTATGTGCATGGTAGAGTGTCTGCTGTCACCTTGTAAGTGAAGGGGTTTAGTATCTCTTCTATATCCATGATGAAGGCTCCGCCCACAAGATGCTCGTGCAGAGGCGCATGCTACTAGTCTTCTTGGATTGTCTAACACTTAAATCAAGGGCCCTATTCACATTTTTTGACGTGTCATTTCCGAATCCTCTCGTTTTTAGGGCAGCTCTTCTTGTCGTTGCATCTTTTATGTAGGTATTTGTCTTTTGGTAGCACACCCCTAGGATATCCACATTTGTGCATATGTTGAACTAGGTGGCTTGCCTCCCATTTGTGGCAGTACTGTGTTTCAGCATCAGTTACATGTACAACCTCTATCAGTACATCCAGGTCTTCTGTGGTCCATTTCTGGCCTTATGCACACAGGAGCATGTGTGGGGCGAGTGTCACACCTGTGGATGCTGAATGCTCGTCCAAGGAGTCTCGGCTATGAAGCTCCCACGCTGTCCCGGAGGAAAGCACTTCCCTCCCCTTGAGGGTCTGGGACACAGTTCCATCAGTTGAACCAGGCCTTAAAACCATGATGATGAAAAGTGGAATGTAGGGAGGTTTGAGTGATTAAAAACACGAGTAGAAATGGTTACTTTTTAATAATCCTAAAACAGTGATCCCGGGATACATAAGAGTTGGAAATTTGAAATGTAATGAGCCGGTGTCAGTCTTAAGACTAACATTCATTCCAAGCGACTCGTAATTAATGCAATTACGAAACCTAAAACTGGACCTGATACTACGCCTGCCGCTGGCCTTATGTCCATTGCTAGAGCTTTGCCCAATGCTAATCCTAGAACTAGATTTTACTCTGTATTCTGACCCTAAGCCAACGAGCGAATAAACCCCAAACCCAGTCTAATGCCTTCCTTAAGCCTAAAGCTGTACCTAACTAAGCCTGACACTAACCACGCTCCTTTACCTAGCCTTGGTGCTTTGTCTAAACCTAAATCTTGCATCATCCATGCTGCAAACCCTGAACCTGGCCGTGTGTGTTGTATTTAAGACTTGGTGAGTTTCCAGCATTAATATTTGCTGTCTTGTAATCCATCGGACTGCAGTCCGAATTGGTTGTAAGCATTACAATTCTCAAATATTTATATGTATATTTTACAACTAAAGTTCTGTTGCCAATATTTGTATTTAGATAGGTTAGTTCTACATACTATCACCTTGGACAGAAAAAACGTTTTTGAGTTATCGGTTTGCAAATTTGCTACATAGATATTTGATTTACATTTTAGCTAATACAGTTGTTGTACAAGTTCGTTTTTAATTCGGTTTAAAAATTTATTATTCCACCTTACTTGAGCAGAACAAATGTTTTTGTGCATTTAATGCATCTGCCTCCACATTTGCTGAAACAAGTTGTGAACTTAAAAGTGGGCAAGGATGCGGATGTAGAGAAAACCATTCAAACAAATCTATAGCTTACCTTGACCTACCCATGCCTGTAATGTGCCCCATCTTAGAAATGTAGTCTAAAGTAATTCCTAACTTATAGATGGTCTCTATTTCTCAAATACTCCCCATGTTGAACTCCGCTGATGAACCTTTTGTCGTGTGGTTGTGTTTGAGTCGCGATTGAAGCGTCAATGTTGCTATAATGTAGGGAAAGGGGTTTAAGGTAATTCCTGACCTGTCACTTCTGGTAGGCCTTTTGTTCTGTCTACTCTGTAGGTACTTGCAGGGTACCACACTTGATGTCAATTCCACACATTGCATGTGATAAGCAGCAGACCGAGTGAGAGACTTGTGCATGACATGAAGCATCCTATAAAATCTGCCAACAAGTGGAGATCAAGAATTCGAGGGAGAGCCAAGTGAACCCTTGACTTCAGTGAGCAAACCGACTTCTCTGAAGGACACCGCTGCAAAAGCAAATGGAAATAAGAGAATGGCTTTATTTGCCTGAGCTTTCACTGTTGAGGACTGTATGGAGATAGTCATGGTGACCTCTCCTCCTCTTGGGAATCTTTTTAGGAAGAAGAAATTACAGGTTGATAGTTCAGAGGTGAATGATGTGTCCTGTCTAGACTGGTGACCGCATTATTTGTGGCCTGAGGATGCAGGAGTTCCTTTTGAAGTTCCTTTATCCCTTACTCTAACTGTTACAAGGCCATTCTGTATCAGCATGCCACCTTTTTTCCATCCCTGTAGTATTTGGCAAATCATTGCATTCTGGGAGTTGTCGCCTTTATGTGCTAGAATTATCTGTAAAACATTGATTTTTAAATGGAAAACCTAGGGCTGTAAAGATTTTGTCCTGTTGTCGGACTGGATCCCATTGACCAATTTTTACCGGTTTTAGTGCTTGCCGTATATTGTGAAGGGCAGTTGTGAGAAGCTGGCCACAGTGATGTAAGTGGACACCTTGCACCAGTCCAGACAACCCTTATTGTGATTTACGGGGCCTTAGGCAACCTTGGAAAGCTCTCTAAGTTGTAGCTGCGGAGAGCAGCCTTCAGGCTTACTCAATAACGAGTGTAAAGCAGCTTGTTTTACCAGAATGCATTCTTATAGCATAGATTAAGTGAAAGAAAACTACACAAAGTAGTTATAAAAATATGTATGTATTATGTAATTCTCTTTAGCACATAGAAATATCTCCTACCCGGAGATGTGCACAATGCACACAATACTTTAGCAAAGAAACCCAGTAAATAGCACCAAATAAACAGTGGCCTGGGGGGTACCAAACCATATACTAGGAAATAGGTATAAGAACCACGACTCTGGTCAAGACCAGCTTGAGAGGATGTAGAGGTGCTGGGACCCCAAGGAATCACCCAAGATGAGTAGAGAGGGACCCCAAGGAGAGCGTGCAGCGTGGGAACACAACTGTGTGCTCCGTACAACTCTACGTGTAAGTCGCGGTTGGATTTTTACAGATTAAGGACCCTTCCCAGTAGACCCTGACGAAACCCCGTGGAAGACAGGTTGGATGCCACCCCATCTGTGGATACCCTAGTACCCATGTCACCTACACCAGGGAAGCCAGGTGCATGTGTGTGATGGAATCCAAAGGTGGATTCTAGATGAGAGGCACCTTCAAGCAGAGGGGACAGAGTGTCACTCAAGCGTGACCAGGAGACTTAGAAGGTTAATGCCCTCAGATGTCGAGTGTTGCAGGATGGGTGACGATGACCTTGACCCTGCAGCTGTGAGGACCAGGCGATGCTTAGGAGGACCAGGAGCCTTTCACGAGCTGTCCTACGATGGATGTTGAGTGCTGAGGGGTTGGTGTCTGGCAGGAGCACCAACAGGCCTTGGCGATTGCAACCGACGAAGGTGCACCCCGGGACCAGCAAGGTCCAGGGGACTCACCAAGATCAGGGGAGTCAGAGCAGGCCTGAGCAATCCGGGAAGCCCAAAAGATACAATGGTGACCCTCGAGTAGTCCCACAGTCAGGAGGCACTGGAGTCGCGAGAGGATATCAAGCAGCTCACCAAAAGATGCAAGCCACGAGGCATACGATGCGGTGTGGCTGAAGATTCTGGTTGCTAGGGGGGGGCACGAGGTTGGGGCTACGTGGAGCCCGAAGATCTTCTTGGAAAGAAGTCAACAAGCTGTTGCAACTGCAAGTTAACACAGTGCACAGGGGCTCAGTTATTGCAACCCTCACGAGGGATACTGGCCTAAAACTTTGTGAGAGGGCATGGCAGGCCTTGGGAGCTGTGGTAAACCACCACCTGTGTTGCAGAGCCTTTGGAATCTGGAGGGCTCATGATCAGCAGACCGGTCGACTTAGTTGCGTTTCCTGTGAATGTAGGGGAGTGACTCCTTCGCTCCAAGGGAGATTTCTTCAAGTGTCTTTGATGCTTCACAGGCCTTCGAAGGTTCCTGTATGATGCACAGGCACATACGATGCAGCAGATTGGAAGGGAGGCGAAGTCAGGCAAAACGAAGTCTAGCAAATTCCAGAGTACGCAGACGGTAGAAGAACAGTGGTGTCTGATCTGAATCTTATCCCATGACGAATCTAGGGACCTACACCCAGGTAAGCACTGAAGTACCCTAGGGAAAGGGTTGGGAAGATTCAGGGGTCCTTCCCAGGGGATGGTCTGGACTGGGGGGAGTTAACTCCCATGTCCTTTGTCTAGTTTCGCCCCATAGTGGGAGCCAATGGCTCCCACTGCTGGTTTGAACTAGTCTAGGCACAGGGACACCAAATGTTCCCCTTATGCAGACTGAGTGGCGCTGGCAAGTGCACCAACCCCACCCCACCATAATACACTAAATCCTGTCTGGGAGGTGGTCACACCTCCCTGTCACAGGATGCCTATTGTCTGCCTTCCTCTGCTCAAGCTTGCCTCAGCAGCATGAGCGCAGAATCGTGTCTCTGGTCAGCAGCAACCATTTTGTGCTGTCCAGGTCAAGAAGGCTGGTGCCGGGAATACAGAGCCTAACGGAGGGCTCTTGCAGTGGTTGGAATCATGTTTGATACCAAAGATGATAGGATTCGTTGCCGTTTTTGAGATGGCCATTGCGTAATACACACTGCCCCTCAATATATTTCATGGCTGCTTCACTGTCCACCCGATAAAATGGACTCCGTAGGCTGTAGGGTTGTACTGCTCATGCAGGGGCACCCTCTTATTTAAAACGTCCGTCACCCCTCTAGCAGGCCTTTACAATCCAGAAGGCAGGGCGCTTGGTTATAAGTGCAGTGACCCTAGATATAGAAAACATATATCATTAGTAAGTGATGCAAGCACCAACGTACACAGGCTGCAATGGCAGGTCAGTAGTTCCATTTTGAATGGTGTCTCATGGGTGGCATAATACATGTTTCAGCCCATAAGAGACCTCTGGGGTACCTATGCCCTGGGTGCGTTGGTACCATATACTATGGACTTATAAGGGTACCGCAGTATCCAATCTGGGCTGTACCGAAGTGCTTACCACAACAATTTAAGGGAGAAAGCAGAGAGACTGGGGTCCTGATTATCAGGATTTCAGTCAGGCTTGTCAAACACAGCTTAGCACCAGGCAAAAAGTGAGGGTAGCCATGCAGAAGGATCCTATCTTCCTACAGCAGTGAAAATAAATTCCTGTCCAAACAGATGGTGAAAGGGCAGTGTGCTACTGCCCTAAAGGAGTAGCATCTGGTGTCCCTTGTGCCCTCGTATCTCACATACTTAACACCATCACTGCTTGAGATGTTCCCCTCCTGTGCTGAGGGTCAATGTTAATGGGTGTGGTCATGACGAGCTGAGCTCGTCATGAGTGCAGCTCAACTGTGCCTCATGACGAGCTGAGCTCGTCATGAGCATCGAAGGGGTTAAAGATCAAGAAGTAATGCAATCTAGTCTTAGGCTGATATTTTTGGACTTGAAGGCGAAATGTTGCAAAGTGCTGGACCAGTCCCAGTGAAAAAGCTGATGGGATGCATTCAAACAGATTCCGCTACCAACAATGCGCTTAAAATAGTTGTGGAAATTTCTTTGTGCCTTGGGTGTCAAAGTCCTTTCATTACATTTGCTAGTGCAACTGATTCAGTATGGCTTCCGAACAGACATCCATTTCTGGCAGATGGCTCTGAAATAACTATTCAATTAAATTCTTCAATTTTTCCACCCCACGAATCATGCTGTGACTGGTTACGCTACAGTCAACAAACAATGTGAATCCTTCAAGGATCCATTGCGGATGTAAATGGTGAACTGTGGACCTCCAGTTTCTCTGCACTGGGCTCTGTAACAGATTAGTTACGGCTCACGGTACCTCCTGTGTGAGGTCACATGCCAATGATGTAGAGCTGGTGTGTGTCTGAAGACAAGGCCACAGAGTGGAAGAAGGCTAGACCAAACTAACACAGTAGCTGTAAGCTTCATTGTCCATGATGGTAGTAGACCTCATAACTGTAAGCCTGAGACTATTGATCAAGGTGTACGGAGCCGTACTAGAGGGGAACAGGTACATAACCTTCAGGACTACCTGTGAGCATCAATACTGTCTTCTTCCATAACGCTGTCGATGAAAAGCTGATTCATAGTGACGAAAACTAGCTGTTGTATCAACGAACGGTATCCGTAGGTACTGTCAGTGTTAAGCAGGTGACAACAATGTGACCCCACGCGATGTGCTGCAAACTACATAGACTAACTACTATGGTACTTCAATAATAGTCAGAAACTACAGTAGGCGCTTTAGATGTAGACAGTGGTTTCATTGAGGGTGCATCCGTTGTACGCAGACTATGCCAGGGTCGCAGTCCCTCAAACACTGGCTTGCTTTGTGGGGAGTAGAATCCCTCAGATACCAGCTTTACTGGGGCTCTGCATAGTCATAGGGATGCTCTTCCAGACTACTTTTAATTCATGTTTTCTAGGTTTTATGACTTGCTTAGAGGGCAGTTCTTCAGACTATAATTTTATTTCATATCTCCTTGGTTTTTAGTACATTTAGAGGGTAGCTCTTCCAGTCTGTGCTTTTAATTCCTGTCCCCTTGGGCTCTCTGCTTATTCATAAAATCCTGTCTCGCCCTTACAGAGTTCTGCCGGATCGATGAAGTCTTGTGCCATAAGGAGGACGAGCTGCTCAGTTTCGAGGCTGTGATGAACATTCACAAGCAGATGGATGATGACGCCAACGGGAACGTTGATGTGGAAGAGAGCGATGAGGTGAGTGCAAGTCCCCTGGCACCCTTTGTGGCAAGTGTGTATTGCTTGAAAGTATTGAAGTGTAGATGCTTGTCGTAGGTCTATATTCTCTGCAGTGCGGAGGCTACAGCCCGCCAGTAACAGGCACGCTCTCCACCAGTGTACACATGTTGCCCTGCCCCTCCAAAGCCTACCCAATAATAATAATAATAATACTAATAATGATAATACTACTGATGATGAAGTGGATGATGAAGTGGATGATGAAGTGGATGATGAAGTGGATGATGAAGTGGATGATGAAGTGGATGATGAAGTGGATGATGAAGTGGATGATGAAGTGGATGATGAAGTGGATGATGAAGTGGATGATGAAGTGGATGATGATGATATGGATAATGTTATGGTGATGATGTTATGGGTGATGATGATATGGGTGATGATGATATGGGTGATGATGATATGGGTGATGATGATATGGGTGATGATATGGATAATGTTATGGGTGATGATGTTATGGGTGATGATGATATGGGTGATGATGATATGGGTGATGATATGGATAATGTTATGGGTGATGATATGGATAATGTTATGGGTGATGATATGGATAATGTTATGGGTGATGATATGGATAATGTTATGGGTGATGATATGGATAATGTTATGGGTGATGATGATATGGGTGATGATGATGATATGGGTGATGATGATGATGATTTGGGTGAAGATGATTTGGGTGGTATGGCTGATGATGCAGATGGGGGTGATGATATGGGTGATAATGCAGATAATGATATGGGTGATGATGATATCGATGATATGAGGGATTATGACGATGAGATGGATGATGACGATGAGATGGATGATGACGATGAGATGGATGATGACGATGAGATGGATGATGACGATGAGATGGATGATGACGATGACGATGAGATGGATGATGATAATTCTTTGTAAGATAAAAGGTTCAGAGATTCTCTTACTGGATGTTGGTGCCTATTCTCGAAAGTGACAGGAGGATGTTGACTCAAGGTGATGGACCTTACCGACCACTTTTGTCAATGGTTAGAGAAACAGATGAGTACGTACTCCTCCTTAATAAATGTTAGTATGCTTTTGGCAAAGAAACTTCAAAATTCCAACTAGTATTTATTTTCTGCTTTTATTCTTCATGAAAACCAAGGGGAAAAAAGCATATGTTTTTGTCAAACAACGCCAAGTCCTGGGTATAACCACCTCCTGACCGGAAAATAAAGGGATTATAAAGAGGACTAGCCGTTGTTTGACGAAAACATACCTTTTTTCCCCATTACAATGTATTTGTCAAATAGGATGTTACATAATAAGTGTTGCTGCCAAGATTGTTAACACCTTCGCTGCTATTGATATTTTCCTCCTGTGCTGAAAATTATATTTTCCCATTGTTCATGACAAGCTCAGCTCGTCATCAGCACAGCTCCACTGTGCCTCATGACGAGCTGAGCTCGTCATGAGCATCGAAGGGGTTAAAGCCTTGAGAAAGCCCTGGTCAAAATGACGCCTAAAGGTGAAACATTTGTTGACTGTCGACTGTCGAATGTCTAGAAGTAATCCCTGTAATACTCTGGAGAATGATAAAAGCTTATAATCTAAGAATAAGCATGAACAATAAAAGCAGAAAATAAATACCAATTGAAATTCTGAAGTTTCTTTGCCAAAAGCATGGTAATATGGATGATGATGAGATGGAAGATGATGATATGCATGATGATGATATGCATGATGAGGATGATATGCGTGATGAGGATGATATGCGTGATGAGGATGATATGGGTGATGAGGATGATATGGGTGATGAGGATGATATGGGTGAGGAGGATGATATGGGTGAGGAGGATGATATGGGTGATGAGGATGAAATGGGTGAGGAGGAGGAGGATGAAATGGGTGAGGAGGATGAAATGGGTGAGGAGGATGAAATGGGTGAGGAGGATGAAATGGGTGATGAGGATGAAATGGGTGATGAGGATGAAATGGGTGATGAGGATGAAATGGGTGATGAGGATGAAATGGGTGATGAGGATGAAATGGGTGATTAGGATGAAATGGATGATAATATGGATCATATCATGAGGACATGGATGATGGAGATAAATGGATGGATGGATGGATGGATGGATGGATGGATGGATGATTATATCCAATGAATCATGATGGATGTTGATGATGGCAATGGATGATGAGGATGGTGACGACGATGGATGATGAGGACGACGACCATGATGATGATATGTTGGCTTGCCTCTTACATGATATTTGTCAATTAAATTGTTGTGTTTTAAAATACCTGCCGAGGATCTATAATTCCATTTTAATCTCTTTCCAAGTAATGTTTCTATAGGAAATGAGATTACCTGTCCATGGGTCTGCTGCAGGGCTTCTTCCAAGTTATTTTGAGATTTAATGAGGAGATATTGTTTTAGAAATTGACATTGAACTGTTGGAAATCATGTCCAGAATGCAGCAGTGATACAGGATTCAGAGGTGCCCTCTTGAGCCATATTTAAGGATGAAGAGTGATTGCCGAAAAGGGCCTAAATAGGCTCAGGCACTTGCAAGAGCATCAGCTGAGCACCTAGGTTCTCATGTGTGCGTGTTTAAAACGTGGCCGAAACATGGTCATAAGCTCAGGGTCTGCTGCTGAGATTCTGGAACAGCATCCCAGGGAGGGCATGTGAGAGGGAGTTATTTTTTCCCATTGGGAGTGTCTCCTTCTCTTCAGTATATACATTGTTGGTTTAAAATATACACCTTTTTTCTCATTAATATGCACAATATTAGTTGGAGTGCCTCACGGATCTTGTTTTTCCCGAATATACACTGCATTGGTTACAGCACACCATACACCAGGTTTCTCTTTAATATACACAGAGTTGCTTACAACTCATCATGCATCTTCTTTCTCTTTAATATACACATTGTTGGGTGGAGCGCTTTACACATCTTATTTCTTCTTAATATACTTCGCGTTAGTTGAAGAACTAAGGTTAGCTGAGAACCTATCGAAATGGACCAAACCTCAAATCATGTAATTGCCCTTAAACAATCTTTGAAGGTCCTTGGCCCTCTGGTCTTGCTGCTACTTCTTGGGTTGGTCCTGTCAGCTAGACAGAAAGATTCCTATGGCTGCTGGGCAGCTGAAGCCCACAAGACTCCCTCCATGCTGGCTTCCTGCAGCTGGGCCTTACTGCTTGTCCTCCTAGTCAGTTGTCAGCCCCTCGCATCATGCTAGGCAACACAGCTTCTCATTCTTCTAGGGCAAGTTGTAGCATCATCACTTCTTAAACATCCTAGGCATGCTCTTGGCGTTGTTGGAAACAACAGCCTCCAAGATTGTGTTCCTGTGGGTTGGTGCAGCCTCTTTCAGGCTGCACCAACCCACAGGACAGTGGGTACAACTGGCCTGTATTTATCCTGCTTTGAGGCACTGACATGAATATTGGGCCCACCAAATTTTATGATGAGTTGAACACCCATCATTTGTTTTGGCCAACCTTAGGTTGGGCCATTGCTTAATTATTGAATGGCCTAAATGTGTGGTTCATGTCCCAGTGTAGGGGATCTGTATGGCTGACTCGCTCTAGAAAACAGACTCCAAGCTGCTGATTGCTAGAAGTTAAGTTGATGCAGGTTACCTGCTAGGGACCGGCCCCAGGGCTTAGAAGAGGTGGTCTTATTCTTTCCCGAATGCTCTTAATGCTTTTCTAACACAGCTTTCACATCTTTCATACATTTATGATGTGTGCTGTCCAGTTTGTTTCATGATTGGCTTCCACTATTATTTAGTGCAGCATTGCGTGAGACAATTTTTTGTTTGTCTAGAATGTCTGAGCAATAAATGAAGATGTTTATCTTGTCACGTTTGCTGCTTCAAAACAGAAGTAAAATGTCAGACTATATCTTCTGACAAATTACTGCATATTCTTTTAACATTGGTGTTTACTTCTTTTCTCTGACTGCAGTGTGAGAGGAGTGTTTTAAGTAAATTATGTCACAATTTTGCTGGGGTACAGGGAGTGCGATCGTTAAAGGCTATATGTTTTTTTTTTTTTGGATCACGCAACAAAATGTAAATACCTGTAAATGAATTGTATGCATTCAGCAGAACTGAAGCACATTCTAATTTATTTCTCAAGTGTGCTGAAAACAAAGATTCTAATAGGATCAAAACAAATCAAGGCACTTTACTTGGTGAAGCACACATGTGAAGTATACACAAACTCCATTTCCACAGTTTATCATTTGTGTGCTATATAGTTTTAGCAGTAAAACAGTATGTCAGCAAAGTTAGTGGCCATTTCATTGGAACATGTGCTGTCTGTGAATGACAATGCTCTACCACACAATGCTTTAGTTACATTAAAAAATCACCCATCTCGAGTTCATTAAAGGTAGGTGGGTCGAAAACGTTTGTTCAAAAAATTGGGTTGTTCTTAAAAGTTTGGGAAGCACTTATTTAGTGGGATTTCCTCCATATTTTTCTCCATCCGATCTTCTGCAAGCGAGCAGGGGTTTTACTTGTTTTGATCTAATTTTTATGGATGAGCTATATAATATATGGCCAGACATGGGAGGTGTTTGTGGGGGAGAGAGTTCCATCCTATAAATCCTTGCATAGGAAGATTTCTTTGTTTCATACTATGTCTGAAAGACCATTGGCTGTGTTTCTTCTGATCTCAGGTAGGCCACGTAGAAATATTTAACTAGCATAATAATGTCTAATTTCTGGCATTTTGTGTTTTGTTACCCAAAAGTCCCAAAATTATATCATTATGCCACATTACTTAATTTCAAGTGTTTGAGTACATGTCCTACTGCAAAAGCAAGAGGAAAACGAAAACTAAAAGTACTAACGTCTGTTTTTCGTGGCACATGTGCTTTTTGTGCTACTTGTTAGCCCAAAATGTTTCTTGATGCAAAGACACATTTTGCACTAAAATAGAACTATAAAGGCCAGGTTTCCTTTTTGCATTTTTTTACCGAAGGTTCATGTAGGTACGCCAAAGGGAATGACACACATTCTGCACAACCCTAGCATTAGCTCCACTCCAACTTGATGGAAAAGTAATATTGTCAGCCTACATCTAGAATTTGAGTCTGTGGATTTCAATTAGTTGAACCCTTGGAATCATGTAGCCATTTAACAATACCAGGTACAGGGAGGAGCACTGAGGAACCGCGCAAATGAGCAGTCTGTTCTTGGACGGGCCGCTACCTGAGCAGATATGGTTCTCTTCCAGGGGATCCTCATCAATAGTCATAAGCATTAGAATATTCCCGTCCATGCGCGGGACCCCGGAAACAATATATTATATGTGCCCCATATATATATAATATGCAATTGCAGCCAAATAAACAGTAGAGCTGAATTATGCTGTAAAGAATTTCCACCATACATGAACATCTGCATTAGAAACATGAGAAACAACACCAAAGATTGTTTAGAAACCGTTTTAATGCTTAGAAAGCAGAAGAAATTCTTATAACTCACTGAAAGCATAGAAAGCTCCCAGGCTGCATTGCAAACACACAGTCTAAAAAGACTGAAAAGCTAACCTGTAGCTGCATGTAATACAAAAACTGACACCGTGCCTTTAAGGCATTCATGACCCCCCAGTATCCCACCATGCCTCAGGAGTGACAGTTAGGTCAGTTGTTCTTTCCGGCTCCTTCAGGAAGGACCCTGGTAACACAGCTCCACTCATTTCTGGCTTTTCTGACAGAAATTTGCTTCAATTTTCTAACTTTTGGACTTACTTTGCCTTTTAACTCCTTGTCAAGTAAGGTTTCTGTCTTTTTAGACTGTTTTTTGTGTGGCATTTTATTTTAAAATGCCTTCTCTGTTTGACAACTGTCCTTCTTGTGGCAACAAGAAGGCAAAATCAGACAGTCATGATGTCTGTGTACTTTGCTTGCCTGATCATCATGATCCTAAGGACCGTCCTCACTGCGAATGCCTGTCTGAGAGAACTCTCAAGGACAGAGAAAAAAACCGCATTTATGGACTGGCTCAAAGGTCCACCAGAGGAAGCTCTCCAGTGAAGAAGGCCATCAAGAGGGCCAGAAGTCCTTCTAAAGGCAAGTCTTCACGTCCTTCAACTTCGTTGGGCTCGGCGCTGAAGAAACATCTACCGGTGAGTTTTCCAACTGAAAAACGACCATCGACGGCGGGCTCGCCATCGAAAAGAAGATCAGGTTCGTCAGACGTCGAGGATGCCAGCTCAGTCAGCGAAATCCCCTCCGCCGTCGTCAACCAGGCGACGATCGTCGTCGAGGAAGGTCACGCCTCCGCCATCGTCAACAGGGCGGCGATCGGCGTTGAGGCCAGTGACTCCTCCACTGTCGTCAACCGGGCGGCGAACGGCATTGAGGACCAAGACCCCTCCGCCGTCGTGATCCAGGCGATGTTCGGCATAGAGGACCAAGATCCCTCCGTCGTAGTCATCTCGACGACGCTCTGAGTCGAGGACCAGGACCCCTCCGCCATCGTCAACTCTGCGACGATCGGCGTCGAGGACCAAGACCCCTCCGCCGCCGTCAACCCGGCGACGATCTGCGTCGAGGGGCGACACACCTCCGCCGTCATCTCGACGACTATCGGTGTTGAGAAGTGTTACTCCTCCGCCGATGTCAACAAGGCGATGTCCGGCGTCTAGGACCAAGACCCCTCCGCCGTCAACAAACAAGCGTCGAGGAGGTGATCTCGGTCGATGTCTCGTCGATGTTAGGCATCGAGGACCTCCAGGGTTCCTCCGCCGTCGTCACGTAGACACTCGACGTAGAGAGAGAGAAGGCTCCGTCATCGGTAAGTCATCGCCGTTAGACGTCGAGAGACAATCGTTCTTTGCATCACTCATCGTCAAGACATCTGACGTCGGAAGTGATTGCTCTGAGGATCGATGTCCAGGCACTCTGAGATTCTGGTTGCGGAGTCAGCTTCGCGTCACTCATCTTCCCAGTCTTCTAGTTCCTCCAGATCATCGGCAAACACCAGAAGTCCTGTCCGTAAATCTCCTCCACGAAGGTCAGAGGATTCTGCTCCTGGGGTGAGGCTGTCCCCCAGATGGAATGCACCACTGCAAAATTGGCAGGACTCTGGGGCTACGGAACGCCTTTGGCAGTACGTCAGCCCGGAACATAGATCTCCGCTGCAAAGGCTGGTTGCTGAAGTGGACAGTCAGTCCTCTCAGGCAACAGGCAGCACGTTCACCTGAAAGGAGGCCAGATAGATCTCGTTCTCCAAGAAGGGAGGAACGTCCAAGAAGATCTCGTTCTCCAAGAAGGGAGGAACGTCCAAGGAGATCCTGTTCTCCAAGGAGAGAGTAACGTCCCAGAAGGTCTCGTTCTCCAAGAAGGGAAGAACATTCCAGAAGATCGGGCGAGAGGGGACACAGTTCCCATCGCAGGAGTAGAAGAACTCCTTCCACCGCTTCTACCTCCTCTACCCAATCTTCCTCTAGGGATTACTCCCCTACTCTCACAGACAGCCCTATCTCCAGAGTCTCTCCAGTGGACGACATCAATACCTATCTGGATGTCCTGCAGAGAGGGGCTAAGAAATTAAATATTGAGATTGCTGTCCCACAAGTAACTACCACAGTATTTTTTGAGACATTGCACCAAAAATCCTCTTCCCGTTCGTTACTTCCTTTAGTCCCAGGAATCATGGAACCAGTCAAGAACATTTTCCTCACCCCTGCAACCATCAGAGCTGTGCCGGCTCGTATACAAAAGAAATACAAGCCTGCTGACTCAGACCCAGTCTTTGTCAAATCTGATCCACCGGCAGATTCAGTGATTGTGGCAGCGGCTCGAAAGACCCATGCAGTCGCTCCTTCATCTTCTGTCCCGCCAGATAAGGACAGTAAAACACAGGACTCATGGGGTCGCAAAGTTTGTAATGCTGCTGCTTCTGCCCTGAAGGTATCCAGTGCGTTCGCACTGCTGGTAAGGTATGACAGAGCCTTATGGGACTCGATGGAGCGCTTCAAAGCCAAGCTCCCGAAGGAAGACCAAAAGGACTTTGAAGAAACGCTAACGAAAGGCAGTCTGGTGGCAAACCAAATGATAAGCACCGCGGCGAACGGTGCAGTGTTGGCAGCGCACTCTTATTCACATGGAGTATGCGCAAGAAGGTCTTTTTGGTTACGCTTAACAGGCCTTAAACCGGATGCTCAACGCATCTAGAATCTTCCTTTCTCTGGGTCCTACTCGTCGGGGAACACGCAGATGAGGAAATGACCCGGATGAAGACCGAACTGGACACGGTAAAAGCGGTCAGTTTGGAGAAGAAGAAAGATTTCAAACGATGCTTCAAATCCAACAAGGGTAGAGGGGCTCAACAGAGGGTTCAAACCCCTCACTGGTCCCAGAACAAAAATCAGGGAAAAACTCACTTTTGAGGAGGCAAATCCAACAGGGGCCGAGGAGGTAATCAGTAGTCCTCTTCCACGACGAGAGGAGGGAAAGCTTGAGCAGTGGCTTCCTCTGGCACCGTTACCCACTCCAGTGGGAGGAAGTGCTTCACAACATCTGGCAGAGTGGGTCAGTATCACAAAAGATCGTTGGGTGCTGAATATACTGCGCAATGGATATGCACTACGTTTCCGTGCGATCCCAAAAATGCGATCCCAAAGATGATAGCTCCGGATTGGCCACGGTAGTGGCGGTACCCGGACCTTCTGCATCTGTCTGTGTGTCCACACAGACAACTTCATTGCAGGCCGGACCTGTTGAGCAAGATGAACGGGAGGATACTGCATCCCAACCTCCCATCACTGAACCTAACAGCATGGCACCTGAGGTCCTGCAATATGGGCATCTGAAACTGCCTCCCGAATGTATGCACATTTTAAAAGAGGCTGAGACCTTCCATGAGAGCGTCCTATGCGTTCAAGTGGAAAAGATTTTACATATGGTGTAGGGATCGTCACCTAGATCCTACTAAAGGGCAGGAGGAAGTAATCCTTCCATACCGCCTTTCCTTGGCAACTTCTGGGTTGAAATATGCTTCCATTAGAGTGCATCTGTCAGCCATAGTAGCGTACAGGAAATCACCTAATCAGATTTCTTTCTTTCAGGTTCCGGTGGTTAAGGACTTCCTCCAGGGGTTGAAAAAAGTCTATCCCCCTGTGCGAAATCCTTCTCCTCCTTGGGAATTGAACCTGGTTCTATCCAGGTTAATGTCACCACCTTTCGAACCTATCCACAAGGCCTCTTTGCAACATCTCTCTTGGAAAGCAGCCTTTTTAGAGGTGATTACGTCAGCGCGCAGAGTAAGTGAGATACAAGCGCTCTGTGCAAAGGAACCATATACTGTTTTCCACCACAATAGAGTAGTCCTGAGAGCTCATCCATCCTTCTTGCCTAAGGTGGTTTCTGATTTTCATATAAATCAGTCCATTTCCCTCCCTTCGTGTTTTCCAAATCCTACGACCCCAGCCGAGCGGTCACTGCACTCCTTGGATCTTAAGAGAGTGCTCAAGTTCTATTTGGAAAAGACCAAGGGGATCAGGAAGACGGATCAGCTGTTTGTTGTGAGAAGTTGGCCTGATATATGATGCTCACTAGTTCTAGTGATCACCTTGTATCAGTCCAAACAACCCCTATGGTGATTGGTTGTAAGTCAACCTTATAGACCAGCTATCCTAATGGTAGCATGGACAAAGCAGTCTTAGGCTAAACTCTTTTGGCATGTGAAGCCAGCTGTTTTACCACATAAAACCCCCTGAATACCAAATGAAAAGACACCACTCAGGTTGTTATGAAATTAAACAAGATATGTATTACTAACAAAACACCGCTGAACTCTTTGAGATCAGAGGGCTAAGCACATGACAAGACTCTTAGGAAAAATACGTTAGGTTGCACAAATTACAATGGTGCCCTAGGGGCACGACAAACCATATACTAAGTAAATGGTATAAGGAAATCGATAGAGGAAATGAAGATGTCCAGAGGCTGTAGGATCGCTGGGACTACACTACCTTAACCTTAGGTAAGTAGCAGGAGGCCCACAGGACGCGTGTGCAGAGTGTGAACTCACACGCGAGATGCGGGACAAAGTCAATGGACACTATAAATTAAGAAAAGGCAAGCAAAAGACAGTTCCGAGTAGTTAGGACTAAAACGACAGGATACCTGGACACTAGGAGAGTCATTCTACCCTTGAGCACCGAAATGCTCTCGTTACCTCACCCACGGGCTGCGGGTGCATAGGTGTGAAAGTGTCTGGTTTCCGTGTCGAAGTCTATGGAACCTTGAAGAAAGATACTGCCGGCGACAGGAAGGAAGATGTCCGGTGCGATCCAAGGGTGGATCGAGGAAGATGTGGACCTGAAAGCAGAGGGGTCAGTGTTCAAAGTCGCTAGCCAGTGACCGGAGTGGAACCAGAGGCTGTCGTCGCGATCAGGTGAAGAGTGGACGCTTGACTCTGCAGCCACGTGGACCAGGAGGTGTCTTCGACGACCAGGATGGAGGCACGAGCTGTCCCACGCAGGCTCTCGCTGTCGGCGTTGTTGGTTCCGGATTCGGCGTCAACAGGCCTTGGCAAAGGCAACCCACGTGGTGAGTGGAAAAGGCGTCTGGTGCGGACCAGGAGGGTCCGGGGGTGCTTCTCCTTTGCAGGGAAGCAAGGACCAGTCTGTAACAACCAGACCAGCGATGTAGATTTCGTGGATCGTCGTCTAGGAGGTCACTAGCCAGCCGGCAAGTGACCAGACAACGCGTCGAGCAGCAAGCAAGCAAAAGGGCCCCATTCAGATCTCATGGATGCTGGAGGGCTGATCTTCTGTGCAGGAGCTGCTCTGGGCTGGGGCTTCTCAATCCCCAAAGCACTTTCTGGAGGATGCCTCTGAAGTCGTGCTGGAAGCGAAGTGCAGTTTCTCCAAGATGGCCGGTCCCACGTGTCTCGTCGCACCCACGGATCTCAGCTGTGCTGCAGATGTAGGTAGAGGTCGGAGAGGTCTGGAAGTCCGGATCTCGTCGGGCTCT
Source organism: Lissotriton vulgaris (assembly GCF_964263255.1). Taxonomy (NCBI): domain Eukaryota; kingdom Metazoa; phylum Chordata; class Amphibia; order Caudata; family Salamandridae; genus Lissotriton; species Lissotriton vulgaris. The sequence continues at coordinate 106,745,802 of NC_141696.1, forward strand.
GAAGTCTGGTTCCAAGCAGGAAGGACGACAAAGTGAACCGCTAGGACGCTTGATGTTGTCTGCCTGTGCAGGGTGGTCACTCCTTGGCCACAAGGGAGATTTCTTCAGTCTTTTGTGGAGCAGAACGTCGAAGTCCAGAGTTTCTTCTTTGAAGTTTCAAATCAGGATTAATCTAATTTGGAATGGGACCAGCTCCTATCTTTGTTCTCCTAAAGGGGGCTGTACTGTGACTAGGTCCCTCCTATGGGTGGGACCAGGAAGGGGGTGGTTACACCCCCTATCCTTTGTCCGGTTTTTCAGAGCTGGGGCTGGAGTGCCCCAGCAACTGGTTTGAACCGGGGTATGCATAGGGACACCTTGTGTGCCCCAGGCATGTCTCATTCCTTCCAGCCTGTCCTACCTCAATACACAAAATCCTGTCTGGGGTAGTGCTAGCACCTCCCAAGGCAGGAAACCCTTTGTCCAGGCCTCCCTCGCTGGAAGGACTCCCAGCAGCAGGAGGTCAGACTCGTGTCTGTGGTGGCAGCATCCATTTTGTGATGATGAGGCTCGGGTTAACTTTAACCGGGGTTCTTAGTTACATACATGTTGTGTCCCTCTAAAAGGGTGGAATGCTACCCCCGTCGCCAGAACTGGCGAGGGGGTAGTATTCCAATTCGTATGACACCTTACTCGACATGTTTTGATAATGCTATGCCAAAGTTAGCAATAACCGCGAGGATTATAATGCACTTGAGTATATGGTATAGCGTTATCATGGAAACAGCTAAAGGACATGGTTCCGAAAGCTGCAGACAGGCTCCGCTCATGCTAGAGCACCATCTCACATAACTCCAAGCACTCTGCCTCCAGGATTGTTAAGGCCTGCCATAGGAGTGACTTGTAGGAGTATATGTGTCCATTTTAGGTTTAGATATAGGTATACTATATCTACAGCAAAGGGTGATTACACCACCTTGCCCCAGCTGGGTTACCAGCCAGTTGTGTCAGTTTTGGATGGCCAGCCAGGGGTGGCATAATTTCTATTTCTATTTAGGGGGTTTTGTAAAGCGCTTGGTGACGCACAACGGCGTGTCCCCGCGCTGAGGAGCAACTCTTACTGGAACCTATAGAAGCGGCATACCTTACTGAGCAAATAGTGCAGTTTTAAGTTTGGCTCTAAAAATTGATTCTGATGGCTCTAATCTCAGTGCCATGGGTAGTTTGTTCCATCTTGAGGCTGCGAGGTACCTGAAAGATCTTCCGCCCATTCGAGCTCTAGACACCTTGGGAACGACCAGGAGTCCAGAGCCAGAGGATCTCAACGAGCGAGACGGCTCGTAAGTAGTCAGAAGTCCCTGCAGGGGAAGAGGAGATCTCCCATTGATGATCCGATGGCACGTGCATAGAGCTTTAAATTCTACCCTGCTTCTGACCGGGAGCCAATGCAGAGATCGGAGGGCCGCGGCAGATGCGGCTCTTCTGGGTAGTTTAAGCACTAAGCGGGCAGCGGCATTCTGTAGGACCTGTAGGCGGTTGAGGTTCTTCTCCAAAGTCCCTAAATAGAGAAGATTGCCATAGTCCATCTTTGATGTGACTAGTGCATGCACCAAGGTTTGTCGGGCTCTCACAGGTAAAAACTTCAAAGTCTTCCTGAGACTTTTAAGGGTCCCAAAACATGATCCGACCACCTGATTGATCTGGGGGCCAAAGGTGAGGTCAGTGTCAAACCAGATGCCTTGATTCTTTGCTTTCTGGCACGGAGAGGGTGTTGGACCTAGGCAGGATGGCCACCATGCCGACGTCCACGCTGATTGGCAGCCCCCCACGACCAGCACCTCAGTCTTGCCTCCGTTGAGCTTGAGGCAGTTGGCGGACATCCAGGCAGCTAGATCTTGCATGCAAGCTCTGAAGATGTCCGCCGAGAGACTGGGTGCACGCGACAGGGAGATCACCAACTGCGTGTCGTCGGCATAAGACACCAAGCGGAGGCCGTGACTCTCTACTAAGGTGGCGATAGGAGCGACATAAAGGTTGAAAAGTGTTGGACTCAGGGACGAGCCCTGCGGCACCCCCTGGTCCAAGGAAATTCGCCCAGAGTAGTGGTCGCCCTGCCTCACTTGGAAGCCTCGGCCAGTGAGAAATGAATATATCCATTTCAACGCTGCCCCTCTCACCCCTCCTTTGTTCAGACACTGTAGCAAGATGGAATGTGCTACAGTGTCGAATGCAGCGCTGAGATCTAATAGGATTAGAGCCATGGTTTGTCCCTCGTCTGCACCCTGTCTGAGGGATTCGGTGGCCCTAAGAAGGGCAGATTCCGTAGAATGACGGGCCGAAACCCGAATTGGGTAGGGTGAAGAATGTTGCCTTCCTCCACATACTTCATAAGCTGTTTATTTACCACCTTCTCCGCTACCTTAGAAAAATAAGGCAGCAGAGAGATGGGGCGTAGGTTATCCAGCTTCTCAAAGCTAATGTTAGGCTTCTTGCGGAGGGGAAGCACCACAGCCTGTTTCCAGTCCTCCGGTATAGAGCTGGATCGGAAAGAGACATCCAGCACATGCCTGATATAGGGTTCAAGGGTCTCCAGACTGTCACTCAACCTTTTTGGGGATGCAGGGTCTCGGGGGGAGCCAGATTTAACAGATCTGCAGATTTTGACTAGCTCTACCTGTGAGGGGATGGTAAAGTTGAGAAGCAGATTTTGATCATCTTCCATCTCTGCTAGGTCTGCAGGCTCTTCCGCTGCAGGAGGGATTTCGGGAAAAGCAGAATAAATTTTGGACACTTTATCTCCAAAGTAGTTAGCAATGCGGTTGCATGCTGCTACTGAGTAATCATCCTCTTGAGTAGAGGTTTTAGGGGTGGCCAAGGATTTATATATGCTGAACAGTTCCCTGGCAGAATTCTCTGCCCCCTGAATTCTGCCTGCATAATATGTGGCTTTCTCTATCCGGATTTTGTTATGATAGGTGCGCCTCTTAATGAGATAGGCCTCTTTCAACCGGTCGTCGTAAGCCACTCTCCATTGTCTCTCTGCTCGTTTGCATTCCCTTTTGGCGCAGCGCAACGCATCGCTAAACCAGGGAGCAGTTCTATGTCTGTGGACATCTTTTGTTGGCCGGCCTAATGGGGCTGTGCAGTCCAGAGCAGCAGTGATGCGGTCATTGAGTAATTTGCTTGCCGTTGCCACATCATTGCCTCCTGGGGGCCCACCGTCGATGAGAGCTTTGTTGAACTCTGGCAAGGAAAATCTTGCCCACCTGCGACGGGGGTAGTTGAGAGGGGCAGGAGCAGTTACTTTATGCTTAGGCAGGTGTATAACAAATGGGACATAAAAGTGATCTGTCCAGGGTAGGGGTTCTGGGGAGGCAACCAGGACATCCTCCCAATTGGCAAATATGGGATCTAACAGATGCCCACGGTTATGTGTTGGGAGCTGCCCCTTGAGCTCTAGCTGTAGGGTGTGAAGTTCTTCCCGGAACTCCATCGCTCCTTTGTCTTGTGGATCTTCCAGATGTGTGTTTAAGTCACCCAGCAGCAGAAACTTGTCTCTTCTTATCGCTGTTTCAGTGACACACTCTAGAAGGTTGCCTTTAAATCTAGCCATGGGTCCAGGTTGGCGATAGACAAGCAGACCTTTCATAGTCATGCTTCAGTCAATTGTTATGGTGAAAAAGCCCGCCTCACAGTTTGCCAAACTAATTGGCTCTAGTTTGCAAGCCCAATGTCGTTTAAAGGCGATCGCAATTCCGCCTCCTCTGCCTATCGGTCTGTCCAGGCGCACCATCTGATAATCCTCTGGTAAGGCCTGTACGATATCTGGCTCGGAGTTGGTGTCGAGCCAAGTTTCTGTGATGAACAGCAGATCAGGGTGTTTATCAATGAGAAGATCATATACATCATGTTTATGACAGCTCAACGATCTAACATTGATGAGGCCACAAGACAGTGAAAGGTTGCAAATCTTGTTGTCTACTTTCGCTATGCTGAAGCGGAATTGGCAGTGACGACACCCTTCGTTCTCCCCTACTCTAACACTGTGGAGCCCAGGGGTGCACACATTTGTAGCACAGCTTAGTAGTACACTCCTGCTCCAGGTGAGTCTGCAGGCCGGACCAGGGGTTGGGGTCCTGGGCCGTGTCCGGTCGCGGACGGGCGCAGACGGGCTTGGCTTAGGCGCGGCTTCGGCGCGCATCCGGCGCGCCCGCTGCGCCAGCCCGCTGCGCCGTCTGGCCGGAATGCACATTTTATAGAGTGTGAGGAGGGTGGGAGGGCGGCGCGACTAGAGCGCACCCCCAGCCCTACCTAAGATGGCGCCCGCCGCCGCCAACAGCAATTTACAAAAGACGGCTGGGCGAGGCAGGGATAGGAAAATTCAGCGTGAGAGAGAGGTGTCAGTGTGCCTGTAAAATTCCCCAATTTAAACTTGTATTTAGAACCCCCAAGTGCAATTCGTAAAAACGCTGTATTATCAGCTTAAAAACACAATTTCGACAGTTAAATATGCCAGCAGTTGAGTCCAGATAAAAGCGCTCGCAGCCCTAGTGCCTCTCGCTAGGGAGAGCTCTAAAACGGGCAGCGAGGAAGTCCAGTAGCAGCTCTAAATAGCCTGGGAGGGCGGGAGGGCGGCGCGACTAGAGCGCACCCCCAGCCCTACCTAAGATGGCGCCCGCCGCCGCCAACAGCAATTTACAAAAGACGGCTGGGCGAGGCAGGGATAGGAAAATTCAGCGTGAGAGAGAGGTGTCAGTGTGCCTGTAAAATTCCCCAATTTAAACTTGTATTTAGAGCCCCCAAATGCAATTCGTAAAAACGCTGTATTATCAGCTTAAAAACACAATTTCGACAGTTAAATATGCCAGCAGTTGAGTCCAGATAAAAGCGCTCGCAGCCCTAGTGCCTCTCACTAGGGAGAGCTCTAAAACGTGCTACGGGATACATGCTGCAGCCCCTGGGTGCACCTAAGCCCTGGGTACCTAAGGTACACTGTACAGCAGCTGATAAGGTGACCCAGCATCCAATTAGATATGTACCTAAGGTACATGGAGTCCATTTTAACAGAGCGAGCAGGAAGCCTGGGGTTCTGGATAGCAGGATCCCAGGCCAACTATGGCGAAAACCAGCAAAACACTCGGCAAAAAGTTGGGGGCAACCATAGTCGGATATCCACCTTCCTACATTTGTGAACTATGGTTAAATGAGAACGGGCTTTCCAGCGGCCAAGAGATCCATCTCCAGATGGATTGTCTCCTGCATTAAATTGGCCTATCAGCTTGCAGGCAAGCCTTTATTGATGTCACCCAAAGCGCATTCTACCAGAGGGAAAGCGGCCACAGTAGCTTTCTTACATGACATTCCAATGTCAGAGATATGCAAGGCTGCAACCTGGAAATCAGTTCATACTTTTACGAGGCATTACTGTCTAGAATCTGATTCCAGGGCCAATACTCAAGTAGGGCAAGCCTCCTTGAGAAATCTTTTTGGGTAGCCTATGGCCTGCTCAGGCTTGTTGATGAGATTACTGTCTTGTTATTCCTTTGCCCGCAGGGATGAGGAGAGGCTCGCTATTCTATTCTAATGCTTATGACTATTGATGAGGATCCCCTGGAAGAGAAGGATTAGTTACTTACCTGTAATCCTAGTTCTCTTCCAGGGGTATCCTCATCAAAGTCCTAAGCAACCCTCCCGCCTCCCCGGGCAAAGGACATTCTTTAATAAGGAGATATTGTTAACCTATTCGTTACTTGGTTTTTTCAGTCTCCGAAAAGAACCACTGACCTAACTGTCACCCCTGCGGCATGATGGGATACTGGGGGTCATGAGTGCCTTAAAGGCACGGTGTCAGTTTTTTGTATTACATGCAGCTACAGGTTAGCTTTTCAGTCTTTTTAGACTGTGTGTTTGCAATGCAGCCTTGGAGCTTTTTATGCTTTCAGTGAGTTATAAGAATTTCTACTGCTTTCTAAGCATTAAAACAGTTTCTAAACAATCTTTGGTGTTGTTTCTCATGTTTCTAATGCAGATGTTCATGTATGGTGGAAATTCTTTACAGCATAATTCAGCTCTACTGTTTATTTGGCTGCAATTGCTTATTTTCTATATATATATATATATATAAATATATATATGTGTGTGTGTATATATATATATATATGTGCGTATATATGTGGGGCACATATAATACATTGTTTCTGGGGTCCCGCGCATGGGCGGGAATATTCTAATGCTTATGACTTTGATGAGGATACCCCTGGAAGAGAACTAGGATTACAGGTAAGTAACTAATCCTTATGGTAAGTGAGAAAAGACTTACCCAAGTCTGAAGCCACCTCTGCCACTCCTTCCCATTATTCCTTCTTGTAGAGCAGGACCTTGCGAGTCACATGTCCAGGAGAGCGGCGGTCCCTGCAGAGCTGTGAGAAGCTCCTCTCGCCTGTTCATCAGTACGGGTCCGGCACTTGTGGAATGTGCTTTGGGATTCATGTTCTTCTGGAATTGCTTTTTCTGTCTTTTTCTAGGATCTTGTTTGGGAATGACAAATGTTCTATTGGGCCAATTTCTAGGTGACTTTTGGGTCAACGGTTATGTTTTTCGTGCTGGGGTTGGTTGCTATATGCTCAGGCTCTGACCCTGGAGTAACGAGGTAGTAATAATGTTACATTGCTAGCCGGGTCTGAGAGCAATTCCTAAAACAATACTGCTGAGTAAGGATAAAACACAGGGTTGGTTCAGAATCTAAACACGTCTCCAGTCTGTAGAGTGTATTTTCCTCCATTTTCCAGAATGTGGAAGTCACTAACATGTATTTTTTCCTCTGAAAAATTCAACGAAATTCCAGAAAACATTTGCTAAAAGTACTCTTTTGAGCAAAATGTGGCTTGCTTGTAGCTGAAGTAACTTTGTTTCACACAACCACACACTTTGGTCAAAAGTAGTTTGAGCAAAAAATGTCACTTTGGGATGTTTTCTGCATCAAAGAGCCTTTGGTGTGCAAACATTACACAAAATTAAGCCATGCAAACTTTCAAGTAGTTTGCAAATTTTGCGTAACGTGAAATCGGATTACTCCAATTTCGCCTGCATAATCAAAACTTCTCCCAGGCCTAATGTCAATAACTATACGGAGTTATATGGATAGTACTGAGACTCCCCCAGTTAAGGCCATTGTGTCCCTTAGGAGCCGCTCAGGACAACATTTAGAAGAAAGGGAGCTCAGATCCCGCCTGGCGTCCATCCCTTCTGTTAAATTAGGTTTTGGATGTTTTATTGGCCCCAGAGGATGCGGTTTCTCCAGCTTCTAACTTTCCAAACATATCCTGTGTCCTGACTTTCTCTCCCAGAGCTAATAGGATTCATAAATATTTTTCGTCTTTCCATTTTTCGTCTTTCCATTTTTCAAGGGTCAATTGCAACTTAGAACTACTTTGGGAAGCTGATCTGGGTTTTATCTGGTCGATTTTTTTTATTAAGATCTGGTATAAAATGAATAAGATATCTAAAGCCCCAACACAAAACAAATTCTATTTTTGCTGTATAGCAGACTGTATGTTACTACTTCGGCTACATTCTGTCCAGAGAATAGTACCATGTGTTGGTCATGTAACCACCCAGATAACGATACGATGCACGTGTTATTCTGGTGCCCTCATACTTTATCTTTTTGGCACAGGGTTCGGAGTCAAGTCAGAGCAATCTTTCGCACACTTTGTGTTAACCTTTTTCTTGGTAGTTTGGTTGGTGATAAAGATGACCCTGTTCCTTTTAAAAATAGGTTGTTGGATTTATTGTGAGCTGTTGCCTTCAGCAAATAACTATTAATTGGAAATGTTCTTCAAATATTTCATACAAAGCTTGGTAGTATAATGTATGCCATCCTCATTATCATAGATTAGAAAATTATTTGATATTTTATAACAAACCGATTCAATAGTGATTTATTCTGGTTGCCGCTACCAACATTTTTTGATAATTGTACCAAAAATGTTTCAAGCACAAATGTGCATCATTAGAGAGTTTTTTACCGAAAACTCTTAGATATTCTCACAAGCTAGATCATTTGCGTATTAGATCTATCTGTTATTCTACTGGTCTTCTATATATGTGTGGTCTATTGTCTTCATTTGCATACATGCTTTTTGTGGTTATTATATATCCTTTTCTCATTCCTAGCAGTCATTCATTGTTTTCTTCTGCCTTTATTTGCTGCCCCCTGAAAAATATAAAAAAGCTTTATTTATATTAGTTGTAGTTTGGCCTTTCTATATTCGATCTGTAATGTTTTTATTATTTCCCGCGAAATTGTTCACATCTGTAGAATTGTATAGTTAACTATTTTTCTACTTGCTCAATAAAGCTTTTTTATTTAAACATGAAAATAAAATTCTGCTTGGCACGAAATCTGATGTCAGCTTATCGGACATCTAAGGCGGGGGGGGGGGGGTTGCTGTGACTAAATCGCTGGCGGCAGCATACAGGTTACCATATTGATAGGGGTAGACGGGGCAGTCTGAAAGCAAGTTCTGTCATATAGGAAACCATTCATATTACACGTGGTTTTGACCTGTTTCTGAACATAAGTAATCTACCCCAATGCCTCAGTCTCTTTCCCTCCCCCTTTCCCCACCCTCAACACCTCCCCCCCCCCTTCCCCCCGGCACAATTTGTAAAATAATTTTACGTTTGAGGATGCTGAGTGCAGTCGAAAGGCACACAGCATTACTACAGGACACATTAAGCATTACTATCCCCCATTTTAAGAACCCTCCGTTTACGTCCTTCGAGGAAGGGCAGTCCGAGTGTGCCTTCTGGGGATGCCCACCTGTGACCGCCAGACACTGCTTATCTCGGCAGCCAGCGTTTAATTCACGCCTCCATCTTGTTCAACTGCACCCTGTACAACTCCTTCCTTGCCTCATTATGTCAGAAGCCTGGTGGGTTTTTGTAGACAGCTGATAACATTGTTTTGCTCGTTTTCTTTAGACGTGTTTGAAATATTTAGGCCACATGATCGAATCGCAGCAGGGTTTCCCCCAGCCTTTCATCATCTCGGGTCGATGAATCGGGCCCACTCCTCGTTCAAATGAGTGAATAGTAACTAGCACCTGTTTACAGCAGAACCTCCGTATCGAGTGCAGTGAAACATACATGACGTGTTGTGCGGTGGTTTTTGAGTTAATACATTGAGGTGGAGCATCAGTCCCTTGGGAGGGAGAGCTCGGCTGATGGGCCGTGTGTCTCGAGTGAGTTCACTGCAGCCAGGAGCGCGATGTCGGGCGCTCTCACTCCCACCTGTCCGAGGCGTTCATGGATGTCCAGAGTCATTGCAGGTGGCTCGACGTTTCAGGTGTCAGGCTTCACCTCGAGTGTGTTTTCTTATTATTATTCGGCTATATATTTGGGTCATTCTCCCCTTAATTTCACCCCTTCGTCCCTTGCTGCTTTTGTTGCCCCCTCCTCTCCTCCCAGATAACCCGGGTTTTCAGCTAGATTTGCATTAATACCGCCGTCCACGCGCCAGTGAATACCTTACCAAGTTTAGACGTGAGGTTGGCAGGTTCGGGGGCCCCAGGGTCTGATCTCGGCCCCGGCTGGCGGGGCTCCAGGCCGCTGACGTGGCCCCCTCTTCCGCGGATTCCTGGGATGCTCCAGATGTGCCTGAGGGCCGCCTCCCCCCTTGTGACGTCTGAGGTGCTTGGGCAGAAGTTACAGGGACGAGAGCATCTTTCACTGGGGAATAGACAGCAGTCCTCCTCCGAGCACTAGAGCAGCCCCACCCCACTCATTGTCATTCTGTCTGTGGCTAATTGCCACATATAGAAGGACAATGGGCCAGTCTGGGCTGTGAAAGCATGTGATGCTCCTCCAGCCTTGGTCTAGGGCAGGGCATTCTGCCACATGGAAGTGTAAAAACGCCCACGCTGCTGCTAGGTGAGAATCCAGTTAATCAAACTAAGGCGGTGAAAAGAATGGGTAATTGTGCTTTCTGGGTCTCATCATTTTAGAACTGACACATCTTCAATATTATATTCAAGGAAGCCTTGGTTACTGCTTGTTTATTTTATGCAGCTAACCACCATTGACAAAACCAATAGTTCTGGCATGTAGCTGTAACATTACTTGTTCTAAGTGTAACATTGCTGTATTATATACCTTGATACAATGACAGAAGCAACAAAAATACCAGTCGGGTGGCACATTATACTAAGCACAAATTTTTTGTCTCACGGGAACATGTTTTGGCCTCCTCAGGATGCTCCGTAAGTTCCTTCCTTTGCTCTCAGAAGATCATAGGAAGACCACGGTGCAGGCCTTAATTGGTTCAAGACTGGACTATTCCAACGTCCTATACCTGGGCCTGCCGGAGTATCTCCTGCAACGGCTGCAGGTGGTCCAGAACTCGGCTGCGTGGGCCATTTTTGGCCTCTATAGGCGAGCCAGAGCCTCCGGCCTTTTTCAGTCGCTTCACTGGCTGCCTATCTGGAAGCGGATCGTTTTTAAGGCCTTGACCCTGGCCCCTAAGGCTCTCCACGCTTCGGGAGCAAAATATCTCCAATGGAGGCTAGCCTTCTACCATCCGGCCCGATCCTTGAGATCTGAATCATTATTCCTTGCTGTGGTTCCTCGAGTAAAAAGGGCCCGCATTGGAGTTCGTTCTTTTAGACTGCTGGCGCCACAGCTCTGGAACACTTTGCCCGTAGCATTACGCAGCACCTCTAATTTGCTGACTTTTAGGAAGGGCCTTAAAACTTGGCTTTTCACACTTCAGAATGCTCTTCTTTCTTTCTGCTTGGTCCATTCTATTTACTGTGTTGTGTTATTCTGTTACAGGTTTACAATAAAAGCGCCGGGATACTCCATGGAGTAGCAGTGCGCTATAAAAGACTAAACTAACATAACATAACATAACGTATGTGTTTTAAGCAAATCCCTTAATTTCATTGAACACCCCCTTTGGAGAGACCCCTCAGTTTTTTCATCCCACTTAAAGCTCTGGAAACAACACCATGTCACAGTCGCCTCACGTCCGGGCACTGGGCATCATGCACAACTCATGCCTTTCACTTTTTCAGATTACCTATTTGCAGGGGCTTAGTGAACCCTGCCCCACCCACCCCACCCCTTGCTTTAGGGACTACATCAAAGGTGGAATTCTTGATGGGCCTCTTCTGCCTGTAACTCTGCAGACAAAGGCTCCGCTCATAACTAATGTGAAAAGGTAGGTGAGTGAGTAAGTAAGGGATGGATGGATGGATGGATGGATGGATGAGTGAAATGATGGATGGATGAAATGATGGATGGATTGGTGAATTGATAAGTGAAAGTGTGAATGTATTAACGGATGAGTGAAAGGGTGGATGTAAGCCTGGATGAGTGAGTGAATGGGTGCGTAGATGGACAAAAGGATGGATAGATGAGTGAAGGAGTTAAAGGGTGGATGGATGAGTGAAAGGATGGATGAGTGATAGGTTCAATGGATTGATTCAGGAGTGGATGAGTAGATGGATGGGTGGGTTGATGGAATGATGGACGGCTAGGTGAAAGGGGATGAAGAGAGAAAAGGAGGCTGGGTGGATGTCTGACTGAACGAGTGGAAGGATGAGTGACTAGGTAGATGAATGAGTAAGTGAAATGATGGCTGGATAGTTAAATGGCTGGATGGATGAGGGAATGGATGGATGAATGGATGGGTGAAAGGGTGGATGGATAATGGTTGGATGAGTAAAAGGGTGGATGGAGGGATGAATGAGTGAAATGATAGCTGGAAGGATACGTGATGGATAGGTTTGTAAATGGTTGAATATGGACATGGATGGGCACACACATGGAAGGACAGAATGAATGGTGAAAGAATGTATAATGGATGACAGTAAGATTACACATTGTAAGCCCCATTACCTTAAGCAACATTTTCTATACATCTACTTTCACGTTTATATGAGTCATTGTCTCTATATAATGTGCGTGATGAATCACACTCCTACACCCTCCCATACATACGTCGAATGAGTAGCACTATAAAAGAAATTAAATACACATGAGAGAAGTTCTATGTGAAGATGAGGGGTACCATTGGAGTGTGGTAGCATGGCCCAACTGGCCGGACTGGGCATTGCCCTGCGAGCTGGAAAGGTGGGGTGGGACAGTTTTGTTACCACAAAAAGACCTGCCCTTTTGCTTAACACCTTGGCTGCTTGAGATAATCTTCTGCTGTGCTGGACCATAATGGAAATGGGTGTGGTCATGACGAGCTGAGCTAGTCATGAGCACACGAGCACCGTGCCTCATGACGAGCTGAGCTCGTCATGAGCACGGAAGAGTTTAAAGCTGCGCGCATACTGAAAAGCTATGAAGTGCACAATTGTCTCAACCTAATACAAACTTATTTTGACTTAAACTTAAGTGGTTGTCTATTTACTTACTTATATACTATGGCACAACCTCCTCTGAAGTGTCTGTAAAACTTACCTTTTGTCCTGAATTTTGACCTTGTCCTGAATTTTTACACTCACCGTCCTGAATTTGCACTCATGCCAGTTGGTCACCCTACTGGTAGTACGGCACTTCGCTCTCCTCCTATTCCGCAAGGATGGCACATTTTCCCTGTGTGCCCCTTACTAATTGTGCCCACCCGACTGGCGAAATATGACCTTCATACTGAATTGCTTTCACGTACCCGCACACCCCTCCCTCGCCACTCGCTTCACCCCATGAGAATGAAGTTCAGGAAATACATGCATAAAACGGTTATCTTTACTTCCGGCCCACACTGGAAATGTTCATTCTCCGCTGCCTTCACAGTCTTAGATCCCGGCAGCTTCAGTTCTTTTGTCACTGAGCCTCTCCGGCCCCTCCGTCTCCCAGGCCCTCCACCGTCATCTGTGTAGGCCTCTCTGCCCTGCAATCACAGCCCTTGGAATGGGACGAGGGTGCGTAGTGCCTGGGCTTAGCAGTAGAGTGACAGTAGGTTTGCTGAACCACAGCTCGATGAAGTCATCATATTGTGTCCCTTTGTTTCCAAAAGAGGTATGACTACCATAATATTAAGATCCTGTCACAAAGGTTAGCACTCCCATGCACTGAGAACCACGTCACAGAGGACAGCGCCTCTTTGATATCTCTCTATTTATTAGATCAGAAAATTCTCACCCACAATTTGTGGTATGCATCATCATTGGGTCCTTTCTAACCACTAACATATTTCTACAGTCCGAACAGCCCCTTCAAATATGTTTTTGTCTTCTCCCTTCACTTTATATTGAGTTTTACCCCAAAAAGGTATCCAGGGCTTCCAGGGTTGGCCCAGCGACCAACCCTGGAAGCCCTTGATACATTTTTGGCGTAAAACTCAATATAAAGTGAAGGGAGAAGACAAAAATATCTAAAGGATACATACACCCCAGCCTTCCTTTATTTGGGATGCCCATGATATGGTTAAAAACAACAACATTGATGTTAAGGGATTTCCGTTAACCCCACATACTTTAGTAAGCATGTGTCTGCTCATCTAAGCAGCTTTGGGTTAGTGGCCTTTATCAGGACTACTGGGTAAGGCAAGCACCTTTTAATGACTTCTAGATTGCTGAATATTGAGTTGCATCTGTAGAATGAAGCAATAAAGCATGCATCTGGTAATTCCACTAAAGGGAGAATGCACGCGTCTGCCTGCTCTTGTGTGTCCTCTTTGCAGGCACCCAAGGGACAGTGCACGCTCCTGCCTGCTCTTGTGTGCCCTCTATGCAGGCACCCCAGGGGCAGTGCTTGTTCCTGCCTGCTCTTGTGTGCCCTCCTTCCAGGCACCCCAGGGGCAGTGCTTGTTCCTGCCTGCTCTTGTGTGCCCTCCATGCAGGCACCCCGGGGGCAATGTTTTTTCCTGCCTGCTCTTGTGTGCCCTCCATTTCAGGCACCCAACGGACAGAGCATGCTCATGCCTGCCCTTGTGTGCGTACCTTGCAGGCACCCAAGGGACAGTGCATGCTCCTGCCTGCTCTTGTGTGCCCTCCTCACAGGCACCCAAGGGACAGTGCATGCCCCTGCCTGCTCTTGTGTGCCCTCCTCACAGGCACCCAAGGGACAGTGTATGCTCCTGCCTGCTCTTGTGTGCCCTCCTCACAGGCACCCAAGGGACAGTGCATGCCCCTGCCTGCTCTTGTGTGCCCTCCTCACAGGCACCCAAGGGACAGTGCATGCTCCTGCCTGCTCTTGTGTGCCCTCCTCACAGGCACCCATGGGGCAGTGCCTGCTCCTGCCTGTTATTGTGTGCCCTCCATGCAGGCACCCAGAGGGCAGTGCTTGTACTTGCCTGCCCTCCATGCAGGCACCCAAGACACAGTGCTGTTTCCTGCCTGCTCTTGTATGCCATCGATGCAGGCATCCCGGGGGCAGTGCTTGTTCCTGCCTGCTCTTGTGGGCCCTCCTTGCAGGCACCCAAAGGAACGGTGCATGCTCCGCCTGCTCTTGTGTGCCCTCCTCACAGGCACCCATGGGGCAGTGCCTGCTCCTGCCTGTTATTGTGCCCTCCATGCAGGCACCCAGAGGGCAGTGCTTGTACTTGCCTGCCCTCCATGCAGGCACCCAAGGGACAGTGCTTGTTCCTGCTTGCTCTTGTGTTCCCTCCATGCAGGCACCCCGGGGGCAGTGCATGCTCCTGCCTGCTCTTGTGTGCCCTCCTTGCAGGCACCCCAGGGCAGTGCTTGTTCCTGCCTGCTCTTGTGTGCCCTCCTTGCAGGCACCCAAGGGACAGTGCATGCTCCGCCTGCTCTTGTGTGCCCTCCTTGCAGGCACCCCGGGGCAGTGCTTGTTCCTGCCTGCTCTTGTGTGCCCTCCTCGCAGGCACCCAAGCGACAGTGCTTGTTCCTGCCTCCTCTTGTGTGCCCTCCTTGCAGGCACCCCGCGGCAGTGCTTGTTCCTGCCTGCTCTTGTGTGCCCTCCTTGCAAGCACCCAAGGGACAGTGCCTGCTCCTGCCTGCTCTTGTGTGCCCTCCCTGCAGGCACCCCGCGGCAGTGCTTGTTCCTGCCTGCTCTTGTGTGCCCTCCTTGCAGGCACCCCGGGGGCAGTGCTTGCTCCTGCCTGCTCTTGTGTGCCCTCCATGCAGGCACCCCGGGGGCAGTGCATGCTCCTGCCTGCTCTTGTGTGCCCTCCTTGCAGGCACCCCGGGGCAGTGCTTGTTCCTGCCTGCTCTTGTGTGCCTCCTTGCAGGCACCCTGGGGGCAGTGCATGCTCTTGCCTGCTCTTGTGCGCCCTCCTTGGAGGCACCCCGGGGCAGTGCTTGTTCCTGCCTGCTCTTGTGTGCCCTCCTTGCAGGCACCCCGGGGGCAGTGCTTGCTCCTGCCTGCTCTTGTGTGCCCTCCATGCAGGCACCCCGGGGGCAGTGCATGCTCCTGCCTGCTCTTGTGTGCCCTCCTTGCAGGCACCCCGGGGCAGTGCTTGTTCCTGCCTGCTCTTGTGTGCCTCCTTGCAGGCACCCTGGGGGCAGTGCATGCTCTTGCCTGCTCTTGTGCGCCCTCCTTGGAGGCACCCCGGGGCAGTGCTTGTTCCTGCCTGCTCTTGTGGGCCCTCCTTGCAGGCACCCAAGGGACAGTGCATGCTCCTGCCTGCTCTTGTGTGCCCTCCTTGCAGGCACCCAAGGGACAGTGCATGCTCCTGCCTGCTCTTGTGTGCCCTCCATGCAGGCACCCCGGGGGCAGTGCATGCTCCTGCCTGCTCTTGTGTGCCCTCCTTGCAGGCACCCAAGGGACAGTGCATGCCCCTGCCTGCTCTTGTGTGCCCTCCTCACAGGCACCCAAGGGACAGTGCATGCTCCTGCCTGCTCTTGTGTGCCCTCCTTGCAGGCACCCAAGGGACAGTGCATGCTACTGCCTGCTCTTGTGTGCCCTCCTGCAGGCACCCAAGGGACAGTGCATGCTCCGCCTGCTCTTGTGTGCCCTCCTTGCAGGCACCCTGGGGCAGTGCATGTTCCTGCCTGCTCTTGTGTGCCCTCCTTGCAGGCACCCAAGGGACAGTGCTTGCTACTGCCTGCTCTTGTGTGCCCTCCTTGCAGGCACCCAAGGGACAGTGCATGCTCATTGCTCCTGCCTGCTCTTGGGTGCTTGACCTTGGCAGGGTCGGGTGCCTGCGTCCCTTGGTTGCCCATCTTACCCTGTGGCGCGTCTGTAGCGTCTGGGATTGCACCGGCCCCTCAGACGTGCTGGCCGGAGTCCAGCTCCACAAATAGCCCTCATGTCGTACTTTGTCATGGGAATGCCCCCCAACAAGCACCGGAAGCCCGTCCCGGTGTGTGGGCCCACAGACGTGTCTCCCGTGCACCCGCCCCGCTTCCGGCCGCCACTTGCCCCCCGCACCCACAGTAGTCCTTGGGGAATGTGTCACGGTGGCGTTCTGTTTAAAGAAAACAAAAAAGCCGTATCACTTTTCCTTTCCATCTCCGTGGGCTAAATATACTGCGCAACAGCTGATGCACAACCTCCCAGGCTGGGCGGGGAGGGCGGCTGTGCTCAGACGGGGCCAGGCTGACATTGCAGCGGGCCCTTGGAGGTCACGAGCCGGGGCCCCTCTCCGATCCCTGCTGCACCCATCATCAGTGAGCTGCACGGCCCCTCCCGGGACGTCCAAAGAAAGCTGGGCAGCCGAACCAAAAGAGACTTTTCTGAGAAAAAATGATTTGGAACAGTAACAGCTCACTTTATAACGGCGCGTTTCTCTACAGCAACATAATAAAACAAACCGCCCAGGAAGAAAATGTGCTAGCTTTTCTTTCTATTTCTTTCTCCACTTTCCTCTTGAAAATTTCGGTCACATTTGCTTCTTTCACTTCACTTGTTATTAGTTTTTCGTGGCTTACTTTCAGAGCATGTAGGCACTCTGCTTGTTCATGCCTCTTGCAGACACTGGTGAACAAGTGCAAGCGGGGAACTTCTTTGGTTTTCAAGGTAGATTAGCTCAGCGCCATGTGTGTGACTCTGGGCAATAGCTTGCTAAATCTTCCCGACGGCCCCCAGCGCCTAGAGACCCTAACGGCTGATTGTGCGATTTACAAATGTGGATTATTATTACCAGCTGTTCAAACCACTTTCACTTTAATTAGTCTTTATTCGATATATTTCAATCACAAAAGACATTTTTAAAAAAGTGTTAGTTGTTTTTTGACCCACCCCCTCCCTCCAGCCCCACAAGTATACAGAATCCACAGTAAGTTAATACAATAAATAGACAAAAGTAAAAAGCATCTTCCTATCTCATCATATTTACATTTTTACACAATCTTAAAATTCCCTATTTACATCTTTACCTAACCTTTAAAATATGCATTAAAATACCCAAACAATTAAATTTAGAAAGCTAAGTTCATTATTGCCAGCCAGAAAGCTAATAAAAAGTAAAAAAGTAACAATTGCTTATATGGCTTTAACAGTTTATCATAAAGATATACTGATCAGAAGTTTAATTAATCACAGCAGTACAACAAACAATAACAATCCTAGGTTTATTCCAGACACAGTTTTCGTGCCCGAATAATCCACATCCAGTGGAGAAATTTTGCCATAGCTATAACGACAGGCTGGGAGGTATCTGTTCTTAAAATCCTGACAGCCTCGCTTGACGTTTTTAAGCCTAACTGGATACAAATTGGTTTAAGCCATGAGCGTCTAGGCATTCTATATTCGGGGCAGGCAAACAACACATGTCCGATATTTTCATTGTGGTCCGGACAAAAGGGGCACCTAGGAGTTTGTACCTTGTTCCATTTCACTATTAGGGCATTTAAAGGAAGTGTCCCCACCCTCAACTGATGGTACCTCTTCCGGTCCCCTGGGACCGTGATCCAATCCCAATAGGATTCGAGGGCCGGTGAGTGCTTGAGCTCCAGGTAATCATATGTAAAAGAACGATCCACATGATTCCTAAAGCACTTAATCTCCACCATACTCCAGTAAAGTTCTCGAAGGGTCTTTTTCGGTGGAAATACACTATTTAGGGGATCATCCCATAATTGAGGTAAGCCTAATGCCCTGTATAAGAGTTTAACCTCTTTCATCCAGATTATCTTACAGCCAGTATCCAGGGTTCTCACCTCTAGGAAGCCTTGGGCATACTGGGAGAGTTCAGGGGTTACCCATAACCTTCTCCAGTAGGCCACAATTCTATACCTAGCCATGTCCCTAAAACTATGAAATCCCAGGTCATAGTTTAAAGGTATCAATGGGGTTGACATTGGTAAACCAGTAATGTTGCGGAGGAATTTATTCTGTGCTACCGTCAACTTGGTTAAATTGCTGGACCCCCAGAGTTCAGCTCCGTAAAGAACTGCTGCTCCAACCTTAGCATTATAAATTTTTAGGACAGGTTTTATCGGTTTTGTATGAGATGAAAAAAGCTCCTTTGTGAGAACTCCTGCAAGTTGTGCATGTTTGGTATCTAGTTCATTTGTGTGCTGTTTCCAATCTAGATTATAAGATAAATTGATACCAAGGTACTTAAAAACCTGGGTCTGTTCAAGCTGCACCCCATCCATAATAACTCTACCTCTGATATGTTTCCTCTTATGCATAACCATGAATTTAGTTTTGCTGGTGTTAATTACAAGTCCATGGTCAGTGCAAAATGCTTCAAAAACCCTAATGGCCCTTTGTAGTCCCTGCTGGGTCTTCGATATCAGCAGGGTATCATCCGCGAACATCAACAGGGGGATCAGCCTTCCTGCCAACTTTGGGGCATCCGTAGGCTGATGTTCAAAATAACTGATCACCCTGTTGATGTATAACGAGAAGAGCGTTGGTGCGAGCACGCATCCTTGGCGCACTCCCCTCTCTATAGGAAACTTCTCGGTGACACTCCCCTGCTGATTCCAGCGTACTTGTGCAAAGTTGTTTTCATGCATTCTAATCAGAAGAGACAGGATTTCTTTTGGAATACCTTGATCATATAGGGTATTCCACAACTTACGGCGGGGTACTAAATCAAAAGCAGATTTTAAATCAACAAAAGCCGCATAAAGCATCCCGCCACCTAATAAAACTGTACGCCAATACAATAAAACAAATCTAAAAACTTGGTCAATGGTGCTTGTATGGCTGCGGAAACCAGCCTGCAGGGATGATAATATATCGTGATCATCTATCCACCCATGTATTCGCTGTAATAATAACCTTGCCACAACTTTTTGTATACATGCAATCAGGCTAATAGGCCTATAATTGCCTGGATCCGAGCATGCCCCCTTTTTAAAGATGGGGATAATCTCCGCACCTTTCCAGGTCTCAGGAATAGGCGAGCCCTTTGCAATAGCGTTGGCTAACAGCTGGATATAGGTGGCCCATAGGTCCTTGTCGTGCATAAACAAGTCTGCAGGGATGAAATCTAGGCCTGGTGCTCTAGCTTTAGGTATACTGCTCAAAGTTTTTAGGACATCATCTTTGGAGAAGAGTAAAAGGCTCGTTGTAGTATCTACTAAGGCTAGACACTCCTCTTCTCCTTCATCCTCAGCAGTAAACTGAGTAGAAAAATGGGAAACCCAGGCTTCTGGTAACACATAATTCATGGGTTCTCCTCTATTTGCCCCCCTTCCCCATTTTACAATATTCCAGAAGGGTGTCATGGATCTTTCCCTACTGGCTTCAAGGAGATCCCTCCAATAGCCTTCCTCCCAATCCCTTTTTGCACTAAGTTGCACTTTTTTGTACCTAGCTCGAGCTTCCTTTATTTTGATTTTATCTCTGGTTTTTACCGCATCTGACAAGAACCTATAGGCAGTCCTGCAGGTCTTATCATACCACTGATCCTCCTTTCTTATTGGTCTACGTGGCTTCTTCTTAGCTTTCTTTAGAAAAAACAATTTTAACTTGTTAAAAAATTTATCGTGGATTCTACTAATTTCAGCTATCGGGGTATTTTTGTCATTTATACCCTGTACTTCTTGGATGGCCAGAGTTGTTAAATCTCTCATAGCTATCATACTTTCCTCATTGGCTGCACAAATTTCCCATCTGATGTGTCTTTGATCATTAGAGAGGTTAATCTGGACATTTTCCCTTTCTTCCTCATTTGTCATCAGATCAAACAATTTAAAAGTTAAAATCAATGGGTCGTGGTCACTTTCCACCCTTGTCTCAATCCTCATATCAAGAACATTTCCCCAATTCTCTTTATTAGTCAGTATATAATCAATACGGCTGTGTATATTTCCATTTGAGAAAGTAGGGGCGCCCTGCTTATCTGATAATGTTCTTCCGTTAGTGGCCCTCAACCCATGCTCAACACATAATACTTTTAATTGTAATGCAGCCTCAGACCATCTTTTAATGGGTAGCACGGAAAGCTGTGGGATTTCCCAAATGAAGTCCTCTTCAGTAGTGAGGTCTACATCCTGATTATCAAGTGGTTCAAAACAACAATTAAAATCACCACCAATAATAATATCGGCATCCAAACAGTGTTGTTTTAATAGAGTATCCAACAGTTCAACCGCCTTAGTGGGTTTACCTCCCGGAAGTCCCCTTGAGTAGATGTTAAAAATAAAGAGGTCCCTACTGGCTGGTCGCTGTAACTTGACCAACAATATATCAGAGCTATTGGTATCTATTTGTAACACTGTGTAGTCATTGCTCAACTTGATCCATGTTACCAAACCACCTTTTGCCCTCCCCCTTGAGCTCGGGGTAGCTGAAATGAAGTAGTGTAAGTATCCCTGAATTGGATCTGGTTCAAGCTGCCAAGTCTCCTGTAAGAGGATTATGTCTTTTAAATCCAGGAAAGTTAGCAGATCCTGAGATAGAATCTTATTTTTTAGCCCTGCAACATTCCAGGACATTAAAGTGCGTTGTGTATTAATAATGTCACTGGTAGATTTAAAACTATCAGTTTGACCTTCACACTGTTGTTGGCTAAGATGGTATTCGCTTGTGTTGTCATCTATACCAGCCAATTCGGAAGACAAATTTTCATTTGGCTCATTTATAACATTATTAGCAATTTGTTTGGAACATTCAAAAAATTGATAAGCATTATTCGTATTACCAAGCACATCCTGGATATCGATTACATTAATCAAAGCATCAGTTACTCCAGTATTTGACCGAGTGGCCGTTTCCCTTACATCATGAATGACAGCAGGAATTAAAAGGTTCTCAGGACTATTGCCCAGTCAATCACAATCATTTAACCCTGATAAGGCTTCATATCTATTGCCTAAAACCATGCCCCACTCGTTAAAGGGAACCCCTGGCCCTCTGTTATTTCTCACGGTATTCCACAGAGGGCCAGGAGTCCTTGGAAAAGTCACATTCTGTTGCTCTCCATAGAAGAATTTTAAGGTAAGGGGAACAACAGATCCTGCTCTTCTTTGGGGGGGGTAAATATGGTTCAAAAGATTGGGCAAAACACCTGAATGGGAGAAAGTCACAATAACACAGTCCCCCTTGAATCTTTTTGGGCGATTTCCAATCCACGCAACCCTCTTGGTGGATTTAATTTCAGATGCGAGTTGGTGTTTTCCACCTGGTGCCATTTGCGTGTTATTTGTTAACCAGTAGAGTGCCTTACTAGTCAAAGATGCCGGCGTTTCAGGTTGTGCATCTGTTGGCAAGGGAACATTGGCTAGGACCAGAACAACTGGAGAGGCTTCTTCAATGAATTGAAGGGGATCTGTTTCTTGCCGGTTTGTTGTCACATTGACTGTTGGTCCTGGTGCCCCAGCAGTATTCACGGGTCGACTGACAGAATGAGTTTCATTCCTGGGTGGGCTTCCAGGAAGCGTAGGGCTACTCTCTTTTTCTGTAGAGCTCCTTGCCTTAGGCTCGATTGGTTTCGCCATTTGTGTCACTAAGATATTAGCCATCTCAACCCCTTCGACAACTTTAGCTTGAAGGCCACTCATCTTTTTTACCTCCGCGTTTAGTTTGTCAATTTTGGCGATTAAAGGCTTAATGATGGTTTTGATTTTTGAGTCAATAATGTCTGCTATTTTCTGAAGCAAGTCGTCCTCATTTTGGCTTTTATCATGGTTGCTTTTATCGAGAACATCATTATCGCCATCATCTGAGATTTTTGCCTTGTTTTTTCCTGTCGGGGTAGCTTTTTTCCTCCTGTTTCCTGAGCGTAACCCCAACCTCCTTTGTTGAGTTTTCCTATTCTTTCTCGAAGGTTGAATCTCCTGCTCAGGGGATGACAGTTCGTCAACGTTATGCGTCAGAGTCTCGTGTTCAAGATCAATATTTAGTTCTTGATCTGATGCGACTATATTTGCTACATCATCCAGGATAAGGCTATTCTGATCAGCCAAATTTGGAGTGGGGTGTACCGTAATGTCTATTAGGTTAATAGAGTCATCAGGTGCTTCATCGCCTGAATGTTGGGGACTTTGGGTTGGACTTAGTAACTGTAAGTTGGGCGACTGACTTAATCCTAATGATTGTCTTCTGTCGTTATTTATTTTAGTTACGACTTGGAGCATATAGTTTTCTATGGGCTTACAATTGACAGATGGCTGTTTTTTAGTAGTTTTCTTAGACATGGTAAAGCTATGTTGTTAAAGAACTAAATGTAAAGCCAGATATACCGCTTTCACACCTGCCCACCGGGCTTAGTACGTAGCTGTACAGATCCTATGTGCAGGTTGTTGGATAGGTTTTAGCAATTGTCACCAGCTAGTTTAGTAAGGTTCGTGTGTCAGTGGATGTACATTAGTAGCACACTTAAAGCCTTTCAGGGCAACACTGCACAACAATATTAGTAGTAAATTATTTTCTTACTTGCTTGGGTTGCGGATGTTAGGGAGGTGGTCCAGTCCAGTCCCGGCCAGTCTAGGACTGTCTAAGACTGTCCCGCCCTTGTCCCGGGCTTCTCCCGCGCGCGACTCGCGAGGCGAGTAGGGGGCGTCTCCCTTTCAGCGCCGCGTGGCGCTCCTGCCGCGTCACGAGCGCGACTCCCCTGGTGCTGCTGGGGGCTGTAGTGCGCTTGTGGACAGCGCGTTATCCCGGTCGGCCGTTTCCCTCACGGCTACACTGCCCGATGGCTCTGCTTCACTCTCCTCACGGTAAGCCTCTGAAAATAATGCCAGCTGTGAGTCCCTTACTTTCAGAGCATGTAGGCACTCTGCTTGTTCATGCCTCTTGCAGACACTGGTGAACAAGTGCAAGCGGGGAACTTCTTTGGTTTTCAAGGTAGATTAGCTCAGCGCCATGTGTGTGACTCTGGGCAATAGCTTGCTAAATCTTCCCGACGGCCCCCAGCGCCTAGAGACCCTAACGGCTGATTGTGCGATTTACAAATGTGGATTATTATTACCAGCTGTTCAAACCATTAGTATAAAGCCTGGACGTGATTCACTTCATGCTAAGGGTAGTAGTGACGTCACACACCCTTTACCCTGACGACGTCAGAGTTGACCTTTTGTCTCACTCTTCACCCATGTCCAGTCTCCTGTTCTCTGCTGAAGGGCCCAGAATAGAAAGGCTCTTGGGGCCATGTTTACCTTTTGTTGACGCTTCTGCTTTCATGACACCTTGCCCTAGGGGTAACAAGGGCAGTGCCAGGGGCTAACAAAGGGCAACTTACAGCTTTCTGAAGGATCTGCCTACATGCACAACCGAACTGACACGTGTTACTTGTTGATCTCGAGCAAATGCCACCTCATTTTAAGTCCTTGCACCAGATATAACCACTAACTCAGTGAACAACTAAGGTTAGCCCGTCCAGATTGTGAATGACCCTCCTTCCTCCAGTTAAACTACTGAGCATTTCTTCTAGTCGTAAGGTCACCCCGAATTCTGCTTTTGCTCATCTCGCTAGTTATGATTCATACAACTATAATATTTTGTTGCCATCATCCTGCACATCAGTGCAGTGAAGAGTGACACTTACTGTGCCCTCGGACTCCACGCTTCCGATACCCATCTTCAAACCTCCTCTCGCTGTCCGTCTGCCTAAAGGTCATCAACCAATAAACAAATAATGGAGTGAAGAGGTAGAGGAACGGAAGGTAGACTCGTCCTCTTCAATACATCATAGAAAAACGAAAAATAATCCACCTTAGACTTAGCCAATAGATACATCCTTCCAAAATATTCTGCTCACTAATCGTGATGGGTGTGTGCCCTAATAATGTATAGGGAAACACATTCCCCACCCGACCCCTGGCCAAGCGATTTATCCACCTGACTCCCTGGACCCTCTGGAAACCCTGCCCCCCATTACTCATAAGAATCTCGATTTCTTGGCCACAAAGGTGAAGTCTGGTTCCCCCCTTGATCCTGTTAAACCTGACACCTTTTTACTTCTACGGGATTCTATCTTGGTTGAGGGACGGGAACTGATCAATAGATCACTTCTGTCATCCACTATTCCCAAGTCATGGAAACATGCCAAAGTTATCCCCCCTGCTAAAGAAGCCGACTCTGGACCCTTCTCGCCCAGAAAACTTTAGACCCATCTCCCTCCTGCTGTACCTGGCCAAGGTGATGGAAGCCCATGTGAATTCAATCTTGACCAGCTACCTAGAAACTAATGGGATCCTGGACGAGTCGCAAAATGGCTTCCGAGCGAAACATAGTACGGAGTCAGCCCTACTGGCAGTCACGGAACAACTGAGGGCATCACAAGATCTGGGGAATACCTCCGCTCTCATACTGCTTGATTTAAGCGCAGCGTTCGACACAGTCTCCCACAAGATTTTGCTCAAACGTCTCGGGGAGATTGGAGTCAGAGATGGGGTCCTTGCATGGTTCGCTCGGACCTATCCTTTCAGATCCACGTCCCTCCTTACTTATCTAGCAGGCTCCCTCTCAACTGCGGGGTCCCGCAGGGCTCGGCCCTCAGCCCCACGCTGTTTAATGTGTACGTCCGGCCTTGGCCCTTCTGGCCAGGGAACATAAGATCAAAATGATCTCTTATGTGGACGACACTCAGCTTATCTTCACGTTCCCTAATGACACCTCGCCTGACCAGGCCAAATTTCAGGAAGATGTTCTGGCCATCTCAAACTGGATGTCGGACAATTATCTCCAGCTTAATTTCTCCAAAACTGAGGTGCTCCTGATGGGACGTAACCTACAGAAGTGGGACCATTAGTGGTGGCCCCCGGCTATGGGCCTCCCCCATAAACCAAAGGAGGTTGTGAAGAATCTGGGTGTCCTAATGCACAAGGCACTTTCTTTTGAGTCATATGCAAAAAAGGTTGCTGGTACCTGTTTCGGCCACCTACGCTGCATCAAACCTATCTTGGGCTTCTTTGAGCCGCCTACCCGGCAAGTTATAGTCCAGTCCCTGGTCCTATCCCACCTAGACTACTGTAATGGACTACTGCTGGGTACCAACAAGTCAGTCACCAAAAGACTCCAGAGGGCTCAAAACGCAGCTGCCCGCACTCTTTGCCCTACCCAAACACTGCCACACCTCACACCTTCTCCGCTGGCTTCACTGGCTGCCGGTGAAACAATGAATTGAATGAATTGAATTCAAGTCCCTTTGCTCAACCCTTAAAATTCTACACGACCAGGGCCCCCAAATACTGCAAGGACTCTGCACCCCCTATATTCCCACCCGGGCCCTGCTGACCTCCAACTTGCCTGTACCATTAGGGTACGCAGGAGCAGAGCTGGCAGCCGTTCTTTCAGGTCTCCTGCCCCTGCTCTTTGGAAATCCCATCCCCGTTGAGGCACGTGCTATACAAAATCATTGGCTTTTCCGA
Organism: Lissotriton vulgaris; assembly: GCF_964263255.1. Classification (NCBI taxonomy): domain Eukaryota; kingdom Metazoa; phylum Chordata; class Amphibia; order Caudata; family Salamandridae; genus Lissotriton; species Lissotriton vulgaris. The sequence continues at coordinate 106,771,466 of NC_141696.1, forward strand.
AAATATATTAAAACCTGGCTGTTCGCCTCCATCTAGACGGCTGACTCTTCGGCTGTCTCACAGTACTTTCTCTGTTGCCTCCGCGCTGTGACCCCTGGTTGGTTTTGTCTGCAAGCGCTGGGACGCCCTGATGTTGGGGCAGCCTATATAAGTTAACTTAACATACCATAACATTGTTTTGTTAAAATAACTCCCTCCCACCAAAAGGTCCTTTGGTGGCATGCTTCGTCATTGGATTCTTCCCGCCCCGCTGCGGGAAGGGGCGTGCTATGACCAACGAAGCAGTGGGAGCACTTGAAGGGGAATATACTATGTGTGATGCTAGTGTGAGAGAGGAAGGGTCGGATGTGTGGAGTATAAAAGATACCTGGCTATGTGGAAAACTACCATTTAATAATAACGCTTCTTGGTCCTCCTTTAAAACCTTCAAGGAAAATGAAACTTCTGACCTCTCTAAAATAGTCCAACCACTTCATTGACCCCCCTTCCCTCCAAACTCCTCAACAAATCCATACACTTCCTACTCTCCATCTACAAAGATCATCAATGCCTCACTCACCCAAGGCTTCACACCCGATGGCCTCAAAAGTGGCAAGGTTACTCCTATTCTACAAAAAAACAAATGCAGACCAGTCTAACCCTAATAGCTACCGCCGCATCTCTAACATCCCAAGCTTAGACAGATTCCTAGGAAAATGTGTGCACTTACAGGTCCACAATCACTCTGAACCAATCCAGCTCCTTGACCAATGACAATTTGGCTTTTGATCCGGTCATATCATGGAAACAACCCTGGTGCACATTGTGGATGATGCAGTACGTTCACTCGACCAGAATGAATCCTGTCTACTAATCCTACTTGTCAGCGACGTTCGATACGGTCAGTCATGATGCTCTGCTGAACGCTTTAGAACACTAGATGGGCCTTTCCCCCGCTGTGCTAAAATGGTTCTCCTCTTTCCTTCACAATAGCTCTCAGAGCATCTTAATCAATCAAGGTCTTCCTAATCAATTGCCAGTGTTGCTGTGTGTACCTCAAGGGTCAACTCTCTGCCTGACCTTGTTTAATCTAATACATAGAGCCCCTAACCAAAATCCTCAAAATTGCTCATTTTACCTACCACATGTATGCGGACGACCCCCAGCTATACATGAAAATTGCCCCCTCGACTACATCAATATCCTCAACCACATCCTGACAAAAATGCAACATTGGTTAACTCTTAACCACCTCAAACTCCATGCCCTCAAAACAGAATTCCTGTTGTTTTCACTGCCTGCCATCACCCCTAATATCAAAGACTGTCTCACTGCTTTGAATTGCACCCCACACCTTATTGACTCTTCAAAATCCTTCGGTATTACCCTAGATAATGCCCTCTCCATGCAAAAGCACATTAGTGCCACCACCAGGGGAGCTAACCTTCAACTTTACATCCTACGAAAACGTAAACCTTACAAAACAACGGTTCAAGCTCTTGTTCTATCAAAATTAGATTATGACTGAGCCACTCTTGCGGGCCTTCCGAAAATCGCATTTGCGCTACTTAAAGCCACTTTGAATACTGCAGTCAGGCTCATCACTGGCTCAAAAAAAAGTATTCATATCACCCTCGACCTCCAGTGATTGAAATTGTCAACTTATGAGGCAAGGTTCCATCTCAAAATTGCACGTATAAGCCATAAAGCGCTGCACCACAACACCCCTTCTTACCTGGCCCAGAACCTGACCTTATTAGATGGAAACAGACCATCCACAAGCACAAGCTCCCTTCTACTCAAACCAAAAACATTTAACAAAAAGAAAACCTACAACCGATCTGTCACAGAAATGGGCCCACAAATCTGGAACTCTCCCCCACCCAAGATCAGATGCAACCCTTCCACATTCATCTTCAGGAAAGAAGTACAATCTCGATTTGTGAACAAATTCCTCTCATTGAGGACAGTCCTCGCTCTCCGTCTGAACAACCCCTTTCCTGATTGTGTGTTGCTGCTTTTGTCACACCCTGGCATATACAACTCTTACCTGAGTTGTTTCTCCTGTGCTTTCCCGCAAATCTACACACTGTTCTTTTACCAAAAGTACTCTTTCCATGTCAGTATGTGCCGATGTTTGTTTTGTTTTCTCACCTCTTGCTTATGTAACTTATATTGTACTTTGGCAAATTGCCATCTGTTTTGTAACTTGCCTTCTATTGCTATTCTTACAAAGCGTTCTGTTACCCGAAAGGGTCTTGTTCGCGCTATATAAAACTCTTAATAAATAAAGTCTACACCTAGTCACGCCTCAAACTTTATTATTATGGTTTAATTGCAATTTGGAGAGCACAGCAGCTACTGTGCGAGTGTCCCGGCACTGGCAAAGAAATATGATCCCAAACTGACAGATGGCTTTATAAAGCGGACCCAAAGCGCCGAGTCTTGAGGAGTTGCTTAAAGGCCTGGATGTCCTCCGTGGCGGGAGCTGTGATGGGAGGACATTCCAGTCCCCAGCGGCGGCCGGGTAAGAATTCCAGCTGCAGCCTCACCTTTTCCTTCTGAAATGAGGAATCGCCGCGGAGCTGGAGGACCGTAGTGACCCGGTCCGTTGGTATTGTGTAAATCTGTTGGACGGGTACTGAGGGCCAGAGTGGTAGAAGGCTCTGAGAGTCCAAACAAGAGCCTTGAACCGCACACGTTCTGGTTGGATCTGGACTTTCCTAGGGAGACGCAGCACAAGCCTAGTACACTGCCAGGTCTTCCGGCCTCTTCTCCCACCGACACAATAGTTTACCAGAACTCAACCTCACCAAGAGTCTGGTACTTTGGTGTGCACCTCTACCCGAAAGGAGAACTCCTTGATGACTAACAAATGGACAGGAACAATTTCTGCCAATTGATACTTCAAGAGACATCAGCAGTAAGATGCTCAAACAAAACCAAATTGTCCAATCGGCCTGCTGGGTTTATATCAGAAGCAATATCTCTGTATATGCCAGAGATGATAAGCAACACTTTCAAGTTCGCATTGCTGAATCTTTGAACTTCACCAAAGAACTCTTACAGATATTTAAGGAGACCGTGTCTCCTAGCGTCTCTTCCCTCATCAGGTCTCTGCTTCAAAATTCTGTTAGTGGTTGGCAAAGAAATTGACACTGTGAGAGGTTGCATTGCCACTTTTTACCCCATGGACAATGGAACTGTGCCCACTTTTGCCTTCCTGTGCAGCCCTCTCGGTGAGTTTGTGCTGTTCTTTCAATCTGACAAATGCAACATCTTCTTAAATACGTCTCTCCTTCTTAGGATATTGTCATTGCTGAAGCTATTACCAGGGCTTCCAAATGTTTACACCATCATCAACATTTTAATCATATCCCCTTTCCATCTGGAACATTTCCAAGTCCCTGAAACTTGCAATCATTACACCTGTCCTAAAGAAATCAAACTCGGATCTTAGTAATCTAACTATAGGTCAAATTCAGGCCTTCATTTTGTTACAGAGACCCTTGAAGCTGCTATCACCAGTTGTTTGCCCGCCTGGGGTCACACTGTGTTCTTGGTGGCTTTTGTTATGGCGCCACACCGCACAGACACTACTCTACAGTGAAGAGCATAGCAGTTTCCAGAAGAGGGCTAGGCCTGTGCACTGATCTGATTAAACCACTCAGCTGCTTTTGACACCTTTAACAACCCGGTGCTAATTGAAAGATGTCTGCTTGGACAGGCATTAGCGTAACAGCACAGTCAAGGTTCTCTTTCTTCCTACAAGACCGCTGTCGCCCGGTCGAATCAGGCTCTTTTCGCTCCAAAATAGTCAGCATCAGTTGTGACGTACCTTAGGGCTATCTATGCCTTGCTAACTGCGCAATTAGCCTTCTTGGCTTACATCTTAGACTCCTGCAAGATATGAGTTCACGTGTATGCTCAAGACACAAGGTGCACTTTTATGCTTGATGATGAACGTGGCAACATTTTTCACTGTTGTGCTCCTGGGTCCTGTCAACAACAGCCTTTTCACTCTGTTCTCACCAGATGAACTGGAACTGTGCAGCTTGCCTGTTATTTGGAGTGAAATGACATGACCGATCCACACAGTTTGTGTAATCCCTCTGATGGTTCTCATTGAAAGAAAAAACAAACTTTAATTCACTGTAGCAGCCTCTTCCTCCTTCCACACCGTTCCCATATTCTGCAGAATCTCCAGATGGGTCCCAATCAACACTAGAAAGACCATCATGCAGGCTCTCGTCACCAGCTATCTCGACAACGGCGATGCTCTCTATGCCACAATCGCCATCCAGCTCCTCAGAAGACTCCAGATCATACAGAACGCTGCTGCCAGACTCCTCCTGGACCTGCCCAAACGGACCTGTATAGCTCCTCGCCTCAGACACCTCCACTGGCTTCCCACCCAGAAAAGATGCTAGTTAAAGATCTTCACACATGCCTACAAAGCTCTACACAATCAAGGACCATCGTACATCAACCATCGACTGAACTTCCATCTGCCCTCAAGACGTGCGCTCCGCCTCACTTGCCCTCGCACACACCCCTACACCCGACACAGCCACAGCGGGGGACGCTCCTTCTACATCGCCGCCAAGACCTGAAATGACCTGCCCCTCCACCTCTGAACAGCACCCTCCCTGGCGGACTTCAGAAAGAAACTCAAGACCCGGCTTTTCGACGGAGACTTGGCACCCTCCGTGCCCAGATACCCTTAGGGGGGACAGTGCTGCGCTTTACAAATGCTGATTGATTGACTTTGCCTTGTACACCATGTGCATCATGGCTGCCACCAATTTATCTTGCAAAACGATTTGTCACTTACCAATCTACCGTAACGCTTACATTTGCCAAGCAATGTCTTTTGGTTGTCCATTCGTACAAATATGGGCGCTATGGCATGAGCACTGTCCAGGGTTCCTCCCTGCCGCCTCCTTTGATATGCAGAAGTTTTTTTAAAGACAACTTTTCACCATGGCATTTTGGTAATCGTCTTGTTGTCTTTGCAACTCTCTCCAGTTGAAGGAGACGTCCTTGCCAGTGAAATGGCTATGGTCTACCTCGCCTCTTAACCCAGGACTTCTGCACACATGCTCTTTCGGGGCTTCATATTTGTGGGCATTATCGACTGGTTTTTGTTCTGGTACAGTTAATCACCGCTAGATGATCAGCTGCTTCTCCACCTCAGGTTAAGGTTCATATACTGTAAAGCAACCTTCCATTTCCTTCTTGCATGTGCCCTTACCTCAAAGCGCTCCGATTCCACTGCTGGCTGTTTAAAAGCGTTTGACAAACCTCCAAATGAAACCAAATAATACAAATCAGTATATTTAAACATTTTTTATTGTTGTACAGCTCAAACAAAGACCAGAACTGCATGTAGTTGGCAGTCATTGGGTTAAGGAAATGTTTGGATTTTCCACCAGATTCTTCTGCAAAGCTCCTGAACGTTGGAAACATTGTTAAATGTGCATGCCGGCTTCCAACTGTCCCCACCAGTTTCCTGTTCACTCAAGTTATCTCCTTCTGTAAACTGCCACGAGCTCCTGTCCTAGTGACCGTCATGGGGTTATATCACTGTGATGTGATAAGTCGATCACTGGGCACATTGTCTCCGAACTTGCATCGACCTGGAGACAACACAATGGTAGAAAAACTAACCTTTCCCTTCCGCCGGCTCCTTCTTTGCTTTGCATGTTAAGGCCAGGCTTAATATCCCACTTTTCCCCTTTTCTCAAGCATCTGTGTCAGTCATAAACCAGCACAGTGTCCCTGTGCATCCGTATCATTTCCATAAGATGCATTTTCACACTTAACATAGTGTTCATATACATTCCTGTGCCAATGAGAGACTAATTCTTGTGATGCCTGTTGAATGCTTCCAAGTTCAGGGAAGTCTTCAATGCGTTCCTACAAGTGGAAACATTGAATCTGGAGACCAACTCCAGGTCGCCTGATCCCAGAACAAACCTTAACCAGACATTTTACAACCATCAGCAGGTCCTTTCATAGTGACTGTACACGCCCAGTATGTTTCTCCTCCTACAGATGGGAGACCCAGTATTTGTCCATTAGAATTCTATTGCACTGTGGCCTTTGTGTAGTGGAAAACGCTTTGCTGGCTATTGCTGTAAGCATTGGGACTTCTGGAATCTGGCATTCTTGGTAAGCGAGTTGTAAATCCATGTCTGTTTACTTCCTAGTTCCTGCGGGAAGACCTGAATTACCATGACCCAACCGTAAAGCACAGTACCTTCCATGGAGAAGACAAGCTCATCAGCGTGGAAGATCTCTGGCAATCGTGGAAGAACTCTGAAGGTAAGAGACCTGCGCCCTCAACAGATGACTTGTTGATCTGTGCCTCTGTCCATAACTTGAGCATAGGTGTGCTGAAAGCTACTCTGTTTGCCGAATGCTAATCTTTCTTTCCTCAATGTTCTCCATCAAAGGTACCTTATGAAATGACTGACTTCTTATTAAAGGTGGAGCAGCTTTAAGGATTATTAACTTAGTTGAGAGCCTGCCCGGGAAGTGTCCATGGATAACAAATGACCAATCACCACTGATACTCACTGGGCAAAATACTCCTTCTCCTACAATATTCCTTTGTGTAACAATCTGCACTGTTGCCTTCTCTCTACCAGATGAAGCAGCAATAAAGAGAGCATTCCTCGTATTAAGTCACTTATTTAGGGTATTGTTGGATCTCTGACATCCACTCCACCATGCTAGCATCTCCTATGACAATCTGCTCTCCCATGGTTGGCACACTAACCCCAGGACTCCTCACCTTCCATGCACCCCAAACCACCAGTCCCCTTGCACAGACCACAACTCCAAAGCCTACCCATTGCTGACGGCTTCATGGAAGCTGCTTGAGATTACAAGAAGAGTCCAGGCCTATCGATGCCATTAGACCACAGGATTCGTAAACTAGAGAGCGAATAGAGCTTGCAACTTGGCTAAAATGATTAGTGGGAAATAGACGGAACAGGGATAATCAAATACCTTAAATCAAAGGTCGAATATGCGAGGCAGGGAGTTATGGCACTCAACAGCTGGCGTAAATGGAGGTGTGTATATTATTCCTGTGGGGCAGCCGAGGAGAGGTGGTTATTCAGGTGGGAATATTGAGGTAGAGTAGAAACTGAGTATAAAAAGCAAACCAGATTGCTTAGTGAAGAGGAAGGAGCAAGCGCAAAAGAGTGAGAGGAGGGAAGAAAGGCAAAGAGTGACGAAGGGGCATTGACTGCTGGGCTAGCGCCCACAGTGAGCAAATTACTTTGAGTAGGAAGGTACATTTGATGGAAGACCATGAAACATCATGAGCGTGATAGAGAAAGAAAACAAGGATGTGTGATATTTAGAATGAGAGGGAACATCCAGTATAGGAGTGTGAATCTGAGGCACTCTGGAATGAAAAGAATAGGACAGGAGGCCATTCCTTGGGAACAGACTGATCCAGGCAGAGGGCCCCACATACTGCATGCATTGCACCTGATGGGGACCTGTTCGAAAAATCAGTGACTGCCAAGCCCCGGTACTTAGTATTCCTTTATCACTTTGACTATCCCTTTCTCATGCAGATGCTTTACTCCAGCTCAGTGGTGATTCCAACCCTGCATCCGGTAAGAAAGTGTATGCAAAGTCTGAGCTATAAGAGAGGCCACCACAGCATCTGCTTGTGTGCAGCAAGACCTGTAACAGAGTCTACAGTTCTCTGATGTCTGCTGTTTGACAAGCAGATAAGAGGGGCTGGTGGTCCTTAGTCTACAGGGACATTATTTGTGGCCCCTTCTTGTTCCAGGCCCGACGGACAGTCCGGTCTGGAGGTATCTACCAAGCCAACTCCTGAATGAGTTGTGCTGAAGCTGGAGGGGGTGGGCACTTGCCACCAAAATGGGTGGCTCACTCGACCTCCATGTGCAAGCGAGAGGGCTATCTGCTGCTGAACATGGATTTTGTTGTAGGGATCGTAGTGCCCGTGATATTAGTAATCTTTCACGGTTGTAGTTATGAACACTCGATTGTTCATCCAGTTGGGTTCCATATGTTGTGCTTCTAGAATATGGGACAAAAATGACCATCTCGGCTGCGGAAGATTGATCTGGACCCGCACCAAAAAAAGGAAAAAAATCAGATGGTGTAAATAGTTCAGGTTCTGTTTGTACATTAAACATCAGGACCCCTGATTACTGAAAGGGCGCACTGTCCCAGTAAATATGCACCTGGTGCGGACAGGACAGCGCACCTTATCATGAATGTGGTGCCCCCAAGGCAGTTGCCAACTTGTGGCTGTCCTGAAGGCAGCACATTCAGCGAAATACCGAGAATCTCTTTACAGGCCGCTCAGAGGTTAAAAATGGCGAGAACCGCCTGCAGTTTATAGAGGTAACCGAGATCCCCTTGCAGGTGAGTGCAGTGAGTGGTCTATAGGGTAACGTCTGGGGGGTGGTCCAAGGGACTGACAGTACACCACCTCTTTGAGGCTCACAACCTGTGTGCCTCCTAACAGCATGTTTACCTCGGGGCCTGTGACTGTAATAGGGCGTAGGTGGAGAAGCAAAGTGACCTCATTTGCATGTGGTCACGCCCCACGCGAATGAGGAAACGCCCTCTCAAGATAGTTCTGGTGCTACCTGTGCGCCAGCGCTCTCAGTTTTACAAAAGGGGGTGCACAAGTATGCGCAGCACCTTGTGTAATACCATGTGGGAGCGCACACCCATTGCGCCATGGCGTGCGGTGCATAATATGGCCGTGATGTCTGCCAACATCTGAGCACAAAGTGAAAGGTCTGGAGTCTATCACAGAGTAAATTGCTAAGTAACCAAAGCCATCTTGACTTAGTATTACTCCACCTATCCCACTAATACAATATTTACAATTTCTTTTATCATGAGCTTGGAAACTGAAGGAAAAATGACTGAGCAAGAAGCCAGTGTATGGCTGCTATCTAACCAAGCACACACTGCTCTGCCCATGCCACGTAGACACAGACTTCGCTAGCGGAAGACTTTGTTGTGCTGGTCATGGATATCTGGATGAAGCATACAAATCCACTTGCCACATCATATACACATGCGGAGAGGTTCTCTCCCGCTGCCTCTTTTTATAGACTATGGTTTCCTGGACAGCTGTCAGCAGGTCCAGTGATCTCTGACCAAGAATAGCCGTGCCAGCTCACTACCGCCCTATCAGACATGGCTGACTGGCATGGATAGTGCTGCTCGTGGGTACAAGAACCTTGCATGTCAGTGCAGCTTTGCATGTACTCACTGTGCTCTTTATGGAAGACACTTTCTTCTTTTCCAATGCATTTCATTGAACGCCCAAATATACAGCATTAACAGTTGCAACTCTATTGAACTCCCATTCTTGAGTCCTAAAACCAAACTGGCTCAGCCGTCTACAGAGATTGAAGTTTATTATATTCGTGATGTGAGGGGAGGATAAATTGTCTTTGTCATAATTGTGTACGTTTTCAGGACCGATGAGTCGATTTTGAGGAGCTTCAAAAATGGATTTGATGTTCTATCAGTCAGACCGTTCTAGTGTTTGTTTTACAAAGTAAATTGTAACTATTGGGATTTGGAGGATACCTGTGAACCTAGAAACCCTGGGGGATTTAAGGAGCCATCCAAAGGATGAAGACTTGGGTGAACTTCATCAGCTGCAACCTCATTATAGTCAGGACTCTGGTTTTCCTGCAATGTAAGTAGGGCTCCCTGTTTTCCGTTTTTACTGATTTTTACAGATAAATACAGATAGAAAACATTCATTTTCTTGTCCGTATTTATTTTAAAATGTGGATAAAAATGGAAATTGTGTTGCTTTTTGAGTAATTCTAAATCTTCCATGACTACCAGGCCAATAGATGTGTGGATTGATAGATAAGGGGGTAAAAAAGAACGGAATTTGAGTAAAGAACATCAGTAGATATGCACAAGGTTGATACTGTAATGTGCATATTTTCATATAAGTGCACTGATGTATCTTCTGCGGTGTTCATATCACTGAAAGCATGAGCGCATATTTATTGGTTAAATAAATGTGGAATTATACTAATTTCAGCCTAATTTTTCCACAAAACCCAAAATAAATATGGATAAATACACACGTAAATGGCAAAAAAATACCATAAAACCGGGATCCCTAATTGTAAGTCACCCAGGCAAAACTTCTGGGCCCAGTGCTGCGCTTTGCTGCCTTACGGTGAGGTTCACGCTCTGGATATACCTCATATGTACGTACTTGAATAACCTCTGGTAGAGAACAGGTTAAACTCCACATTGGGTTCTGGTGACCATATGGCATTTGCAAGATCTGTATCCGCAGTGATCCTTGTAGGTTCAACATCCTCTGCGTAAGTGCTGCATGACCTGGAATATGGAATGACGAAAGTTGGATCCTCTACATTTAGGCTGACTCAGATTAATTCCGTCTTTGAACCTTGAAGAGCCTTCACCAGCTGGTAGAGGCATCACCCTTGCATAATTTAAATTGCCCTTCTTCCTTATCCCAGTCATTTGCTCCGTGCAGCCCTCTATCCTTAGCTTACTGTCTCAAAACACAATTGAAAGAGATCAGCCATTTTTGGAGGCATAAATCCATGGACATACCCATGAGGGGCCGCTAGAAGTCCTCACTTCTGGACGCCCATCACTTGAGGCCGGTGTAAATGCCCCGTTCCAATTCTTCTTTTTGAACTTAGAAAAAACTTGAAGACTATCAAGAGAATCTGAGATCGCCCTTTCCCTTAAAACGACCCTCACAAAATTCAACAGCGCCTGTATTCCCATCTGGCATAAGCACAGTTTCTATGAAAGCAAATGGCAATGTTGATAATGAACTACTCCAGGTAGGAAGGTAGTGTCGTCTAGCGACTAGATTGCTGACCTTGTAAACTGGCGTTTTGTTTTAATCCAAACTTCTGTATTTAACCAAGTCATGTGATTTTGAGCAAATTGTTGTCTCACTTTGCCTCCTATTGTTAATATAAGCTATTAAAAATGTATATGCATGAAAACAAAAAAAATACCTTGTCAAGAAATCTTAAAGGGGCACCCAACACAAAAAACAATGATTAATACAAAAACATATTTTTTACTAAAACAGCAGGTCTAGAAAAACAATTAAAAAAATAACATAAAAGGTGCTCACATAGTTACACAAGGAACAGCACTAAAAACATGGTTTCCAGTGTAAAGAAGAGAACAATGGCAGAGGGAGTGAAAACTTTACAACAAAATAAGTCCAACAAATAACAAGAAAGAAAATTACAATCAGTGCTTCCTCATAAATATATGCCAAAGACGGGCGTCAAAGGCGTTTCGACCTATAATGTTTTCAAGGTCATCATCAGGACAGGGAAATTGTTTATAGAGCCACCAGTCAAAATAATTTGTGTAATTCGAGTCAAATGTGCTTAAAAATGCAAAAGGACCTCATAGAAACTGCATCAGAAGTCCAACAACAGTAATGAATCATAAATCCGCACATCTCAATTATAGTGCCAATATATTATGATTGCTTTATAAACAATTTCCCTGTCCGGATGATGACCATGAAAACATTATAGGTCGAAACACAGTTGACTCCGTTCTTTGGCATATATATTTATAAGGAAGCATTGATGGCAAGTTTTATTCTTGTTATTTGTTGGACTTATTTTGTTTTAAAGTTTTCTCTCGCTCTGCCATTGTTCTCTTGTTTTCACTGTAAACCATGTTTTTAGTGATGTTCCTTGTGTAACTATGTAAGCACCTTTTTATATATTGTTTAACTGTTTTGTATTTGTTTTTTTAGATCTGCTGTTCTAGTAAAGAATTTATTGTATTAATCCTTTTTTGTATTGGGTACCCCTTTAAGATTTATTGTCTAGGTATTTGTGTTTTATGCATATACATTCTTAATAGCGTATTTTTAACAATTTTCCCGAACCATTGTAGCTGTAATTTTATTTATCTCCCCCAAATTTGAGGAATAGGGGTGCCCCTGTTTGATGTAACCTCATATTGTAAACGTAAAGGCCACATGTAGGGTCTAGTATTCTTCCAGTTACAGGCTCCTCTGCGCCCTCCCCATCCAGCCTCACAAAGTCTCCTGGTTTTTGTGATCTGGTCTTAACGGATGCCTGTCACACTGCTGTTCTGTGCAGGGCGCCTCTTTGTGATGCTCCTACTGCAAGGAAAGCGTTGTATACAAAGTGCTGTGCTGCTCCTTGTAACTACGTGTGCACTGTATACAAACACATACAATGAAATATAAACCAAGGTATGTGATAAGACGAGAAAAGCAGACCGGTAATTTGTAATGGATTAGGCGCCTCAAACTAAGGGTATCCACGTTACTCCCTCGCTGGCCTGCCTCTCAGAGAGAGATCCCTGTAGCTTCTCCTTTCCTCCCCAAAGACCCGAGAATTCCACAACCCATAGTTTAGTTATTTTGCCTCCTTCAACAAAAATGTTTCTTTTACATTGTTTGTGATTTTGGTGTGTTACTTTAGTTCATGTGGGTTCAAGGTTTTCCTCTCCCTCTGGCTTTCAGTAGGACAAATGTGGTGCTGAGGCTGATTAGCGGGGTGGGCTCCTTTGTTGGACTGGACGAGAGGAAGAGCGTGCATTGTTATGCAGTCGGTGGAGTCTGGGAGAGGTGTTTTGTCCTTGCAGGAGGGAGGAAACAGACAATCCATCGTTTTGCATTGAGTCCTGGTCAATCTCTTGGAGCAGTTCACCATCACGGAGAACACATTTCTGTTCATTTGAGGTCTGCTTTAAGTAGACGTTTGGCTTCCCTTCGTTGAATTGTATGTAGACAGATTTTCAGACGTTGAATTGTGGCAGCTGATGATTCCTTAAATTTAAAATACATGTTCGAGGCATATGGGCTGCAGATGGTACATTTATGAATAGATCGCCATCTGATGTTGGGCTCGGATGATTGCACTTGTTTTTCTCTTGGAGAAGTCTTTTGTCGTCACGAGACTGGTGACTCCTCCTTTGGGTGCTAGTGCGCATGGGCATCGGCTCCATCCTTAGATTGTTTTTTTCCGCCATCGGGTTCGGATGAGGATCGAAGCGCTCCGGATCGACTTCGAGAAGAAGTGATATTTCGGCGCGTATTCCCTTTCCAATTCGACGGTATTGTTATCAAACACGATTTCCTTTCCATTCCGACGCGTTTCGACTCCAACAATAAACATTTTCTTCTACGTCGACGAGACCGGGAGGCCTTTCTCGACGTAGTCCAGCCCGCAGTCCATGGAAAGGACTCCATTTAAAAGATGTCCAACGTGTGGTGCTAAGTTCCCACACAAGGACCTACACGAGGTGTGCAATCTCTGCCTATCGCCTGAACACGAATCCAGGGACTGCGAAGCCTGCGCAGCATTCTCCTCCAAGTCGACGATTAGAAACCGTCGAGCCCGAAGACACGAGGTATCCAGAATGCAGTCGGAGGCAATCCCAGAACTGTTCGAGGCCCAGCACCCCGAAGAAGAAGAGGAACATGAGGACGAGTCGGGGTCGGAAGTCGACGAGTCTGGTGTCGAAGAAATCGACGCTCAACAAACCGTGAGTGACGATGTCCCCTTACCAAAAAACCGACCCCGTGTGGTTCCGACCCCGCCTTCGAGCCCGGTCAGACTACCGAAGAAAGTTTCCGACGCCCCGCCTTCGGGCCCGGCAACGAAACCAAAACAGAAACCGAAACTCTCGGCCTCCCACCATGTCGGATCCGAGAAACGGTAGACATAGACATCGAAGCTCCATACAAAGGAAAGCTCGACGTCGAAACATTCCATGTCGAAACCGAAACATGCTTAGACGTCGAAGACTTACTCAACACCGAAAAAATCGGAGTTGACCAAATTCTCGGTGCCGAAAACACAGAACATTGACGGTCAGAAGCAAAGGCACCTTTCGGAACCAAAAACTTCGGTACCGACACAGGAGCAGCAAACAGATCCAAAACAAAAGACTTTGTTTATCGATCCGCAAACTGGCCAAGTGGTGACAAAATCACCGAAAAAGAGGAAGAATGAACAGCTAGATGACAAAGCTCTTCCTCCTAAAAAGAGAACAATGGGGACAAATACAACGCCTCCCCTTTCTCCTCGACCTAGAGACACACCCTCTTCTTCTCTTCCTCACACTATGCCAGCTATTCCTCCACCTTCTACACCAAGACCATCTACACCTCAAACAGATGTAGACAGTGATACAGGGGAGGGAGAACTTCATGGGGATGACAACACTGTCCCAGATGCAGAAGACCCATGGGAAAATTATAATGCAGGGTCAGATGATAACGACCCACAATTATACCCGTCAAAACCTTCACCACCTGATGATAATACAGGTTTTGTGCAGTTGATTAATAGGGCAGCTAAATACCATAAGGTAGTTTTACATATAGAACCTCAAATAGAGGATTTCCTTTTAGAAACGCTACCTGCTGCACAAAGAACATCAAGCACACTACCTATGCTAAAGGGTCTTCTCAATCACACAGCAGACATATTCAAAGACCCTGTGAGGGCTAGGGTATTAAACCCAAGAATTGATAAAAAATATAAGGCAGCCCCAAAGGACCCAATATTTATCAAGGGACTCGCTTGTAGTTGCAAACGCTCGTGAAAGAGCAAACTCATTATCTACAGGAGAAGCTCCTCCTCCTGATAAGGAGTCCAAGTTAATGGATGCATCGGGCAAAAGAGTAGCATCCCAAGCAGCAAACAGCTGGCGCATAGCTAATACACAAGCGCTACTTGCACGCTATGATAGAGCGCATTATGATGAGTTAGAAAAATTCCTCACTAATCTCCCTAAGAAACATCAAAAAAGGGCAGACCAACTTATACAAGAAGGGAAGATAATAACCAACACTACCATTAAGTGCGCCTTAGACGCAGCAGACACTGCAGCAAGATCCATCATCCACATTAGTATCATGTTAAGAAGACATGCATGGCTTAGGGTCTCAGGGTTCAAACAATTTATTTATTTATTTATTTTTTGCATTTATAATGCGCGCAGATACCCACAAAGGGTTTCCCGGCACCAGGACTAAGAACCCAACAGCACAGAAAGCAAAACGGCCACAGACCACAATTATTTATTGAAAAGCCAGGTTTTAACGCATTTCTTAAAGCTGGCAAAGTTTTCCTCCTTTCGTAAAGCTGGGGGAAGGGAGTTCCAGAGGACTGGTCCCAGATAGGAAAAAGATCTCCCTCCCATTCTGGCCAGTTTAAATCTGGGTACCACAAAATTTGCTGCATTTGAAGAACGGAGATCACGTGCAGGAGAATAGGGCCTAACTAATTTTTCCAAATACTTTGGTGCGGTTCCTGCCTTTATTTTAAACATATAGCTCAGGGCTTTGAACCGAACCCGGTTCTCCACCCTGAGCCAGTGCAGGTCCTTAAGGTGCTTAGAAATCCCCGCTGTCCTGGGGATTTTACACAGCAACCTGGCTGCGGAGTTCTGGACAAGCTGAAGCCGCCTGATCACGGCTAAGTTGGAACCCAGGTAAAGGATGTTACCGTAGTCAAGCCGTGATGTAATAAGGGCATTGACTACGGTCTTCTGGGTATCAACAGGCAACATCCAGATAATCTTCCGCAGCCACTTGAGGATAGTGAAGCAAGTACCAGCCACTTTGTTGACCTGCTGTTTCATCGATAGTGTGTCATCGATGTGCACCCCTAAGTTTCTGACATGGGTAGCTGGAATAGGAAAAGCGCCCAGGGATGGCGGCCAGTGAGTATCCTGCCAAAAGTCTCTGTTTTTACCTAAGAGAAGGATCTCCGTCTTCTCCCCATTGAGCTTCAGCTGGTTCGTTGACATCCAGCTGAAGACTTCATGAAGACCTAGTTTCAGCACAGAGGGGGATGAAGGATCCGAATTGGTGAGAGAAAAGATAATCTGCGAATCGTCCGCATAGGTCATTAGTTCTAGACCAACTCGCTCCGCTAGATCGGCGAGAGGGCGGAGATACAGATTAAAAAATAGCGGACTCAAGATTGAGCCCTGAGGCACGCCGTGGGGCGAAAAAAAGGAGTCTGACTGGGCCTGTGAAGACGAGATCTGAAACGTCCGGTTGCACAAATAGGATTCAATCCAATCCAGCGCTGCCCCTCCGACACCATCCTCACTCAGTCTGGTAAGCAGTCTGTCGTGTGAGATGGTGTCGAAGGCTGCACTTAGATCGAGCAGGACAAGTGCAACCGTTTGCCCATCGTCCAAGAGCCCCCTGATCTTCTCGGTGACTCCCAGGAGGGCGAACTCGGTGGAATGACCAGCCCTGAAACCTGACTGGGAGAAGTGGAGCAGGTTGTTGTTCTCCGCAAATGTGGTAAAACAAGAAGTACAAACCTCTTTATTGAACCAACCTTTTGATCAAAAAACACTTTTCGGCTCAGGTACAGATGAGACTTTAGGAAAGATGAAAAAAGACATAAACGGCTAAGTCAATGGGAGCATTACAACAGCCAACTCAAAGGAGTTCCTTTCGTAGGTCCACCTATAGAGGCGGCTCAAAGAGTACAGGCACAAGCCAGCAATCTACCTCTTTTACACCAACATCACCCAGAGGTAATTCAAAGAGGCAGTTACAGAGGTAACAACAACAAGGGTAGAGGTCGCGGAAATAATAACAACTGCAACTCCCCAACCCCAAAACAGTGACTTAATACAACTCCCCCCAGACCATTTAACACCGGTCGGGGGACGTCTATCACAGTTCCTACCTGTCTGGGAAAACATCACGTCAGACAAGTGGGTGAGACAAATTATCCAACATGGTTATTGCCTAGAACTCACAGCTACCCCACCAAACACCCCCCCCCCCCCAGACAGCGTCCAATGAGTCAAGATCATCTAACATTGTTAAAACAGGAAGTACTATCACTGCTACAAAAGCATGCTATAGAGAAGGTTCCAAAACATCAGCAAGGGACAGGAGTATACTCTCTATACTTCCTAATTCCCAAAAAAGACGGGTCTCTAAGACCAATTTTAGACCTCAGACCTCTCAATGCATACATAAATTCGGAACATTTCCACATGGTCACGCTTCAACAAGTACTTCCTTTACTGAAGAAAGGGGACTTTCTTTCTACACTGGATCTAAAAGACGCTTACTTTCACATCCCAATTCACAAAGCCCACAGAAAATACCTCAGGTTTGTAGTAGAAGGACAACATTATCAGTTCAAAGTCCTTCCGTTTGGGGTCACAACAGCACCAAGGGTGTTCACAAAATGCCTAGCAGTAGTTGCAGCACACCTAAGAAGACAACAAATACATGTCTTCCCTTACTTGGACGATTGGCTAATAAAAGCCAAGTCACAGGAAGAATGTCTTCAAAACACACAAAAGACCATTCAATTGCTGCACCAGCTAGGGTTTACGGTGAATTACACAAAATCCCACCTACAACCGAACAAAGTTCAACAATACCTAGGGGCTACTATGGACACAGAAAGAGCCAAAGTATACCCCAATCCAATCAGGATCCAAACAATGATCACGTTGATCCAAAGATTTCAACCACAACACTCACTAACAGCTCGAGCGTTCATGCAGCTGTTAGATGATGTCCTCCTGCATACTGCTAATACCATATGCCAGACTACAAATGCGTCCACTGCAAGAATGTCTAGCAACACAGTGGAATCGGGCTTACGGTCAGATTACAGATCTGGTGTTGGTAGACGACCGCACACATCGCTCTCTGAAGTGGTGGAACACAACAAACATTTCCAAGGGGCGGTCGTTCCTAGAACCGATTCCACAAGTGATACTAACAGCGGATGCATCGCTCACCGGATGGGGAGCGCATATAGAGAAATATACAGTGCAGGGAAAATGGAGTGTACAGCAAAAAAGACTGCACATCAATTATCTGGAACTACTAGCAGTGTTTCTAACATTGAAAGCTTTTCAAATGCAAATCCTCAACAAAGCAGTCCTGATCAGAACAGACAACATGACTGCAATGTATTATATTCAAAAACAGGGGGGGGACACACTCTCTCCAACTATCCAGACTAGCACAGGACATTTGGTGGAGAAGTATGGCTCAGGGGTTAGAGGTGGCAGACCCGGAAGCTGAGATCGGCCCTGGACCAGGGTTCAATTCCCCGCCTCGACGGGGCTTGGGCTCAATAATTCCACGGACTCGATAATTCTCGCTCCGGTGCCTACTCGACTCACGGGTTCACACTCTGCGACTCTGGGCAATAGCTTGCTTAATCTCCACAACGGCCCCTCGCGGCGGGATGCCTGGCTTTCACCTTGTGGATACCCTGCCGGGGTTATCTCACAGGGGAATACCAGGACGGGTTCCCTAAGCAAGCGCTTAGATGCCTGCGATGTGGGTGGTTTGCGCTATATAAATACATGTACATTTACATTTGGAAATGGGCCATTCCTCAAAAGATCTATCTGTTAGCCGAACACCTACCAGGAGTTCAAAATCAGATAGCAGACATCCTAAGCAGAGAGTCAGAACAAATACACGAATGGGAACTGCACAACCAAATACTGCAGCCATTCTTCCAAAGATGGGGACAACCAGAGATAGATCTTTTTGCCACTTATCAGAACGCAAAATGCCAAAACTTCGCATCCAGGTACCCAAACCACCTGTCCCAGGGCAATGCGCTATGGATAAATTGGTCCAACAAATTTGCTTACGCTTTTCCCCCTCTCCAGCTAAATCCATTAGTGGTTCGGAAACTGCAACAACATTCAATGACAATGATACTAGTAGCACCCACGTGGGCAAGACAGCCGTGGTTCACCACGCTACTGCAACTCTCACAGGTGCCACATCAAAAGCTAAGATTATTACCCATGCATCTTACACAGAACCATGGAGAAATAATGCACCCAGATCCCAAACAATTGAACCTAGCGATCTGGCTCCCGAGGTCATAGAATTTGGATACTTAGATTTACCTCCAAACTGTATGGAAATCAATAAGCAAACAAGACGTCCTACCACCAGAGCATGCTATGCAGCTGAGTGGAAAAGGTTTGCTGTATACTGTAACAGTAACAACATCAACCCTCTAGACGCATCCACTAAAGAGATTATTTGTTATTTACTACACTTGCAGCAATGTAACCTTGCTTACACCTCTATTAGAGTACATCTCGCAGCTATAGCAGCGTACCTGCAAAACAGACAACATCTTTCCCTGTTTAAAGTAACAGCAATAAAAGCTTTCATGGAAGGCCTCAAAAGAGTCATTCCACCAAGACTACCGCCTTCCCCAGTCTGGAATCTCAACATAGTACATACCAGACTAATGGGACCACCTTTCGAACCTATGCATAGGTGTGAAATACAATTCCTCACATGGAAAGTGGCTTTTCTTATAGCTATTACTTCACTCAGAAGAGTAAGTGAATTCCAAGCATTTACAATACAAGAACCATTCCTGCAGTTACACCAAAATAAAGTGGTTCTTAGAACAAACCCAAAATTCTTGCCTAAAGTAATTTCAGCATTCCACATCAATCAGCCAGTGGAACTACCAGTCTTCTTTCCAAAACCACAGACGGTAGCAGAAAGGGCCCTACATACATTAGATGTCAAAAGGGCGATATTGTACTACATAGAAAGAACACAAACTTTCAGAAAGACCAAACAACTATTTGTAGCGTTTTCTCCTACACATAACGGCAATCCTATCTCTAAAGCAGGCATTGCCAGGTGGATTGTAAAATGCATACAAATATGCTACTTAAAAGCAAAAAGGACATTAACTGTTCCGCCTAGAGCTCACTCTACACGTAAACTAGGAGCATCTATGGCATTCTTAGGAAACATTCCTCTAGATGACATATGCAAAGCAGCTACCTGGGTTACACTGCATACCTTCACAAAACACTACTGTGTAGATGTGCAGGCAACACAACAGGCTAGAGTGGGACAAGCTGTACTAAAAACTTTATTTCAGACTGTTGCAACAGACACTGGTGACCACCGCTAGGGAGATAACTGCTGTATAGTCTATTCATAAATGTACCATCTGCAGCCCATATGCCTCGAACGGAATATGCTACTTACCAGTATGCATCTGTTCTTGGCATAGAGGGCTGCAGAGTGGTACATGCCCTCACAGCCTCCCCGGAAACCTGTGTCTGTTCCAACACTATCTTATTTAGATACACTTATATGGGCATTTCTATCTGTATTCTATCATACTACTCCATCTAACCCTACTATGGCCAAACAATCTAAGGATGGAGCCGATGCCCATGCGCACTAGCACCCAAAGGAGGAGTCACCAGTCTCGTGACGACAAAAGACTTCTCCAAGAGAAAAACAAGTGCAATCATCCGAGCCCAACACCAGATGGCGATCTATTCATAAATGTACCACTCTGCAGCCCTCTATGCCAAGAACAGATGCATACTGGTAAGTAGAATATTCCGTATCTGAATATTCCCGATGTCACTTTGGACTAGTAATACGTCTGGAGTTTCTTGTATAGATTAAGTAGTTTAGGAGAGTGGAAGAAGCTTTGAAAGAATTCCTTGATAAGTTGAACGAATGAGAGGCAAACCATTTGTGTTTATATTCTTGCATAGTGTGTTAAGCAGAATTTGTTGATCGCCCAGATCAAATACCGCTGATAGATTGCGGAGAACTAGAGAGTGATCTTCATCTTTGAGGAACACAGCATTGTCAAGGGCTTGCAGAGGTACAGTTGCAGTGTTGTAGCTGAGGCAACTAAGCGGTTGATAGGCGCGGAGTACGCTGCGTTGGTCAGTGCGTTCTCCTAAAGTTATAGTGCTAATGGTTTTCTAGGGCTTCTAAAGGACTTGGCCAGGACTTGGAGATGAGTGGCGAGGTTTGGTTTCTCAGTAGACCTCAGGGAGATTTCATAGTAGAAAAGCTGGTGTGAAATGAGATGTTGAAATGTCTAGATAGGGGGCATCAGAAGCAGATAAGATGAAGTTGTTGATGAATATGGTGAGTACATTGTCTTCACAGGGGATGGCGTTAAAGGATTAGAGCATGTTCATCAGGTCATTGATTGCGAGAGTGAAATAAATAGCATGAGAAGTCTCGAGGTTGTTGAACATGTGGTGATGTGAATCCGTATTTCGAGAGCTACCTCTGCCTATTACAGATCTGATCGCTGTATGAGTCGGCTGTTGTCTGCATGTTTGTTAGTTGTATCTCTTCATGATCCAGCTTTTATCATTTGAGCTTTGCTATAGCTCTGCACATTGTGGGTACTCTCCTTGCCTGTTTATTTCTGCATGTTTCCTGTGCCGTATCTGTCTGCTGCGTGGAACTCTGTATGAAGTGGAGGAAGAGGTGCTACTTGGCTTCGTGCCGGTATATATTTCATAGGGCAGCCGTGACGTCTAAGAATGTGGGATTCACTGCATTTGGTGTTTTTTGCTGTCGTGCATCTGGTTTTTATACAGGCCCAGGTGGAGGATCTCTTTACAGTTCTCTTGATTTACTTTAGGTTATGTTAAGTGTTATTCAAGGTGACACCAACAAGGCAGCTACAGGATCGTTTAGTAGAGCTGTCTAAATATTCCTAACTCTACTCTGTAGGCGAGCTGCACATTTTCTGCTTATATACAGATGTCTCTGGACTTCTTACATAACAGGCACATGTGTACTGCTTACATACCAGAGTCACTCATACTCTCCCTAGACATGAAATGCTACTCATACAGAGGACCGTGGATACACCGGTTATACAGTACGGAAGGGAATCATACATATGCTACTCGCAAAGGTCAGTCCTGAAGAGAGCACTCACATAGGAACAGCCTATACACTTCTTATAAAGGACTGCCCTGGCGGAGCCACTCACATAGGAGACCTTCTGTAGTCTTTAGACAGGATAGTCCACAAGGTACCCCTCGTAGATGGCAGAGGCATGTGCCCTTACATAGGAGAGTCATTGTATTCCACTGGCAGGAATCAGGTGCCTGTGCATGTTTCATCTATGACAGCACATGCTAATTCCTCCAGTGAGGCCTGCATTTTTTATTTAGCATGATCACTGAAGTGGTATTCATACATAGAAGAGCCGTGGACACTCACTGTATGCCAGACAGCCCCTAGTATAACACACAGAGCCTGAACTCCTTAAAGAGGAGATCACCTGGTACTTCACTTATCCGGGGACCCTGTTCCTTTTATCTCTGTCTGCCCCGGGATAGTGCTCATCTAGGAAAGAGATCCATACACTTCTGTGGGGCAAATCCTCTAGCATCAATCAATCAATCAAAGACATTTGTAGAGCGCACTACCTACCCGTAGGGTCTCAAGGCGCTTTGGGGGGGGTGGGGGGGGGGGTGCCGTTACTGCTCGAACAGCCAGGTCTTGAGCTTCTTCCTGAAGGAGAGGTGTCTTATATAGGAGAACCACATGTACACTCCGTATGAACACATGACAGACGTGGGCTATCCCTCAAATATGAGATAGGTGTCCTCACAATTGCATCGGACACTCCTTATAATATTACTACGATGAGCCATGCGTACACTTTTTGGGCAGGATAGCCCCGGCATCTCACTCATATATGAGAGCTTGAGAGCTACTGGTACATTGCTTATATAGTAGCGTCCCCTGGGTGCAGTCTGAAAGGACAGGTAATGCTCTAAAAATAGTTTATGGGATACCTCTCATACAGGAGGGAGAAAGGCCTGTACATTTTATACAGAATAGCTCACTGGATTGCGCCATGATATGAGAGATGCCCTTATACCTTATATAAAAGAGCCGATGGGATACCTCCACATAAACGACAGACACCCGCACATCCTGTATAGAGGACAGCCCCCGGATACCACTAATGTAAGACAGAGCCCCAGGACACTTTTAAACAACTGCTCCTGGGATATCCCTCCCGTGATGATATCCTGAGTGAGTGAAGTGTTATGTTGATGACCGCCAAGGTCAGTTGTGAGCTGCTAGATTAAGGACCGACTGCAGCAGATCTGATCAAATATTGCCTCCGACGAAAGACAGCAATTTCTCTTGGGCTTATTTGTGATAGGTGCGTCCTCTGAAGAGCGTGTGGATCTTAATACGGGGTGCCCCGTGCTTGATTATGACATTGGTAAAACACGAAGCAACACACTTGCTGGCTACGGAAAAAATCGCTCTTTCATCGGAGGCAATATTTGATCAGATCTGCTGCAGTCGGTCCTTAATCTAGCAGCTCACAACTGACCTTGGTGGTCATCAACAGAACACTGCACTCTGGCTGTCATCACGGGAGGGAGGGGCATCTATTCTATACTGTGTGGGAAGGGCTTTAAGTGGGCTGGGTCTCTCCGAGTATGAGCACCTGCAGTTTTTTTATATACAAGCCATAGTTTCTGTTTGTTTATCCTATGCAACTAACAACCATTGACAAAGCCAATAGTCATGACTTGTTGTAGATATGATGTTACTTGTATCCTATCTGGATGCAATGACAGAAACAGCAAAATACAAGACGGGCGGCACACTGCTAAGCACAGATTTTTAGCTAACGTGTTTTTAAGCCACGCCCTTAATTACATTGGCCACGCCCCTTTGAGAGACCCCCAACAGTTTTGATTGAGTTACTCCCTGCACAATTTATAAAGCACTTCGAAGTGATTCCTACTGGACCATTGTTTTGTATATATTGCCTTCATTACTCCAGTTCCACATATGAGTCACCCTACACCCAACATATGCATGTACAACTAATCTATTGATTACAACTACTACCGGCAGGATTGTGCAGTTCATTCATTGTCAGCAGGGCCATTGATTGTTACTCCCTGCACAATTTATAAAGCACTTCCAAGTGAGTAATACAGGACCATTGCGTTTTATATATTGCCTTAATTACTCCAGTTCCACTGGAATATAGGGTGCCCCTTTGAGAGACCCCCCCCCCCCAGTTTTTCATCCCACTCAAAGCCCTGTGTGTAGGTGATAACGTTTTTATTTTTACCGATTTTAAACGTGTATGACCTTGTCTTTAATAAACAGATGACATTTCGTCAGACCGAAGTTAACTTTTTTTTATGTGTAAATCTCTCCTATAAAATTCTGTGAGCTGTATCATTTCCCCAAAAATTGTCGAGTTCTCTATTCAGAGTTGAGTACGTACAGAGAGACGCTGGCCAGGGAAGCTCGCGCCGGGACCGGAAGTGGGCAGAGGGCAGTTGTGACAGGCAATGCAATAGGTCTCGCAGTTGTTAGAGTTTGAGCCATTGGCATTGTAATTGGCAATGCCTTTTATTTACGTTTTATAAACCAACACATACATAAAAGGCATTGCCATTTACAATGGCAATGGCTCAAACTCTAACAACTGCGAGACCTATTGCATTGCAAATGCTTGTTGGGATATCCACGCAAGGTAAATGTAGGGGAACTGATTTACATAGGAAAAAGTGATCTTGAAAATCTGATGTGGATCCAGACCTACACTAGTCACCCTGCTATAGATCAATCTTTCTGCTCGTCGTGTGCCCAATACAAGAAGAGAGCTGGTCTGCAGATAGTGAGTGCTTTTAGAATTGGTTGTTTGAGTGTGAAGAATTGTCTGAACTCCTGGGACTGCAGCCTGTTTCCTGGCTGGTTTTGCACATAAAATTGATGATAAAAGATGCAAACCTATACCTGAGCAAGGTAGAGGTATGCTTCCCTGAAGAATTCCAATAACAATGAAGTATGTATAAGAAGATATACAGATATGTATGGGCAGTATTGAGACTTAAGAAATGTATTCTAATCGAAGGATTTCTCATGGACTGCATGTGATGTGCAGCCTCTCCCACTTGAATGGTGTTAAACTAAGGAATTTCAAAGACTCTAACTACAGATGTGAGAATGCCTGGAAGGCTCACATTCTTGCTTGATGCACACACAGTACGTGCATGCTGATACAAGGAGCTGCCACAGTCTGGTGTGCACAAAACTGTTCGCCTGTTACTCTGAGCAGTCAGACATGCCCCCCTCCCCCCCCTCCCCCCATATTCCCATTATACAAACAATGACAGACTTAATGGGCTTCTCAGCCAGGCAGACGATCCCACCTTGGGGAAAGTGGATGGGAGAGGCAGAAGTTGGAGACCCCTGCCTAAAAAGTGAACTTTCATCAGGTGTCTCTGGTTAATGAAATATCCCTCAAAACACAAGGGGAGTTCAGCAGCAACCACAGCACCAATACTGCCCTTCTTTGCCGCCACAGACATCCGCACCCTCCTCGACCACTGACACATGGCAGCCCTCATCCTACTAGACCTATCAGCAGCCTTCTACACCGTCTCCCTCCGCACACTGACCGCCAGACTCCACAACGCTGGCATCAGGGGAACCGCTCTCGATTGGGTTCACTCCTTCACCGGCCAAACCAAAAGCTTCAGACTCCCACCCTTCCTCTCCGAACCCTCAGAGATAAGCTGCTGAGTACCACAAGGATCCTCACTCAGCCCCACGCTCTTCAACATCTACGTGGCCCCCCTCGCCACCATTTTCAGAAAGCACATACTCCGCTTAGTATCCTACGCAGATGACTCCCAGGTTATCCTCTCCCTCACCAGCGAACCTGACATCACCAGACACAGCTTCCAGGAAGGTATGAAAGACGTTGCCTCCTGAATAAACAACAACTGTCTACAGCTCAACTCGGAGAAAACGGAAGTCCTCATCCTCTGAACCACCCCATCCGCATGGGACAACACCGGTTGGCCCACCACCATCTGAGAACGGCCCACACCCACAGACCACGCTCGCAACCTCGTTATCATACCCTACCCCTCCCTCACCATGCACAGACGAAAGATCAACGCAATATCCTCCACATGCTTCAGCACCCTCCGCAAGACCTTCAAACGGTTCACCCCGAATCCAGAAGGATCATCACTCATGCATGCATAACCAGTAGACTGGACTATGGAAACGCACTCTACTCCGGAATAAACAAATCTTTACTCTTCAAACTCCATACTATCCAAAACACCACAGCCAGACTTGTCCTCGGCATCCTACGACAGCACCACATCACCCAACACCTACAATAACTCCACTTGCTCCCCATTGAAAAGAGACCTTCAAGCTCCTCACTGATGCCTACAAATCCCTCCACAACATCGGACCCCAATACCTCAACCAAAGAATCTCCTGCTACGCACCCAAGAGAAGCCGCCAATCTTGCCCTAGCCATAGTCTCACGCATCCGCAGAGCCTGAGCGGGTGGGAGATAGTTCTCCTACATCGCAGCCAAGACCTGGAACACACTCCCACTCAGCATCAGACAAACCTCCACCCTGGAAGCCTTCAGGAAGAGACTCAAGCCTTGACTTTTCAGGTGAGACAAAGCTGTATGAATCCCCCCCTCATCTTCTTCCACCCCCCTCACCCCCCCCCCCCCCCAAGCGCCTTGAGACCCTTGCGTGTGTTTAATGCTCTTAACGTATCCCTGATTGAGTGAGGGGTCTGACATTCAGAAGTGTTTATCAGACCTCCACTGCCTTCTTCTTACAGGGCCTCCTGTGGCTCCTGTTAATGTAAGAACACATACAGCAGGCAGGTTACACATGCATCTGCACATGACTGTTCTCAGCATCATCTTCATCCTGCGTAGAGGCTCTTAGGATATACTCTTGTAATCTTCCCTACCTTCTCTTTGTGTACATGTTCGAGCCCAGCAGGAAAACTGACTCTGTCTTAGTGAGACCCCAACTTCCTACTCTTCCTGATAGTTCCCACCTCCCGTCCTGTTCTCAGATTGAAATAGGAAATCAGTTTGCATTTGCTTTAATATTTTGTTTGAAGCATTTTGAACATTAGAGTAGGATGTAAATTTCTGCCAGGAGAGTTTGTTTCTTTTGCCCTAGCTTCAAGTATTACTCTGAGGGCTTTGCACCTACAAAGTCATTGTGCCTTATTGATCAGAAACCTCTACCCACCACTGGTAAACCTCTTGCACCTTCTAGATTGTGCTGTATTCCCATAGGGAGCTTGTTAGCTGTTAACGTTTGGGCAATAATAGGTTACCAGCTTGTGCGCATGTTTGGTTGAGTGCAGAGTGATCGGCTTATCACAAGACGGTCTGGTGACTCTGGAGCTGCTCTGGGGGTCCTCAGGAGGCTTCCACTATGAACTCTTTAATGATGATGTGACCCCCATAGTTTGCTTTCCGTTGTCATTTTAGATCAGAGAAGGTAGGGAGAGTTGAGGTTTGTAGGTGTGGCAGTCATCAGACTGCTTTGAAGGCTTCTCACCCTAGACACAGTTCCTTTGTAGATTTAGACGCTAGAAACACGTTAAGAATGGCAGAAATGTAGAAAAACTCCACTGGTAAAAATGTCAAAACTGAAAGCCTCAAGTAAAAAAAAGAAATGATCGGTTGGAAGAGCTTGAAGAGGGGAGTATAAAGTGTAGAAGAGGGTTGTTGTTACAACCTGCCTCTGAGTATATTTCTGACGAGTGCTAAGGTGGGCTCTGTCTTGGGGCCTGGGAGCCGCTCGGACACGTATGGCCTCTGGTGGGGTTGTGGTACACAGGAACTTGACAGAACCCAATGTTGCTGATTATAGTCTGTGTCTGTCGTCGCACCCCCCCCCCCCCCCCCCCCCCCCCCGCCCCAACCCCTCACCAGGGGCGCACATTGTTGGATGCAGTAACTCAAGAACATTTGCCGCTCCTGCGAAGGGAAAGGCGCTTACTGCCCTTGGAACTCCTCCACATACCTCAAGAGCTCAGGGCTGCTAAAGCTTCCCTTAATGAAGTTTCCTCAAAGGAAGGTTTCCAGCACCTACTCGTTCTGACTTGGTGATTTATTATAATTAACCTGCAGGTGATTATTAAACCACCTGTGCTCGCTTCCAAGCCGTTCTGGCTGTTTTCTGGTCGTTAAACTTTTTAATAGTAGACTTCCCCCGTGCAATGATATTTTATTCCAACCAGAGCCATCGCTGTGCTGCGAAACCCGCCAGCACACACAGACCTGAGACGTCGAACGTAGGTACAGATTTTCAGGATATCCACATTTACATACATTGAAATTAAGTGGAGTTGAGTTAGAAAACCTGAGATGGTCCTGAAAATCTGGAATGGATCTGGCCACATTTTGTGAACCTGGGACTGACCTTTTGGATGGTTTTTCCCTTTGGTTTATGCCTACAGTTCAGAGAAGGGTGCATGGGAGAGATACAGCCAGAGTCACGCCGTGCTGTTTCTGTAAACCCATGTTTTCCTGTATTTACCCAACACCATCTGACCGGCAGGTGAGTACACTGGGGGGGGGGGGTGCATTAGCATACAGAGCACACACCGATGCACCCCTCTGAAACCTGCTTCTGCCTGTGCAGCTGCTCAAACACACCGGTCAGACTTCCTGGGGTTAGACATTCAGCTGCATCTATTACACATTCCTGTACTTGTGCACAGCCCTGGGGAAGTCGCAGTGCAACTTTACACCAGGACAATCTTCTGAGCCTCAAATGGGATGATTTAAGGGTGGGCCGTACCATAGAGAGGATCTGTTTTTGTATTTAAAATAAATATTTTTCTCATTCTAAGAGCTCCTCTGCAAGAAAGTGGGTCCTTGGCTGAGGAGGATGGCAGTTTTACCTAAGTAATCCCAAATTCTTATCGGGTCCAACATGCAGCTTCAAGAAATTACACCTGCGCTCAACCCCCTAGTAGCTATGGCACAGAGCAGACTGTATTTTGCAACACTGAAGCAAAGTCAAAACACAACACAACACAGTAAAAGTCCCATAATATATTCCTTACAGTTGAGAATAATTTAATAACGAAAAAGAGAAAAAAAAATACTAAAATGCAGAAAGAGGGATTGGAGATGTAATTTTTTAAGTTTTAAGTCAGAAAGCACCAATACAAAGTAAAGCTCCAATCAGAAATCACTATTTGCGGTTGACGAGACTTAAGCACTAAGTGCTACTCGCCAAAAAAACGCTTCGACACCTTGTCAGGGGTAGTAAGCGCTATATAAATGCAATTACAAGACAGTACAATATGAGATACATAAAGTGGGTAGTCCTAGTCAAAGTTTTTATCTTCCGACTTAGTCTGTTTTATGGAAGTCAAAATCCTTCACTTGTCCAGCCACGGCACTAGTCTCGCCCCGCCCAGCAGTTTTGTATGTGGTCATCAAACCAACCGCGGGGTGAGTATCATTGCGAATTGACACAGGTGTGATTATTTCAGGGCCCTTGCCTGGCAGCACCTGTCTAGCTGCTGTGCTGGTGCACTCCATATCCCAATGAAGACATGTGCTAAGAAATAAAATAAAAAAGGCTTACCTAATGCTGCCGTCTGCCTTGTGCTTCGCTTCTCCTCTGCTCTCCCACTCCTGGCAATCTCTGGGACACCATCACAGACTCCCTATTCAGTCCAGACGCTGCTCTCATGCTATTACCAAACATGAGAGCAGCACCAGATTTTGGCATGAGCGGGCGGGTTTGACACTCAATCAGTCATGGGGAGTCTGTGCCGTTTCTCCACCCCGCTGTGGAACACTGCTGGGTTGGAGAAACCCAAGTGTGCATGTCGGTGTGGCTGTCCTAAGACAGCCGGCCAATCGACATGTGCACTTACAGTGCTCCCCACTCCTACTCCCTGCCATGGCCCGGCCCCGCTCTACACACGCACGGCTAACAGGCTCAGGCAGTTACTTAAACATTAAAATGATAAGAACATTGTTTTATTATTTTATTTTTTCAACTGCTGGCTTTGAGCAGTGGGGCGATGCTCCTCCCGCATTATGGAGGAGCCGCCCCTGTCCGTAATTCAAACATTTTTCAACTCCCATATTTTGGACTTTATGGGGCAGTTCTTCTGGGCCACGTCAAAGGTTCCCAGGACCTCACTGACAGCACTTTAGAGCAGGCAAGACACACTGCAGCAGAGGCCACCAGCAAGGTACAGTATAGGTCCAGTTGTTATTAGTCACTCGAGGAAAAAAGGCTTCTTGCAGCCTTTTATGTCCCACTTGCTACATATCGAGGTGACCCTTGGAATCCATGTCTTAGTCCTGGGTTCACAATGAGCAGGATTAGCTCCTCAGGTCTCCACACAGGTCACAAACCCCTGGTCCAGTCCTTTTCTGTTTTGCTACAGTCAAGAACATGTTCTGAGGGGGTGGGGTAAGGGGCTAATTTTTCTGATGGATACATCTGCCAGTGGATTCCTCACCTTGTGAATATCCCCCTGCGTCAGCAACATTCGGAAATTCTTTTGTAGTTCTTCACGCAGAGGTGGACGAAGTCACAGAACGCACTGCTTCGCACGCGCGGCTCTGCTGACGTCACTGACTCCATAATAGGACTCCGTCGGCGTGATGACATCAGTTCCCTTTTTTCTGCGTGGTCGGCGCTAACGGTTTTCGAGGGATCATCTGTAGCTATTGAGTAACTCTGTTACTGTTTGTTGTTTCAGTTTTTTTGTTGTTTCTTTGTCTCCTGTCGAGATGTCCTCGAGGAAGACCGGATTCAAGCTGTGCGGAGAATGCAGTAAAATGATGTCGATCACTGACCCGCATGAAGATAATTTGGTGCCTGTCCTCAGATCATGATGTCCAAGGGTGTTCATGCTGCAAGAAAATTAACCCCAAGGCCCTTCGTGAAAGAGAGGCGAAGCTCCTAGTTGCCAAAATGAAAGGTTAAAAGGACAAGAGGAGTTCGAGGTCGAGGTCGTCTTCGGGACATGCTTCCAGATCAACAAAAAAGAAGCATAAGAAAAGGAAGCACGGATCTCGACATCATTCGAGGACGAAGTCGCCAGGTAGAAGGCATCATAAGGATGATGTATCTCCTTCTCCAGAAGTTCTGGATCCGGAAGGTGAGGCTACGCCCATGGAGTTGCTGGAGCATTCACCTGCTCCGGTGTCGAATCCCTCTCCAGCGCCGCCTCGAACACCAACTCGAGAAGAGGAAGAGGCTCCTTTGCCTGAGGGTTCAACGACTCCGGCATACCAACCCGAAGAAAAGTCGACAAGAATCGGGTGCCTCCTCAAGAGCAGCCTGTGGGTTCATGCCCTCCCTTTCCAGGCCCGGGTCAAGATCCTACACAGTATTTAAACGCTATGTATCGTGTCTTTACGAGATATGTGAAAAATATGTGAAGAATTATAAGAAAAATACAGGTAATAAATGTGGCAATTAAAAAAATCAATTAATTGCCACATTTATTATTACCTGTGTTTTTCTTATAATTCTGTTTTTACTTTATGGTTTGATTTTCGCAGTATAATTATTTATATATGTTTTATATGAATTTTGACCTGATTTATATTTTAATACAATTGTTCATTAAATACTATATGGTTTTATTATAGAGTTTGTTCCTTTATGTCCTCCAGTCTACTTGTTCCCTGTACTTGTATTATGATTGCCTAGGAATTGTTTCTCATATTTGGTGTCTTTACGAGAGCCATGTACCCCTCTGGAACACCGGTTGGTCCCATGGGTCCGATGGCTTTTAATCTGGGAGTTCCCCAGACGTATGCTCCGGCGCCGTTCATGCCATTTATGCCGGTTCCGAGGCCGCCTTGGCATCTCTCGGCACCGCCGAGGTCTTCGACGCCGATTCCTTCGTCGCTGGTTCCAGTTCGACCTAGAGTGCAGAAGCCTGTTTCATCGGCTCCGAGCTAGACGCCGGTTCCGAAGGAGAGGTCGAGTCGCAAGGCTCAGCTACTTCTAGAGAAACAGAGGTACAGAGAAGTGGAGATGGAAGAAGGTGAGCTGCAGGAATCAGATGATTTTCTTTGATGACTTAAGGGAGGCTAGAAGATTGGAACGGTCTCCGGATTGAGAGTTATCTTCTGTCCCAGATGCCCCATCTAAATTTGTGGCTCCATATCATGTGGTCATCAAGAAGGCAGCTGAACTGTTGAATTTAAATCTGCTTACTGCGGAGTACAAGTGAAATATATTGACAGAAGTCCTCCATTCTCCATCTTCTGTGGTAGAGCCTATGTTTCCTTTTAATGAAGCTTTGACAGAGTCAATCTTGGAGGTGTGGAATTACCCTCTAACAGCTCCAGCAGTTTCTAAGGCTGTTGCAAGAAGATACAGGGTGGCTCCTGGAGACCCAGACTTTTTATCTTCTCATCCTTTGCCAGAGAGCTTGGTAGTACAGGCAGCCTGCTCTAAAAAATCTGCAGGTGCATTCCCTCAGGTGCCTGGAGATAAGGATTCTAAAAAAACAAGACCAAGCAGCAAAGAAGGTTTTTTCTTCAGCGAGCATGGCTCTCAAATCGACAAACACCACATGCCTATTGGGTCGTTAAACCCATGCTCTGATGGATTCTGTGGGACAGTTGGCCCCTAAAATTCCAGAGGAGGACAGACAGAATTTTAATGAGGTGCTTGTTGATACCCAGTAAGTGGGTTGGACACAGCTGACTCTGTGGCGAGAGTCATGGGGTCTTCAATTGTCACTAGAAGAGCAGCTTTGCTAAAGTCTTACGAATTCTCTGCGGATGTCCAGGCTGCTTTAATGGATCTGCCTTTTGATGGCCCTGGCCTTTTTGGTAAGAAGGCTGACTCTGCGTTGGAGAGATTCAAAGACAGCGGAGCAACGGCCAGGTCTTTGGGTCTGCAGTCCAGAGATACTGTAGGTAAAAGGTATAGAGAATTTGGAAGGTCCTCCTTTCGAGCCTACAAGCAGCCTCAACAGCAGCAGCAGCAACAGCAAAATCCGCTGTACAAGTCGTACAGGGGCAGACAAAGAGCTCGTCCTCGTGGACGTCAAGCTTCCTCCTCCTCTTCCTTTTCCAACCAACCTCAGAAAAGCTGCCCTAGATCCGCCATTCCGGATCATGCGGGTCCTGTGGGGGGTCGGCTTACCTATTTTCTACGAGATTGGGAATCTGTCACATCGGCCCTTTGGGTTCTCAATCTCGTGGGGAATGGGTATGCTCTTCCCTTTCGTGCATTCCCTCCAAATTACCCTCCTTGCCAAGGGTTTTGCTCAGAGGACTACCTGCAACTTCTGCAGGAGGAAGTCCTGGCATTACCGGGAAAAGGTGCGATAGAGGTGGTTCCAGAGCAGGAAGGGGTCAGGGATGCTACTCCATGTATTTCCTGATTTCCAGGAAGGAAGGCAGACTTCGTCCAATCCTGGACCTCAGGGTTTTGAACCTCTGTCTGAAGCAGGAGAAGTTCAAGATGCTCACCCTTGCGCAGGTTCTTCAGGCGCTGCTGGAAGAAGACTGGATGTGTCGATCGACTTGCAGGATGCATATTTTCACAACCTATCCTGAAGTCGCACAGGAAATATCTCTGTTTCACGGTGGGATCGCAACATTATCAGTTTGCGGTCCTTCTGTTTGGTCTTACTATTGCGCCTCGAGTCTTCACCAAGGTGATGGCTGTGGTGGCAGCACATCTCAGAAGGTCAGGGATACCAGTATTCCCTTATCTGGACGATTGGCTGATCAAAGCAGAATCTCCAGAGACAGTGCTCCATCATCTGCAAGTCACAACTCAGTTGTTGTACAGATTGGGCTTTTCGATAAATGTGCCCAAATCTCACCTGGTGCCCTCCCAGCGCAACCTGTTCATAGGTGTGGTACTGGATACAACTGTGTGTCTGGCATTCCCTCCTCCTCAAAGGATTCGCGACATACAGGAAATGATTCCTTTATTTTACAATGGAGCGGGCGTTCCAGTCCTGAAGGTCCTTCGTCTGCTCGCTTCCTGCATTCTGCTGGTCAACCATGCACGCTGGCACATGAGGGCACACCAGTGGTGCCTCCGCAGGCAGTGGTATCAACACAACGGAGATCTCCGGGAGTCTGAGGATCTCAAGAGAAGCTGCAGCGGATATGTCTTGGTGGGGCGTGGAAGGCAATCTGTCTCAAGGAAAGCCTTTTCAACTGCCTACGTCGGTGGCCACAGTGATAACGGATGCGTCCACCCTAGGGTGGGGTGTTCATCTGGGGGATCTGGAGATCAAGGGTCTTTGGTCGCGAGAGGAAAGGTTGCTTCACGTCAACCTTCTGGAATTGCGGGCGATACGTTTGGCGCTCAAGGCCTTCCTCCCTTCCCTTCGTGGTCAGTCGGTTCAGGTCCTGACGGACAACACGACCGCGATGTGGTATGTCAACAAGCAGGGATGAGTGGGATCGCAGTGTCTCTGGTCCTGGGTTCAGGACCATCAGATTTGTCTGATGGCAAATCATCTGGCCAGAGTTCTTTTTTTTTTTTGTGAACCTTTATTCATCTTGCAATCAATTACAGGTACGGGTTTACAACCTTCACGGCCGGCCGCGAAACAGGGTAAAAATGTAGCAGTCAATACGAAGAATCAGAGCAATGCAAAAGCCGGAGAGATATGTATATCCGGAGACACCATACAGGCATACGGTCAGGTCCGAAGTCAGGATTACAAAGCTTCATTTTTAATATAGGGAACTGAAGAAATGCCATACAATCACTCGTGGTCCTAATACACAGTGCGCAGATCAGGAGATCCACAATTAACATAAATATTGACGAAGTATTGGGGATATGGCACACAAATCAGGCGATACATTGGCACAAATCCGATGTGGAGCAATCCCGGATCCCACCCCTCAAAACAATACACGTCACAGGAACCACGAACGAGACGACACTATAGAAAAGACGTAGACTAAAGGGCCTTGGAAACAAAAACCGAACAAACCCCACCCCCTACCCCCACCCTGCACACCCGCGGAAGACCAAGGCCTACCCCCCCAGCCGCGTGCCTGTCGCCCTAAAAGAACCAGAAATTTAGAAAGAGAAGAGAGAAACAAAGAATATGGAAGGAGGAGGGCCCTCATAATCGCCACCCGGCCCCGCCCATCACCCCTACACATAGAGAAAGGCCAACAGCAAAACGGAGGATCGCGGAGAGCGTCAAGTACCAATCACATCGAAAATACACCCCCAGTACCACCACACCCAAAGCACCATCAGTTAACGTGAGGGCCGCCGGAATCTAAAGTGCATCACCCCTGGCCTCGTCTAACAGAGCCACCCAACATACCCTTATCAAGCAAATTACAGTACTTTTTGAAGGATCTGAAGGATCCAAGCGAAGCAGTCCCAAGTAATACCAAAAAAGGGGGTAGCAACTCGAGTCCATTCAGTTGTATGCAACTACAGTCCAAGGGCGGAAGTAGCACTCCCGCAGGAGTCACAAAACCCAAACACAGTAGTACCATCCATGAAGGGGAATTATCACTGTCCGGCGAGTGCCGCGGTGTTATTGAGGCTACCCGAGTAGAAGAGCAGCAGTGCGTCCCCCGGCTCAGGTTAGGCATGTGTCCCCAAGAAGCATTCTCGTGTGCATCCGCACTGTCCAGGGGGGGCAAAGCAACCAGGTCTCTCGGCAATTCCCGGAATCCAGGCGGGGCCAAAGTCCTCCCCAAGGAAGTAGAAACGGGCCCAGAGGCACTACATTGAATTCGGACTGCGTCCTCGCAGGGCAGCGAAGCAGCAGTGGCGGCCATTTTTCGATCCAGGCCCCTGACGTTGCAGATCAGGGACTCACATAGATCCGTTAAGGCGGCCAGGACATTCTTGGGTGTGGGCTCCATTGTGCGTCGCCGGCATCCCATCACCATGTTTACAGCAGCCATCCGATCGGGACATGGACCATGTTGAGGGGTGTCAGCCGCCATCTTCGACAGTTCGGCCCTGTGCCTCCGCACCTCATGACGAGGACCGGCCCCAGCCCAGGGCGCCGCTAAATGTACGCCTGGAACATAAAGTTATGATGGGGGTTCCCCAGGGAGAGCCACCAAAAGGCTAAACAAAAGACCCTGCCGCTCCCTGGGGGCTGCCCGCCTGTCTCTGGGGCGATTCTTGGTTACGTCCGGGCACGGAGTCCGAAGAGGGGAGCCAGGAGCCACGCACCCCCCTCGACTCCAGTATGCCCCACGGGCCCCCAAGGCTCTTCAACAAGGGACCTGGCTGATGCTGCCTTCAGCGGCAATCCACGACAATGGCACCCGCCGACCGACTCCACACCACCAGAGGCTGCCGCTGTGGTTGCGATCACCACCGGCCGCCCGTTGCAATCGACACCCCGGCTTAGTCACTGCCTTTTTTGGCTAGAACGAACAACAGGATAGGCATGCAGGGAGAAAGGGCTCACGGAGCCGAGCGGCTATGCGGCCATTTCGGATGCAGGCTTGGCTCCTCCCCACCTGGCCGGAGTTCTGAACGTGCGTACAGACGGTCTGTCGGCAGTTCTCGGCCGATCACGAGTGGAGGCTTCTTCCAGAAGTGGTTTGTCACGTCTTCCAAACATGGGGAACTCCTCAGGTGGACCTGTTTGTACATCACAAGAATGCATACTGTCCGTCATTCTGCAGTCTCCAGTATCCGATGCAGGGTGCTTTGGGGGACGCGTTTCAGTTGAGTTGGGACTCAAGACTCCTTTACGCGTTTCCTCCCATACCCTTGATTCCTCTGGTTCTGAGCAATATTCGCCAAGACCGGGCCCAAGTCATATTGATCGCCTCGGATTGGCCAAGAAGGGTGTGGTACACAGATCTTCTCCACCTCTCCTTGTGCCCTCCGCTCCGTCTCCCTCTCAGGGCATACCTCCTCTCTCAGATGTAGGGGCAGGTTCTACACCCCCACCTCCAGACCTTACACCTTCATGCCTGGAGATTGAACAGGAAACCTGAATTCTTTTTCTCTCCCACTTGACGTGGTGGATGTCCTTTTATCGGCCAGGTGTGTTTCCACCAAGTCTATCTATTCTTATAGATGGACTAAATTTGTCTCTTGGTGTGGGGAGAAGTCCATTGACCCTTTGAGGGCTCGATTGTCTGATATTCTTCAGTTTGCACTTAGTTTGGCTCAGCAAGGGTTTGCAGTGGCTACGGTCAAAGGTTATCTTTCGGCCTTGTCTGCTTTTCTCTGTCTGACAGATCAGCCATCCTTATTTAAATCTCCTATTGTTTTAAGGTTTCTAAAGGGTCTTACAAATAAATTTCCTCCTACTCCCTTTATTGTGCTTCAGTGGGACTTGAATCTTGTGCTCACTTCTTGATGGGTTCACCTTTTGAACCTTTGCACAAGTGTCCCTTGAGACTGTTATCTTTTAAAACGGTCTTCTTGGTTGCAATTACCTCGGCAAAGAAGGTAAGTGAGCTTCAAGCTCTTAGTTCACAGCCCCCATTCTTGACCATTCATGCTGAGCGAATGGTTCTCAGGACCAGGGCTGCTTTTCAGCCTAAGGTGGTAAATCCTTTCCATCTAGGGCAGTCCATTACCCTTTCTACCTTCTATCCTCCCCCTCACCCTTCCAAGGAGGAGGAGAGACTTCACCGCTTGGACCAAAAGTGGGCGGTGAGCTTCTACTTGGACAGAACCAGAGAGTTCAGAGTGGATGACAAGCTCTTTGTGGGTTTTGTTGGAGCCAGAAGAGGCAAGGCGGTGCACAAGCGCATGCTGTCAAGATGGATTGTCTTCTGTATCAAAATTTGCTACTCTCTGGCGGGTAAGGAACCTCCTGAAGGTTTAAGAGTTCATTCTACAAGAGCAAGGTCTGCTACATCTGCTTTGTCTAGGGGTGTGCCTGTAGAGGACATTTGTAGAGCGGCAACTGGGGCCTACCTCAACACTTTCGCGAAGCATTACTGCTTGGATACCGAAGTGAGGAGGGACGGTCACTTTGCGCGTTCTGTCCGCCAGGATTTTTTGGTATAGAAAAGTGGACACCCTCCTCCGGGAGTGGGGACTGCTGTGGGACTCTATTCACAAGGTGAGGAATCCACTGGCAGATGTATCATCAGAAGAACAAGTTACTTACCTTTGGTAACGCTTTTTCTGGTGGTTACAGTATCTGCCTGTGGATTCCTCACTGACCCATCCGCCTCCCCGTTGTCCACTCTTCTATACCTGTATTAATTTTATTGATTTTATGTAAATAAAGCTAGACCAGGCGCTCCTGCTCAAGGAGCACACCACACAAGTGGCAGGCGCTTGCCTCCATGTGGTGGGGCTTTTGCGACGCGTCTTTCCATTTCTGCCAGATAATCATAGAAAAACTCTTATCCAAACCCTTATAATAAGCAGAATGGACTACTGCAACGGACTATATTTATCGGCAAATGAAGAACAGCTAGATAAACTTCAGATTGTCCAAAGTACGGCAGCTAGATTGGCCCTCAATGCCCCTCCCAGAACGCCTTCCCGCCCTTTACTTCGCCAACTTCACTGGCTACCTGTAAAGCAGCGCATCAAATTTAAAATCTGTAACATGATACACAGATGCTTGTTTGGTACTAGCCCCAAATATCTAAAAGAAAAATTTGTACCATACACCCCTGGACGTACACTACGTTCTAGCAACCATCTACTGCTACAGGTCCCAAAGATAAGAAGAGCCAGACAGGGAGGCCGAGCCCTGTCTTACAAAGGACCCATCCTCTGGAACTCCCTACCCACCGAACTGAAACAGATCAGGAATCTAGAACCATTTAGGAAAAAACTGAAAACATACCTCTTTACCTTGCCATAAATTTTATTTAATCTCCCCCCTTCAGCTTCAATTCATAGAGTAAACTGCCTAAATGCAAGCAACAGCGCAGAGATATCCCTTCGGGAATTGTCTCAGGCGCTTTACAAGCAAATAAATAAATAAATAAATAAATGCAACATGCAAAATTAAATTGTTGCATGTTCCACTTTTAAACACCCGGCACCCTACTTTGTGTCCAACAGGGCCTTCTATGGGGTGACCTATTTAATTTTCAAAAATTTTCAAAAGTTTTGCTGAGAGTGGGGGGTTGCAAAACATTCACCCTTTCAAAAAGGTGACACTTCGACTAGGCTGTTTAATTTGTTTTTATAAAGTACAACTCTACCAAAAGCAAACCACATAGAAATATGACTTCCCTTACAGAGATGTAGCATGAAAGGCGATACATACAGAAAAGATGAAAATGAGGCCTCATCCAGGAGGAGCAGTAGTGTCTCGAAATCTTACTGTCTCGGAGAGGCCACATCGCTTATCATTGGTCCTTGTTTATTTTTAAGTGTAACAGTTGTGTCTAAATCTCATAACACTTCATTGTTACTTGACGACCCATTAATGTCCCGAGTTATAATGGTAGTGAAGGGAATAGAATGTAGAGCGTTGGCGAGGTCAAAGTCGGTCATATCTGAATGGTTATTTGAGGACAGTTACAGGTGGATTGCAAATGGGTTTCGAGAGGGATCATGAAATGGTCCGGCCATTCCACTTTAATGGAGCTATGGCGTGTCAATTTAATCTGATCGAGGATAACAGAGTACAAAGTATTTCCTTTCATATGCGACGAGAAGCGAAATGCATGTCACAGGTTATGTCGCAATGACAGCTGTAGGAAAGAAATTCTGTAAGCGTCTGATATAGCATCATAGTTGATATTACTTTTCCATGATAAATGTTGCAATCATTCATTGTTTCTAGTTCTATTGAGTAGTCAATGGAATGAATAACAAGCATTAGGCGAATGCTCAGAATAGGAGAATGCTTTTATGCTTTTGAAATGCTCTGGTAAGGAATTTGGGTCATTCACTAGTTGAAAAGCAAATCTTGAGCCTCCCATTTTAAAAATGTAAATGCCAGTATTGAAGTGCTCCAACACATACTTTTAATTAATATTACTACGAGGGTGAACTCCTCTTCACGAACGTTTACAAAAGCATCAACATTAGGCATTTGATCGCTTGGAGCATGTGTGGCTTTCGTGGCGGAATTAATGGAGCTTTTCCCGCCACTAACTATAAATACTACTAAGTTTATCCCTATGGAAGGTTTTTACTTGTGCTTTGGAGATTTGAATCGCCAGAAGGTAGTTGAATATGTGAATTCCTTAACCATTTGCGGTTAATCACTGAGTCAACTATGCAGTACAATTCTAGACGTCATCTTCTGATTAACACTTGGAAGCCAATTCCTGTGTCTGATCCCTTAGTAGTACTTTTTGTAATAACTCGACCGAATTTGATCAAATCTAAACTAAAATAAATGTATGTGGGGTATGCAGTTACTAAAGAAGAATGAGTGTCTATGTGAGTCAACTAATATTCTGTAGGGTATGCAGCTGGCGTGACCCTGCAAGAATCAAATGCCCTCACACACCTGGATAGATGTCATGCTTCATTATAGGGCATTTGCTCTTCGTCGGGCCAGCGCTGCAATGCCCGACAGGTACCATCAATGGGGGCTCTTTGCCGGAGATCTTCTTGTCTGTCGTTTGGTGAAGTGCAGGTGTGGGGGGCTTAAGGAGTAGATTGGTGTTGAGGTGTGAAGGTGTGTAGTTAAAAATAGGGAAAGTGGTACTTCTCAGGAAAAACGTTAATGACCAAGTTCTCTTACCTACATTAAAAATGTGTTGTGCTATCTATTAGACTTTAGTTATCTTCGATAGCTATAGGTCAACATGTTTCTAGCTTCCGTGTAGTCATAACTATGATCTAGTAGCTATTTAGCAGGACCAATATCAACCCAATCGACTTAGTGATTGGAGTTTTAATGCATGGGTTCATTGATTTTTCTTCCCCAATCACACATACCTTGGATTCAGTATTGATTTGTGATTTATTTATTTAGCGATGACCCAAATTGTGTAAAAATGTGTGCCTCCTTGTGTTGTGCACAATATCACTTTGTTTGCCTGTGTTTGATCAGGGCCGGCTCTCTGGACGACCTACGTGTGCCGACTCAAGTCAATGAACCCATACATCAAAACTCAAATCACGAAGTAGATTGGGTCGATAATGGTCCTAATGAATAGCTAATAGATCATTGTTCTGCATTGCAGCGCCGGCCAGAAGAGGAGCAAATGACTTACGATGACGCATGACACCTATCCAGTTGTGTGAGGTCATTTGATTCATGCAGGGTCACACCCACTGTGTACCCTACAGAATAGTAGTTGCCCCACATACACACATTCTTCTTTAGGAACGCATACCCCACATGCATTTATGTGTTTATTCTGAGCATGTATGCTGGATCTTGATGTGCTCTAAGTCCCTCCCTTTGTTAGACGTACAGTAAAATACCCAAAAAGGTTTTGTAAAGACATTGGTTTTCGCTATCTAATATGCACCTTGAAACAATAGCTCAACAGTTAGTGAGTTGGTGTTGAGGAAAGCTTAACATCCCTAATGGAAACTTTGGCTCCCCCGAAAAGAAGATGCAATACATCTTTAAAGCCATCAGCCCCATCCATGGGTTACTGAAGAATTAGCTTTAGCTAAACAAGGTTGTGTAAAAATGAGAGAGAAGCAGGAGGCTTACCTATAGCCTAGATGACCAGAAGACTGACCAACTGGTGTTAAACATCATAAAAGGGAATTAAAACAAACATAAATGAATTACTAGGCTAACAGAAAAGAGGTTGCCAAACAATTTTCTCAGGAAATGTTCTCAATTGTTAAGCTTTTAGGTAATCCTCCTCATTTAGCAACAGTTTTCTTGTCACAAGAGTTATGTCAGGTCTTGTCTACTTTCTTTGGAACAAAGATTGAAACAGTTACTGCTAATTTCTCTGAACAGCCTCAGCCCGGAAGAGCACTGCTTTCCCATTTTGAAGCCCCCTCCCTGCAGATAAATCTGTCATTTCGATCCCATGTCAGAAAAAAACTAACAACATTTCTGCTGCAGATTAAATCGGGTTTACGTTGGACCCTGGCACCGCCTTCATTCTACACATGGTAGCAAATGTGATTAGTTTAGTCGGTGTTACTGTGAAGCGGAGTAATTCTTGATTAGCCTCAGCCACTGTTTCACTTAATTGGAAAAAAGCTGATGCTCCCGCTATTGAAGAAAGCCAACGCGGACGACTCTGTGCGGAGCAATTACAGGCGGGAATCATTCCTACCTTTTCCAGCAAATACTATTGGAAAGGAGGTGAACAGACAACTGAATCAACACATGGACTCCAATGATCCTTTGAATAAAGTACGGGCAGAGTTTTGCGCACAATGTAGAACCGAATCCACTTCACCTGCTGCTACTGAAGCTCT
Organism: Lissotriton vulgaris; assembly: GCF_964263255.1. NCBI lineage: Eukaryota > Metazoa > Chordata > Amphibia > Caudata > Salamandridae > Lissotriton > Lissotriton vulgaris. The sequence continues at coordinate 106,813,463 of NC_141696.1, forward strand.
TCGCGAGACTTGGGATCACTGAAATACCTCAGTTCTCATTATATCAGATGAAAGTGCTGCCTTTGAGTTTTTTACTCATAAAACGCTTCTAAAACGTTTGAATCCGAATGAAGTTAAAGAGAAAACCCTGGTGCAGCTGCACCTTTTCCTTAGAACATCTTCTGCGACTGTGAAACCAGAGGAATGTTCTTCTAGTTCGTGCCCTTCGATGAGAGAGGCCCCTTAGGGCTCCTCTTTGAGCCCAGCATTATTACATTTATACTTGGCCCCTCAAGCTGCCCTTTTGAAATATTCTGGGGAGCAGTTCATATCCTGTGCAGATGAGTCTGTGGTCGCTTCAAGGAGGAGACACCACCTGTAGCTGCAAACCTCCAGCAATGTCTTTGACTTGTCGCTCAACGGATGGCAGAAGATCCTATGAAGTTAAATCGTGAAAATAGAGAGGTGTTCGTTTTTTGTCCCTCCTTCCTTTGGTACTTCAGCGTGGGGTGCCTGCTAACTTGGGCCAACCTGCAACCCCCATTGAGACGGCTATGAACCTTGGAATCAATATGGACAGAAGGCTGTCTTGTAGATCTCCTAAAAACAAGTTCCAACTTATTTTATTACATCCGATTGTTGCAGAAGTCTCCGCCTTTCATCTGATATTTCTTCAGAAAACGGTAAAACAAGCAATAGCAGTTTTCTGACTCGCTTTATTTGTATTGCTTAGTATGTAGTTTACCTTCAGTCCTCCTCAATAGACAACACATGGTGCAGAATGCAGCAGCCAGATTGCTGTCAGATCTCCAACGCAGCTCTGTTAGAAGCCACGTTGGAGAACAGTATTGGCTGCTGATTCAGCAAAGAGTTATTTTCAATGGCTTTATCAAACATCCAGGTCCCTACCTCTGCCTCAGAGCTGCTGCTGGAAAAACAGCAGTTCAAAAAACTGGAGGATTGGAACAAGATCTTTCTTTTGCCAGGCCTGCAAGTCTTGCAGTATGCTCCCATTATGTGTGTAGATAGAACCCCACTACCTCGTGAGCAGAAACAAAAGAAAGACTTTTGCTGTTCATCCAAGACTTTTTTCCAGTATCTTTGGGGATATTTGTATTGCGCTTTATTCAATCCCTTTGAAATGAATAATTCAGATTCATCGTTCCACCAATGTATTTTGGAAAGTTAGCAAAAGCTTTATCAGCTATCGACCTATTTCCACTCCACGGAACAGAAACACGCAGCCCATGTATCAGGATCTGAATGTGGACATAGGAAATTCAAAGAAACTCACAACGTTGCTGGGTTCTTTGGAGAGAGGCAGTTTGCTGCTGTTCACCAATCCACAAAGGGTTAATTTAGGGAGAGGAGGAGTGTGTGTGAACCTGGAGTGGGAGGCCACGGCTTATGTTGATAAAGATTGCACCTTGCCCAGCAGTGGCGATGGCTTATGCAGGTAACTTAGGAGCCTGAGGTGAATGCTGCGGTTTGCCCCAAACTCTGAGTCCTATCGGTTCACAGCAGCCACTCTCCCACTACCGTCCGTGCAGAGGACACGCTGTTTCCATCCTAGCCCAATGATCAGCAACGGTGTGGGACAAGACACTGTGGGCTATATTGCACATAGTGCCCCGGTGCGCAACGGGCGTGTGTGCCCCCCAGGGCACTATGGTACTAAAGAAGGGGCAACAGACACTTTTTTTAGCCCCTTCTGAAATACTGATTGCGCTGGTGCACATGTGTCGATGGCGCTATCTTCAGAGGACATTCCCTCATTTGCATGGGGTGTGGCCCCCACGTTTGTGGGGAATCCCTATGCCCCTGCGCTGTATTGTGGGCGCAGAGGCTAATGTGTCCTTAGGAGGTGCACTTGCAACAAAAATGTGGCGCACTGTCAGTGCGCCCCCTGAGAGCAGCCGTCAGGAGGGGGCAACGGTTCCTGTGGCCCCCCTGCAGGCAGATGCAATCACTGACTGCCCCCCCTGGAGGAGGGATCTCTAACCCCTCTTTAACGTGCAGGTGGGTTGCCGCCGGCACAGAGAGACGAGGAGGGGCTTTGAAGCAGCGCCTCCCTCTGTTACTGAATGCGCTGCCCCTAGGGCAGCACGAGTTCACGGCTGGTGTGGGGGCAGCTCATTCGCTGTAGGAGGTCGCACTCATATGCTGGTGCGCCTCTTAAAGGCGTGCTATGGCTCGAAGGATAGTGCACCTTATCTGTAATATGGGCCCGGGTCTACTCCCTGCAGAGAACTCGCCGTTTCCAGCCCAGGACTGAGGCCGAGGCCTGGTGTCAGCCTGTGGGCACTGCCTTGAGCAACCTCCTAATGTCATTACAGACGCTGTGTCCAGGCCTGAACGTTTTCACCTACAAATCATTGTTTTTCAGGTCTTTAATTAGTTCAGTGGAAAGTAGATTAGAGCTCCCAGAATGCATTAAGGTATCACACGAAAGTCCAGCGCTGGAAACATTGTCCATAATTTATTTTTTATTTATTTATTTATTTTATAGCATTTGTAAGGCGCACAGCTACCCACAAAGGGTTTCCCGGCGCCAGACCCGCAAGACACACAATACCACTGGGAGAGAACAGTCAAAGCAATTATTTATTAAACAACCAAGTTTTTATACTTTTTCTAAAATTCACATAGCTTTCCTCCTTACGTATGTGAATAGGCAGTGAGTTCCACAGCGTTGGCCCCAGGTAGGAAAAAGATCTCCCGCCTATTCTGGCTCGTTTGAACCTAGGTACCACAAAGTTCGCAGCTGTGCCTGAGCGCAGACTGCGATTTGGGAGGTAGGGTTTAGCAAGGGCCTGTAGATATTTGGGGGCAGTGCCAGCTTTGATTTTAAATAGGTAGCTCAGGGCCTTGAAACGAATACGGTTTTCGACCTTAAGCCAATGCAGATCCCTGAGATGTTTGGTGATCCTAGCAGATCTAGGGATTTTGCAGAGCAGTCTTGCTGCAGCGTTCTGCACTAATTGCAGACGCTTTATCACTGCCTTGTTTGAGCCCAGGTATAAGATGTTACCGTAATCAAGCCGAGATGTCACTAAGGCATTGACCACGGTCTTCTGGGTGGTAGGTGGCAACATCCAGATGATTTTGCGTAACCATTTGAGAATGGTAAAACATATACCTGCCACTTTGTTAGCTTGCTGGGTCATGGATAGACTGTCATCAATGATGACCCCAAGGTTTCTAACCTGAGAGGCTGGAGGTGGAAGTTTACCTAAAGACGGTGGCCAATGGGAATCATTCCAGAGATCTTTACTATTCCCTAACAGGAGGACCTCTGTTTTATCTCCATTTAGTTTGAGTTGGTTGTCTGACATCCAACTAAATATGTCTTGGAGGCCTACTTTTAATGCAGATGGGGTAGACACGTCAGATTTGGAAAGTGAGAATAGGACTTGCGAATCGTCTGCATAGGTCATTAAACTTAGCCCAAAGTTTTCTGCAAGATTGGCCAGTGGTCGTAGGTACAAATTAAAAAACAGAGGGCTCAGAATTGATCCCTGTGACACACCGTGAGGAGAGTGGAATACCTCAGAGCATGCCTCCGAAGAGGAGATCTGGAAAGTGCGGAGGGATAAATAGGATCTAATCCATTCCAGAGCTTTGCCTTCGACACCATTCTCCCCCAGCCTGTCTAGCAGTATGGAGTGAGAAATGGTGTCGAAAGCCGCACTGAGATCTAACAAGACCAATGCTACTGTTTGGCCGTCATCCATAAGCTCCCTGATCTTTTCTGTGACCCCGAGCAGGGCCGTCTCAGTAGAAAAACCACTCCTAAACCCAGATTGGGACGAATGCAGGAGATCATTGTTTTCTACATAGGTTGAAAGTGCCTTATGGATATGCCTCTCTAAGATTTTCGAAAAGGCAGGTAGTAATGAGATTGGGCGATAATTAGCCAATATCATAGGGTCTGCGCCTGGTTTTTTAAGTAGGGGACTGACCATAGCATGTTTCCATAGAGCAGGAACTATGGCTTGCTCTATGGAGGCATTCAGTATCTCTGCTATGGGGGTTAAAGCAGCATCCTCTAGTTTATTTATGATACTGACAGGAATAGGGTCACGTGGGGAACCCGATTTGATCGATTTTAGTAGTTCCTTCAGTATGTCCAATTTAATGGGAGGCCAGGCTTCAAGATGACAGTTTCCTCTAGGGACTATGGAGGTGTTTCCTTGCTTGTCTGTTGTCATGTTGGCATTTTTAATATTAGAGACGATGTTCTCAATCTTATTAGTGAAGAAAGAGGCCAAGTCCTGGCATTGCTGGGTATTAAGAGGGGTAGGTTCTGCTCTAGCGTTCTCCCCAGCTAACTCTTTTACCGTGTTGAAGAGAGTCTGGGATTTGTTTACGGCCATGTTAATAGTGTTGGTGACATAGCATGCTTTGGCTTTCATGCATGCTGAATGGTAACAATTTCTGGCCTTTCGGTAAACTTCTTTTTGGTATAGGTCGTAATTTTTTCGCCACTGCCTCTCTAGTCTTACAGGTAGATTTTTCTTTCTTCAAAGCTTCTGTAAACCAGGGAGCAGGAGGGTGATAGACTTTCCCTTTGCAACGGGCTAGGGGCAGGCAAGTGTCAACGGCGCCAGTTAGCCACTTTTGTGTTGACTCTGCAATGCTATCCATATCTCCATCTAAATATGGATGATCTTCCTTCAAAGCATTATTCAGATCCTCCAAGTTTAGGGATTTCCAGTTTCTTCTAAAAGATTCTGAAGGAGTCGAAATTGGACCTTTTTTAGGCTCTAGCGAAATAGCGAAACTTTGAAGAAAATGATCTGACCAGAGAACAGGCGTGGTGTTAAGCCATGAAAGTTCTTTCATGTTTGATATTATAGGGTCCAACAAGTGTCCGGCTTTGTGAGTTGGACCACTATTTCGTAGTGTCATGTCCAACACCATGAGGTCCTCTATTAGATTTTTACAGGTCTTGTTGTTGTCGTCATCTAGATGAAGTCTCCTAGTACAGTGAAATTTTGGGCTTTCAGATGTTGGGGTAGGATGAAATCAGCCAAGTCATCTGACCAAGAGGGGTTATTTACTGGCGGTCGGTAGATCAATAATCCGGAAAAGGTGAAATTTGGACTGAGGGCAATTTTGAAAGATGCAGCTTCGCAGTTAGGGATAGCTGCAGGTTCAAAATTGCACACATATTCTCTGCTGTGAATAATAGCAATACCCCCTCCTGTTTGTCCTACCCGATCTCTCCTAGCTATAGCATAGCTCGGGGGGAGGGCGGTTGCAACATCAGGGCCCGATCCATCATGAAGCCACGTCTCAGTTAAAAATATGGCGGTGGGCTTTTTGTCAATCAATAGGTGGAAAATATCTAATTTGTGCTGGGGCAGTGAAGGACAATTAATCCGAAAGAATGTAAAATCGTTGGAACTCATTCTCTGTTGATAGGATTTAAAATCAGTCCCCTGTGGGGTATCAGGGTAGGGCTGGTAATTAGTCAGAGTAAGGGTACACTCCGGGCATGTTTGAGCACCAGCTAGTAGCGGATTCAAAGTTATACAGGTGTCATGGCTAAAGGGGCGTAACGCTCGGAGTTGGATACCTGTTAACATACCTGTACAATAAGGAGGGCAGAGGGTCGTGCCCTATGTCCCGGCCTGGCCCGGACGGGCACAGACGGGCTGACTCTGGCTGGACTCCGGCGAAGACGAGGCGCGTCCGCTGAAACGCGTCCGCTGACGCGGAGAGGGACCGTTTCCTTATAAAGCCGAGACTAGAGCGCTCTCACCGCTCTATCCCGTCCCAAAATGGCCGCCACTAATTCCCTGCTGCTCGGTGCCTTGCCCTAAATCGGCAGGAATCGAGCGTGTGTGTGCTGGGGTGACTGCGTGTGAGCGACAGGTATGCTGAGTGCAATTTTGTGGTTTTTAAAACACAGAAATACAATTGTTCGCCACAAATGCTATTTTTAAAAATTCGATTCAATTGAGTGTCTTAAAACTTTGCCAAGTCCTCTGACAAAGTATACAGCAGAAACGATTTCACATGTCCTCTCACAAGGTGTTTGGCAGAATGACCTGCTATGTACTCACTGCACAGGATGCGGACAGAGTACACCCGCACCCTCCTGGCGCGTGAGTCAAACATGAAAGGCGAAGACCCTGGAAGGGCATTTGGACCACACAGAGTCTTGTTTCTTGTCCCCTGGTAGGACTGTCCCCCTGTTTTCACTTCTAAACCTATTCTTATATGTTTTTAATCTCCGTCTAAACCACCAAAGCCGTGTGCAAACGAATGTCGCGACTCAGCGTAGGATTGGAACTCCTAGGGGTTTCTGCACTTCCCTCCATCGAACAGTTAAAGGCCTCTCTCTCTCTCTCTCTCTGTGCCTGAAGTCTTTGCGTCCCAGCTTCACACGAGATGTACACGTATGCTCCACAGTCGCCCTGATAATTCACGCATTTTTTGGGGAAATGTTAAACAGTGTAGGCCTAAATGTAAGCAAAGGCAGGGGAAGTGCAGAATGTTCACGAGGCCAGAACTCTTCTTAATCATGGTGTCCATGTACTGAAAGGATTATGGTGTATGGGGCTTGATATTGTAAAAGCACTCTGCGTCCGTCTGGGGTCTAATCTTGCTAGACTTCACTGCTGTTTAGTGAAGCATGGTCCACTGCGGTTTCGGACTGATGGGGCCTGGGCAGTAGTGAGGCTTTGTGCGCATGCATCTCTGGTGCCGCCAGACCCGGCACGGAAGGGTGCCAGACTGCAATAAATGGCCTTCATCTGCAATGTTATACAGTGCGGATATGGCCCTAAAGCATCGGAGCACTTTACAACAGGAGCAGTTCCGCTTGCTGTAATTCAGCTTGGAAATTTGTATCGGTGGATGTGTGCAGGAGTTACCACATAAGATAATTACAGCAGTTGGTCAAAGGTTGTTGCACAGTTAATGCATCGGTTTAGATGGTGGGGTACATAACAAAGACAGTTCAGATCCTGGTGGAGAGAGTACATAAGTATGGTTAAGGTTGATTTTCCAAGGTGTCTGTCAAATGGTAGGAGTTTAAGATACTTTTTGAAGGTGACTAGGCGGGTGGTTAGGCAGGGGGAGGGAGGGAGGCAGATCGTTCCAGATTCTTGTGGCACTAGCAGAGAATAGCTGGCTCCTGTACCAATCTCGATTGAAGGTGGGGGGTTCCAGGAGCAGGGATTGGTCATATTATTTGCTTCAGAGATTTTCAGTTTCTCGTTTAGACAGGAAGGTGAATAGGAGTGCAGGGCCCTGTGGGTAATGCAGGCGGTTTTTAATTGGGTCTGCTCTTCAATGGGAACCCATTAGCGGGGCAGAGGAAATGTGGTCATATTTCTTGAGACCTAAAACGGAGCGAGCTGCTGCATTTACTGTTGCGCTCAATGTGCCTAGGTGACATTTGGGAGTGCCTCAGAGATGAGCAATTGCATAATCTCATTTGGAGACGCCGAGAGACTGCACCACTGTTTTGAGGTCTTGTTCTGGGATCAATTGTCTGATGCCCCAAAGCTCCCTAAGTTGGTGTTGTGCGCTTTTGGCAATAGCTGCGATGTGGCTGTGAAGATTGAAATGATTGTCAAGGGTGATCCAATGTATCTGGCACTCAGGACATTCCAAGCTGGGAAGTTTGTCATCCATTCCTGTGGTGGGGTTTATGCTTTTAGAAGCGAAATCTAAAGAAATTCTGTTTTACTTGAGTTGAGTTTTAGATGTTGGTTGAACATCCAGTTTTTAATTTGTGGCCATATCAACTTGATGGCCAAAACTGCCAGATTTCACCTGAGCTACCTAAGACACCTGAATCAATTCCCTGACACTCCAGACCTAAAAATGGCAACCCAAGCACTAGTCATCTCCAGACTAGAATACGGATGCTCTACCCTCGCAGGTCTACCCAAGAACTCTGCCTCTATGCCGCCGCCAGACTCCTAACAGGTTCAAAGAAATTCAACCATATCTCTCCCCACCTTAAAGCTCTGAACTGGCTTCCTCTCGAGGCCAGAATCCAACTTAAGCTGGCTTGCATCACTCGCAAGGCTCTATACTCCAATTTTCCCATCTTTTCTCGCCCAGAAACTTCTGATATCCGGAGGAGCCAGAAACTCACGGTCCGACAGAGACCTTTTGCTTCAACCAGCATGCTTGCGGAGAAAAAAAACGTATAATTGGGCCTTCTCTGGGGTCGCCCTAAGAATATGGAATTCACTCCCACCCACCATCAGAAGACTTCCAGCTTTGACCCATTTTAAAAAGGAGGCCAAAACTTTCCTGATGGGCAAATTCCTCTCCTTACGCTTGCATTTCTATCACCTCAGCGACTTTGCTATTACAGCATTACCCATGGTTCTTCCGGATTATACCAACCCAGCACTTCTGGGCATCCCACCCAGTAATTGAGACAGCTTGTTTTCTTGTATAATGTTTTTATCCCAACTGTATCCGGGATATGTTACTGCCTATTATTTCTTTCCTTGTATAATGCATCTACCTGTTCTTATCCAAATTGTATCCACCCATCCTAAGTCTGTTCATACCACCTGTCAATCCTGTAAAGCGCTCTGATACCCTCCTGGGTATGGTTCGCGCTCTATAAAACTCCAAAATAAATTAAGAGTGTTTTTGAAAGCAGTGCAGCATCTTCTGGGTATGAGATATTCAAGTACATTTAAGTGTCAGCGGCACAGAGGTGGCAGAGAATCCCAGATTTTCTGCAAATCACACCCAGTGGTTCTAGGTATCAGTTGAAGAGGGTTGGGGAGAGGATCGAGCCTTGAGGGACCCCTTGAAGGCCATGTTGTTGCAAGCAGGAGTGACTGCATATGCATTCCGTAAAAATATCATTTTGCCGGCAGCTTTGGAAATCCTTACACTGGTGCTGCTCCTATAGGTGCGATGTGTTTTAAATGTTATCAGGAGGGTGGATAGATTTTGCTGGTATTTCTCTTGGGAGTCCTCGCCAACAGCATCTGAATAATCAAGCCTTTAATTGAACTCCTTTACATATAAACTCTGATTCAAGTTTATCAGCTAGTATTTGACGGGGCATAAGAGGTTCATCACCTGTGCCTTTCAGTGGGTCACATGGAGAGGCGTACACAGCAAAGCAGTGTACAATTAGATCAGTGTGGGAGATTGTACTCTAAAGAGCTCTTCCCAACTGGGACCTTTTGCCAGTTCAGTCCGTGACGTCACTCTGGCGGCCATTTGAAGTCAATAACGAATGAACCCTCATGGCCCACCTTATCTGCAAATGTGCCTCCCTGCTCTAACGCATTAGACTCGGAAAAGAGTCTTGGACAAAGGAGAAAATTGTACAAATTGTGTATATTTAGTGTTTATTGGCTATAAAAGTCCTACCTCGTGGCGCTCTATCCCTTGTCTGCATCACTGCAGTGTACCTCACCTCCTCCCTCTCCCTTCACGTCCTCTTCCTCGCCTCTATGTCCCTATTAATGAATCCCCTCCTTCTACCTCACCCTTCCCTTTTATCTCTCTACCCACTTCTCTGTCAAACCTTGCACTTCAGCCACATTATCCCTCGTTCCTCCCCTCACCTCTGCCTGACCTCTTTACTTGTTATCTTCTGACTCCGTCACCGTCTCCACACCTGCTCCTCTCTTCCTTCTCTGCCTGCCTCCCCCCACCACAGAGCTTTGCCCATTACTTCTCCTACATAGAGGTGGATGAACCAACAAATGCAGCCTCACGGCTGGACCGGTTGACGTCGAAGCTGGGGAACGGGGTTCGAGTCTCGGCAATGACACTCTGCATCCTCTTAATTCCCTGTGCCTATCAAAAAGGATCTCCGATATCTTCAGGTCTAGTTTACGCTATAAAATAAAACAGTGGGAGCTGAGCCAAAGGTCGGCTCCGGCTCTTTGAAGTGTTCCTGCTCCCCCACCCCCTCAATTGTGATGACAGTGAGTGGACCGTGGCACGTCATTTCCCACATGACCCTATATGTGGCCTAGATTCTTACATTATTGTTAATTTGATAAACTCGAGAGGTTTTTATACAGCGCATTCTGAACTCGTGTTTTCGAAGGTGGTCAGATATGTGAAAATGAACAAAAGGGGTGTTCGGTGACACAGTATTTACCCAAGATCACACCATTTAGTCCAGCGGGGAATCTGGGATGGATCAGATTTGTAGTTTCATGTTGGACATTTCAGTCACTGGGTGGGCTCTTTCTTTCGGACATCAGCTGTTAATGCTTTGTCCTTCATTTTCGGAAGAGGAGATTACTGAGTGGGTGTCGGGGACAAGCCACATCTTATTTTTAGCAGTGTCACATAGCACGAACTTTCCCACGGAACGAGGAGTGCTTCGCCACAGGCACAGACTACTTTACACTTTTTATTTTTCAGACATGAAACAGGGGGAGCCGTGCCGGATTGACAGGACGCAGAGTCCAGGCCGGGATCGAGCCCTGCTCCCCGTGTTACCCGGGCGGCATCTGTAGCCTCCACTCGTTTTGGGCTCGAGCTCGGGCCCGGCTCGAGCGTTCAGGGACTCGCTCATCTCTATCCATACCTCTCCTTTCTTCTTCCACTCGGTTTACCTACATCCCACCCACCCTCCTCCTCTCTCTACCGCATCTGTTTCTCTCTACGAAATATCTCTGTGCCTCATCTTTCTTTCTATCCTGTGTGTGTACCTCACCACCTCATTCCTTCCTGTGTATAGCGCCGCCATGCCTCTGTCTCGCGCCTCTTTTGAACTTCCTCTCCTCTCCCGCTCATCCTTTCTATTCCGGGTTGTTCCTTTCTACTTCAAACGATCTCTCCTTTTGACTTTCACTGTGCATCACCTCTCGGGTACCCCCTCTCTGGTACCCCCTCTTCCCACATCCCTCTCCTGTTCTCCAATACAACGCACTTCAACAGGTCTGCCTCTTAACTTTTCCTCTCTCTACCTCACTGCTCTCTCGTTTCCTCAGCTCTCTATTGCTTCTTCTTTTTGACTCCCCTCTTTCGCTCCAACCCCCGACCCTCTACCTCTCTCTCTACACCTTTCGTGTCTCTCCCTTCGAGACACCCTCTTTCAGGAACCTTTCCTCGGTGCCTTTCAGGCTCTTTCCTCCCTTTTCTCTTCCTCAGCCGGAGGGCACTGATGAGTGAGGTGGAGAGCGAGGGAGAGGAGGCTTTGCAAGCGTGGCTTGCCAGCATGGGCATGGAATCCTTCCTAGAGAAGGTTGCGATTAGAATGACCGGTCCTGTGAACTATGCCACTGGCGCCGACAGCCTATAGCACATGGGGTCATTGTTCATTCTTCCCTTCTAACGCTAGTAAACACCAGGGACTCTTCACAATATTTAATGTGAGGTGCCTCTAGTCCTGAGGAAGACCCCTAGTCCAACAGGTGCAATATACAGGCGCTGAAACGTGGATGGAAAAGAGAAGCAAGACCCGGTGGTCCAGCCTGGCTAGCGCATGCGTGCTGCGAGGCATGCAGTAGTGGGGTATGGCTTTGAAGCCCTCCCACTCTCCCCCCCCATATTTGTAGTTGGCTTGTGTCATCGTCCTTCAAGAAAGGTTGGCCTCCGAGTACTTGTCTGCATTTGTTACCTCCCATTAGGGCTGGACCTTTTACTGGTGTCGTTACATGGTCTGCTATATAACTTGGTACAGGGCCGGCGCTAGGTATGGGCAGCGGCACAGGGCCTCGCACTCAGCCCACCAGCATGGGGCCACGCACTGGTGATGTGTCCTGTTGTTTCCCTTGCGATCTATTACAAAGAAAGGTGTCGCCTGCAATTAAGCGGTCCACTTTAACTATAGCAGCCGCGCTTATTCTATGAGTTTTCATTTACGGCGCAGTCCGCTTTCAGTTGAGCATCTGCGCTTTTTAATAATTTATTTTACATGCTTATTTATTTCATTGATTAATATCCGGCCGCTTTCACTTCAGCCGTCGCGCTGCAGCATGTTTCTACATTAATAATTTGTTTTTGCTATGTGTGCAAGTGCACCATATGCGCTTTCACTTTAATATCGTCATGCCCATTTGTTTAGATGTTGCTCACTGTAACCTGAATACGGCGATCAGCGTTTAAAGAAATGAGCGTGGCCAACATTAAAGTGCTCTCGCATTTGCGAGAGTTTGAGATATTGGCATTAAAAGTAACAATGCCTTCTAGATATGTGTTGGGTTTAAAAACATAAATAAAAGACATTGTCATTTACAATGCCAATCGCTTAAACGCTCGCAAAAGCGGGACCTATTGCATTGAAAATGCTTGTTTAATATCGTGGTTGGGAGACTACAGTAAAAACACCCACATACCATCTTAATATAGGTCTGATAGTTTAACAAAGGGAGAACATAAGTATGGACTTGAGACCTAACCTCACCCAATCTAGGGAAGCCGTAACTAGGAGAATTTAGGATGTATGACGTTACAACGCATACTTTTACTCCGCATACCATTACAACGCGGTATTCACAACGCATACCATTACAACGCATAGCGCTTTGGGGTGCTGGATAGTGGTAAGTATAATTTACTATTCTAACTCCAGTCCCCGTGGACCCTAGGGAAGGTGTTGGATAGTAAATTAAACTTACCTCTTATCCTAGAGCGCCCCCCAGCGCAATGCGTTGTAATGGTATGCGTTGTAATGCCTGCGTTGTAGTGGTAGTGCGTTGTAAAAAATGCGTTGTAACAGGTGCACACCGAGAATTTACAACTAGTGACCAGGCGCTCTTGGGCGCTTCCAGGTGCTACATGTGAAAACTACAGGTGAAGCCTGCCATGCTAGCAGGCGAGGCACACAAATATGTGGTTATTACATACTAGCCTTGACTGTTTCTTCCATGAGTTTTTGTGCTTCTTGTATGTTTGTTTACGGAAAGTGTCCAACAGCGCTTTCATGCATTTTATTCCCTCTTCAGTGTGCTAGCTATCTGTGTTCTGCCTGTCCTGTATGTGAGAGAGTTATGTTCCTTCTGTTACTGCCGCCTGCCTTTTACTTACGCTTTGCGTTAAAGTTGCGCTGCTGCTATCTAGTGTACCTTTATTTCGTTGTGAAGATAAGTATAAAAGGTTCCAATCCACAAAAGACAACCATTGTCACTGCCAACGCTTGTTTTAATCCATGAAATGTGGGAACCAACCCAAAACAAATGGGCGCTTTCCTTTTGGTTTTGCACGCGAAACAAGTGGCTTTTAAAATGTCCTCGATAATGTGTTGTAATGTTTTTTTTTTTAAAGCTGACCAGTGGCTCCATGCCACGTATAACACCTGCAGCTAATTCTGGCATTTTAGAAAATGGCACTTTGCAGACTTTCCATACTTTACACTTTCCATTCTGGGATTCTGAGCCACAATAAAAGTCTTAAAAACAGGACTACAAGCCCCACAATCCAACCTGCAGTTGAGTGAAAAGCCAGGAACCATATGTCATAGTGCCATTGGGCGGACTTGTGAAATACAACATTTTTAAAAAGGCACAAAGTCAGGAGCTACATTTTATTTTGCAACAATCCTGGGTTAAACAGCCCAGCGGGTGAGTGGGCAGAGATGGCCTTTCGAATGCAAATGAGAGTATGACCGCTTCCAATGGGCTAACATGAGCAGCCCTTGGACACCCAGCATGCAAAAAAATATATGCATGTGGGTGTGTAAAGAGACATTGAGAAAGGAAAACCCATGTGCTGACACCCCTCTTCCTGAGCATTGTTTGGTATGATTTAGGTGGCGTGCTTGTCATGAACTGGTGCAGCACGTGCTGCAGTTGCTGCCCGCTGGCCTCCAGTGGCACTTGTGGTACACTTTTGGTGCACTGATTATTGCTAAAGTGCCTCTTTCTGTGGTGCACGGCTGTGCGGTTAAACAGTTGTAGCGGCGCTGTTCACAGCACGCTTTATGTAAAAGCGCTAGACTAGAAGTGGGTGTTCACTGCTGTTTGTGCTTTGTTCCCTGCAGTGTACAACTGGACAGTGGAGGAGGTGGTCCAGTGGCTAATCACCTACGTGGAGCTCCCACAGTATGAAGAAACCTTCCGCAAGCTGCAGCTCAGCGGACACGCTATGCCCAGGTGAGTATTGTCTGTGCAGAGTCTAGTGGGCGCGCCATGTCCAGGTCAGCACTGTTAAGTTTAGCGGACACGCTGTGCCCAGGTCGATGCACGTTCTAACCTGGTCAGTACTCTCTGTGCTCAGTCCAGTGGTACACTGTGCCCAGGTCAGTACTGTCTGTGCGGAGTCCAGTGGACGTGCCATGTCCAGGTCATTAATCTGCTGTCCGTTCAGTACTCTGCTGTCCGTTCAGTACACTCTGCGCGAAGTTCAGTAGGTGCCCCAGGTCAGTACGCTCGGTGCTCAGTCCAGTGGACACGCTGTGCCCAGGTCAGTACTGTGTACTAAGTTCAGTGGACACGCTCTGCCCCGGTCAGTGCACGCTGTGCCCAGGCTAGTACTGTTTGCTAAGTTGAGCGGACACGCTGTGCCCAGGTCGATGCACATTCTAACCTGGTCAGTACTCTCTGTGCTCAGTCCAGTGGTACGCTGTGCCCAGGTCAGTACTGTCTGTGCGGAGTCCAGGGGGCGTGCCATGTCCAGGCCATTAATCTGCTGTCCGTTCAGTACTCTGCTGTCCGTTCAGTACTCTGCTGTCCGTTTAGTACACTCTGCGCGAAGTTCAGTAGGTGCCCCAGGTCAGTACGCTCTGTGCTCAGTCCAGTGGACACGCTGTGCCCCGGTCAGTACTGTGTACTAAGTTCAGTGGACACGCTCTGCCCCGGTCAGTGCACGCTGTGCCCAGGCCAGTACTGTTTGCGAAGTTCAGCAGACGTGCTGTGTCCAGGCCAGTGCACGCTGTAACCTGGTCAGTACTCTCTGTGCTCAGTCCAGTGGTACGCTGTGCCCAGGTCAGTACTGTGTTCTAAGTTCAGCAGACACTCTGTGCCCCGGTCAGTGCGCGCTGTGCCCAGGCCAGTACTGCTGTAACACAAGTTCCTTTTGATGACTGTCTCATTCAGCGTGATCATAGGATTCCTTCTGCTCTGTGGCACCTGGTACTGAGGCCCTTTCTGAACACCTGCCCTTACACACACACACACACACACACACACACACATATGTTTATTGGCCAAAGACTCTCATCGACTGTCAAAATAGTGACAAGGCAGTGAGTGGTCAGGACACTTCTGTCCTGAATTGAGCAGATATTGACTCTGCAGAAAGCTTCACGTAAGAAGATAAACGACATTCATATCCACATTATTTATTTTCTTTATTTACTTGTTATATGGGTTGAGGGGGAACACCCAAATAAACCAAAACTCCTTCCCCATGCACTCCATGCTTATATTCAAGTTTTAAAGCCCCTGTTAAGCAATGCCCATCTTGAAAGAGCCAGTCAAAATGGTCTTCAAGCTGCCATTTCTTGTCCCTCAGATCTTCCTTTACTTGGCTGAAGAGGATACTTTGAATCACTGTCCTTGCACTCCTGTGTCTTTGGCAGAGAGACATATGCTTTTGAGGCGAGGTTTGTACAAGGACAAGGTTTGTACAGGGAATTGGTCGTGTGCCACCAGTATCTTCTAAAGTGGCCAGATAGACTACCACTGGGACAGAAATTGGCATTTTAAGCTAGCTTTCAACTGTATCTTCTATGGTATTCTGAAGGGATTGTGGCAAGCTAACGTTTAGGAGGGTGTTGGATCGTGCACAATTCTGCTGTTGCAGTTCCGGTGGCGCTGGTTCGAGTGACCATCCTCGAAGGTGCCTGGTGTGTTCTCAAGAACTGAGTCTGTGTGCTGCACTTCTTCAGCAGCTTCTTCCACCTGAACGCTTATCTGGGCCATGTGTAAATCTCTCACCTTGCATCGATGTCAGTGAGGCATTGACTTCTTATTAGACCGTTGGCCACCAGACCGAAGATTCGTAGATCAAGCACCTCTTGTGACACACATGGGAAACCACCTCCTTCTCGTTTCCTACAGATTGGCAATAACCAACGCCACCATGACCGGCACTGTGCTGAAGATGACCGACAGGAGCCACCGGCAGAAGCTACAGCTGAAAGCGCTGGACACCGTGCTGTTTGGTCCCCCACTGTGTGAGTAATTCTCCGTTATTTTATTGATAGAATGTTTGTGAAGTAAATTGTGTGGAGTAGAAGATTGATCACTTTCAGAAGACTGAGACATTTGCCAGACTGGTATTAAGATGCTACTGTTACCGCTCAATGAGATTCCCCACCCTGTACTTGGTATTATTGCAACTCAACACTCCACTCATGCCTTTCGAGTTCCAGCTCTGGTGGAAATGTAAATCTATTGTAGATGTTGATGGGGAACTGCTCAATTCCTACTTGCACTCCACCGTAAATGTCCAGCGTTGCCTACAGACTCAGCCATGGTAGAGTTTTAGGATAACCACTGGCTGTACACAAGAGTCCCATTTAAATGAATCATAATTAAATATATCTTGGGCAGGTATCCTCAAGATCGAACCCTTTGGACTAACGTTTGACACACAAGCACTCGTCTGATCCTTCTGTACTCCAGTGCCTATCAGTCGCGTCGGGTGCTCAAGAGGGTTAAAAATGTTGTTGGTCCATTGATCTTCGCACGAGAACGTATCAGACTGTGTATCAGACTTTTCTCCTCCACTAAGCTTTCTTCATTGGCTCCCAGCTCAGCTGTGTTGCTTTAAGGATGCTTATTGTGTTCATTCTCATGAGCTCTGGATATATGGTGCCAAATGGCCTGCTTTATTAGAGGTCCTGTTATCCCATCTCATTTTGTGAAATGTCCAACTTCGAACACTACTGCAACTTACCGCTACCTGGTGTGATCTCCCACTTTGAAAGGACTGGATTACAATAGTAAATCTTTCCAGTTCAGGAAGGTAAGGTAATAGCCAAAGTCAAACTGTTGCCCAGGTCAAGGCTGGATCAAAAAAAAGTTTTGGGTTATTTGTTTATTCCTTTTTCAAACTAAGTGTTTTGTACCAAATCGACAATGCATAGATAGATACTTAACTATTTCAAGTGTAAAATCCTCATTAAAACGTAATACTTTGCTATTCAGCGCAATCATGTCAAACGTCTGACATGGATTTGGTACATGGGGTGCAAAAGACTGCTCAGTTAAACCAGTTTTGTTGTGTGCTGTGAGCCCGAGAGGCACCTTAGTTTATGGTCTGCGCTACACAAAGACGAGGACATAATTGGGAGGTTCCTTAACTGGTGCAGTGTTATTTTTTGATTTGTATTTATTTTATTTTATTTTATTTTATCAACTTATATGGCGCAACAGCTACCCAAAAAGGGTTTCCCGGCGCCTAACACACAGCCTGGAGAAAGTGTAGACAGCGTAAGTGATCAGATTACTGGTTAAACAGCCAGGTTTTTATCTCCTTTCGAAATCTGAGAGGGTTTTGCTCTTTACGTATTTGAATTGGGAGTGTATTCCAAATGACGGGACCCAGGTAGGCAAAAGATTTGCCTCCCATCCTGGCCAGCCTAAATCTGGGGACACAGAATTTTTCTGCTGCTTTTGATCGTAAATTTTTATTTGGGATGTAGGGGGAAGCTAGCTCCTGCAAATATTTAGGAGCGGTGCCTGCTTTGATTTTAAACATGTAGTTTAGGGCTTTAAACCTAATGCGGTTCTCCACCCTCAACCAGTGCAATTCACGCAAGTAAGGGGACACGCTGCTATTTTTTGGTATGCCACAGAGAAGACTAGCAGCCGCATTTTGTACAAGCTGCAGTCTTTTTGTGACTGCTTTATTTGCACCTAAATACAGGATGTTCCCGTAGTCAAGCCGAGATGTAATTAAGGCATTGACCACCGTTTTCTGCATAGGGCTGGGCAGCATCCAAAGGATCTTCTTGAGTCATCTCAAGATAGTAAAGCAGAGGCTCACTACTTTATTGACTTGCTGTTTCATGGACAGTGAGTTGTCCAGGATAACACCCAGATTTCTTGCCTGCGGCACTGGTGTCTGGAGATTTCCCATCTGGGCAGGCCAATGTAAAGAGTTCCAAAGCTCTGGTTGCCTGCCCAAAAGGAGAATCTCCGTCTTATCTCCATTTAATTCCAACTGGTTAGTTGACATCCAGTTGAAAATGGATAGCAAGCCAGCTTTAAGGAGAGATGAAGAAGAAGTTTGGGGTTCAGATAGTGAGAACACAATCTGAGAATCGTCGGCATACGACATGAAGGTTAGACCCGCTTTTTCCACTAGATCCGCTAGGGGTCTAAGATATAAGTTGAAAAAGAGCGGGCTAAGGATGGAGCCCTGCAGTACTCCATGAGGGGAATTGAAGGTTCCCGAACATGCCGCTGCCGATGATATTTGAAAGGTCCGATGACTCAGAAAGGATCTAATCCATTGCAGTGCGTTTCCACCTATTCCATTTTTTTCCAGTAGAGTGATCAGTCTTTTATGCGATACGGTGTCAAAGGCTGCGCTTAAGTCAAGTAAAATAAGCGCAACCGTTTGACCATCGTCGAGGAGTTTCCTCATGGTTTCAGAAACACCCAATAGGGCAGTTTCTGGAGAAAAACCCGCCCGGAAACCTGACTGGATGGGGTGAAGTAAAGCATTTTCCTCTGAAAAACGCGTCAAGGCTGAATGTACATGTCTTTCCAAGCATTTGGAAAAAGCATGAAGGAGTGAAATAGGCCTATAATTGGCCAATTTATCCGGATCAGCTGTAGGTTTTTTTAACAGAGGTGTCACTATAGCATGTTTCCATATCTTTGGCACTGTAGAAAGCTCTAAAGAAGAATTTAGGGTGTCCACAATGATTTTGAGGGCAGGCGTGTCAAGTGATTTTATTATCTTGATAGGAATGGGATCCTGTGGAGAGCCAGATTTTATCGTCTTCATAATTGAGATGAGAGCATCAATTGTAATAGGGGGCCATTTATGGAGGGTCTGATTTATGGATGGAGTGTACTCCCAGACTTCCTTAGGGGCAGTTGTCGAAGTGTTTTTATCTATTTCGACAATCAATTTGTCAATTTTATCAGAGAAAAATTGAGCTAAGTCCTGGCATTGCTTCATGTTTAAGGGTCGCGTTGGAGCAGTTGTTTGAGCCCCTGCGACGTCTTTAACTGTATTAAACAGCGTTTTTGATTTATTCGCAGCTTCCATTATAGTCGTGGCTACATATGTAGTGCGAGCTTTTCTACATGCAGTGTGGTAGAGATTTCTAGCTGTATGATACCTGTTTTTTTTATCAGGATCGAGGTAACTAAAGGAAGTGTCTCTCGCTCATGGTACAGTACCACATTTTAGGACTAAATTTGGCACCAGGGCCAATATGTATCAGAATTCAAAACTGTTGTTTGTACATTGGCTACAACAATGCCTCTTTGAGACCAATACATGTTGAGGGATGATGAACTGTTCTCGGTTTTTAATAGGAAAAATGCATAGAAGGGAGGATTTAGCATGTTATACACACCTACCAACTTTACTGCTGTATGTGAGCATTCTTTCCATTATTTTAATTTAGCAGTTTTCACTTTATTTTAAACCTACGCATCGTTATTGACCTTCCAGCACTGTTTTCAGTAGGACACTGCCCTGCTGTGGGTACTGCTACAATCTCAGTTTTACACGGCTTCTGCAAAGACTGGGGTAGGAGATTGCGAAGGCATTGATCAGAGGTCCCCCCTCAAGCTCTTTCTTCTACGTGCAGGGAATTGCTTGAGGCATTTACTCCACTGCTTCAGGTTAGTTATTGTTTTCCCATCATTAGTTATGGTAGCCCGAGCTCTAGAAAGATCTGAAACACCACTTTGCAGATTGGCAGAGCAATCATATGACCCAAACAACCTAGTTGGTGGGTTTCGGCCTCTCCCTTCAGGTTTTTAATTCTATCTGTTCTTCTGTCAGATGAGTTTTTTGATGTAAGCATCCTGCAGCTTTTGATGTGTGCTTTTAACCAAAAGGTTCCATGTTTTGATAGCTCATCAAAGGTTGGCGGGCATCACCAAGATATCCCTTTGTGTGGGAAACCTTCAACCAACCACCTCTTTTCCTCTCTCCAAAACTGTTAATGGATATCATAATGCCTGGAAGCCTCTCTGGCACGTGTAGACTTTTATTTCTTGCAGACTTGAGTAGAAATCTCATAAAAAAGAAAGTAAAGATTTGTTTCACCTGCTGGCTAATCTCCTCTTACTCTAGACTACATATTGGCCCTGGTGCCAAATTTAGTCCTAAAATGTGGTACTGTACCATGAGCGAGAGACACTTCCTTTAGTTACCTCGATATCCTCTCTACTGATAACAAAGATGCTGTTAATGATGCCAAAAGGGGGTACTATGCTTTGTAGATGCCTGGCAAATACCCCATCAAATGTCTGCGCAAGAGTCACAAGCCATGGGTCACACTTACTGAAAGCCGATCACCTTCTCAAAGTAAGGGACCTTTATCCATTCCTAGACTCTTAGGTCCTGAGCTGGTTTACCTCTAGACCTGTATGAAGTGTCACAAGTGGCCCAATCAACGCAGCGATCATTTGATCAAGAAGTCGGTGAGCACCAGGTTTTTCAGTCTCCTAGCTCTGTGTGTTTCCAGTGAGGGCAGATTACCTCCTAGGACTTAAAATTCTTCTTCCTCAAAGGATGTCCATGTCCCTGAGGAGGAAACTCATCCAAATTCTTTCCAAGAACTCCTTCTGATCCTGCTAAAGAGAAAAGGGAGTCTGTTTCTTCGTTGATTGCTTTGCGCTTTTGGTGTTTCTATCCCTCTGGAAGTGTCTAGAGTTCCCCAGTGGGGCAGTTGTATACCTCCCAGAGCCTCTGATTTCTATTGGCTCTTCTTTGGGTCTGAACAGTTGCCCTAGTCCTTCAAATGCGTCCTAAGGTCTTAATGCACCGCTCTACCACGGCCCAGGAGCAGCTGTTACTTTGTTGCCAATGAGCCTTTATTGTCCATGTTTTCTGCAAACTTTACATGGTGGATCGAAGTTCCTAGAGTTGTGCTGAATTTGACAAGGCTCCTCTGTGCCGGGGTTGGAAGGTGGCAGAACTGGGCCTAATAGCGGGGACAGGCACCTCGCAGTAGGCCCTCTGGTTAATACTTCATCACGATGGCCTGGCACCGCTCCTGCTCTTTTCTTTAATCAATCGTCACAATAATTTGTTATCAATGTTGAATCGCTCATGGGATATGCTATGGAGGCCTGGATCCACGTAAATCTGACTAGCAGACCCCCCAGCTTGTACTTATTAAAACTCTGTCCTTAGCATTAGGCCACCCCACAGAGCTCGGTGTGCTGATAAAGTAGAAGCGCCCCTCTTACTTAGATTATCGGAGTCATTTTTCATTACTCAAATAGACATTTGTAGTGCTTCGGAGCGGACTGTGCATGCCTGGCCCTTTTAGAATCTGCAGTAAATAAACTGGAAGCTATTAAGCAAACAGATTGTTATCATTCTGGGAATGTTTCCCAGTGGGCCTGATCACCAGAGAAGTGACTACAGGACTCAGAGCTGCCTCTTCGAGCCTGCATACTGCACACACTCCCATTTAAAGGGAACTCCCACATGAAAACCAAAACTCCTCCCTCTGACATGCACCCCACCGCCCCAGAATGTGTTAACATTAACAAAGGCCCTAGAATCTTTTGTAAAATGTGGAAGACCTGAGCCCTTGAGTACAGTGTCCACGGGCCAGGAGGACCAGCCTCCCGCCCGGGTGATGGCACACTAGTGCGACCACACGCCAGGGTGACGTATTGGGGGTGCAGTGGACAGGCGCCCTTTTCATGCATCCTCTCTCTGCCACCCTCTCTTAGGTTATGTCTGGCTTAGTGGAGAAGATCCTGTCGCCCTGCGGACTTGGTGGGAGTATCAATGTTCACTAGCTGTTCCTTAGGACTTCAGGCAGCGTATACCTGTGTCTCAGGGAGAGCAGGTGGTTCGACCTTGTGGGGTCTGTCCTCTTCCTATGTAGGGGAGGTCCTCACCATCCCATTGCTTTTCAGTCCACATGGCGATAGGCCCGGCGACATGAGCTATCACTTGAGCAGGACTCAACAACTTGGTGGAGGATTATTAAGAAGCCAGGCTGGTTGACATTTTTAATTACCAGATTGGGACTGTTAGACCTGTCAGCCCTTTGGGTGGTCCCTCCCTATTTTTCTCCCCTTTTTGCCTTCCATTTTCTTTTTTTTGTCTACTCTATTTTTTTCGATGTTGACTTTTAAAACCTCCGGGCGTCTCCTCACTGCTAAACAGTGCTGAGGCGCAGGTGTGTCCTATCTAAAATGGTGGCCTATTGAGTATCCAAAATGGTTGCCCTGTCAGGAGTTACCTCAGAGCCATGGCCCATAGGCTAGCATTAGGGGGATCTAGAACCTTCTGGTGACCTGGACCAAGGTTATATAAGTAGCTCACTGGTCGGCCAATTTGTCCACTCTAAGAAACTGACTGGAGTGCAGACTTCTGTGTATGTGGAAGGGTGATCCTGACCAGGCTGATGGTTCTGAGGAGCTGCTGCCAGGTGTGGTGAATCTGCCTCTCTACCGGCTGAACTGACCCAGCTGTGAGCAGGATCAGGAGGACCCAGTAACAAAGTGGGGAGTGGTTCATGATCTCTATTCCCCCCTTGAACTTGGAGATCGCCAGGTCACAGAGGGACAACACGTCACCTCGGTGAAAAGGTGGTGAGTGCAAACCCTGAGGGGACCGGCGTTGCTACTGGCCCTCCTAGCGGAGTGAATATGGTCTGTGAGGCTCTTAAGATCTCCTCAGGACCCAGTTCCTCAAGACCAAGTTCCTACCTGGGAGAGTAATGGGGATGTCATCGTACTAACAGCTGTCCAAGGAAAGAATCCCTCCGAGTTGACTGTCTGTGCAGAGGAAACGCAGGGGTTAAAGAGAAACCTACATCACCCTGGGTGTTAAACAACCTGTTCCCCCCCCCCTTTATCAGCCACAGATAGTAAGGGAGAGGAGGGAGGAAGGGGAGAATTCCACCGATACCGTGATCCCTCTGAAGAGTCGACCAGCGAGAACCTGTGTGTCCTGTGGTACCGCTGGGTCCCAGTCAGGCCAAGGCGCCGATCGCGCTCCACATTGAGAGCTAAATGGGGCGAGCCTTGAATTGAAAGCGGACCGCTCCGTTGTTCTCTGCCTGGGCTGGTGGGCGTCGTCAGCTCCACCCATCGGGGAGGAATGAGGGCCGGTGCCGGAATCAGGAAGCGGCCGGCTTGCCAGAGGCGGTGACGCGGTGGAAGGTGCCAGATGCGGGGGTAAGGGAAAAGCTTAACCGGCCTGGGATTCTGGCCGGTTGTTTCCACCGTATCTGCCTTCCGTTCCCAGCCCCGAGTGCAGACAAATGACTGGGCAGGGATTGAATGGATTGTCGGCTCCTTCTGTTCTAAGAGCCGGAGAGAGCCTCGCGTGAGGTAGAATTGACCCGAGTGTTAAAGAGTTTCCCTTCCGTCAACACTGAGTGGGGAATAATTTGAGGAGTTGTATTCAGAGTCGGGGATAGTAAAACACCAGATAGATTGGCCTAGAGTCACTTAGAGGAGAGAAATTGTTGTCACAACCCTTGGAAGTGAGGCCTGGGGTGGTAATCAAACTTGGATTCTCACATGGAATGCGTAACAGGACTGGAGAGGGAATGTGCAGGCAATAGAGAGAATTAAGTAACTCTGGAACACCAAAGTTAATCTCACTGTGGGGTTTTATTAGAAGCTCTAATTGAAACGAACTGAATGGCTGCCTAGTTGGAATACGAAATCTTATTAACAACTCTTTGATATATGTGACAACGTCTTTTGCAAATTTATAGGAATATCTGTGCTTTCTATTTTTGAAATGTGGCCTGCTGCTTGATACATTAAAATTGTAAAGTAACTGCTAGAGTTTAAGGATTAAGAGGAACTACCCAGCTCATCTCATCTGTTGGGTACTGAATTGTGAACAAAGGGAATGTGATGTTCGAATGCTTTGATTAATCATACTTGGAAATGTCTATCATGTGAGATTTTCACTGTTAAAAACTGAAGTTGAACTATAAACAAGAGATAAAGCTTTTCCATATTTTTCTAAAGATGGTCTGGTGTCGTTTTTAAGTGGGAAATACGTTGGGTTACTGTTTAAGTGTAAAGCAAGCACACCACATTGCTTTGGAGTAAGGCCTTATCACTTGTGCCAAGCTACCCTAAGTGGACCGGAGACCCCGGGTCCAACATGGACCAACAATGAACATAAAGCGAACTGGGAATAAAAGCGAAAAAAAAAATCCTATCAAAACTATTTCTCACGCTTTTCAATTAAGCCCATAAATACACGAAGGCTGTAGGGAGAGGAACTTAGGGATTATTAATTGAGCTAGTCCCAGAGGCCTCAGTGACTGGATGCGCGTTGCTTAAACAAACTCAGTTTTCTGTAAATATTTAAAGAGCTGTGTAAATTCAAGAGCCCCAACAAATGGTTCTGCTATTAAATGCCTGCTGTAGCACACAATGGCAGCCTTGAAAGTAAGGCTGCGTAATTATTTTTATCCCTGGACAAGGTAAGACTTGCAGAGACGGAAAGCCTGATTGCCCTGATTAAAACGTGAGAAACTCACTTTGGCAGCACCAATATTTCTGGCCTTCAAAACTAGAAGTGAATATGTACACGTGGGTTACGTGTAGACCTTGGGAGTGGACCGAGTGGTGCCAGTTCTTTATTTAGAGGTTCACCACTCTGTGTGCATTTAGGCACATTGTTTATGTCCATGGAGTATTTGTCATGGATATTGGACTCATTCATATCATATACGGTTTTACTCTTTGTTCCTTCTGGATGCAACCATTGCGTTAGTACCCAAGATTGACGTAGTTATTTAGGGAGTACGCCCTGCTTCACTATGGGTCATTGTTCGTGGCTCCTCCTGAGATTGTCATACTGTGGCACAAACTATGACCACCTGTGCCATAGAATGTCACCATTGTCAACACAACCTATTCAGTTTTGCCTTAGAAGGGGCTGTGACATCTTTTGGACGGCTTTTCATGGTTGTTTCATACTCGAGACGTGATTCGTACTCCATCTGTTTACTATAGTATCCCACAGAGTACTGGCCTTACTCTGACAGCCGGTCCGGCTCCTTTTAATGCTTTTGCACCCTTGCCTACTCGTTTTATATCTGCTTTCTTCACTCTTTTCAAGAACCTCTGTGAAGTGATCGCTGTGGGTAAAAAAAAATTGCAGCCCCTGTTTGCAACAGCTTTGAATTGTATTACCCATTTCCGCTCATTTAAACAGTGTGAAGCCACGTACTATTGAGTTATATGCTAAAGCTTGAGATAGAGAAATAAACAGGTCATATTGACCAAGTCCACTTACCACCGGGCACCCAGGAAGGTGGTGTGCCTGGGCATTTCTGACTCTTGATCCATAGACTGGGGGGCGCTTTTCTGTTCTCTGGGCCCATTTTGCTTCCACTCCACGTCACAGTGAATGAATTGTCCCTCCTTCACCATTAATGGCTCCTATCCAGTGCAGTGAATGCTGCCCTCCGTTTCCTCCAGTGGTTCCCATGTATAGTTCTTCCCAATTGTCTATGCACAAGCCCTTTGTGTTCCCCAGTGTTACTCCTGCATCTTCAGTACTTTTGTGCCGAGGGATGTGTCCCATCCCTCTCTAAATCTATTTATTGGGCTTAATGCACACACATCACAGCCACTACTAATGTAGGCTTCATGAATTCAGGATGTTCAAGGTGGTATTAACTATATGTGTGCAAAATGTGCCTAATTTCATTTTGCGTAATTACCCAGAGTTTAGAAGAATTAAAATCCCGCAAGTCTACGTGAAATCAAAATCAGCACCTCAAAATGCGGCATTGCGTCCATTTGAACACAATGATACCTTTCGCTCGCAAAAAAATAGATAGATCATAAATACAAGTGCTGTGAACAGCTGCTGCTCTGGATGTTCACATGGTTTCCACGGTAGGATGTTTGCACGGACAGACTTTAATTAATCAACCAGGCGCAATAGCACCATTTCTGGAACTTCTTGTAACGAGCATATTGTGAAATGCCGAAAGGTACACAAGAGTACCCAGGCCTAGTATGTCCATGCAGTTTCCTATCTCAGGGGGTTCTACTAGGATATCATGTTTTAAATATGGCCCTACTAAAATTAGGTCAACAGAATATCAGCTACCTCGGTATCGTAACTAAGTATTTATAGCAAAATGTAGGAGTACCATTTTTAACTTGAATATATATAATCTAATCTATCACTAAAAGAATCACAAATAAAAAACGGAGTTGTAATTCTGGCTCAAGCGCAGTAAACCTGCTGTTTATGCGCAGAATAAAGCCTCAAATATATCAAAATATTTGGTAGTTAAATAATCTTCTACAATATATATATATATATGTGTGTGTGTGTGAACGGACAACATTATTTGTGGATTGTAATCCCACTTTGCTTTACATAAGTGATTCATATTTTCAATATGTGTTTTATAGCAAAGCTGTTATTTCTACTTCTGTATACATTTGACTTTTTCTTCTGGAAAGGCATTGACTGTTTGAGATTTTCGGCACTCGACAATAAAGCACCATTTGCCAGGGATTCTACAAACCCCTCGGGCCTTGGTAGGGTTGTCGTGGACACAGGTTGATCACCTCCCTCTCTTGGGGGTTCCCAGCCTCCCCACCCCCTGGAGGGGCGCCAGATGCAGTGTGAGAATGTTTATTAAAGGGAGTGCATGGCTGAGGCGTGACGACATGTTTGTGGGATGTCAGCGCCTGGATACCCTCACGGGCAACAAGAAGGCTCTACAAATCTACTGATTGATGTCTCGGTTCCTTCTGTTAAACCTTTCATCCCAAATAACGGAGGGCGTGTCCTCAGATTGTATTGTAATTGCATATATATCGCTTACTACCCCTGACAAGGCGTCGAAGCGCTTTTTCGGCAAGTAGCACGCTACTCCGCGACCCATAGAGGATTAGTGTTGAATTAGTATAGTGAAACATGCAAGTACATTTTAATTGTTGGATAGGTTACTCAGTTATTTGGATTTGGAATGATAGCAGGATAGAGGAGCGCATTTTGATGCACGACATTCAGGAAGACATAAAGGATTAGTGGTGAATTAATATGGTGAAATATGAGGTAATTTCAGTGGTGGATATTAGTCTGTTACTTGGAGATAGAAGGATTGCGGGAGGATAAAAGGGGAAGAAAGATTTGCATTCATATAGCACTTGTTACCCCTTATGGGTGTTGAAGCGCTTTTCTGGCGAGTAGCACGCCACTCTGGAACCCATAAAGGATTAGTGTTGAAAATTAGTATAGTAAAATATGAAGTAATTTGAGTAGTGGATATGTTGTTCAGTTATTTGGGTAGAGAAGGGTAGGTGGCGAGATTGAAGAGGGAAAGAGGTTTGTATTTATATAGCGCTTGCTACCCCCGATGGTGTTTTGAAACGCAAGTAGCACGCTACTCTGGAACCCATCCGGATTAGTGTTGAATTAGTGCGGTGAAACATGAGAGTAATTTTAGTGGTGTATATTGTAGTATCTTGGTATTCTCTATGCTATCCCTCTCTACCTCTATTGGAATGTTCTAGTGATGCATCTATCAGAATGTTGGTGATCTGCCTGACAGATGTCAGTTGGCTGGGCTGAGCACCATGTTGGATGCTCCTTCTGGGGTCTCTCTACATAACTTGGAATAAAGCATCTCTGAATTACATCATCTCTTGTGGACATTTCATCATTACATATTGGCGACAATCTTAAGAAAGAACCTACTTTTGTCAAGTCAAGAAGGACTTCAAACTACAAGATATTGAGAAAGAAATCTACAAATTATGAAAGGACCTCCTGCAACAAGAAAAGCTACCCCAACTGCCAGCATGACTCCACCAGTGACCTACAACCGGTCGCCCACAGCAGTCTGGCAGTTGTCCTCTGTACCTGTGAGTCTACAAATTTTAAGTTGGAGCTGTGCCTTGACGCTGGGTAAGCCTGTTTGTCGTGACTTTGGGACTCACGCTGTATCCTCACATGAGGGTAAGCATTTTATTGGGCAACTCTCCATTTTGTCCTATTTACAAGGAGAGTCTACTTTATGCTGTGTTGGAGCTGTGCCCTTTAAAGGGTTAAACCAGAATCGTTTCTGCTCCTGGCTCATCTTGTGTTATGCCTTTACATGAGAGTAGGCATTGTCTTTATTCATATACGCGGTTTGGGGAAGAATTCTGCCTAACCTAGTATGGTTATATGTCCAGCAGTGACTTTTATCGATTGAAAATTTGTTCTTTTTAAAGTTTTTCTTTGCCCAGAGGATTTGAACTTGTCTGCTGCTTCTACAGAGTACCTTCCATTTTTTTCCCTTCTTTTTCAAAAGCACAAAGCACCGTGTGTTTTCTCTGCAGTCTCACAAAGGATCATTCCTGCTGCTTTTACTAGACCACACGATGTCTAAATTGCGCAGTAAAGAATTTCTTTTGACTTTTTACAAACGTGTGACTGAGAGCAGTTTAAATCATCATGGCATACCAGAGTTTAAAGGCAGTTATGGTGATACTATTATATGTTCATTATTTTTTTTTATCGTTTTTGAGAGAAAAACAAGCCTAAGTAGCTATCATCAGTTCAACTGTCAGTTTCCTCAATTAAAAATGCAGCACGTGTGTGCAGGCGCTCTAACCTGCTTTCTTCTACGGAGCTCCTGTGACGTCCCTCTTCTCTGCCAGATTCTCCGATGTCGTTTGCTGTGGGGACGCGCCGTGAGCCACCCTGCTGTGCGCCACTGTACGTGCCGCCACGTTGTTTTGGGAGTCCTTGTATTCAGCGCCATTTTCGTGGTCTGCCTCAACGTCATTTGGAGTTTGTTTCATGCAATTTAGGCTCCCTTTCTCAGTCGTCATGCCAATGCGATGCAGCTGACAGGGAGATACATGACGTGACATTTACCCTCTCCCTCAATGAAGCGCTATGACTAATCTAAGGTACTGTGCCCTTTCTTAATGAAATTGACGGAGTCTTACGGAGCTCTGTCATAAATCAAAGGTACTTTTGCCGGAGCATTTTGTTTTCTTCACTCCTTCTGGAAAATGAGAAGCCAAACCTCTGTGACTCGTTTTTTTTTTATTTTCAAGTTGGCGTTCACTAGTAACAGTTCTTTCATGCATTTGTTTTAGCTTATTCATTGTATTGAGGTTATTTTGCTCGGGGGCAAGGATCGAGCTCCGGCGTAAAAAACATATCTGAGTGCTATTGTGTGTTCTTTTTCACTCTTGTGCTGCACTTCTTCATGTATTTATTTGCTTTTACATTGAAGGGTAGTGCAGTGCTTACATATTTGTTAATGCTGTGCTTACATGTCCAAGAATAGCACTTTGTAGGCGCAGGGCGGCAGGAGGTGTGCTTCGTTTTTCCTGTGTAGTGATTTTCCTCCTCACAGGCCACATATTCTATGGGTACTTTGTTGTGTACTATAACGTCTTGTTTCATTCATTTACTGTGGGTTTTAGTCCCACCTGCTTACATTTCTTTGTTTTTGCAGTGGGTTTCAGTCCCACCTGTGTATTTTAAATGTTTGTGATGGGTCCTAGTCCCATTTACTTGCAGTGGGTTTTAGTCCCATCTGTTTAATTTAAATGTCTTTTGCGGTGGGTCCCAGTCCCATTTGCTTACTGTGGGTTTCAGTCCTACCTGTTTATTTTGCTATGGGTTCCAGTCCCATTTGTTTGCTGTGGGTTTTAGTCCCATTTGCTTATTTTCTAATGTTTTTGCGATGGGTTCATGTCCCATTTGCTTGCAGTGGGCTTTAGTCCTACTTGCGCAATTTCTGTGTACTTGCGATGGGTTACAGAAGTCCCATTTGCTTGCAGTGGGTTTTAGTCCCACTTGCGCTATTTCTGTGTATTTGTGATGGGTTACAGTCCCATTTGATTGTAGTGGGTTTTAGTCCCTTCTACTTTATTTAAATGTTTTTGCTATGGGTTCAAGTCCCATTTTACTGTAGTGGGTTTTAGTCCCACCTGGCACCACATCAGTGTTTTGTGCCCTGTTGGGTGTGTGTATTTTTGTCTCCTTCAGAGGAGTTTTGCTAGGGTTATAGTCCTATAGCATTATTGTGTTTTTATTCACATTTAGGTTTTAAAAGTTTTACATCCACATATTTAGCTTATGTTTCTCTATTTATGTGCTTTTATGCTTTCTATGCTAAGTATGTTTAGATTTGACGTATTTTTATTGCAACTTCTTGCACTGTTATCTCTTGTGTTACGTAATTGTATTTTGCTTAGAGGTAATAGTGTTTAGATGAGGTTTCACCTCTACTCTTCCTCATCTTTCTTGTTCTTGAAATGAAGGTTTCTTTTGTTCTGTCTCTTTTCTTATTGCTTTCTATTATTTTCTTCCTTTTAAAGTTCTATAAGAAGAGAGGATGGTTTATATGGTGTAAGAAGGGTGGATGGTTTATACGTTTTTTCCATTCTTCTCTCTTGTTCTCTTTTTAAGGGTGTTTCCTCTTTACTGTTCTTTTTTCCGCTTTTGCTCAATTTACTTGCTTTCATTTTCTCCTGTTCTCCGTTGCTGTTTTTAGCTTTTTGTTTTCTGTTTAAGGAGAGAGGATAATGTAGTATCTTGGTATTCTCTATGCTATCCCTCTCTACCTCTATTGGAATGCTCATGTGATGCATCTATCAGAATGTTGGTGATCTGCCTGACAGATTACAGTTGGCTGGGCTGAGCACCATGTTGGATGCTCCTGGTGGGGTCTCTCTACATAACTTGGAATAAAGCATCTCTGAATTACATCATCTCTTGTGGACATTTCATCATTACAGATATGTTAGTCAGTTGTTTGGATTGAGAAGGGTTGGGGAGGGGTAGAAATGGAAAAAGGTTTGCATTTATATAGCACTTGTAACCCTGATGGGTGTTGACTCTTTATTGGCAAGTAGCACGCTACTCTGGAACACAGTAAAGGATTAGTGGTGAATTAGTATAGTTGAATATGGAATTTGAGAAGTGAACATGTTAGTCTGTTAATTTTGATTAAAAGGATAGTGGAGGGATAAAAGAGTGACAGATTTTATTTATTTATTTTGTATTTTATTTTTTAGGTCTTAGCTGTAGGAGTAGGCTTATGGATGAGTAAAAGGAGTTTTGGAGGGGTGGAGTCAATGGGAAGAGTTTAGAAAGGTTTGTTTTAGGGGATGGGGATAGTAAAAAGAGGTGTCAGATGATGCAAGGAGGGGTAGAGTAGGAGAGAGTCTAGAAAGGGTAGCGTGAGATGACAGCTGATGGATTTATGCCACTGTGTACATGTATTTCCGGTTCAAACTGTATTTGTTTCCGTAGCTTCAAACTCACCTTCTTTCAAGGCACAGTCACTGGGGATGGGGGGTCTGCAATGTTGTTACAGAAAATATGCGGCAATCATAAAATGGTGCTTTTATAGGGTGGATGCTGTTTCAAACAGGGACTATAGTGGGCAGCATGAGTGTGCTGCAGGAGTTTACAAGCCATCACACACTAATAGGTATTGAGGATGCAGGAGAGTTCAGGCCATCCCCCAGTTGTAAGTGTCGCAGTACAGGAGAGTCCAGGCCATCCCCCAGTTGTAAGTGTCACGGTACAGGAGAGTCCAGGCCATCCCCCAGTTGTAAGTGTTGTGGTACGGGAGAATCCAGGCCATCCTCCAGTTGTAAGTGTCACGGTACCGGAGAGTCCAGGCCATCCCCCAGTTGTAAGTGTCGCGGTACCGGAGAGTCCATGCCATCCTGCTGTGAAATTCCTAAGGCTACTTCATAGACAATTTAAAGAAATTTATATTAATAAAGGCAGTGACACTATGGATACAAAAATTATAAAATTATTTGTTCCGATATATATATTTTGTAAGACATTTTTTATATCCTATAAATAAAAAAACAGAAGCTGTACACCAAACTAACTACACTCATTCATCCATACACTCATACTTTGTACTAAAGTTATTATTTGTGTATATATAGTACAATATCAGCATCCTAAACAGATTTGATGTCTAATACACATAATGGATGATTGGAACAATAGAATCTCATGGATCTCTATAATTGAAGGGTGGTTTCCAAGATGTCTCAATGCGCGTTTCGGCAGAGAACTGCCTTCCTCAGGATAGCCACCTCCAATGTACTTCTGTAAAAACAAGATACATCTTATCTAAGTGTCAGTACTCTAAAATTCATACCAAAAATACAATATTATCAGAATATTATTAAAAATTACTGCCTCCACATAGATGAGCCGACCATCATAAAGATAAGAGAGATGAGATAAGAGACAGAAACAGGAAATAAGAATTAAGAATACTTATACATAAATGATCTTCTTGTGCCCATAAGTGCATGAAAAGTGAATAAGAAAAAAAACTATAAAAAGAGCTATAAAAAGAGAAAGTGGTATGTGTACAGATAAGTATACCAACATCCACAGGTGACTTAGTTTCATGCTGAACCTAGATGTGAGGAAATCCCTAAACCAGTAGTAGGCTACAAATAGATAGCCAAAATGGCAAAAAGGACTATGAGATGGACTATTTTACCGAAATCAAAGATGACCGAATAATCTAACCAAATAAGACACAAATTGCACTGGATGGCAATTCTTGAATATAGTGTCCTAATCGGAATAGATAATGTTATGAATACTATATAGAATGTAAAAAGATAATGCAACAGTCAATAGATTGAGAATAGCTGGCAGAACACTCTCTATCAAGTCATAATCAGCCGCCCACGATAAAAGGGACCACAGGTAATAATGGCAACTGACAAGCCTGACATGCTAATGAGGCTGAATAGTACCAAAGCAGGAAATGTGGTGTAAGTAGATTGAAAAGGACAAAGGGATCTAAAAGGATCACACGATTAACACGAGATCATGGAACATAGCGGTGCCAGCTTACCCCTAAAGTTTGCATCCAACGATATAAAATACTCAGGGCAGATCCCACAGGTATACATGATACTGCGAGCATCTATTAGAAAATGAGTAACCGGCAAAAGTAAGAAACCATGGTTAAAAGAAGTGGGACGAAAAAGAGAATAAAACCCAAGGATTATTACCTCTAGAGTATTGTGTAGAGATGCTCGTGATGGGTCCCAAAGGTATATATGGCTTAGCGGGAATGGATTCTAGTGAAACACAGTGGACCGACATGCGTCAGGGAGGTATGTTAACAAATAAATATCAAGCGCCTGGAGCCCAATGGTATTTACCTTAGAAGCAGATGCAACGAGGATTGTGGTTAAGCCAGTAATCACTATAAACACATGGATTTGGAGTAAAATGGAGTCATGATAATTCTGTAGACGGAGAAAAATATGGCAAGACGAAACTATAAGTTACTAGAATAAGGTTGAATGACTGGCACTGAAAGGCAGGAGCACCAATGAATAATTACCTCAAGATGGATGTGAAGGGTTCACTGGATGAGGGGTAATAACAACGACATGAGGAAATCTGTGAAGGAAGCAGGGACAAACACCGAATGACTGGGACAAAGTCCCAAAACACATACACATGTGGGAAAATGCACTCTAAATTAAAATTTTGGACTATTATCTAGCGCAAATACCGCAATGGGAACCAATCTACACGAGGATACTCGCTAGGTGTATAAGATGACATAGCATGGGGCCGTACTTTAACCGATACCACAAAGACTTGTGGACTATGCGTATGTCTGAATAAGCCATGGCACCGGAGAGTCCAGGCCATCCCCCAGTTGTAAGTGTCACGGTACCGGAGACTCCAGGCCATCCCCCAGTTGTAAGTGTCACGGTATCAGAGAGTCCAAGCCATCCCCCAGTTGTAAGTGTCGTGGTACCGGAGACTCCAGGTCATCCCCCAGTTGTATGTGTTGCGGTACCGGAGAGTCCAGGCCATCCCCCAGTTGTAAGTGTCACGGTACTGGAGAGTCCAGGCCATCCCCAGTTGTAAGTGTCGCAGTACCGGAGACTCCAGGCCATCCCCCAGTTGTATGTGTCGCGGTACCGGAGAGTCCAGGCCATCCCCAGTTGTAAGTGTCGCAGTACCGGAGACTCCAGGCCATCCCCCAGTTGTATGTGTTGCGGTACCGGAGAGTCCAGGCCATCCCCAAGTTGTAATGTAGCGGTACGGGAGAGTCCAGGCCATCCCCCAGTTGTAAGTGTCGCGGTACTGGAGAGTCTAGGCCATCCCCCAGTTGTAAGTGTCGCTGTACAGGAGAGTCCAGGCCTTTCCCAGTTGTAAGTGTCGCGGTACTGGAGAGTCTAGGCCATCCCCCAGTTGTAAGTGTCGCTGTACAGGAGAGTCCAGGCCTTCCCCAGTTGTAAGTGTCGTGGGACAGGAGTGTGTAAGGCAACGCCCAGTTGAAGGTTTTGAGGTTACAAGAGACTCAAAGTCCTCACCCAATTGTAAGCATAGAGGCTACAGGAGGTTCCAAGCCATCACACAGTTGTGTAGGCATGGAGGCCACAGGAGAGTAGAAGCCAGTGCCCAGTTGTAGGCATAGAGGGCACAAGGGAGTAGAAGCCAGCGCCCAGTTGTAGGCATAGAGGCCACAGGAGAGTAGAAGCAGCATCCAGTTGTAGGTATGGAGACTACGGGCAGAGTGGAAGCTGCACCCATTTGTAGGTATAGAGGCTACGCGAAGAGTAGAAGCAGCACCCAGTTGTAGGTGTGGCGGCTACAAGCAAAGCAGAAGTAGCTCCTAGTTGCAGGTGTGAAGCCTACAAGAAGAGTAAAAGCAGAACCCAGTTGTAGGCATGGAGGCCAGAGTAGAAGCAGCACCCAGTTGTAGGTATGGAGGCCACAGCAGATTAGAAGCAGAATCTAGTTGTAGGTATAGAGGCCACAGCAGAGTAGAGGTATGACCCAGTTATGGGTACAGAGGCTATAGCAGAGTAGAAGCAGCGCCCAGTTGTGGGTGTGGAGGCTACACGCAGAGTAGAAACGGTACCCAGTTGTAGGTATTTAGGCTACAGGCAGTGTAGAAGTAGCACCCAGTTGTAGGCTTGGAGGCCACAGGCAGAGAAGACGCAGCCCCCAGTTGGAGGTGTGGAGGCTACAGGCAGAGTAGAAGCAGCGCCCAGTTGTGGGTGTGGAGGCTACACGCAGAGTAGAAACGGTACCCAGTTGTAGGTATTTAGGCTACAGGCAGTGTAGAAGTAGCACCCAGTTGTAGGCTTGGAGGCCACAGGCAGAGAAGACGCAGCCCCCAGTTGGAGGTGTGGAGGCTACAGGCAGAGTAGAAGCAGCACCCAGTTGTAGGTATTGAAGCCACAGGAGAGTAGAAGGAACACCCAGTTGTAGGTATGGAGGCTACGCGAAGAGTAGACGCAGCACCCAGTTGTAGGTATAGAGACTACAGGCAGAAGGCAAGCAACCCCCAGTTGTAGGTATGGAGACTACAGGCAGAGTAGAAGCAGCCCCCTGTTGTAGGTATGGAGACTACAGGCAGAGTAGAAGCAGCACCCAGTTGTAGACATGGAGGCAATAGCAGATCAGAAGCAGCACCCAGTTGAGGTGTGGAGGCCATGGGAGAGTAGAAGCAGCACCCAGTTGTATGTATGGAGGCCACAGGCAGAGTAGAAGCATCACCCAGTTGTATGTATGGAGGCCACAGGCAGAGTAGAAGCATCACCCAGTTGTATGTATGGAGGCCACAGGCAGAGTAGAAGCAGCACCCTGTTGTAGGTATGGAGACTACAGGCAGAGTAGAAGCAGCACCCAGTTGTAGGTATGGAGGCCACAGGCAGAGTAGAAAAGCACCCAGTTGTAGGTATGGAGGCCACAGGCAGAGTAGAAAAGCACCCAGTTGTAGGTATGGAGGCCACAGGCAGAGTAGAAGCAGCACCCAGTTGTGGGTATGGAGGCCACAGGAGAGTAGGAGCAGCATCCAGTTGTAAGGTGTGGAGGCTACAGCTGAGTCCAGGGTCAACGCAGTCCAGTTTTAGTTCTTGTGTGATGCTCGTGCACGGTTGCGTCTGCATTTAGATTATATTGAGCGATCTTGAAAACACACAAAAAACATTGCAGAGCTTAGGGTTTGAATGTGCTTAAAACAAGATTTGCAGAGGAGCTCAGCTCTAAGTGAAGAAGTTGCTATGACAGAATGAAAACAGATTTGATTTCCCTCTGTGTTTGCACACATGCAATATGTACACTGTAACCAGAAAGCAACTTGTGTACTGTCTACACACCCATTGTTTGAGTGCCATACCCCCCTGGGCAATGGGACAGTTTTGTCAACAGGCTGGGCACTGCCAAACTGTGCCCAACCCTGGAGGATCAGCTGCTTTCAGTAGATACCATAAATATTGATGCCACCGAGCTGGGCTGATATGATATTCCCTCGCCAAAGCACCTGAGCCTCTAATAGCTGTTGCAAGAATACAAACCGGTGCAGTGTGGAGAGGAAGGAAGTGGTAGTGGTGCACAAGAGCAAATCCTACTTCTTGGATATCTGCACCCTCCTTTGTAGTGCCAAGAACTAAGCCTCCGAAAGAACTGTCCAATCCTAGCCACTCTCCTTACCTAAAGGACTACTGTGCCTTTCTAAAGTATGATTGTGGCACATTCTGCTGAAGGAGTTGGATAAATGTTTTTTATTTTTATATAGCTCCCTGGGGTCACCATCTGCATAGCGCTTGTAGATTCGCTGCTCCTTAGCTCTCCTAGGGCCCGATGTAGGTAAACTCCAATTTACCACTTCTTAAATACCGAATCATACCGATTCGGTATTTAAGAAGTGGTAAATTGGAGGGGGGGGGGGAGATGTGGGTATTTCAGAATCGGTAAATACCGAATCTGTAAGATTCGGTATTTACCGATTCTGTAAATACCGAATCGGTATCCCCCATTGATTCCTATGGGCCTTGAAGCCCATAGGAATCAATGTGCATTACCGAATCGGTATTTACCGATTCGGTAATTACCGATTTCTGCAAGGGTGCAGGGGGTGTCACTTTGACACCCTCTAGCACCCCCAATACTGGCTTGTGTGCCATGTGGCACACAGACATGCCCTAAGGGCATGTCTTTCTGTCACATGGCATAGGTGTGCATGCACACATGTGCATGCACACCTGGATTCGGTATTTTAACACCCAATTGGATTGGGTGTTAAAATACCGAATCTGAAGGGCCTGTGGGACTCAGAAGAGTCCCACCTACATCCCGAATTTTAAAACTCGGTAAACTTACCGATTCGGTATTTTTCAAATTCGGTAATTTTACCGAATTGGTAAAATACCGAATCGTACAAAAAAAGGTCCCCTACATCTCAAAAGGCCAAATACCGGTCGGAAACTGCCGAATTCGGCCGTTTCCGACCGGTATTGGCCACCTACATCGGGCCCTTAGTGAACAAATTAAATGGGTTGATTTTCTCGCAATCAGTGCCTCAAATGGGAAGTCCAGGACTGTGACCCAGAAGGCGCCGTCTTTCTAAGTGTTTTTGCACGCTTGTGGTAAAGGGTGCACAGTTATGGGAGCCAAATCATCTATTCCAAGACCCCGCAGAACAGGTGATGCTCCCTCTAGCCGCTTCAAATTGCTTGTTTATAGCTCTGGAGCTGCCCTTTGTATATAAATGTAGACAGCCCTACCATATGCCACCTTTCAGTGTGGCCCTGGTGCACACTTCTGTCGTTTGCGCCATGATGGGTGTTAACCCCTTAGACGCTTATGACGAGCTCAGCTCATCATGAAGCACAGTGGAGATGTGCTCATTACGAGCAGAGCTTGTCATAACTGCAGCGGAACGCCCACGCGGGGATAATTCCCCTGGGTGGAGTGACGAGCTCAGCTTGTCATGAGCACAGCTCCACTGTGCAGCACGACGAGCTGGGCTCGTCATGAGCGCTGCGAGCGGCCTCCCTTCCCCCCGCACTGTGGGGGAATTAGCCCGCGTGGAAGGGGTTAACGATGACATGAGGTTTGTTCACTCTGGACCTTTCTTCAGTCATCAGGTGATTAATGGCAGGTTCCTTATATTTGGAGGCCATTGGTAGTAGCCTCACTTGTCAAGCTGTACACTCTGCTAATCCTCGCAGTGCAGCAGGGTTTTTATTCCAGTTTATTTCTCAAGCTCTACATGGGGGGGAGGGGGGGGGGGCTGGGGGGTTCAGTGTTGTTCGAAATGTACTGTTTTAAAAGTATCTGTACATTTTTTTTTTGGGTAAACTTTTTAACCCCTTAAACTCATTTGAGAAGTGTAGTTTGGTCAAAGATGATACAATCTTATGTAGTCCAGACCACGGGTGTGCAATAAACGTTGCTCTGTCTGCAGAATTTGTTGAGTTTTGCAAAAGTTCCATCAAAACTCAGCCAACTGCCGTGTGGTGGAGTTTTTTCTCACTCGCGGCTCTCCAACGTTAAGCTGGCGGGCGCTAGTGAGAATTTGCGCATTCTAGCCCGATTTTAGGGTGCTAGAATGCCACCTTGCGAGATTTTCTCAACGTGGTTGTTTGTGGCTGGTTGCGACCGTTTGCATCGAGAAAGCTGCCACTCGATTAGAAAATCTACTCAAGTGACAGAAAGAAGCTGCGTCCGGTGGCGTGTAGAGTGGTGCAGTTCGCATTTGTTTTACAGTGCGGTACAAGCTCCCGGTGTTAAATATCGGCACAACGGGCCAAATTCAGCATGCTTGTGGAAGTCTGTGGAATCTCGCAGAATTTTTATGTAACTTTGTGGAATTCTGTGTAGTAAAACTCTTAGAGTTCCACCCTTCCCAACTTTATTTCTCCTAATGTATTCCTCTTTCTATGTGTGCTAGCCCAGACGTGAGGATCCAGTCAAATGCAGCATCCTTTAAAAGAGTTCTGAAAACATACGTTTTCGGTGAGGCTTTTCCCAGACTGCTAGATTTCTGAGCGATCAACTCTCCATCTCTTTAGAGGACAGGGCCCCATAAGGATAAATATTCCCCCCTGGGCAGCCAGTAGAGAATACACATTGGAATCCTGCCTCTTCATGTGGACTCTGACAGTTTCCAGCCACGAGGTAATCCTTGAACTGTAAATTTTAAAGAGGCCTGGCGCTACGAAGTTATTCTCTGTCATAAGCCACCGCCACCGCTTTATAAATTATCTAAATAAATAAATAAAAATACATGTAGGGCTTGCATATCAAAGTTTCCTTTAAATGTCTTTTTTTCAAATTTATTATATGTATTTTTTTCTCCGAATGTCAATACAACTGATAGATTCCTGTGGGTCGGAGTGGTCGGGGTAGTAGAATCGTGGCCGAGTTCATGAGCTGTATGGCCCCACAGATAGGTCTTTAGATGATTAAAAATCCTCTGTCAGTGTCAAGGCGAAGATGCTATGGAGAAATGTTCCAATGCAATCTCGCCTGGTAGGACAAAGACCTCCCTCATACTGGTTGTATCTCATCAGGCAGGTGGAGCGCCGAGTGGGTGAACGTGAATAATTGTTTTTGTGGTTTAAATCTTTTATTGGTTTTATCCACAAGAGAAACAAACAAGCCAACATACTCCATCATCGGGTAGTAACCGGGCACATTATCAGAGTGTACTTCAGGCAGAAAGAACAACAAACAGGAATACAAAACCCCTCTCCCCCCACCCCTCTCCTCCTCCTCAAAAAAATAATAAAACAAGCATTTACAATGCAACGGTTTCGCCTTTGTAAAAGTTAGAGCTATTGTCATTGTAAATGACAATTTTTTTTATTTATGTGTTGGTTTTGAAAACAGATAAATAAATGGCATTGTCATTTACAATGCCAATAGCTTAATCTTTCGCAAATGTGAGACCTATTGCATTTGCACCCACACGCACACACACACACACACACACAGAGCCACCCACACACACACAGAGCCACCCACACAGGAGTGAGGGCGGAGGGATGGAGGGAGAGAGCAGCGTGAATCTCTCCGAATCTAATGAAAGCCCTTCCTAAGCCTGATGTATTGCACCTGGCAGTCACTTGGTCTGCTCTAGCTATTGAATAATTGAAAGGGTCTGATCGGGGGGAGGGGGAACTTCCCGAGGAAGTGTCTCTACACATGTACATTTCCAGGCGGACCTGCTCGGCTCCCCCTCTCTGGAGCAGCTTTAAGTGTTCCACTCTTGGTTGTGTGTCTTTCCTTCCCTTGTTTATTCGTTTCCTGTCCCTTGCGCTCTTTCTATGGCGGGCGTTTTTGCGGCGGTGGGAGGCGCTGTCTCATCTGGTGACCAGAGAGAGCAGACACGAGGGGCACAGATTGAGCGAGGAAAGAGGAGGGGTGAGAGGAAAAGAGACGGCAGGAGGGGAGAGAGAGTGAGAGAATGAGAGAAACCGAAACTGTAAGAGGGAAGAAAGAAAGCTGAGAGGGAAAGATGTGGAGAAAGCACAAGAGAGAGGGAGAGAGAGAGAGAGAGAGAGAGAGGGAAAGGGGACGGAGTAAAGGGGTAGCAGCGGGTCATGGAATGAGCCGAGAGGGCAAGAGGTACATTTGGAGGAGGAAAGCAAAAGAAAGATAGGGCGAGTACAATGTATCAATGGAGGATGTGAGAGGATGGGAGGGAGAAAGGAAAGGAGGGGGCATCCGAAATGGAGAGGAGTGTGTGAGGACAACGGTGAGCGGGCAGGAGGGACGGCGAATGGAGGAGGTTGAGCTGTGTAGGGTGCGAGGAGAAGAAAGAGAGGGAAAGGCAGAGCGGGGAACCAACAAGGAAATATAGGGGAAACGCGAGAGGGGACGGCTGGGGCAGAGGGGTGAGTGAGGGCAGAAGAGAGGGAAGGTAGGGGGACATTTAAAAAAGTGTGAACGGGACTGATGAATTGGGAGGAGCTGGGGAGGGAGTCTTATGGGTGAAAAAGACGCGAGGGACAGATAGGAAAGAGGACGAGAGAAGAGAGCCAACGGCGGGCAGAGGATGGGGATGGAGTGAAGACAGGCAGGAAAGGATCACCAGGGAAAGAAGAGAGGACCTCGTGACCCGTGATCATTTCCTTATTTCCCCGCACCAGAATTACCATGACCTGCCTGGGATCCTGGTTATTAGGGGACAGGGAAGTAACAGCAATTTGGAGTTTTGGAGAAACAACATACGGAAATCGGATTTACTGTGCCGATTTTACGCTTTTGCCCAGGTGCTGCATTGAGACTCTGCGCGCGAGCAGGAGGTGAAACACCGTGGAACTCCAGTGTTGCCTCACACTTCTAATTTCACTGGGGTAAGTAACGGCTGTTAACAGCCTCAACAGAATTACCGGGCCGCTCACAATTTGAATCCACCACAAACTGAGACCACACAGGTAAGTATTTTATAAAAATAGAAATAACTTTTATCTGGTTGCAGCAATGTAAATAAGCAGTTGCACGATAATCACTTCAGTATAGCAATGATGAACTTAATCTTAATTGGTGTTTCTAAATTTCAGGAAGTTCTTGAAGCAAATGTCTCTAGTCTCTTTAATCAGCACACGATATGCCAATATTATGTGATTGAAAACGCTCTTCAAAATGAGCCAAGAACCATGCCATGTGATTGAAAACGCTCTTCAAAATGAGCCAAGAACCATGCCAATGTTTTATGCTAGAAACGCTCCCAAAATGAGCCAAGAATCATGCCAATGTTTTATACCGCTAACGGGACCCGGCCCCTAGCGTCAGGGACCCTTCGCGCCTCTAGCGCGTCTCACCGCAATGCTGTTGGGAGGGGGGATTCCCTTCTAGGCGCACCCCGCGGCGAGCGCTCACTAGCGCTCCAGCCCGGCCGGTCTCAGGACGCTCCTCCGCCCGCTCTCGGTTCTCCAGGGAGCAGCGGGGGGCAGAGACGGCAGGCCGGGGGCTGGAGCACTCTTTCAGGTCCCTCGGCGAGGTCAGGGCAGTCTTCCCCGGGCCCGGCGGTGAATTCTCGGCTCCTCCAGTCGAGCGGGCCAATCCAGACACGGCAGAACGGGCGAGCCTCCAAAGCGCCCGGGAGTCAGCCTATGGCAGTGCGGCTCCCGGGTCAAGCCTGCGATGACGCTCCTCGCCCTAGCCAATCACCACACGGCAACAGTGGTGACGCTGCGCCGCACGGGCCAATCCCGTCACGGCGTTTGGTGAGGGGGCTCGGCTCTCCCGTCCAATCGGAGAGCAGCGGGCTCGTTTTCGGTCGCGTTGGTACCAGCAAGGTACGGGGCCCTTCGTCGGGGGTTTACTGATCCCGGGTCGCGGTGGTGAAGCTGCACACAGGTTATTTTAGTGCGCTCTGCTCGGGGAAGGCTCACAAACCTTCAGTCTGCACCAAACACGTGTCGATGGATTCGGGGGCGTTCCCGGCGTCGCGTGACGTCGCCAAAAGCCAAAGAATCTCGGGAACGCCCCCGAGTCTCCTCCGGCCATGACGGACGCCTCTCTGTTCCAATGGCTAGCCTCCATTTATGGAGCTAGCCAATGGGACAGGGGGGCGTATTCCAGAGTCACTACTGCAATCAAGAGATTTCTCTGGAGGCGGAGCCTAAAGGCTCTGTTCCCCAGCGAAACCTAAAAAGGATGAACTTGTGTCGATAAGAGTAAAGCAGCCCAATAGGTATGCCCCAAAAGATATCTAGGTTTTCGGCGAAGCAGGCTTAGGCGTGGGCGCCGGCGGAGTCGCAATAACCGAAGATATTTGGGAGAAGAAAGTTCTGTGAATTCTGAAGTCAACAGCGCTAAAAGGGGAGCCCATAGTCATGGAATGAGGCCCCGTCGTTGGTCAAGGAGAGAGAGAGATCTTTTCCATCCCTAGAACGGACCACAACCTATGTAACCAGCCTAGACGGGTGGGCACGGTGGTGGAGCC
This sequence comes from Lissotriton vulgaris, assembly GCF_964263255.1. NCBI lineage: Eukaryota > Metazoa > Chordata > Amphibia > Caudata > Salamandridae > Lissotriton > Lissotriton vulgaris. The sequence goes on from NC_141696.1 coordinate 106,856,226, forward strand.
CCGGTGTGCAAGGACATTTTGAACTGCTGCTCCAAGAGTTAGGGCCATTTGTTTCCCTCTCCGAGACTGAAGCGGAAAGGTGAGAGCGTTAGGAAGGCCAAGGAGGACTTAAGCCGGAAATCTTGGGATCTGTGTTTCGAAGTGGGAATCAATCTCATCCAAAATTTGTCGCCAGTATGTCCCCAACAAAGGAAAGTCACACAGCAGGTGGGTAAGAGTACCCGGCACGCAGCAGCCCCTCCAGCACAACGGGCTACGCGAGGGATTGCCCCTATGGAGCCGTACCAGAGTTAAATACCAATAGGTTGCCAATTTAGTGGCCGTTTCAATGGAGGTGACATTGCGGGCCGTACGCCGGGCTCGATAATAAATGTCCCTCCATTCCTTCAATGGAAATTCCCTTCCCAGTTCACTCTCCCACCGCAACTGCCTAGCGGATTTCTCAGTGTCAATGGGGGTCCTCATGAATTTGTACAAGTCTGATGTCAAATGTGCGTCGCTTTGCCTCGTGATTAACCACTTCTCGAACTGTGTAAGCAGCCTCTCCGCACCCAGTCTTGCAACACCCAATGCCTAATTTGTAGATAGTGGTATTGCTCTGTTTCAGGAAGTCCAAGCTCAGTACGGAACTCCACAAACAGGCGTATGCCAGAAATATCAAAGAAGTGCTCTATGGAGCAGCTAGACTCTGTCGTCCAGTGATGAAATTCCCAATAGTCAAGGCCAGGTGTAAAATCCGGGTTCTTGACGATGGGCATGATAGGGGACGGGAAAGTCGTAAGCCCTCTAGCGGCCACCGTCCTATCCCAGGCCACCATGACTGGCCGGGTCACCTCCGATAAATATAAACTCCAATGTCTACTCTAACGAGGGAGAAAGGAGACCACCCACAATGTATCGCAAGAGCCTGGTCCATAATTAACCAATGTTTCTCGGACTCGGAACTAGCCCACTCTACGAATGTCCTCAGCTGGGCTGCCCGCCAGTACTTCATTGAATCTGGTATCCCCAACCCACCCTTCACCGGATCCCTGTATGTGAGATCTCCACTCATCCGAGTCCTGTGGGCATCAACGGCAGTGTGTGGAAGATATAGAGAATTTAAGGCAACAACACCATCTTCACAGCCGCAACCCGACCCAGCCACGGAAGGGAATGAGGCCTCCACTTAGGAAGGGAGTCACGCACTAGTTTCAAAAGGCGCGAGTAGTTTAGTTGTCTGGTGAGGGAAATGGTGGGAGCCACCCGGAGGCCCAAGTAAGTGATGGAATCATGGACCCATTGGACCTTTTAAATTTCGCTGAAGGAGTTCCAACGTCTCGGGCGCTAAGGACAGATTAAGAGCTTGTGACTTGTGCACATTGATCTGGAAGCTAGAGGCCAGGATGAATCTGGCTAATTACTCCAAAAATGCCGGCAAGGAGTCCCGAGGTTGTTCTATGGTCGCTACCACATCGTCGGCATAAAGACAGAGTTTATGTTCTGACTCCCCAAAGAACACCCCTCGTATGGATGGGTAGTCTCGGATATGTTGGGCCAGTGGCTCCATATTGAGAGCAAAAAGGAGCGGCGACAGCGAACAGCTTTGTCTGGTTCCTCTACATATTGGCAAGGCTGCTGACGCTGCTCCGTTCACCCGCACCGCGGCGGAACGATTCTCATAGCTCTGGAAAATCCAGGCAATGAAGCGTTCGGGTAGGCCAAAATGAATCAAGGTTGCTCAAAGATACGGCCAGTGGACTCTGTCGAACGCTTTCTCGGCATCGACCGAAAAGATCATGCGTTCCTCTGGAAAGCACTCTGAGCTGTCCTCCGGTGGAGAAGCCGTTTAGTGTTATCTGAGCACTGTCTCCCGGAGACAAAACCTGATTGATCCGGGTCTACCAAGCAAGGAAGGTACTTGGAGAGTCGGGCCACCGGAATGCCTGTGAAGATCTTTAGATCCACATTAAGAAGAGATATTGGGCGATATGAGCCGCAAAGGCGAGAGTCCTTTCCTGGCTTGGGTATCACCGTGATTAAGGCCTCTAACATCGAAGAAGGGAAGGAAGAGTTCATAGTTCATCCGACGGAGTTAAAAACCCATGTAAGTAGGGGGACCAGTGTCCCACAGAATTTCTTATAAAAACCGGAAGAAAACCCATCAGGGCCTGGTGATTTGTTGTGCTTAAGGCGGGCAATCGCCGAGACAACCTCCTCCAACCTTAAGGGAGCCTCCAGATCCTCTGCTTGGGACGGCAGTAACTTGGAAGTAGCCACTCCCTGAAGGTAGCGGGTCGGCTCCGCGTCCGGCAAGACTTGAGACGAATATAACGATTCATAGAATCGCCGAAATGCATCAACAATCGCATCGTCATCCCTGCAGTCCCCACCACCTGGGTCCTGTATCAGCGTCACCTTTTGCGCTTGGCGCGAAGATGGTTCGAAAGGGCTAGCCTGCATCGGTCTCCCCTACATAGAAGGCATGCTTAAGACGCAATGCTGCGTACTCCTCCCGGTCAATGTCTAACCCCACAAGTTGCACCCAGGCCGCCTTTAACCGTCTCCAGATCCTCTGTGCTCCAGTGCGCTGATGAATGCGTTCCAATTCGACAACCTAATCTGTCAGACGCTCGTGCTTCTCCCGCCTATCTCTATTGCCAGCTGATGCAATGCTAATAAAGACCCCTGTAATGACCTCCTTCATCGTCTCCCACAGTCTTGTCAAAGACACATCTGGGGTGTTGTTGAAAGCTAAGTAGTCCGCTATGCTTCTTTTGACCTGGCTTACTACAGAGGGATGCTGGAGCATGATTTCCTGCAGGTGCCAAAAGCGGCAACCAGCACGTCTAGGGGGGAAGGTCAGAGAAAGCCTCGACGCACAGTGATCGGACAAGGGGCATGGGAGAATCTCTACTGTGTTAGCGCGCTGTGTGAAAGGGTCTGAAGTGAAAATGTAATCAATCTGGTTATAAGTTTTGTAACGTTGTAAATAGAACGTGTATGCCCTTGTGTCGGGGTGTCTGTCTCCAGATGTCAGTGAGCCCCGCTTCAGTCAAAAGTCGCCTCCCGGCCTTGGACTAAGTCCCCGCCTGACCCCACCTGTGCGCAGAACGATCCAAGTCACTATCTAAGACCAGGTTGAGGTCCCCTGCCAACAGAACAGTCTGCTCAGGCAGACTCGTAAGCTCCTGAATTACTGTTTTTATAAAACCCTCCTGCCCACTATTGGGGACGTATTCTGAGGCAAGCACAAACGTATATGTGCCTAGGGTGAAGGTGTGGGCCAAAAACCTCGCCTTCATTTCAGCCTGCTTACCACCAACCCGCCCCGTAAACTGGGAGAAGACTAAAATGGCAACCCAAACAGTTTTAGAAGTAGCTGAAGAAAACATTTGGGTTGGGAACGCCCTTGATCGCAGTTGATGAATATCGGCTGCGAGGAGGTGCGTCTCCTGAAGTAGGCATATATGGGCCAGACCGTGCCAAATAAGACAAGAGTGCCTGTCGTTTTGTGGTATTGTTCAGGCCTTTCACATTCAAGGACATAAAACGGATATCAGTGCCCATGTCGGTAAAGAGCCAACTGTGCTGAGCCGAATCGCATTCACTAAGTGGGTATAGGGGATGCACAGGGACCTATGGGTTGAGCCAGCGTAAACATCAAAGGAGGAGGGAAGAACCCAATGAAGAAAGGAAACAACATAAATGAAACTCCCCAAACTAACCAAACAAGAAAGTCCGTCATGAGCAAACTTCACAAATGTCCCAGGCGAACTGCCCGTGGTGAGACGTGGGATGAATAGCAGGAACTCTCGCCCCCACCCCGGGCCCAGCCATATCAGCCAAAGAAATCCCACCAGACAGCTAGAACAAGAGGAACAAACATGGACAGTAGTCGAAGAGGATCCTAGGTCAGTCTGTCGAGGTAAGGGCGGAGTCCTCCAACAATGAGCGAAGAACTGCGGAGCGTTCCTGGGCAATTGCATCTGGGCCCGGTCGGGAAACTGGTGGGGAGCCCCGGACCCTCCGCTAACGGGTGCTGTCTTCTCGCGGGTAGGTCCTGGCACATATCTCCGGGCTATTGTGGGTCACCCCGGGAGACGCAGGAGAGAAGATGCTTCTTCCAAAGAACATATTTGGCGTAGTTTACCTTCCCATTTGAAAATAAGCCTGAATGGGTGCCCCCAGGAGTAAGCAACATCTTTAGAACGGGGAAAGGTGGTAATGGGCCGGAAGTCGCGTTGTTTCTGAAGAGTGGAGGCAGCTAGGTGGAAGAGAAGCAGCTTGCATGATAGAAATTCCATAGGGTGTTTAGACCGTGCCTCACGCAAGATACGCTCCTTAAGTTTATAATCGTGCACGCATGTCAAGATATCTGGTGGGATAGCCGTTGCCGATCTTCTAAAGCCCACTCGGTGCCTGCGATCCAGCCGGATCTCCTGATCTGGGGGACCTCCCAGAATATGACGGAACAGGTCTGTATCAAAGGCTTCGATATCTTGCGCCTCTATACCCTGAGGAACCGCAAGTATCCGGATTTTGTTTCAGCGAGAGAGGTTCTCCAGTCAATGTCCTTGCGCATCTCCCGGATTTCGGCCGTTAGATCCTTTTTCATAGTATGGAACTCCCTGGTCAGGTCTGCAAACAGCGATTCCAGGACACTACGTGTGACTGGGCCCTCGGACTCTGCCAGGTCTCGCCGGACCGCAACCCCCTCCGAGTGCAGCATAGCGTCAGCTCCGCCCATCCCGGCTCTGAGAAGTAAGTCCTTGATCGACCGGTCCTTTCGGACTCTGGAGGTTGCCATGTATGAAGGCCCCGCAGCCGACTATAGTGGAGAAAGTGCGGTGGGAGGAAGCGCACGGTGCTGAGAACAGCGTGGCAGCAAACTCAACCTTATCTGGTGGAAGATTGCCCCTGTTGCAGACTATATTTCAAAGGAACGCCGCGCCGCCCAGCTACAGTTCCTGGCAATGCAAGGAGGCCTTGATGCTGGTGGTATCCAAAGAGGGACCAAGGAGTACCCAGGAGAGACCGAAGCAAATGCACATTGGGCCCAACCACCCCCGCCACTGCACCAATGGACTCTAGGCACGAACGGCAGGAGCGGTAGCCCAGCAGGTCCTCAGGATGGGCGGGGGCGCAGGCGCGAAGGAGCCCCAGCCTAGGTACGACTAAAAGTCCCTCTGCTGCAAGTACCAGCTCACCTCTGGAATATGTCTCCAGGCCCGCATTCACAATGCCCCCCAGCGAGTGGCTCAATAGGGCAGTTAGGCTCCACTGCCAGAACGCCCCCTAGGCCGACACACTCTTCGCCTGAGGGTTCAGGGCCCAGAATCAGCGGGTCGGGAGGGCACAACGAAGGCAGTAAATAAAGGTCTGGTTCTCAATCCTCTTCCCAGGAATCCGCGCTCCACCGCCATTATGCCGCATCAGCTCCTGCAGAGCTAGGTCTGCTCTGCCATTTTGAAACGGCCGCCACTCTTCACCTCTTCACCACGTGTGTCGGGACCTCCCAGCAGCCTGGCCGTCGGACAGCTCTGGCCCCACCAGCCCCCGTCGGAGTTCCTCTCAGGCGCTCGGTTGTCACGGCTTCAGCCCCAGCACCCACAGCTTGCGGCCGCTGCTGATTTCCCTGGGCACGCCTTGCACACGCGCACCCCGAGCCACGAGCTGAATTCAAGAGGGCCCCTGCAGCCAAACTGGAGCAAAGGTGCAGGTGAGAGTAGAAGCAACCTACTCGTCCGCCATCTTGGACACGCCTCCAACGGGAATAATTTTGAGAGGTATTTGGAGCTTTGCCCTACAAGGGTTCGTTGCCCAGCTCAATTACATAACACACAAGGTGATGGAGGGAAGACCTGGCTTGGCAGTTCGGGCTGGACTGTTCCCATGAGGCACAGGGTCAAGACTGATTTGCATATGGCCATGTCTGAACTGGGGTGGCTTGGTGAGCAAAATAACGATGTATTAAACCCAGATCTGTGACTGGGGGTGAATGTTTTGCCATTGTGCAACATTCCGTCCATCATCTTGTGTGTTTTCTGGGTACCGGCAGACCCCTGAAAGAGCCTGCCTGCTGATCACACGTCTGCTCCTCAACAAGAATTCGGGTGATGTTTGGATTTCCTCCTAAGAAAAAATCCAACCGACATCCGGCTTTTCCTAGGGCACAGATGCATCATTCTGGGCCCGGCCAGGAGCCATTATGTCCATTGGACTCTTCGGCTCACAGACCTGTTTAGGGCCTGTAGATTGTTTGAAAGACCACCATGCCCACAGCTGCTGTTCACAAAGTGTTTTTCACTGTGGACTGACCATGCAAAACTCTAATATACACCAATTGGAGGTGAAAATATCCCTACATATCGGAGTTTAGGTGTGGTGTGTCATTTCACCCACTCTGAATCCTGGATTATCCTAGTAACTTGATAATGCAGAGAAAATGTTTAGAAAAATGTGTTTTTGTGACTCTTCACCTACAGTAGGACGCCAAAAATATTGGAGAATTCACAATAATAGCAAATGTCCTACCACCCTGCATTATCACACCTCTCCCAATTCCAGAGCATCTCACAAGTGTCGGTGGACCTAATGTCTGGGACAGGAAAGGCCAGGGAAAACAATTGTGGAAGACGGGAGAAGGAAACTTGGAATTTGATATTTGTGGAGTGTGGGTAGTCGTGGTATTGGGGCCCAGGAAATACCGGGAAACCTACCAACCCCGAACATTTTTGAAGACGACTTATCAGGTGAATTCCTGGGTGGCGTGTGAGAGTGCCACCACGTTTTCCTTACTCAGAACACACTACAAACTTCATTTTAAAAGACAGATTTCCAAAAGCAAAAGTCCCACAGCCCAGTGTGTCAACACTTCGATTAATTAAAACAGTAACTCACATATGTGGTTGTGCCAATCAAATTGCACTGGAACAGGTCAAAACGGTTACTGTGTGAAGTCATTGTACTGTTAATTCAGTCTTTCACATGGTAAACATTATGGCCTATTCCTCTCCAGTGCAAAGGGCCCACCCATACGTCTGGTACCATTTGTTTCTGATAGATTCTTATAACGAAGATTCGACACTTCTAATACTTCGCCGCAAAGTGCCAGATTAGATCTGCAATCTTTTCTTCAGTAGTGTTGCTATACACCGCCAGGTGGCGCCTTTGCAGCTTGTGTTGTTAGGTGCCACCCCTACCTGCTGATGTCAGGTCATTTCTTTCTGCGCCTTCTGTCTCGGATCCAGAGCTCTTCACCCTATCGTGGCTGTATACTGGCAACTCTCAAACAAATCAGAATGATTTCCCTACCCACAATGACAGCTTTCGAACCATGCTGTGACTGCAGAAAACACATGTATGTCACAGACCTGCATGAGGCGTCTCTCTGGTGTCGGGTCATAATTCGAAGTCGCGTGACAAATGTGCGCTCTGGGACCATGAGGTGAAGTTGAATGTCGCTGGATACTGGAAATCACGGCCTTAATGTAAATCCTGCTCCAAGTCAGGAGCTTGTCCACAAGAAGTCAACTTTGTGCTGTAATCCTCTTGCGAGTCCAAAACATTGAAGTCTAAGTGAGAACGTGAAAAAGCAAAGTGGGACTTTACCCAGGGCTTAATTTGTAAAAATACGTTCCTCGTCATCAGGAGGCAACTGCAGCTTGCAGCACCCTTTGCCCCTGCTAGCACCGCCAGTGACAGAACCAACACAACTATTAACCATCACACAAGAAGTGTAACAATTCAGATCATTCTAGGCCCCCAAAGCAATTAGAATGGCGTGGGTGGCAAGTAGTAGTCATTCTCAATGTATATTAAATTAATAAACAACTGTTGTTGTGTTCATCTCTACCTTAGACAAACATTGCCATCATGCAGCAGTCTGCCAGTGCCGAGCACCGGAAACCACTGGCTCAATTTAAGCACTGCCTCTACCCCACCAAACCCCTCTGAACTTGGAGAAGGCATGAGTGCGAGGGTGTCATGTCTTGGGTCAAGATCTCTGGTCATGGAGCTGACTTTTCAACAGACCCTTTTGAGCCAGAGCGGGTCAACAGCGACACCCCAACAGGCTGAAGCCTTCAAGAAGGCCATGCTGCAGACTTTGTGTGCTTCTGGTTCCTTCTGGTACCCTTTTATGCCCCGAGGAAACGCAGGGCCCCCCAGTATGGTCACCGCTGGCGGATCCGTCCTTCGCTGACCAATTTACAGGCCCCATACCAACGTCCGTGCTTTCCAGGTTGCCCAAAGGCACTGATTTTATTCGCCTGGGCACAACCTAGGAAAATCCATTTAGGTCTCATATGCCCATACTCGGGGGACCCACAGGAACACAAATCTGGGCTAAGCCTTGGCAGAAAGAAATATGTTCCTCTGCAAAGAAGATTGAAGGGGGATTGACATCTTTTGGAAAAAATGCTGAAACGTACAACAGTGAAGTCTGGTTTGCAATAATAGATTCCATAGTTACTGCAGAACTAGCATATATATAAAAAAATGTACTTTCCATGTTGTCGCAATGTTGATATTCATCATCAAATGAAGAGTGTACCATGAAAAGGGATTTTGTGATCCACGCTTATATTACATGATAGGTTGTACAGACTACTTTCCACAGAAAACCCCACACATACTTGGTACTGATGGACTGCAGACATGTAGGGCAACATTTGTTAGTATTTGGGGATTTATGTTAAGTCTATTGGATAAAGGCAAGGAAATGTTCAGCAAATTTGTTTAAAAATGAAAATATGTCCACATTTTTCCATATAGCTTCATGCTGCACTGAGCTGTTGTTGTGGGGTTTGGATCACTACATTGCCCTGAATGTGCTGTAAATACTTTCGTTTGTATGGGTACACCAAAAGACCATAGATATGCATATATTTAGAAAAACGGACCGTTTTGTTTGGCTTTTTTAAAGCTTTTTACACAAATGTGTGGGAGCAATCGGGAGTGAAAGACTTAAAATACAGTAAATTCACTTTTGTGGGGGGAGGGGGGATTCTCACTCACATCCCACTCCAAAGACCATTGTTCGCCCTCCACATTATTACTTTAGCAAAGTAAAACAAATGCCATTATTTTAAAAATACTATTGTACTTTATACACATACTTTACCCTCTTTAAGGTTGCAGGACTACACTCCCTCTGCATCCCCAATAATCCAGTAACACCCCTCTCTCTTTTACAACTTCTGATGGCAATACAAGTAGATAGTTACAAAACAATGCGTGTGGTTGACTATAGAAGACTTTTATTAAACTGAGGAGATGTCTAGAAACACCCTGTTTCTGTTATACCTCCAATACTGATTGTTGTCCCAGAAAATCCACAGCCTTTTCTGCATACAAAGATGCTACCATAGTTTATAGGTTAAGACCAGTCTGATAGGATGATAGCAAATTCTCGGCGTAGGTTATATACCGTGGACTGGCTTGTTCAGGGAGCCAAAGCTGTGACATGATTAATCACTCTTGAAGTGATTTTGATAGCCTTTATTTTGCCTTTTTCCAGAAAATGGACCGTTTAAGGCGGACCTGTCCTTGCTGTAGATTGACACATGCTACAGATGTCGATTGAGGATCTGGTTGATGCCGGCTTCAGAATGTGAACCTGAGCAATCCATTGAACCATCAGCTTCTTAGATTTGTTTCCCCTTGCAGGGTCAAAGTGGAGTTGTCCTCCAATCTCTTTGGGATGGTGCTGTGGCTCCTGTCCTTTTCAAGCTTCCCAGGCGACAGTCTGGCCACACTTCTTGCCTTTTCACGCTTCTTTGTTGTTGTCTTCAAATGAACAAATTCTGTCTCTGCAATAGCTGCTTACCGGAACTTCTTAGTTAATATCAAAGGATGACCAGAGGAGCCCTAATCACTACCCAAACCTTTTAATAGGTATTTTAAATCTTGCAAGATCGCGCCTCAGTGGCTTCAGTGACCTGGACTATTCAGGTATGCTGACTACACTAACCTATTGTTTTGAAGAGTACAGCAGAGGTAATGGATGCGTCCACAAGTTTGTTGAAATTAAGGTGTGGCTTCATGGTGAAAGAGATAAAGGTTTATTGAAGAGGTAAAGTCCAGGAGGGTACACGCCTCTACCAGGTTCCACATTCCAGGCTGAACACTCAGAGAATCTGTTTTCTTACAGCCACAATGGAAGTTCATTCTTTTATATGCACACAAATATATCTTTTGGTGGGCAACCTAAACAAGGACTCAATTAAGTCTCGTCTCTTGAAACACTCATTTTTGCGACTCTGCAATAAATGTCACTTGAATGATTACATTTAGCATGTATCTTCCAAAACTCCTCTTCCATGGAGCTGTTCAGATTGTCACATTCTGTACTGTACCTCCTCTTAGATAGTGGGGGTTGTTGACATTGATGTCTCAAATTGTAACCGCAGTTAACGAGGCCATAATGAAAACCTGTTACTGTGCTTTATCTCCTATCAGGGCCAGATAGTGACAAGGGTAGTTTGTATCCTACACATCCATGTGGCCATTCTAGATGAAATAATAGAGTCCGTTCGCTGTACCTCAGTAGCCATTGCAAAGCTTGAGGAAGTCCCATCAGGCTGAGGTGTGTTTTCTGCTACATCAGAACGCATTAGGCCAAACCCTTCCATGCTTTAATGCAGTAATACATTGCTACAACGGTCAGCCACCATTGGTTAATGACGGCCTTCCCATAATACAGCACTGTTGAGTGCATTAGGTTAAGCTGACTGCACTCTAAGAGAACTTTGAGCTGTTCACCTAACCGGATCAAGTCAAATGTGGAAAAAATCACCCTACCCACCCGTGGACACAGAAGAGCTGTGTGGCAACAGGACAAAAAGCAGACCGCGTCAGCGAGGCAAACCTAAAAAGGGGGTTTGCAATTTATAAGGTATGGCTTGTTGAAGTGACCAGTTAGAACGAAGATATCCCTTGGCATATCCTACTTGATGCCCAACAAGAAATCAAAATGTTGCATTAAACAACGCGTATGAAGGCAGGTCCTACACAGGACATCTCGGCAGCATCACTACCCCATCAGTTTGTCTGAGAGGAGTGTCTCGGCGAGGTTGCATAAGTGCTAGGGCAAGCCCCTAGGAATTCCATGGCTTCCTCAGCCTCTCCGGAGAAGCATGACCTCTCCTGATAAGTGGACCATAGTTATGAAGGATGGAGGTATGTATGTACCCAGGGTATGTATGTGTGTATATATATATATATATATATATATATATATATATATATATATATATATATATATATATATATATATATATATATGATTTATTCAAGCATCAATATTTTTTGGTATTTGCACTCAGGATTGCATTGGTCTACGCTGATTTATGGGTTTTTTTGTTGCAAATTATAAAGTATTTTGTGTAGTGTGCCTCCAGATGAGTGTCTGTGACTGGTGACATTTCCCAAACTGTGGCGATGGAAGTTCTGAAACAGTCTGGGCAGCACGGCAATGTAATATATTTTGTATAAGTACACTTGAGTCCAGTTTCATGATGTTTATTATCAAACTTTAATCAAAAAATCTCTATTTGCATTCCTTGGGTTCATCATCCTTTGTTGATCCTCCGTTTTTGTTTCTTCGTTTTACGCAAGATTCGTGATTTAATTCCCTATCAGTGGATTGTAGTGCATTTTTTGCAACTTTGATTTATTGGCATTTCTCTGAAACAGTACAAGGGGCAATGGACAGTGATCAATGATGTCATGGAAGGGACTTCATATCAGGGAGCCCACAGCTGGCCGAGTCACTAGTTCAAGGCTAGGAGGGATTTGAGTGGATTACTGTTCAAATCCCTGTGCATTTTGAGTCTCAGGTCTATTATGGTAGCTCTGCTCCAATATTTACCTTGCCCTCACGTTCATCTCCTCCCCTGGAACCCAGCCTGCCAACAGAAACAAAAGTGGATGAGGAACGGTGAACCAAAGGAATGTTAATAACGTTTTTTTGATTAAAGTTTGGTTCCGACTTTGAAGGAACTGGACACCGGTATACTTACTAGAGATATATTACTCTACGGTGGCTAGGCTGTTGCCGAGTGTTCCAGCTCGACATTTTTTAGGATATAAAGTTACACAGCAATAAAAAAAGCAACATTTTAATAAATATCATCCAATGAAATGAAAATTATGCTTCACTTTTTGGGTATTATGAGATGGTTTTAAACCCTATTGCACGGAATCCTAGATGCTCGGTTTTAGTAACATGGCCATTTCTGGCAAAATTCGTTTATGCAAAATATTGTCAGCTCAGAACTGGCCTCCATTAACACACTTATTTGTTTACTGATTTCTTAATTTTTTACACAGTAAGCTCCAACCAATCAGAGAGCACTGTACAATCAGAGCAGACATTTACAGTGGCAACAAGTATACGAACATTTTTGTGTCAGTAGACTGAGATAAGGAGGGCGCGGTAGGTCAGCGGTGTGCAAGGCGGCCATCTTACAGGAGACACAGCGGTCACAGGGAGCTGCAAAGTCTAGGTGTCAAAGAACTATAGAATGAGACTACAACACTATGCAAATACTCTACTCTTCACACTGCTGTCATGCCACTCCATCTTTAACTATCTCCACCGTGCTGCAGTCAGACCCTATTATCAGGTGCAGCGTGCAGGCAGCAAAGAATCCCTTGATCTAGGTGCCGTGGCCATGGAAGTGTGTCTGCAGGCATCTAGGGTTGAGACCGTGCCCTCCTGTGAGACTTCATGCCACATGGGTGCAAGTCTCCCCCAACAATCGCGCTTTTCACCGTGGAGTTGATCCTCTGTGCTTTGACTCTTGGAGGACAAATAGAACATGAGTTGTTGTGATGGATCTACCATGGATCCTCAGCTTGGAGAAGAAACCCACTAGAGGTCGGCCGTGGAGGGCTTCTCTGGGGAACAGGACTCACGTGCTCTAAGGGCTGTGTCTGATGTGTTTTGTGCTGTGAGGCCAGAAAGTGCAGAACAAGCTCCTCTGAGGGGCCTAACCATGACAACAGGGTGCTCTTCTGGAAGGACCCTGCAAGGTAAGTCATAGTTTCAGAACCCCATTTCTACAGATCTGCAGTGGAAGGCTGGCAGATTGGGTGCTGCTGTGGCGCGCTCTGCTTTGTTGACACACAGATCCCTCGGGTGTGTACTTAAGTCTTGTCAGACTGGAAAGTCATTCTAGGGTGGATGACGTTATTTTGTTTAGATTGCGAGTCGGTCTTCTCCTCCGTGTTTGCACACAAGGCTAGGCAGGTTGGGAAGTCATTGTACGGTGTATGTTGTGTTGTTTTAGGTAAAGAGCCGTGCAGCCTCTCTGGGTGTGTAGAGCGAAAGCTCTGGGGCTGTTGTGATTTTATTTTGTTTTGGTTTGCAGACATCCATTCATCTCTTAAAGTCGTTTATACAAGGTTTGTCAGATGGCAAGCCATTCTAGAGTGTGTGATGTGGTTTTGTTCCGGATGGCGGGTGTATCTTTTCTTAAGGTGTGTCCTCTAGTCGCTTCATCTTGTGTAGGCTTTGTGGGGTGTGTTTTGTTTTTGTTCAGGTTGACAGGAGTACAGCCGCCTCCCATTCTCAGTGAAAGCATTTAGGGTTTTTTATTTTGGTACACAGACGTCCAGCTCTTGAGGGCAAGGGTTTTGAGCGACACCTCAAGTCTGTTTGGTCTCATGACCGTGTTAAAGGGAGAACTGACCGGGCTCTCTGCCTTACCCTTTTCATGTGGCACTCCGTTTTAAACCCTAGTTTAGTTTTGTACTCAAGATATGCTTGATTCATCAGCTAATAGGAGGGCATGTTATCTTGTTCGCATAGATTTGCGATGAAGTAATGCTTTCATAGATGCAACAAACTTTCCCACAAGTATGCCGCGTTCACTGCCAGATTCTCTGCTGTCCTCTAGCTGTGTTCATCTCTGAAGTTCGAACTGGGACAAGGATGGGCTCTGAGCCAATTTTTGGTGATGGTGCAATGAGGATTCTTTTGCCGCATTCACACCCTGCTATAAATTGCTACAATTTTTAATACTGACAAATTCTGTGACTCAGTCTCCATTGTGTTTTTTTTGGATTGTTTATTCTCGTATTCAGGTTAATGGCCTCTGTTTTTTTCGTCTCATACACGTAACATGTTTTGGCATGCATCATGTGCTCTTGCTAAAACCAGGAATGTAATGCAGCTTGGCCTCAGTTGTATGTCATACTTTGTGTGTGTTAAAAAATTGAAAAGTGAAATCTATGTTGCGTAGCCATACATTGTATTTTCAGGTGCTGAAAATGTTTTACTTTGTTCAGCCTGATCAAATTTTATGCAGTATTACAAAACAGTAGTTCTCAACTGCAAGATAATGTAAAAGTTTTTTTTTTTTTTTACTGAAAAGCTACAAAAAAATAACGGTTAGGTATGTAAGAAAGCAAGTTTATGTTTGTGCTGTGTAACAGTTTAAGCTCCGCCTTCCACCCCCAAACCACAACCGCAGAAGTGCTCTCCAGTTCCTGGAATGTTTCGGCTCAAGCAGTACAGAATGTGCACTTGTGCAGTGTTGCGTATGCGCTACACTTAAGGAGGAATTCCCTAGAACAGCGGTTCTTAACCTGTGGTCCACGGTACCCTGGGGTTCCGTGACGCCTTCTCAGGCGGCCTGTGACTGTTCAAAAAATTAAACAATATTCACAGATTAGTAAAGTATATACACACAAAAACAAAATTAGAAATTTTAAACCACTCTGTAAATGTGAAGGAATTTGAAACTGAATGCCATAAATTAAGTTGGTGTACTTCGCTTCACCACCTCTATGGACACAGGGGCTTCGATCAGTGTTTGCCAATATCACAATATATCTTACTAAAACACCAACCAATCCTTCAACCACAGTTTTCATCTACAGATATGGGAGGCCTGTGAGGTGTGCGTTGCTCACTAAGATCACATCATTGGTACCAAGCCTAGGCGTGCCGCCGTGATGTGTTGCTTCAGAGTAGCTCACTCTTCAGCTCATACTCCGTGTCCGCACCTCAGAGCTGACTAGCATTTTCGATGCCTGTGCAGCACTTTTCAAAGTCATAGGATACATGAAGGACAAAGAGGTGTGACTGCGCATTAATCGCATTCTGCATCCTCTTCCACGTGCTGCCTGAAGTGAAAGCAAAACTAGCTTCACACCGAAGCACCAGGTTGAAGGACCCTCCAACTGACTCTTCCCAACACTGATGGCCTTAAACCAAAGCACTGTATGAAGCCCACATCTAATCGGCCGTGCATCTTACGAACACCCCCATCAAGGGTGAATGTCATCTAAGATCTACAGTTAACTCCGAGGTCAGTTGAGCCTACTGGTTCTGTAACCCCTACGGGTGTCATCAGCTAGTCCTTCACCCTTGATAGATGTACATCACTGCCTTGTACAAGAGAGTGAATGTTGACATGTCCACTGCTCCACAAGGTTTCTAGAACTGATTCATCTCATCTCTGGGCTTAGCTGGGTCATCAATGCCAGCAAAGAATGCCAAAACCGTAGAGGGCTTCCATCTACAAGCTGTACTCCAATTTCTCCAGGACTGTGGCCTGAATCTGAATAAGTGTGAATTCCTTAGACTGCTTTGACTACAGTTTGTTGAGCGTAGGAGTGACACCTGACAGGTGCGCGGTAGCCATGCCGCTCCGCTGTCTGCGTGAAGTATCGAATTACTGGTCAAAGTTACTTTCTGTAGCCAATTCATCCAGATTCTCACTTCCCTCCCTGAACCGCTGAAATGCATGTTGGCCTTTGATTCAGTGGGCAAGCATCAGCAAGCCTTTAAGGCAACCAAAGTCATCCTTTCAGCGTGTACCATACTTCAGAACGTTGTCCTTGGATATCAGGCCCTTGAGACTAGGGACTGTTTTCCTTCAAATGCAAACATGCCCCCTTCACAAAGGTGCACAAATATTGAGAAAGAAGCCATAATTATCCATGGGGGTGCAGGCAATTCTCCCTGTATCTGTATGGATCTAAATTCCAAGTCTCAACCAAAAACAAAAAAAAGCTGCTGCTCCCCTTTTAAGGGTTATTATGTAACCCCCGTGCCCCTGATCTAAAACCCCAAGTGAAATTGAAAAGTAGATTCTGCAACTCGAGCTGTATTTGTTCACAGTCGATGACCAGCCAGGATCCTTAATCACAGCAACTACCTATCTCGACACCCATGCCTGTTTCCAGACGAGTACCTAAGAGCGCTGACAGATGGAGGAATGCATCCACTCGGCGGTAGAGGGGTTGCTACCAATGACCTTACCTGACATTCTAAAAAGCTGCACAGCTGGCGAGTGCCTCTAACTTCCAATCGAGTCCATCCTCCAAGGCTTGTGGAAAGCAGATATCCATATCCAATCACGCGGCGCCACGCATGCTTGCCAAATTCTGCCGTTCCTGCTCCATGTCCAGAATGAAATGGCGGTGACTCAAGATGGAATACTCTTGAGGGGCAGTCGCTGTATCATTCCCTCTTCCCTCTCCGACTGAGTTCTCCATCTGACTCCTTTCCTTCATAATCCTGTGGTATACACCAAAGCCAGACTGATAATCTCTGGTTAACGCCACTAGACGATATGGCAGAGGCCATGATCTGGAGAAGTGTGGCTCACTGGTTAGAGCAGGCAGACCCTGAAGCAGAGGTCAGACCCGGGACCAGGGTTCAATTCCCGACGCGGCAGGGTCTTGAGCTCAAATGTCCACGGACTCGATAATTCTCGCTTCGGTGCCTGACCTAATCATGGGTTCACACTCTGCAACTCTGGGCATTAAGCTTGCTTAATCTCCACAACGGCCCACCGCGGCGGGATGCCTGGCTTTCACCTTGGGGATGCCCGTTAGGGGCTATCTCACAGGGAAAAGCCAGGACGAGTTCCCAAGGCAAGCGCCGAGATGCCTCCGGGTGATTCGAGCGCTATATAAGAACATACAAAACAAAAATGATCTGAAAGCATATCCTGTGCTAAGATGCCCAAACACCCGAGCCACCATCACTGAGCACATCCCTCTGCCCCTGAATCCGCTGCCGTGTGACGAGAGACATTTATTCTCGGACTATTCAGTGTCTCCAAGAGTAGAACCTGTGCCCAGCACCTATCCAGAATAGGGTGTTCTCCAGTTAGAGAAATCCCTCTCCACACAGGACCTGCTGAAACATCTATGCACCGACAGTTGCCCCCGTTAAAGTCAATAATTAATAATATTAAAATAAATTAAGGTAATAATTTTCAGACTATCATGGAGCACTCAAAATAAGGCTTATCACTTCTCAGTGGCCACAAGGTAATGGAACTGAAATATTCATATATACTCTGTGTAAAATCTTCCACACAGCTCAAGTGGAAGGACAACTCAGAGTGGGTACTGTATTAATTCCAGAGAGAATGCCGAAATATCTCACTTCACCAAAGGGCGCCCTGTCACCCAGCTCTGCATCAGCAGGGACATTGCTGATACCAGTTCCACCCGCTCACCTGAGATGCAACCGCTCCTGGTGAGGAATCCATTCTAGTGACGATACCCACTTCACAGCCGGCTTTGGGGGCAGGCCTATGCCATTCTTATAGGAGCTCAGGTACTTGTGAAATGCAGTCAACCTGGGAACAAGTTCAGGATCCCCTTGAAACATCACCCATGGACAGCTTTGGACATTAAATGAACTCAGACACTCACATGATGAGGTGGGGACTTTGACACCAGGAACGCTTCATTCTTCAAGACCTTCTCTGGACTTTGAGGTTCAACCTAACAGACCGCAAACAGATTTGTCTGTGAAGAGCCCATCTCCCTAAGTCAAGTGAAGTCCTCTTCATTGCAGCCTCTTCGGAGGGTCCTGATGTAGGTGTGCCTGAGCGCACCTCCTCCTCCTCTGGTTGACACCTGCTGTGACAGCCTATTCTTATGACTGTGGAAGCCCCTAAAAACCTACATGCCCATCCTTAGCAGTTCTCCTGGTTGTTGAAGCCAGGACACAAGCCAGCCACCCTGTGCCTTCTCCATAATACCCTGGGTTTCGCCCCCGGCTCTCTCTCTGTTGTGCTTTTACACTCAACACGCGCCTTCACTAGCGACCGCATCAGAGCAGAGGGCTTCTCTAGTTTGTGTTAAATGTCTGTGTAAACGGTCCTCTGTTAGAGTTCACTGAGGTTACTGCCACCTTTTTTTTCAGTCTTTAATTGGCTGAAAGGGATTCTTTGGTTAATTCCCCTAGCGGCTCAAAGGACGGTAATTCAGACTCTAGTCAAATCCAGATTGGATTATGGCAATGTGCTGTACCCGGGTGCTGATAAGACTTTGATCCACCACTTGCTGATTGTTCAAAATGCTGCTGCTGGGCTGCTCTTTCCATTACCCAAATGTGCTTCAGGCTCCCATCTGTTTGATGAACTCCACTGGCTCAAGGTCTCTAAACGGATTGAGTTTAAGGCAGTGTATTGTATGTTCAAGGCCAAACATGGCCTAGCTCATCGATACATTCAGGAACTGGTAGTTCCTGATCAGCCTATTCTATCTTTGAGATCCTCGAGTCATGCTTTGTTTTCTGTGCCAAGGTTCCGTTTAACCCGCACGAAGGGACGTTCTTTTGCCTACCTTGGTCCAAAACTGTGAAATGCTCTGGGTGCCGAACTTAGAAACTGCAAATCATTGCTTGCCTTTTGCAAACATTTGAAGACTTGGTTATTCTACATCAAAACAAACCAACAAACTATCTGCATCTATGCTGCGCCGGGAAACACTTCGGAGCAGATGTGCATATTTCCAAATACGTAGTCCACTCCCAATCTATGATCCCCACTGCTTAATTTGTTTTTTTTTTTTTAAAAGTGCTAGGGCCCGTGTCAGGAGACCACTATAGCTTGCACTGCCCATTGCCCCTGCTGGCAATAACATTTACTTACCACGACACTTTTTACAAGGGTGATAATTTGGACTATTCCAGGCCGCCCAAAGCTATAAGAAAGGTTTGGGCGGCTGGTATTAGTAATTTTTAATGTATAAATAATTATTAAACAACTGTTGTTCTCCTTTCAAAATTACACAGACAGCGCCACCATGTGGTGGACTGTCATAAGTACCGGTGTCTGCAATTAAGTCCTGGTACTGAGCACCGGAAACCACCATCTCAAAATAAGCACTGATTTGCGCAAGAAACATTGTTTTGTTTTCTGCTTGTGTTGTACTTTATGTTGGTTAATGCTAAATATCTGCTTGTTCGTCTTGCAGTGACCCGCCACAACCACTTGAAGGATTTCATGCTGGTGGTGTCCATCGTCATCGGCGTGGGCGGCTGCTGGTTTGCGTACATCCAGAATCGATATTCCAAGGAGCACATGGGCAAGATGATGAAGGACCTAGAGGGACTCCAGCGAGCTGAGCAGAGCTTACATGACCTGCAGGAAAGGTAAACGCAACATGTTCTGTTCTTGTGTCGCTTTCTTTCCTCAGCAGGCTGAAAACCACATTTCCAGATCCAAGTTACTTTCTGATGTGATTTCTCTTCTTTTTAACCTGCTCTTGAATTTTTCAGGAACAAACAAAAAACATTAAATTGAGAAAATTACGTTTCTGATGGATACTTCCAGCTGCAGATTCCTCTCCTTTTGAATACCCCAGGCCTCAACTCTGTGAAGTTTTTCAGCAATTGCTCCAATGTGCCAGTAGGTGGTGCCATCCAACTCCACATTGGCCATGTCCCACCTCCTGAAGTGACAGGGTAAAGGCTGTATGTAGGTGCCACCTGTGCATGCTAATGTCAATTCCTTTCTTCCATCCCCTTTGACGCAGATCCGGTGCTCTGCTCCTGAATCAGAGTTCAAAATGTTTTCTTAACAGTGTTCTATGGTTTATGCACCCCCTAGCCTCCCTGAGAAACATGCGTCATGCCATATCATAGGAAGATATTGTCTGGTACAGACCTTCCTAATATCTGACAAATTCTCTGTAATACATCCCAAGACCTTCGGGCAGTGAAGTCTCAGGCCCACTCCGTCTAAATGTCCAGGTCCAGACCACCAACCTGTGTTTAGTCCAACACAAAGCGGAAAGACTCAGTCCAAGCACAAGTATCCTAGACTGAAGTCCTCTCCCTGCTTGTTCCGCTCCAGGGAAACGTTGCAGAGCTGTCACACCAATGATCGGACTTTGAATCAGTCATCCAACTCCGTTCCTGTCGTCCACCTACTCCGATCCTGTCGTCCACCTACTCCGATCCTGTCGTCCACCTACTCCGATCCTGTCGTCCACCTACTCCGATCCTGTCGTCCACCTACTCCGATCCGGTCTCCAAGCTGGGGTCTATGCACCCCAATTTTTTGAGACATTTTCAACTCCACAGCAGGTAGAAGACTTCAGGGAGACCATGCTGCAGCTTTTCTGGACAATTTTGGGTCCAACTAGAGGGACCAGGCTGAGTGGACAGGCCCTGTTGGGCCTTTGTCTGGCTCCTTTCTGGCACCACCCCTGCCCCCTTTTTTGCTGAAGGCCACATATGTTCCAGCCAGTTTGATGCCAGCCTTAGCTGAAGAGGCGCCAATTCTAGATCCAACTTCGACAACAGTCTCTGGTCAAGATCTGAGTTCGGCTAGATTTTGGTTGATGTCTTGTTATGCGATTGCTATGGTATAGCCCTTGGTAAGGGAGGATCCTTTGCCTCAACAGTCATATTTCTGGCACGTGGAGGCCATGATTGTGTCTGATTCAGATGTGTTCTAAGTCCTTCAGTACATTCTACGTGACTAGGACAGTGAGGAAGAGCCCAACAACATAGTACTCCTCACTATACTGTGTTGTCTGTATTATGACACTCAGAATGTTCTAGTGGCCTTGATGCTTCACCTAACATTAAACTGGATTCCCCATGAGGCCCCCTACTGAGGAAAGCACCTCTTTTGCGGTGGTGGTCCTTAGAGGGGTAGAGGTATTAGAATTATATTTGCCAACTGTGGAAACTAAAGCAAATTTTTATTTTTTTTAAATGCTGCTACCAATGATTTTCGAATTCAGAGCCTTTGTTGCCCTTCATTGAATTTCTGATGGAAGCTTTGTTGGTGGCATGGTCAAAACAGTTTGGCATTACCACGGAGCACGCCCCTTTGCTGAAAGCCATAGACCTCCCGCTGGGAGACAGCATCCCTTTCCGAGAGCTGCGAGGTAAACCTGAATAACTTACCCCACTGCCCCTCCGGACTGAGAGTCTAAGTACATTGACAAGCTTGGCAAGTAGGTTTTCTCCTCTGCCAGCTAGGCGTTGAGGACTCTAAATGGTGTTTGCGTACTGGGTAAATACAGTCATACCTTCTGGAATATGGCGAACAAGATTTTGCCAGCCCTCCCATTCGCTTAGACGGTCCATGATAGGATGCATCCTAGTCCATTTTGCAGGCCGATTTGGACACCCCAGACTACGTCGGCTGTGCTATGGGTGCTAGTGTGATAAATCCCGGTCATGCCAGGATGTGCAGTACTGGCGTTTCTGGGTATGTGCGGGCATCCCTTGTAGGTATGCTGTTTGACTGCTCCAGGCTGTTTTGAGACAAGCCATATAAAGCATTTGAAAGATAGCCATACTACTACACGCTCCCTGGGCTTAATATCTCTTGCCCGTCAGTTCCACCAATAGTACCTGAAGTTTAGAGGATTCTCTGGTGGTCTGACGTACCACCAGAGGCAGTCGTCTTAGCCTGTCCAGCACTTAGGATATGATGGTGGCAAGGGCTGCGTCGACCAGCAAGACCAGTTCTCCTTTTCCCCTGCTATGACCACACTAAGCCACTCTGATTACTCCTCTGAGGATCATATATGGCCAGTAGGAGGCAGAATACATTTTGTCTACCTGGCTGGGTTGGTATTATCTCGGGCCAGTGGATCCTGCAGGTTGTTAGATACCCTTGCTTCTTGGACCACGCCTACGCCTGTTACTCCTATTTTCGCCCTCCGGTTCAGTCATTAATGACCGCAGTGGTGCTGGAGAGAGTCCTTGAGGAAGAGAGAGACAAGTGGTGCTACTTCTGTTAATTCTTACTGCCTAAGAAAGATAGCAAGCTCTGGCTGATTGTAGACCTTCAGTTCCTAAGCACCTCCTTTCAGAAGGACAACTCCAGGATGCTAGCCTTGGCTGAGGTCTTTCCCGCCCTACACCCTGGGGATTGGATGATCTTCTTAGACTTCCATATGTTTGTGTATGGTCACACAATTTGTCACTGCTCAGACAAACACCGTCTGTAGATAGTTTTGGAATTAATCCCAAAAATGAGGAGTCTGCAGTTAGAGGTATCCATCAGAAGTTAATCATCTTCAGTAAGGCTCGTACTGGTGGTTGTTTCTTCTAGGAGTAGATTCCTCTCTGCCCTCCCTTCTGCGGAGTGGGCTTTTAGAGTATAATAAGGTTCGGTGTAATATTCTGTCACTATTCTCAGTCTGTCATTTACTCTCCATGTCTAAGGAGGTGGAAGGCTTTATTGTAAACTGATGTCAGCATGCAGAGGTGGGGCCAAAGTAAACTATCTACTTGCCAAAGTGATTCAATGCTTCAAAAGTCTAGTTGGACTGTAACAACAAATTCCACTTTTCCAGTTTATTGCCATATATTGAGATGACAAATTGTGGCAGTTCTCTCATTAAATCAGGGATGCAGGGCTTGTTATAAGGTCAAGGTTTGGAACCAAGGTTGTGATTATACACTTTTCAGATACCAGCGCTCTGTTTCTCTAATCTCTGAATATTCACCAGCTCTCCATATGCTGATGCTCTGTTTATGAATGGGCTCCGTTTAGGCTAGCTTTCTGATCAAACGAGAGCTTTGAACATGTCAGCCCTTCTATTATACCGGAAACTTGTGGAGGACGAATCATTGCTCTTTTTCTTACTTGTTTTATGAGGAGGCGTCTTGCGAATTACTGTGGCAAATTTATTTTTAATCATTCACACTTTCTTAAGAGCTTCCTTTATGTAAAACCCTGATCCACTTGCAGCCCAGCCTGGGTTGCCCATTGAGAATCAAAGGGATCAGCCCCAGTCTGGCACTCACCACTTGCAAGCAAGGCTTACAGCTCTCTGTCTCTTAGAGCGCTCAACCTAACAGTAAAGACTGTCAATGCACAGCCATATATTCCATTCTGAACACTGTATACACGTTTTTAGTGCATTAAGTTTTTTCTTGTCGTTCTTTTCTGCCCCTCTTCCAACTTGTTCTTTTCTTTGTATTCTTTGCCACTTATTGATTTCATATACACTACATGCTGAATCAATGTATGGGGTTTCTTTCGCCCTGTGCCAAGACCTCATTAGGCCGGAAGTTATCACACCATCTCTTCTTTAGGTCTTCCAATTGCCTCAAAATATATGGATCTTCTCCCTTCTGGTGCTAGACTGGGATGGAGCCTTGCAATCCCGAGATTGAGCCTGGAGACCGGTGCCAGAGACTTTACCCTAGTATCAGAGCTGATAAGACCTCTTTGCCCAGCCCAAATCAAAGACAGTGGCATTGTCACATGGTTACTCTCAAAGTCTGAAGGTGTCAGAAACTCTCAAAGCTCTCTCCTCTCAGGAATAAATGATGGGTCCATTTCTCACTGGCATAAGACACTTTCACCTCTTGATTTCTGGGGAGAGGGGATACCATCAACTTTGTGTTTATTTTTTGTTTACTTTTGTAGGATTGCCAGTTGTTTGGCTACACAATCCATTATTAGACAGTTTTGAAAATGACGAGGGAGCAGATTTAAGACGGGGTTGTTTTTTTCCTCTGCCTGTCACATTTATTTTTGCCTCTGTTCGCATGAGCTCTCAGGAGTATTGAAAGCAGACTTTGAAATGCTTGTGTCCTGGATGAAAGCCAAGCCTCTTTGTACTTGCTCTTAGATGCTGTTGTATCCTTCCAACAGCAATGTAGAATTAGCATCCTGCAGCCACAGGGCCCTTATTCAGATGATTGAGGATAATGGGCTCATAGATGCTTGGGCGCAACTGACACCACAGTAGGGGGGCAGCACATACAACTCAGCACCCCATAGAGGTGTGCGTGGCTAGATTACCGTTTGGTTTCATCTTCTCTCCACCCCACTAGTACCATTTAGAAATCCCTGCAGGTTATTTCCGACCACAATCCCTTGGTCCTGGAGGTTCAAAGTAGTGCTTGGAGGGTGTCGGAACGTAGCGGGACCTTTGAACGTGCCCTGCTACAGGACCCAAACTATCTACAGCAAATGAACAAATGGCTTGAGGAATTCCTCGAGACCAACAGGGTAAGTGCTGGATATGGGGTGGTATGGGATGCTCTCAAGGCTGGTATCAGGGGGGAATCCCTTGAGCAATTTGTTGAACCGGAATAAAAAAGCGAATCAAGAGATTAAGACCATGCATTGAATTATTTTAAACACAGAAGAAGAACTTGTTAGGGCTATAGCCACTGGCTCAAATACAGACGAGACCTTCCAGAAATTAGCGTTCGCAAAGGCAGCACCAGCTGAAATCATGGCAACAAGAGCAGCGGGAAAATTCGTGGCCTGGAGACAGTCTTGCTATGAATTTAGTGAGCAAGTTAGGCATATGTTAGCTGTAAGGACTAGATCGAAAGCCACGGGGTACACATCTTAGAGATTAAAAATTCGGAGGGAGGTGGGGGGGGGGGGGGTAGTCACAATACCTAGCGAAATATGTATGGATTTCAAAGTCATTATGAAAATTTATATAGGGAAAATGCGCTCAGGGAACCCAAGAATATAAGACTATATTTAGCATTGCTCACTGCCGAGACATTCTCAGTAGAAGACTCAAGGGCTTTAGAGGAGAGATTTTTAGACAAAGAAATTCTGGGAGCCTTAAAGGAATTGCCATCTGGCAAGACTGTAGGCCCTGACCAAATCCCACTAGAATTGTATACAGTTTTTTACTCAACTTTGGGAGGTGATTTAATTTTTGTAATGTGCACAGAGAGGGGAATCACCTCCAGAGTCATGGGCAGAAGCTAGTAAGGTCCTTTTTCTAAAAAGAAAAAAAAAAGCCCACTAACAAACCTGGTTCTTATAGACCTATTAGTCTAATGAACAGCGACTCAAAAATGTATTAAAAAATTCTAGCGAATTGTTTTAGTACCATGATTGGGAAGGCGCTCTTTCCGAGGCAGAGGCACGCCCGAACATATTTGCAGAGTATGTACTTTGTTTGATGGTACTTCTGTCACGCGAGATCCTATTGCGCTTATCCTGCTGGGCAAGAGAAAGCGTTTGATATGGTCTTGTGGGGCTATCTTTGGGCTGTACTTGAGAACTCTGGGTAGGAAAGGGGTGTATTAAAGCCATACAGACACTATATAGGAATCCTAAGATTCGACTCCAGTTGATGGGGGGCGCAACAAAGTGACCCAATTGCTATCACGCGAGGGACGAGGCAGGGGTGTCCATGTTCTCCCCTCCTATTTGCTCGTCGAAAAAAGAACATACCCGTGATTCAAAAATCCAAGAGAGACTTTGATAGGCTGAATAATTTGCATCTGTCGATTATGGGACGATGCAACCTCATTAAAATGATATTCCTGCCAAAAAAGTTGCATCTATTCAGGACGATACCCCTGAAATTTGAAATTCATTGGTTTAAGGAAATGGAGAGGCTGATTAACCGATTTAGTTGGGCTCAAGGGAAGAAGAGAAGAGCACTTCGATATATGTCCCTATCTAGGCAAAGAGGGGGCTGGGTGGTCCCTGATTTAAAAACATATTACTGGGCCACAGTGATCCAATATATCCAAGGGTTATTGGGTGGAAAGGTCATTGACCAGTGGAGGAACGATGCTCCTCCGGATGTATATGAATTACTCTTAGAAAGAGACGCCCCTAACTGGCTGTTGAGATTCAGTAAAGCCCGTTATTATAAAAAAGTTAAATTCAAGACCCTTGGGGCAGCAGTAGCGGTCTGGACAGGTGTCAGGGAAAAGCTGGGGTTAGGAAGAATGAACTACTATACAACTCTATTTGGAAATCCGTCCCTCCCCGAGATCTTTCACAATGGAATTATGCGGCGTTGGAATGCTTTAGGAGTGAAGATGATGGGGGATCTCTTTGACTCAGATGGTTTAGTCTCATTTGAGAAAGCCCAAACTCTATTTAACCTTGATCGCAGGGAGTTTTTTAAATTCCTCCAGATTCGGTCCTCCATCTTTAGGAAGAAGTGGGGAGCGAGAGCTTTCTCTAGAGATCCAGTTATGGATGCGGTCCAAGACCCTGATGGGTGTACTACCGCCCAAATTTATGGAGAGCTGATACAACTACTGGGCGATGATTTAGAAAAGCACTCTGAGAAATTGCAGCAGAAGTTGAACGTTGAAGGGGGCGAGTTTAGTGCATCGCTTAAACTTGGCTACACTGTTTTAAGAGTAGCGAGCCTCCAAGCACAATATTTTAAAACGTTTTTTTCGCTTTATTACACCCCTGCTAAGATAGCTCAATGGGGTGTGACTGAGGGTATTTTTTGTCCCCGCTGCCAAAGTGACGAGACAGATATAGTTCATATGTTTGCCTCTTGCCTTGCCTTGGAACCTCCTAAGAGAGCTCTAGAGAATTTTATGGGGCAAACCCTGAGGACCCAAATAAAACTGTCTGCCGAGCTGATGGTTTTAGGTGTGGCTAGAAACAGAGCGCTGTTGGCTGACCGGGAATTTGTATTTCTTGTCATGACGGTGGCTAGAATTTGTGTCTCATCTGCATGGGTGGAACCCCCCCCCCCACATTTCAACAATGGCTAACACGACTCTTAGCTATGTGCACTTTGGAAAAGGGTCTGTATGAGAAGAAAGGGTGGAAGGCTAGGAAGTTAGGGAACCTTATCTGGGCCCCTGTAATAGATTGGAAAAGCAGATTGAATACACTCCAGATATAAGCCAGTGATTTAAACATATTGGATTAACCTTCTTCTTTCTTTTTTTTTTTTTTACTGTTTGTCTTGACCCTTTTTTTCGACAGCATTGGTATATTCTGTAACCTAGACATAATGTTACTGTATTGCGCATGTTTGCAAGTTCTTAGGATCAGTTTTTTTTATGGATTTCTTTTTTCTCTTCCCTTTCCTTGTTTAAGAATGTTTTATTATTTATGGATGCATTTGTATTGATGTACTTAAACCGATGGTGGAAAAAACCCATGGTGGAAAAAAAAAGAATTAACATCCTGCAATGAAGAACCCTTGAGTGGAACTACTGTCCAATCTGATGAATTCAGCACCGTAGATTTGTCACTTAGTTATGAAGGACACTTGTTGACGGCATCTTCTCATTGCTTCTTTTTTGTGTTGAGTTTCTGAAAATTAGTCTTTTTGTGCTGTATGGGAACAGTCTCCCTAAACTAGGTCACACAATGGTCAGATTATGTAATTGTGATAGTTAAAATGTTTCCACTGACTTGAAGTTCATGTCAACTACTTAATTAGCTGCTATAAATTATTAAAAGATCATGTTTGAGGAATCTTGAAAGCCCTCGTCCCAATTTTGTAATTAGTTTTTAATTATGTAAGTTGTATTTGTACAGGGCAGATGATTCCTCCAGAGCATATAACTGTTTGCAAAGATGTTAACAGAACTGCTATTTCCCAATAGACGTAATAACTATTCACTCCACCATGCTCAAAGGGTCATTTTCCTAGCTTAAGAGTAAGTATGCCGAGGAGTGAGCCTAGCTTCCTCAGGCCGCACCTGATGCCAGACTGTCTCGAGATGGACTGCCATTATGGCTTATGAAGCGGGTGTCCTAGATAACCCATTGGGGAAACCCCTCTACTCAATCTTCATAATTGGTAACACAGGGCTACTTTTTATTCTGATAATTCTTAATATTCTATATTCCAAAATGTGAGCCAATTTTATAAGAAACAGAAAGGAGGCAGATTAACTGCTTATAATGTCAACTCTGTCTCAAATCATTTGGACTGAAGTCCTGTGGACACTGATCATATATAAAGATTTAGTTAGTTCATTGGCCCCAGCGACGCAACCAGAGTGTTGCGAAACATGTTTTGGCTTCCTTTCCGTTTCTAATACAATTGGCTCACATTTGCTGAAAGGAAATTAAGATTTATCAGAATATAAGTAGTCCTGCGTTGTTTTAACAACTGTGAAGAAGATTGAATAGTAGATATCAGATTCATAAATATTACGCCACCTAAGACAATGCTGTGATCTGTAGGTTTTTAGGTTTTGAAAGAGTTTCTCTTCTGTAAGAAACCAAGATATATTAGTATCCGGAAAGAGCGCAGTTTCGCCTTTATGGCAAACGTGTAATATGTGGCAGCATTTTTTTAAAATATTTTTCTACTTCACTTCACCAGACTTTGTGCAATTTTTTAGACAAGAACAGTTCTTCAAACCTAGTAACTACTGATTGCTCTTGTTCGAGTTAAATCAAATACTTGCAAGCTTTTGCAATCAAAATTCTGTTCTTGGGTCACAAAAACTAGCAAATTAAATGGTTTAGGTTGCCGAAATAAGGTATCAGTACATATTATTCACATTTAATTCACAAGTACAATATAGCATTGATTACCTCACTTTAATTAAAATAGGTTTGTCGAATTAAAATATCAGTCTCACAATATGCATGACTTGCAGGACACAATCTCAGTTTTTTTTTTTTTGTAAAACATTTTTATTTTTCTTACCAGTAATGCAGTATAACATCCTTATATAATGAAGAGTAATGCCGCACAACAGTTAAGCACATCAAATATGACTGCGTCACAATACCGTAATCTGACAACATTATAAGCATGGCCCCACCCATCAGAATCTCAGTTTTGGCGTATCTCCGTTGCACATGTGCATGGAGATATCATTTTAGAGGTCGACTTTCAATTAAAGCTGTAAGAGCACGGAATTCTTGGCCACCCCATATGTGCTGTGTGACTTTGGAGCCCCGGCTCGTCAGGGTTACTCCTTTTGGGTTGTCTAATGACTCTAAGGTGATTTCCTTGGTTAATGATATTGCGTCTTTCAGGCTGCAGAAGGCCCAGGAGGAGCACCGCACCGTCGAAGTGGAGAAGGTGCACCTTGAGAAGAAGCTGCAGGACGAGATCAGCATGGCGAAGCAGGAGGCGCAGCGACTGCGAGAGCTACGTGAAGGGACTGAGAATGAGCTGAGTCGGCAGAAGTACGCGGAGCAAGAGCTCGACCAGGTAAAGCCATGAAAGTATACTGCTACCAGCTGAAAAGACAGTCTCTCTGACTTTCTTTTTTAGGTCTCTGCTAAACGCGCGGAAGCGCGTTATCGCCGAGAACTTATTGTTAGCGAGTGTGCTTCCCAGGAGACACTCCTGGCCGCGCGCATCGCCTTGGAGGGCGATTTGAAACGCGCATGTGCACGCGATCGCGCTCGCTGTGGGCAGCTGCTGTCGTGCATTCACACAGACACACACCAGCGCCCATGCATGCACTTGCTCATACAGTGCCATGCTTCAAGGAAGTAAAAATAATGTGGGCAGAACGAATA
This sequence comes from Lissotriton vulgaris, assembly GCF_964263255.1. Lineage (NCBI taxonomy): Eukaryota > Metazoa > Chordata > Amphibia > Caudata > Salamandridae > Lissotriton > Lissotriton vulgaris. Next base: position 106,885,688 of record NC_141696.1, read on the forward strand.
AAAAGAAGTTAAACATGAATGCTAAAGCTGTGATGGGCACCAAAAATCGAAAAGCTTAAATCAGATGTGTGAAATAATAACGTACCGAAAAAACCCTGAAAAATAACATGCATGAAAACCAAAAAATGAAAAGCAAGTGTTTACCTGTGGATGCAGTCCGTGCGAAGCATTAATACAAATGTTTACATGCTGGCTTATGTGTTTAATCAAACGGAGAAGAGAGGATAAAAGCACAGGGCTAGTGCAATGAGTGAAACAAAACTGTGCTATATATGTCCTCCTAGATCCAACACAGTCTTACATCGTAGGTGCCAAGAAATATATGAGAGTACCTACATACTGCATCCGGCCGTGAAGGGCATTTACACTACGGAAGGGAGAATGCAGAGTAGTGAGTGCAGAGTAGTGAGTAGTGAGTGCAGAGTAGTGAGTAGTGAGTGCAGAGTAGTGAGTAGTGAGTGCAGAGTAGTGAGTGCAGAGTAGTGAGTGCAGAGTAGTGAGTGCAGAGTAGTGAGTGCAGAGTAGTGAGTGCAGAGTAGCAGAGTAGTGAGTGCAGAGTAGCAGAGTAGTGAGTGCAGAGTAGCAGAGTAGTGAGTGCAGAGTAGCAGAGTAGTGAGTGCAGAGTAGTGAGTGCAGAGTAGTGAGTGCAGAGTAGTGAGTGCAGAGTAGTGAGTGCAGAGTAGTGAGTGCAGAGTAGTGAGTGCAGAGTAGTGAGTGCAGAGTAGTGAGTGCAGAGTAGTGAGTGCAGAGTAGTGAGTGCAGAGTAGTGAGTGCAGAGTAGCAGAGTAGTGAGTGCAGAGTAGCAGAGTAGTGAGTGCAGAGTAGCAGAGTAGTGAGTGCAGAGTGCAGAGTAGCAGAGTAGTGAGTGCAGAGTGCAGAGTAGCAGAGTAGTGAGTGCAGAGTGCAGAGTAGTGAGTGCAGAGGTGCAGAGTGCAGAGTAGTGAGTGCAGAGGTGCAGAGTGCAGAGTAGTGAGTGCAGAGTGAGTGCAGAGGTGCAGAGGAGTGCAGCAGAGTAGTGAGTGCAGAGGTGCAGAGTAGTGAGTGCAGAGGTGCAGAGTAGTGAGTGCAGAGGTGCAGAGTAGTGAGTGCAGAGGTGCAGAGTAGTGAGTGCAGAGTTGTGAGTGCAGAGTAGTGAGTGCAGAGAGAGTGAGTGCAGAGTAGTGGAGTGGCAGAGTAGTGAGTGCAGAGTAGTGAGTGCAGAGTAGTGAGTGCAGAGTGTGAGTGCAGAGTAGTGAGTGCAGAGTAGTGAGTGCAGAGGAGGGTCAGAGAGTGAGTGCAGAGTTGCAGAGTAGTGAGTGCAGAGGTGCAGAGTAGTGAGTGCAGAGGTGCAGAGTAGTGAGTGCAGAGGTGCAGAGTAGTGAGTGCAGAGGTGCAGAGTAGTGAGTGCAGAGGTGCAGAGTAGTGAGTGCAGAGGTGCAGAGTGCAGAGTAGTGAGTGCAGAGGTGCAGAGGTGCAGAGTAGTGAGTGCAGAGGTGCAGAGTGCAGAGTAGTGAGTGCAGAGGTGTGCAGGAGTGAGTGCAGAGTAGTGAGTGCAGAGTGTGGTGCAGAGTGGAGTAGTGAGTGCAGAGTGCAGAGTAGTGAGTGCAGAGGTGCAGAGTAGTGAGTGCAGAGGTGCAGAGTAGTGAGTGCAGAGGTGCAGAGTAGTGAGTGCAGAGGTGCAGAGTAGTGAGTGCAGAGGTGCAGAGTAGTGAGTGCAGAGGAGCAGTGTGCAGAGTAGTGAGTGCAGAGTAGTGAGTGCAGAGAAGAGTAGAGAGTGCAGAGTAGTGAGTGCAGAGGTGCAGAGTAGTGAGTGCAGAGGTGCAGAGTAGTGAGTGCAGAGTGCAGAGTAGTGAGTGCAGAGAGGTGGTGCAGAGTAGTGAGTGCAGAGGTGCAGAGTAGTGAGTGCAGAGGTGCAGAGTAGTGAGTGCAGAGGTGCAGAGTAGTGAGTGCAGAGGTGCAGAGTCGAGGTGCAGAGTAGTGAGTGCAGATGTATGAGTGCAGAGTAGTGAGTGCAGAGGTGAGTGCAGAGTTAGTGAGTGCAGAGTAGTGAGTGCAGAGTAGTGAGTGCAGAGTAGTGAGTGCAGAGTAGTGGTGCAGAGTAGTGAGTGCAAGGTGCAAGAGTAGTGAGTGCAGAGTGAGTGCAGAGTAGTGAGTGCAGAGGTGCAGAGTAGTGAGTGCAGAGGTGCAGAGTCGTGAGTGCAGAGGTGCAGAGTCGTGAGTGCAGAGGTGCAGAGTCGTGAGTAGTGAGTGCAGAGGTGCAGAGTAGTGAGTGCAGAGGTGCCAGAGTTCGTGAGTGCAGAGGTGCAGAGTCGTGAGTGCAGAGGTGCAGAGTCGTGAGTGCAGAGGTGCAGAGTCGTGAGTGCAGAGGTGCAGCAGAGTCGTGAGTGCAGAGGGTGCAGAGTAGTGAGTGCAGAGGTGCAGAGTAGTGAGTGAGTAGTGAGTGCAGAGGTGCAGAGTAGTGAGTGAGTAGTGAGTGCAGAGGTGCAGAGTAGTGAGTGCAGAGTAGTGAGTGCAGAGTAGTGAGTGCAGAGTAGTGAGTGCAGAGTAGTGAGTGCAGAGTAGTGAGTGCAGAGTAGTGAGTGCAGAGTAGTGAGTGCAGAGTAGTGAGTGCAGAGTAGTGAGTGCAGAGTAGTGAGTGCAGAGGTGCAGAGTAGTGAGTGCAGAGTAGTGAGTGCAGAGGTGCAGAGTAGTGAGTGCAGAGTAGTGAGTAGTGAGTGCAGAGTAGTGAGTAGTGAGTGCAGAGTAGTGAGTAGTGAGTGCAGAGTAGTGAGTAGTGAGTGCAGAGTAGTGAGTAGTGAGTGCAGAGTAGTGAGTAGTGAGTGCAGAGTAGTGAGTGCAGAGGTGCAGAGTAGTGAGTGCAGAGGTGCAGAGTAGTGAGTGCAGAGGTGCAGAGTCGTGAGTGCAGAGTGTGGCAGAGTAGTGAGTGCAGAGGTGCAGAGTAGTGAGTGCAGAGGTGCAGAGTCGTGAGTGCAGAGGTGCAGAGTAGTGAGTGAGTAGTGAGTGCAGAGGTGCAGAGTAGTGAGTGCAGAGGTGCAGAGTAGTGAGTGCAGAGTAGTGAGTGCAGAGTAGTGAGTGCAGAGTAGTGAGTGCAGAGTAGTGAGTGCAGAGGTGCAGAGGTGCAGAGTAGTGAGTGCAGAGTAGTGAGTAGTGAGTGCAGAGTAGTGAGTAGTGAGTGCAGAGTAGTGAGTAGTGAGTGCAGAGTAGTGAGTAGTGAGTGCAGAGTAGTGAGTAGTGAGTGCAGAGTAGTGAGTGCGCAGAGTAGTGAGTGCGCAGAGTAGTGAGTGCGCAGAGTAGTGAGTGCGCAGAGTAGTGAGTGCGCAGAGTAGTGAGTGCGCAGAGTAGTGAGTGCGCAGAGTAGTGAGTGCGCAGAGTAGCAGAGCAGTGAGTGCGCAGAGTAGCAGAGTAGTGAGTGCGCAGAGTAGTGAGTGCGCAGAGTAGTGAGTGCGCAGAGTAGTGAGTGCGCAGAGTAGTGAGTGCGCAGAGTAGTGAGTGCGCAGAGTAGTGAGTGCGCAGAGTAGTGAGTGCGCAGAGTAGTGAGTGCGCAGAGTAGTGAGTGCGCAGAGTAGTGAGTGCAGAGCAGTGAGTGCGCAGAATGCAGATTTATGTGAGTGCAGAGTATGCAGAATGCAGATTATGTGAGTGCAGAGTATGCAGAATGCAGATTAAGTGAGTGCGCAGAGTAGTGAGTGCGCAGAGTAGTGAGTGCGCAGAGTAGTGAGTGCGCAGAGTAGTGAGTGCGCAGAGTAGTGAGGGTGCAGAATGCAGATTATGTGAGTGCAGAGTAGTGAGGGTGCAGAATGCAGATTATGTGAGTGCAGAATGCAGATTATGTGAGTGCAGAGTAGTGAGGGTGCAGAATGCAGATTATGTGAGTGCAGAGTAGTGAGTGCGCAGGTGCAGAGTGCTGTGTATTGGCAATGTAAATGACAATGCCATTTATTTATGATTTAAAGAAAAAAAAGAAATGTCATGAGCAATGCCAATAGCTCTACCTTTAATGATGCCAAGACCATTGCATTGCAAATGCTGTCTTAGGCAGGTCATCATCGTTTAATAATCTCTCGACAGTGCGGTGTCTGTGTCCTCAACTAATAATGTCGTGGGGTATTTAATAATATTTCTTTTTCAGCTTATTTTACACTATGCGTAGTCTCAATCTGCTGGACGATTATTTGGGATTTCTTTTGATGTCTCCCCTTTGATTGTCATCTGTTGGTCTCTTTGGCACACCCAGGTTTGTGAGATCTGAAGCTCTTCCTGTACTTGGGCATTGAAGAAGACTCCTAAAAGGTGTACCATGGGTGACAGTCTATGATCGTGTATGTTCACTGGTTGACTGAGCTTTGGTGAAGGAGTTACGGGAGAGATTACCAAGATACAGATTTTGGACCACAAGGAACACCGGACACCAAGTGAGCAGTAATGTAGCCTGGGTCTTGGACTTTGCCTACAACTGGCACTTTTTAAGAAGAAACTGCAGACAATCCTTTTTATTGAGGCTTTACCATCCTCCCTTGGAACTAAAAAGCGCTGCCTCTAATAAGGGGTTGGTCCCTTCAAGTGCTCTCTGTCCCTTGCAGAGTCTAAGAACTGTGGACACGCGTGAAAGTCCTGATTTATCACACACAAAGATCGGCTGTTGCCCAGAAAGGGGCGTGGCCATCCCAGGAACTACCCACTTTATTTCATCAGCTCTGCTGTTGAACGTGAATCCTAGAAGCTGTTGACAAGTAAACAACACTACATACTTTAGCGCAAATTGCAAATAGTTGAGGAAATTAACCAGTGCAGCTGTAAAGTCACAGCATTTAAACCCCCCGCAGGCCAGACTCTGGCATTCTATGGATTGTCACGTAAACCAGTTAGGTGGTCGCACTGTGGCTGTTTGCCGTCAGTTGCTGTGGTGATGTTGCACACTGGTCAGAAGAATTATTAGAAAAGAAGTCTTAATAATGTCTACTACTGCTAGCTCACACTCTCTAAGCTGGACATGCTGGTTCCATATTTTTATTTTAAATCTCCAACCGGCCAAGGTGGTGATCCATTGGCTGCTAAGTATTTCTTTTGTGTTTATAAGCGGATCCGTTAACATGCAATGCCTCATGCCTCTTTCTCTCTTTGGCCACAATCTCATCTCATGAATCTCGTTGACATTGTGGGAAGGGCCACAATAAAATGAGAACTGATAATCCCTTTTTAAATTCCTTCTAAAGGATTTCCAAGGACTGTAATGCTGGATATCTTTGCTTGCATGTTTTCTCGAACAATTATAAGAGGACACCGTGATCCGCTGCCAGCCGTCACGGTTTTTGTTTTTAGCATCTTCACGGAGATTACAATTTTCTGTTGCAGGAGAATTTTCTTTTCATACTTGTAGTTTAAAATCAACTTTTTTATTTTACACTAATGCTTCATCATTGAGGACAGCATTTGCTTTTGTTTAGTATTTTGTTACAGCAAAGGTTGCTAATATTAGATTAGAGAATAGCGCTCTACAGTAAAAATGGTAAAAGAAAGTTCTGTTTCCAAGGAGTCACACCCACAAAAAATTAACAGAACACTTTGGTCATTTATTTCCATAATCAGCGTGGGATGTGCTGGTGATATTACCGCTTTGCTGGTTTGTTCATTGGTCTTTTAAGCCTAGCAGCTGCCCAGACATTTAAAAATACTTCCTAGTCCAACTCGTATCTGTAAGTGCCTGCTGTCCTTGGAGTTTACATTCTAACCAGCTCCTACTGAGCAGATAAAAACATAGCGCTAATAGGTTTTAGGTCTCCCGACAGACATCTTTGAGTGATTGTTGCCTATGACCTTTTGTGAACAATACCAGTGCTTAGTGAGCTGCGGGTCAGTCTGTGGCTTACCTCTGGTTGGCTTTCTTGTCCGTCTCATTCGTTTCTTATTCAATGGCTTTCCTTCCTCTTCTTGTGTGTGTTCATCCCCTAGAGCTCAACTTTTTAAAAAAATCATCCTTCCATCTAGGTGAGGTGTATCCTTTCACTGCTTATATTCAGAGAACTAGTATTTCCTTTCCCCCCCAGTATTCACTGTAAGTGCATGTGTTTTCTTGTCCTCTCTCTCGTGCATTGCTTCCCTACTGAAATCCCCCCCACGCTCTCCCTGTTGTCCCAGCTCATCTTGTGCTTCTCCCTTCCCAGGTCTTCTGTTGTTGTGCCGCCACTCTCCCACCACCCTCCTGCCCTTTCCACTGTTACTTACCCCTCCGCATCTTTATTTTTTCCCCTTGTGCAAAAAAACTTTCTTCGAAGGTTGAAGAGCCTTTGAAAAAAAAAATTTGTACAAGGGAAAAATAAATGCGATATTTGTTGCATTTTATAGCGCTAAACTTTGCCAAAGCTTTGTGTTTCACTGTAATACTTCAGACTCACTGTAATTGTGTTCCAGCATCTTGGGGCACAGAGGTGTTTTGGTAGTCAATTTGAAACACCTTAGATGTAATCTCTGCGTTAGTTCTTTGTCATTTGCCAGTAATGCACAGCACACACTACTTCACCTTCGTAGACAGATTTGGCAATGGCCCTGTTACCAGACAGATATATATATATATATTCACTGAAAAAAACCATAGGTTAGAGACCATATATAGTTAGCTGGACATTTTATTGATATAAAACCAATTAAATTCCATATATAGTTAGTTGCACTAACTATATATCGCGCACCCGCAATCCACTGCTGATGATGTCACATATTACATCATTCATGACATGGTCAGTGACATCACTGATGACATCACTGATGACAACTCAAATGACATCACTGATGACATTATCCAATGACTGTATGTTTCTGTAAAGTTAAAATATGTCTTTCATATTGAAGAATGAGTGGATGTATAAGTGTCTGCATGAAGAATTTAGTAGGTGCATGACTGACTGTATGAGAGAGTGATTAAATGTGTCTCACTGAGTGCATGGGTTAGTGACTAAACTGTCTTAATTTGTGCATCATTATGTCTGTTGTTCTGTAAACTGCTGAATGTGTTAATCAGTAGCTATATGAGTAACTATATGGGATATTCATTGGTTGCCCAAGTATTTGTATGGGAGACTGAGTATGTGTATGAGTGGCTGGGAGGTGTATGACTCTGTGCATAGATGTGTGAGCAGTTGAATGACTAGATGTATGGGTTCAAAAGTGCATGTGGAAACAGCTGCATGGGCGGTTGACTGTGTGCATGAGTGTATTGGTGAGTGAATGGATATCTCAGTGCAACATGTCAAAGTAAGTACATATGTAAAACACAGTGCATGTGAGAGTTGACATATATAACCGTGCATAAGAGCCAGTGAATGTGTGAGTGGCTGTATGGATCATTGTGAACTAGTATTAGGGATCGTATAGGAGATTAAATATGTGTTACAATATGTTTGAATTAGTAAGGTGTGTATAACTGTATAGTTGCGGAAATGGAGGTGTGATTGATTCTTTGCATGACTGAGTAGATGTATGAGTAACTCCATGGATGAGTGACAGTCTGTGAGTGTCTGTTTACACTGATTGTATCTAAGGTTATATTAGAGTCTGAAGAGGTTCATCGTATTATCACATGAATGATATTATCAGTGATGTTGTCAGTGATGTCATTTGAGTTGTCATCAGTGATGTCATCAGTGATGTCACTGACCATGTCATGAATGATGTAATATGTGACATCATCAGCAGTGGATTGCGGGTGCGCGATATATAGTTAGTGCAACTAACTATATATGGAATTTCATTGGTTTTATATCAATAAAATGTCCAGCTAACTATATATGGTCTCTAACCTATGGTTTTTTCAGTGAATTTTCAAGGTTTTGTAAATGCAAATTCCTAACTATATATGGTCTATAACCTATGGGTTTTTCAGTGAATTTCATTGGTTTTTTAAAGGCTAATATCTATAGCTGTAAAATATATTCTTTATTACGTGACGTATCACGTAGCCACGTGACACGCCTAATGACGCGTTGCATAACCGTGACATATCGGCTCTGCAGCGCAAACAAAACCCGTAACGTAAGCGCGCCGGAGCACGCTTACAGTTATATATATTTTTTTTAACCTTAATTAGACAAAATCCACATGTGCACATATCTTGTGGCCTTGCAAAGGCACATCAAACAAACAGTCCCTACAATTTTTCCAAGTTTGGTGGAAATCCATTCCTTTAAATTTTATTTTACTGTTTCTCTTGGTTTTCCCCTTGTTACGCTTACCGGAACGCTACCCGGTACGCAAACCGGACGCTCCAAAAACACAAGATGGCGGACTCCCGTTACGCTGCCGGTTAGCTGCCCGGTTCGCGTACCGGGAAGCGCCTTTACCCCGAAAAATCGCAATTTTTTTTTTTCTTTTGCCCCGCGGGGAACTTTAATAGCCCCCTCATCAATCCTAGGGGATCAGGAGGGGTCTACCTTACCCCTTTCCTTCATTTACACCTTTTTTTTTCACCTCTTGTCTCTCAATCCTACCGAGAGACAAGATGGCGGCCGCTCCGGACTGTTTACAATGTTGACAGCCAATCCGCTTCTCCTCAGACTCCCGTTACGCTGCCCGGTTAGCTGCCCGGTTAGCTGCCCGGTTCGCGTACCGGGACGCGCCTCTACGGCGAAAAATCACAAATTTTATTTTTTTTATTTTTTGCCCCGCGAGGCACTTTAATATCCCCCTCATCAATCCTAGGGGGTCAGGAGGGGTCTACCTTGCCCCCTTTCCTTCATTTCCCCCTTCGTCTTTCACCACCTCTTGTCTCTCGATCCTACCGAGAGACAAGATGGCGGCCGCTCAGGACTGTTTAGAATGTTGACAGACACCGGAGAGCCAATCAGCTTCGCTTCGCAAAGTTCCGTTACGCGAAAAGTACGCGAACCGGAGCGCTACCCGGGACGCTGTCACAGATATATCTGTTTTTTAAAACGTTAATTTCTCAAAATCCACTGGAGCACATATATTGAGACCTAGCAAAGGCACATCGGGCTAACAGTCCCTACAATTTTGCCAAGTTTCGTGCAAATCCATTCAGCCGTTCGAGCTAAAAGTGAGGCCAAACGCCCTATGGAAAAATGAATGGGAAAAACGCGTTTTGGGACCCCCCTTTTTTCTCGCCCCCCCCCCCTTGACGAAACCCCCCCAAATTTTCAGGGGCTGCTCAGAAACAAAATGTGCCATTGTCCTGAAAATTTCAGCCGATTCCGTCCACAAACGCCAAAGTTATTAGACATAGAATTTTCAAAAGTCCCATAGAGAAAAAATCCTAACTATATATACCTACTGGCGACCGCCAGTAGGTAATATCCCCATATCAGGTGTTGAAGCACTTTGCTGGGAGTAGCCCGCTACTCTGGAGCCCAAGGTGAGAGGTTACTCCAGTTGTTATTGGCATTGGTCTTGACCTTTCAAGGAATCCATTCCATATGTGTGCTCCAGTTTTTTCAAGATCTGTAAGTATTGGCATTTATTTTCAGTGTGAATTAGGCAGCAATTGTTTGCGTAGTGTGGCCTTTAACTGAAAGTACAATCTGCAGGGGCAAGAGGGTACAGTCTGCAGTGGGAAGAGGTTACAGTCTGCAGTGGGAAGGGGGTACAGTCTGCAGTGGGAAGAGAGTACAGTCTGCAGTGGGGAGAGGGTACGGTCTGCAGTGGGGAGAGGGTACGGTCTGCAGTGGGGAGAGGGTACGGTCTGCAGTGGGGAGAGGGTACGGTCTGCAGTGGGGAGAGGGTACGGTCTGCAGTGGGGAGAGGGTACGGTCTGCAGTGGGGAGAGGGTACGGTCTGCAGTGGGGAGAGGGTACGGTCTGCAGTGGGGAGAGGGTACAGTCTACAGTGGGAAGAGGGTACAGTCTACAGTGGGAAGAGGGTACAGTCTACAGTGGGGAGAAGAGGGTACAGTCTGCAGTGGGGAGAAGAGGGTACAGTCTGCAGTGGGGAGAAGAGGGTACAGTCTGCAGTGGGAAGAGGGTACAGTGCAGTGGGGAGAAGAGGGTACAGTCTGCAGTGGGAAGAAGAGGGTACAGTCTGCAGTGGGAAGAAGAGGGTACAGTCTGCAGTGGGAAGAGGGTACAGTCTGCAGTGGGGAGAGGGTACGGTCTGCAGTGGGGAGAGGGTACAGTCTGCAGTGGGAAGAGGGTATGGTCTGCAGTGGGAAGAGGGTATGGTCTGCAGTGGGAAGAGGGTATGGTCTGCAGTGGGAAGAGGGTACGGTCTGCAGTGGGGAGAGGGTACGGTTAGTGGGGAGAGGGTACGGTTTGCAGTGGGGAGAGGGTACGGTCTGCAGCGGGGAGGGGTCTAAGGTCTGCAGCGGGGAGGGGTCTAAGGTCTGCAGCGGGGAGGGGTCTAAGGTCTGCAGTGGGGAGGGGGCTAAGGTCTGCAGCGGGGAGGGGGCTAAGGTCTGCAGCGGGGAGGGTATTGTCCAGTTCCTTAGGAGAGGCATCATCTGCATTATAGTGTCCAGTTCAACACACCATACCTGCAGCAGTATACAGACTGAAGAGAGGCGAGCAGTGAAGCTTATGTCAGAGGCCACTTTAAGATTAACTGTTTTCTGCTGAAAATCGCATCTGACAAGAAAAAAAACTGTATGCAGCCAAAATGATGGGTGTATATTGTGTACTTGGAATGATTTTGTATGTGAGGAAAAAATGAGCAGAGCCCTATCCGCAAGGTTGAGAAAGGCGCATTGCTGCCTTCGAGCTGTGCAGTCTGCCTCGCTGTAGGGTCCTTGCCAAGATTCCTCAGTTGTTTCCGCTCCTGAAGCACCCAGGGTGTGAGAGAAGTGTGAACCCTTGAGAGTGTGAAGTCAGGAGTGGCGCACTCTGCTGTAGATATGAAAGGGACTGGCAGGAGATACAGAGAGTGAGAAGCATTGCTGTCAGCAGCCACAGGGAAAGCTGCTGAGACACAGGCCAGATGCCCAGCCTTCTACAGACACTCAGAGAGGCTAACGAGTGCTGGAAGCAAACCAGGCTCATTACCACATGGCATCGCTTGGAGCAGCGCCTGCCCAGAGAGCACCAACCCTCTGGGGAAGCGGAGCCGCTCTTTGCAAGCCTTGCCCTGAGTGATGTCTTCAAAGGATCACTCTTCCATGCCAGGATCCGCTTCAGGCTCACGGACACTCGCCGGATGTTTCTCACGCCCTGATGTTGGACATCCAGCCTGTTGCTTGTGTGACAAAAGAGAGCGTGACTCACAGTCCAGTTCATTTCAATAACACTGACTGTTACTTAGCCCTTTATACTAACCTCCTGGAATATCAGGAATCAAGGGGTTTACTCAGTCCTGCCAGTACTGCAGCTCATTCATTTCAGTAAGACTGAGCATGCAGGCCATGGTGGTCCAGAACACAGACCTCTTGGATAATCTGATGCCAGGGTATTACTGCCTTCACACTCTCCTGCACTGTGGCTGGTTCATTGCATCACACTGAGTATACAAGTCATTAGGGGATCCTGAACACAGACCTCTTGGGAGAACGAATGTCAGTGGTGTATTCTGTCAAAACGGTACTGCGGGTCGTTCGTTTCAATAACACTGAGGGTCATTCGTGTGTAGAATACAGACCTCTTGGATAAACGGATCATCCACCAAGCTGCATTTGAGGCAAAGAACTTAGTAACTTTCCACCAAGCTGCATGGTCCGAGCGGTCAACCTCTGATTAAGGAAGGGTTGTCATTCAGATCTGAACCTCTTCACAAACTCATATCGAAATGTACCTGCTCTAGCCTGTTCCCGCTCCCCAACATATGTCATGGTGTTTTTATGGAGTTCTTTTCTCTGGTTTTCCTTAACCTTTGCAGTCAATTTACATTCAGCTTGTGTGGGTTCAAGCCCAGAAAACATATCAACTCCTGTCATCTATCATGGCCTACATGTTCGTCTGAGACTGCAACAAAGTAAGCTTCTTTTGGTATCATAGAGTGGTGGGTCCCACCCCAGGCACTAGAGAACTCTTCATGGTCAGCGCTCCAAGTCCTGGGCGAGCTGTCTTAGGTAGATGGTTTGTAAGGAAGGCAGAAAGTTTCTGCTCTTAAAGAAACACGTGAGGCAAAGTTTACACCAGGCAACAGCTTTCTGGAGTAAGAAAACATTGCAAGAAAAATGCTGAAGGGTCTCCGAGATCTGAATACTGTGCTGGACTATTTCTTGTCGACCTGTTTAAATCATGAACATGTCCCTTGGGTCTGATGGCCTTGTTTGCAAACAGACTCTTGATCTCCAGATTCTTTCATAGCTCCTTATACTCAAACGTCTGGCCTGGATAAATGTCAACATGAACTCTTTTTTTCCTATCGAGCCCGCCCAGGGCATCCTACTATGCGCAGTTTTCATCGCATCGGTTTTTGATCTGCTCCATACGTAGTCTGTGCAAAGCTCATCTCTGCAAGAACCATGGACATCACAGTCTCTTAAATACCTCGCCTCGATACAGATTTCTGGATTCATTGCTGCAGTTGTAGACCTGCCCCTCGGCTGCGACTCATTCTAGGCTCAGGTTCTCTTCATCTCCTAAATGAGAGCGTGTTTTTCAGTCAGGGTAGCTGAGTTTATCAACTGAATAAAGTGCATGTTACTAGTCACAGAAAGGGAAGTGGTTTTATGTCTTCTGACTAATATATAGATACTGCCGGAAGCTTAAGTGATCTCATCTGGGAAACTGCCTTTACAACGCGGGCTGAGTCATGCATGCCGTCTCCCTGCAAGGGTAACAACACTTGCCTGAACCATGCATCTGCCTGAACCACGCATCTGCATGGTTAAGGCAGATAGCAGTCTAGTGTCCGGGTGGGCAGGGAGAGAAACAGGAAGCACCAGATGCAGACAGGTAAATGGGGCTGGGTTTGGGGCGGGTCGTTTTTAGGGGTGGGGTTGGTTTAAGGGCTCAGGGCGGCGGGGGTCAGGGTAGATTTTTTTAAAGGGGGCATGGTTTTAGGCCTATGGGCGGGGGAGTTGGGTTAGTGTTAAGGGTGGGGCTAAGTTTTAGGGTTCAGGGTGGGGGGAGGGCTAGGGTTGGGTAGTTTTACCTAAGGGTTAGGTTTTAGGCCTCGGGCGGGAGAGGGTAAGAGGTAGTTTTAAGAGCAGGGCTGGGTCTATTTTAAGGCTTAGGGGGAGGGGGGGGCTGAGGTGGGGGTATAGGATTTTAGGGCTTGGGGGAGGGGAGGTTGGGGTAGTGGTAGTTATACACGCATATCCCTTTAGCAAACGTGGCTTTACAACCAAATTCGTTGTAAAGGCATGCTTGGTAAAGGCATGCGTGGTCACAACTTAATTGTTTTTGGGACCGCATTTTGAGGTACGCATGGTTCAGCCATGCATTCTTCTGTCAATCCACTCTTTCCTCCTGGCAGATGGCTTTGCTCGTTTGGCTTGAAGAATACAGACTCTCACATGTATTTACATTAGTCTTGTAGCAAATTTCCTTGGCTCTCAAAGAAGTGGGTACAGTTTTATGCCCAGGATTCAAAAGTTTAGCCTTTCCCCACAGACCTTCCATGGTCATGATTTATGTATCTGAATCAGCTGATGCAAACAAAACAGGTGATGGACAGAATGTGGATCAATGTCACACATTCACCCCAGTCCAAAGATCTGGGCCCAAATCCATCGTTTTTTTGCACTCCACACCACCCTGGGTTAGACAATGGCGATATGCAAATCAGCTCTGACCCTGTGCCCCATGGGAACAGTCCAGTCCGAACTACAAAAGCCATGTCCTTCCCAGAACGGAATCAAGCATCCGAGGACCGGACCGGTTTCGAGGTAACACCTCATCAGCCCGGCTAGCTTGACTCCAGTGGTGTGGAGTGCCTGACAATGATCCACATTCGGTCCATCACCTGTTTTGTTTGCAATTGCCGCCATAAGTGTGCTGGGGATGCCCAGACGTGGGTCCCAGGCACTCCACACCACTGGAGTCAAGCTAGCCGGGCTTATGAGAGGTGTTACCTCGAAACCGGTCCTCGGATGCTTGATTCCGTTCTGGGAAGGACATGGCTTTTGTAGTTCGGACTGGACTGTTCCCATGGGGCACAGGGTCAGAGCTGATTTGCATATCGCCATTGTCTAACCCAGGTTGGTGTGGAGTGCAAAAAAACGATGGATTATGGCCCAGATCTTTTGACTGGGTTGAATGTGTGACAATGATCCACATTCAGTCCATCACCTGTTTTGTCTGAATCAGCTGATGCCCTTTCATTGACTCCTAAGCAGCTGGGGCTTCATAGGAGCAGAACCTCTCTTCTTGGTCCTTTTCCCATTAGGAGATTTTGAGGTAGGGCACTCTTTGAATGCTGGTAAACCCTTGCTTAGACATTTTCAGTGGCTCCTATTATGTGAAACCATAGACCCGGTGTTCTCCTCTGCAGCACTGGTACACGCTTTCCGAGAGATTGTCTGATTAGTGTCTAATCTCGCAGCAAGTGCCTCGGAGTCCATACTATCACCTAATTCCAGTCAGGACCCGTATAATGTACCAGGACAATGCATTTGTATGGGTCATATTTGCACAGCCTGTACCCTTGCAAAAGGCAGCACTGTGCAGGGTTCACGTTGGACTATGGTTCTGTGTTTGGTGCAGCAGCTACACCTCACTTAAAACAACAGGCAACACATCAGTTGTTTTGGGTTGTGAGGTGGTGGCCTTCCAGAAGTTGCTTTCTCCTCTAGAAAGTCTGCTGTCGGCTATGGACAACCCCTTTTATAAGATCTAAGTGGGACATGGAAAATGTCCCCTGCATTGCCTGGTTTATTTCGCTTGGAGGCGCTGTTGATTCTAGATGGCTCTGACATGAATTGACCCACGGGAGATGCGGTGTGCAAATGGCTGAAGCAGATCTGTTTAGTACTGTGGTCTGAAGACTGATTATCAACGTACTCTGGCTCCAGAGAGAGTATTCGCATAACTGGTTCACATATTGATTGAGGCCCCTTGTTGTCTGTTGATAGATCTATCAAATGTTCTTTGGAAATGACCGAAACTTCAGAAATCTTTCACTTTATCTCACTAGATGTGACTTCTCACAGAATAGTTTGTGTAACCTCTAGCTAGTTTTTAAGGCATGAAATGACCATACAAGGCTTTTGTGTTCAGAGATACTATTTACAATTATTCCAATAGTGCACAGTAAATGACATAAAATTGTATTTATAGAAGCATTAATATCAAAATATTATTGTTAAACTAAGGTTCCTAAGCTTTTCTAAAATACACAGAAGAGTTTTGTGCACTTGGGGTGACTGGAAGCGTTGCTGTTGGCTTCTAGGAGCGGCTGTTGATGTGAGTGAACCTGGCTGCAACCATCAGCCTCTCCCAGCAAGGAGCAGTTTCAGGAGAGAGGCAAAAAGAAAGAGGGAGCTCAGGTTGCGAAGCAGTTCCTAATATCTCATACTTGGGCTCCAAACTATAGTTCTTATGTCAACTATACGTGTACGTACAATGATAGAAACATGCTTAAATCGTGACGTATTTCTAATCACTTATAAATCTAAATTTTTACCATTGGGGCGGCCTACCAATGTATTACTTTGCTTACTTAAAGAATTTAAAAACACTGTTGTCACCTTCCAGGACACAATGTAGAAAGTGTGCAGCAAACCCCCTTCCATGGTTTGCTCACACAGCAATTTCTCCACCTGCTGATTGGCTGTGTTCTCTTCAGCTGGAATATGATTTGCGGCCTTACATTTGGGGTGTCCTTCATGCGTATCCTCTGTATAAGTGGGCAGATTCTTGCACCATTCTCCTGTGCATGGTTTTTAGCACAGTGGGGTATACTGGGCTGTTGGATGGTTCAATGCTTGTTTCTGCATTGACAAGCAGTGTTGATTTATGTAAATGAGAATATAAAATGTAGTAGGATGCCAGAGCCAAACAAGGTCTGGGATTCCCTTAGGACAGTTGATGTTGGACCTGAATGCTGCTTGTTGTGGGGACTCGCTTTGAAGCTTATCTCAGAAGTCCATCTTCTTTACACACAGGTTTGGCAGTTCTGCAGCAAAAGTGCATCTTTTATGGGTATCCTGAACCTTTCTATACCTTTAGCCAAGTGTTGTGGGCTTTTTCCATAATGGGAATATCTCCACATGTTGTCCTCAGCCACTGGGATATACCTTATTTGCTGCACTCCTGTCCAAGTCTGTGATGGCCCCACTGTTGTTGCCACTGTACTGACCACAGGTGAGTGTAAACCAGCTAATTTTTGTCCTTTGACCTCTTTGCAGGTACGCATGGCGCTAAAGAATGCGGAGAAGGAGCTAGAGTCCCACAGTAACTGGTCGCCCCCCGAGTCTTTGCAGAAGTGGCTGCAGCTGACCCATGAGGTGGAGGTTCAGTACTACAACGTGAAGAAGCAGAACGCAGAGAAGCAACTGCTCATCGCCAAAGAGGGGGTAAGAACTCGCCCTACGATGCGAGGGGTCCTTTGTGAACATGGGTCAGTGGTCATTCCTCATCTTTTACATGCCCTGGTGTTGTATAGTTGAGCATTGCTGGGCCTTGGTGTTCTGCAAAGAAACTACTACAGCAAAACCACTGCATGAAGGACATTTGATAAATGAAAATAGGAAGAAATATGTTTGGTGGCTTAATACTACCATCTGAGTTGTATTCTATTTTCCTAAGCTTTTCACTGATTTTCTCTGAGAAAACATTGACCCCAAAGGCTGTTTACACCCAGGACTGCAGTACTGCATATGTTTGAGTGATGTATCCTCTTTACATGCTAGCATTTAAACCTCCCCCAGCCAGTAATGACCGTGCCCAGTTTGTTTATTTTACAATATCCAATGGCCCTCATACAGCCAGGACTCTCCTCATTTGCTTTCTCTTCTCAGTACTCCCTGTGAAAGGGGATTTGTGAGTTGATTTTGCAAACTCAGAATGAGCAGATTCAGTATTTCCCATGTTGTGGAACTAATACGATATTTGTGGGGATCTTTGCAGTTAAAATGTACTATGATTGGGATAGATGACAGCCCACTTGGTCTTGTTAATGGAGGAGGAAAACACGACATGTTCCCAAGGGAGAAATTCAAATACATTTGTGCCTGAGAGAGAGTAAGTGGCTCTTCCGTAAATATTGTTCCCACTGCTTATTTTGTAATAGAATGAGTGGCGATGTACAAAGCTTTGCTCAGAAGCCTGTAGCCGGTGGTCTTAAACATCAGCGTGCTGATTACCAAGGTTTAGCAGTCTTCAACCCACCTCGTACCTTTTTGATCCATTTCTGGACACTCCCTGCCCCTTAGCTCACTCTTGCAGGCTCCAGCTTTCTCCTTTCGAGACGAGATTTCTGTTTTTTTCTTCTTCCTTCTTTCTCCTTTTTCTGTTTTACATCTCCTGCTCTGGGGAAATGTCGAATGAGGAAAAATAAGTGCTTGTCCCCAGAAATGAGGGCCATTGGTCCCCACCGGCTCAAATGAAGCGCTAATTCTTCATACAAAACGCTTGCAAGGAGAGAAAGGTTTGTTGTGCGCATTGAAGAAGGTCCTGCCCAACTGCTGATCCAGCTCCAAACAGTACAGAGGTCCTCCTGGTGATTGGTCAGCACTAGTCTGTAATCCCCTTGGAACGCCTTTTGAGGCGGGCAAAATAATACCCTTTTTTTATTTTTGCATACAGGATTCCTAATCATTTGGATGTTTTTGTGAGAGAAGTAATGTGTGAATTGCTGTGACAGGGTGAACAAAGGTGTTAACCCTTTTCTATAATCCTAAGGTTCACCCAGCCACTTTTCAAACCTTTCCACAAATGTTATAAAAAAAATATATATATTTTTTAATTCACATTTGGCATTTTCAAATAAGGTTAAGAGCTGATAATGCACTCTATTCAGTCTGAACATAGCAGGCTGTTTACCGCACCCTCGTGCGGTGCAGCTGTATTACCAATAGAGCAGCTTTGACATAGTCATCATGAAAAATGTTCTCTAGGATATGTGAACAGGGGCACCTAGATGTAGGCAAAGCATACGCTTGACTGATCCACAAAAAGGCAAAACTGTTTGTAACTACAATAGGCGTAACAGCCCGCATCCACCATAAGTATTGGGAGGAGCGATGCAACAACTAAGCATAGATAAGTGTAGTTGCGAGGCCGCAGGTTTGAACTGGGTTTCCCCTATGGGTTGCAGTCGGTGGCAGAGGCTGCTGTTCAACAGGGAAGCAGCAAGTATTGTGGGCTAAAGGGGCTGTTCGTCGGCATGTAGACCATGGCACAACTCCGCCAGAAGAGTATCCCAGCTATCGGAGATGAGGTATTTACATAAGCCTTGCGTGTCTCCTCTGTGTATGGCCCTGCTTTCAGTCTTCAACCTTTTACACTCATGTCCTTTACTGTTCCTTTCCTGGGTGGTGGCCTTCTTAGTTACCATAATATTATGAAGGCGCATTAGTGAGCAGCACTCACTCACCATGTGAGAGCTATTCGTTCAGGTCTCGAAGGATAAGGTTGTTCTCCGTACCAATCCCAGTGTCCTCACCATATTCTATAGATCTCCTGATCTTTACACAACCAGGTTCAGTAGCAGACACACACTAGATGTAAAAAGAGCTCTTATATACTATATGAACAGGGCCAGGCATTTTCATTGGTCTGAAGAACTTTGTAGACTTCCCCAAACTGTACACAGGCCATCCCCTTCCTAAGGCAGGTATAGCAAGTTGAATAGACAGGTATATTCACACTTGCTACCAGAAAACGAAGAGTATAATACCTGTACCCCCCAGAGTACATTCTACCCGCAGGAAAGGAGCCACCTTGGCTTTCTTAGGGAACATTCCACTAGCCAACATCTGTAACGAGGTCACTTGGTTAACGCCTCACACTTTTCCAAGCACTAATTTGTGGAC
Source organism: Lissotriton vulgaris (assembly GCF_964263255.1). NCBI lineage: Eukaryota > Metazoa > Chordata > Amphibia > Caudata > Salamandridae > Lissotriton > Lissotriton vulgaris. The sequence goes on from NC_141696.1 coordinate 106,904,520, forward strand.
AATTTAGCCCTCCTGAAGGCTATAGGTGACCAGATGGTTCTTAGGGCTTTGTTCCTAGACGTCATCTGCTCACTAGTCACCGCTTTTTAAAACATATTTTTTTTATTATCCATTGCTTTATTAGGTGTTCCTCCAAATCAGCAGACAACATACAATATACAATTATCAACAACAATCACTTCTGCCTCAGCCGAGGTGGAGCACAGTTTTGTATTAATGCAAATCCGAAATTAGACCACCATTCTTAACAGTGGAGGAGTCTCCCATTCACTTTGATCGTTATTCCTATTCATTAGTCTGAACATTATGAAAACTCAACTGCAACTTAACTCCCCCTTCCCTAACTTCCCCCCTGAACCCCTTCTTGTCCCATCCCTCCCCATCCCCACCGGGTCTAGGTACCTCGAGGTGCATGTGTTGTATCGCCTATACTGGGTCCCCATGCGCCTGTCCCCTAGAACCTGGGGCCATCCCCCCCCCGCAGAAGGCTGCGGCTCTAGACTTGCTTGTGTGGATTGTGCAGTGTGTGCTGCTATCTCCTGAATTGTTACTCCCCACGCCAGCAGCACTTCCGGTAGTTTATCTCTCCTGGTGTTACGCATATGCACTTCTTCTGCTAGCGCCCATTCCTTTAAATCAGTTCTCCACTTTGCCACTGGTGGTCCCTGCGGGGTTAGCCAATGGATCGCGATACGCCTTTTGGCGATCACGTGGCCCAGAACCAGGAACCGTCTGCTCGTCTTGCGCTTAGGATCCCGCGGAATCAGGCCTAAGAGGCAAGCGCGCAGGTCCAGGTCAAGCACCCATCCCGTTATCCTGGTCAGGTCCTCTAGGACCATCCGCCAATATGTCTGGATTGTTGGACACGACCATACCATGTGCGGGAAATCCGCCGGAGCACTACGACACCTGGGGCAATGTGGGTCCCTGGAGTTATCAATGGCCTGAAGCTGTTTGGGTGAGAGATAGGTCATGTGTATTATATTATATTGAATTTGTTTAAAGCGGTTGCATACTGACACCTTCCTGACTCCTTCGTGTATCTTTTCCCAATCTCGAGGCATAGTCTCTTGTGGACACACCCGGTCACCGCTTATTGAGGAAACTGCTTTACAGTCTATACAGAGCACGTCTACCTACAGACACACATGCTATGCACAGAAAATGTACCTTTCCCTGCAAGCATCTCTTCATAGCTTATAGTGCTATGTAGAGTCAGTTCTATGCGTCTAACCTCCTCCTTGGAGGCGTATAAGAGTTGCGGATCTCTTTTTAAAAAAACTCTTTTAAAAAAACATTTTTATATACAGTCCATACTGCACAAGACCTATGATGCATCACACTCCATATACAGCCTCACCCGTTGTGCAAAAAACAATCTAACATGGAGTTGGTGCTCATGTGCATTGTGGACTAAGTGAGGAATCAAAGCACAACTCTTGACTCGAAAGCTTTTTCTAAGAAGTTGCAAGCATCCAACACTAGATGGCAGGAGCATGTGAATCTGTTGCCATGCAGGCCAAAAAACATATGCTTGCACTGCAAGAGAATGCTTCCTTTTCATCAGATTTGCCATTTAATGTTTTTCACACAGCTAAGAAGGTTCTTGGAATCCATCCAGATGCTTCATTTTCATGCGTGTCTGATAGTTATCCTTCAATTTTGTCCCTAATTATACAACTCCAGTTAAACCAATCTTGTGCACTGAATGCACACAGAGATACAAGCTTGTGCTTGGAGTGTTCACAAAAGCACACCAACTATTTGTGACAGGTTTCATTACATTGTTGTAGGAGAAAAGGTTTACAAAAAAGCATCTTTTGGAAAGTAGTCTTTTTGGTAAATTTCCCTAGGAGCAAGCCAGTGACCTCGTACAGGAGATAGCAGACCTGGTTCTACACCAGAAGAATCCTACACTGCGTCGTTGATGGGCGCTTTCCCTTAAGAATCCATTTACAAATCGGATGTTTGGAGTTTGGCTCCCACTTCATGCACTCATTAATGGATGAAGATCGATTCATGGGCAGATAGACACCTCTCTCTTCAAAAATGTGATGACCCACTGTTAGGACCTCCCCTCCACTAACACCTGTTAAACATACTTTAGGAGACTGTTAGACCTGACACCCTTGGTGTGGTTTTCCCCTATCTTTTTGCCTCTGCCTCCTGTATTTTTGATGCTGTGCTGGATTTCGTTTTTGCTGGTTTAGATGCTTTGGACACTCTGCCACTGCTGATCAGTGCCAGAGTGTAGGTGCTCATATGGAAATTATCATATTGATTGGATGTGCCTGATTGTCTATTTGTATCACTACAAAGTCCCTAGTAAAGTGCACTGGGTGTGCCAGGGCTGGTTATGACAGATGCTACTAGTGGGCCTGCAGCGCTGATTGTGCCACCCACATGAGTAGCCCTAAAATGGTGTCTCAGGCCTGCCACCGCAGTGCCTGTGTGCAGTCAGTGAACTGCCATGTCCTCCTGGTCAGTGTCCCCACTGGCTAGGCCTAACCCTTCCCTTTTAGTGCACATTGGTCACCCCTATGGAAGGCTCGAGGTACCCCCTTGGGCAGGGTGCAGTGTATATGAAAGGTAGAGCATGTACTAGTGCAGGTAACATGCTCTGGTAGTGAACAGCAGCCATTTTGTGTGATCACTGCTGCAAGGTTATCTTGCTCCATAGACTAACATGGGGGAGGCTGGTCCCAATGGCTACCCGCCTATCTTCCCATAGGAACAAGATAGGACATAAGTGATTGATATCCCTGAACTCAGAATTTAATAACACATCTTTTAGGAAAGGTTGTTTTAAAATTCTGTGTTTGAGAACAGTACTTCTAGAAAGTGGCTGTTCTCTTGTCTGACCTTTCTGTGTGCCTGGACCTGCTTGTGGATTGACTGTCTTGTTTGAGGACGACAGGGGCTGGAGAGCCCCCAGGAGGTTGTCTGAAGTCCGCCTTAGGCTGAATGGACTGCATCTGCAACTAGAGTGGTGGGAGGGGATAGCGCCTGGGATTGAATAGGGCTGTGCCTGCCTGCCACAATGCTGGCTCCACCTCCTGCTGGGCGGCTAATGACTCTGCCCCTCACTCTGAAAAGAAGGAAGAAGCCAGGAAAACAAAGCACCCCAGCTAAACAAACAGAACTGGTTTAGACCGGGCTCAGGGCTCACTTGTACAAAGACTTCAAAGACTTTTAGGGGTATAAGAGAAGGACCCCTGACAACAGATTTTTAGATTCTACAATCAAGAGGAACCTCTGCCAGAAGAAGAACTCCTGTGGAAACTAAGGAAGACTGCCCTTGCTGTGTGCTCTGGGGCTGACCTCTTTTGCTGTTCAACTGAAGGAGAGAAGAAGGGGACTTTGCTGTGTGCTGTGACCCCTGCCTGCTTGACCATAAGACTTTGCTGTGTGCTGTGTCTACAAGAATCTCCAAGGGCCTGAGAAGAGCTGGCCTCCTGTCCTGGAACCCAGGGTCAAATGGTTCCCCAGAAACTACAAAACGCTGTGAAGATCGTGCTGTGTTTGCCCTCAGTGCGTGTTTCTAACTGCTGTCCGTGTGTGGAGATAGCCGTGCTCATCGGTACATATCTGCAGGGGACGGAAGGATCGTGGCGCCTCCTTGCGTGAGAAATCGCCCCGAAGATCGTGTGGCCTAGTGAGTGATCTGTCGACCACTTGCACCCCAAATCGGCCCTTGCCGCTAAATCATCACCGCCGCCGCCCGGGCTCAAGATCATCTAAGGAACACCGTCCCCGGTACGGAGCTGTGGCCGAAGAAACGAAGGGGCCGTGCTCTGATTGGCTGGCCGAGAGAAGCTTCCAGAGGCACCGCACTATCATTGGCGGGCTGCGGGAGGCTCGTCCAGTCAGACCACGAGGTGATTGGGCAGCAGTAGGAAGCTGCGACTTCACGAGGGGCTCGTCCCGGAAGCCGCACTGCAATTGGCTGAAGGAGCCGCGATGTCACGAGGGGCTAGTCTTGGAGCCGTGCCCGGATTGGCCATCGCCGAGAAACAACGCCGGAAGACGCCGGGAGCTGCGTGAAGCCCTCGCCGCCAGCCGGACCCGCTCCCAAGTAAACAGCCTCCCCGCGCTCATTGGATTGTCGAGAGCTAGCGGGACCGGCAGAGACCGAGTGAAGGTCTTTCCTACGCGGGGGGACCGCCCTTGTGCACACGGTGAGGCGCTCTGATAAGATCGCGCTAGACACTGCATTTAAGTCCTTGTTCCTAAGTATAGCTATCTTGCCTGCAATTTTCTGTGAAAGACTGAGACTGGGATACGTTCCCTAGATAACTTCCTAACTAAGTGCAAATATAAATAAGAGTCAAGTGATTTGTGTAACTGCATTACCTTTGGTGAACTGCCTAAAACTAGATAAAGTTATATTTTTGATATACTTACCTGTGTGGTGTCAGTTTGCGGTGTATTTTTAAGTTATTGTGGGTGTTAAGTGCAACTACCTTACACATTGCCTTGGGGGTAAGCCTGTCGGCTCATGCCAAGCTACCTAGGGGGTGAGCAGGGGTTATCTACAGTGTGTATCCCTTTACCCTGACTAGAAGTAGGGGTCCCTATTTGGTCAAAGGTACTTACCTCTGCCAACTAGAGACCCCGAGTTCTAACAGAGACCGTATGCAGAGCCATTGTCAGGCAGCTTTAGAGTGTCTTGAAATTTGCTGTAAAAATCCAGCTATGGTCAAACTAGTGAAGACTTTGCTCTTCCAGGATAGTTCCCTCTAACTGCGTCACACTGTCAGCGCCCGGATGTCTGTTGGTAACTATGCGCTATGTGAGTTTTCATAGAGTAGACTAGAGTATAGGTGAAAGAGTAGAGTTTACAGGTGAAGTATTGGGGATCCCGACTGCCCAGCAGTCCTCCAGCTTTCTGAGGCACTAGACCTTCCACTACAGAAAAACACGGCACACCTCCAGAACAGCAGCGTATTGTCGCATTAACTGCTGTAAAAACATTGGCCAATCAGACAAGACGTGCAAAGCAGCGCAGTTTTAACAATCCTTGCCCCGTACACATGTGGAACTCAGTTCATACTTCTGCAAGTAAGATTGTGTTGAGTCTGATTGCTGAGCCAATGTCCTACAGTGTGATTCATTCCTAAGAAACAATATTCAGTTCCCTTCGTTTCTCTGCAACTGTGTGCCCAAGGTTGTTTCTCTTGTTGGCTCACTTACATTTGTTTATCTGTGGTGCCCCCGTATCATGTATTATTAATGTTGGGGTGGGTTGCCAAGTTGATGAACATTGGAGGTGGGATGGTGGTCTGCGTCTGTTAGATCTTGGTGTCTGCCTGACACAAGCTCAGTACCTGTACATTAAAGGGCTGTGTACCAGAGGCGGGCATGGGGTCTTGTACAGATCATAGCAATGCTGCCCATAAAGGTTATTGATCTCTTCAGAGAAGCATAACTTCTTATGGTGCATTTTATGAGCAATGCTGTATAAAATCTTGGTGTTCATTCAAGGGAACATCACTTGGTTTATTCTCCTTTGCCTCCCCCTCTCTTTTCTCGATAGTTTGGGGTGGTCTTCTCGTGCGCGAATACTTGTCTTTCAGTTAAATCATTGTTTTCTCTTCTCATGTTAAAGGCTGAAAAGATCAAGAAGAAGAGAAACACCCTGTTTGGGACATTCCACGTGGCCCACAGTTCCTCTCTGGATGACGTTGATCACAAGATCCTAGCGGCGAAGTGAGTATCTGTTGGGTTTAAGTTGTTCTTGCTGCTTCTCCCTTCATTTATACCCTATGACCACACATTTGTTTTTCAGACCTCCAGATACAGCCTGGTCTAGGAAGAAAGCGATGGCTGTTGAGGTCATCCATGGGATGTAGCCTAAAAAGTCAATCTGTTCAGTAAAACATTAAGTGGGGCTCAGTGGGAGTGAAAATGTGCAATGGAGGGAAGTCACTGGGAAGTGCCTCTGGAGGAGTAGAAATGCAAAAAGAAAAATTGATGGATGAGTGTTGAACATTCACCCCCAGTACAGCGATCTGAGCCTAAATCCATTATTTTTTTGCACACCATGCCATTCCAGTTTAAACTCAGCCATATGCAAATCAGTCTTGACCCTGCTCCGCATGGGAACAGTCCGGCCCGAACTGCCAGGCCAGGTCCTCCCTGGACCCAAACAAGCATCCTGGCACCGGTTTTGGAATATCACCCCTCATCAGCCAGGCTAGCTTGACTCCAGTGGCATGGTGGGCATGGGACCCACGTCCGGGCATAACCTTCCCACTTAGGGCGGCAAATGCAAAATCAACTAATGATGGACGGAATGTTTGAGAATACTTAACATTCACCCCAGTACAGAGATCTGGGTCTAAATCCATTGTTTCTTTTGCAGACCATGCCATTTTAATCTAGACCCAGCCATATGCAAATCAGTCTTGACCCTGCTTCCTTTGGGAACAGTCCAGCCCGAATTGCAATGCCAGGTCCTCCCTGGACCGGAAACAAGCATCCTGGGCCCGGTTTCGGGGTATCACCTCAACAGCCAGACTAGCTTGACTGGGGGTGAATTTTGCTTTGTTCAGCATTCCGACCATCATTTGTTCCTTTTGTTTTTGGAGGTGTAGAAAGACAGAGGAGAATAAGGCTCTGTGTTATTCTGAATATGGAACTTTCATTCAACGAAGGAAGTTAAGGTTATTGAAAACAAGGTGGACCATTGTGTAGTAGAGGTCAACTGCACCTATATGACTGTATTTATTCTTTCGCTTTCTCTTACTTTTATTATTCCCCAAGGCCTAATATGTTTGATGTACTTCCAGCTGCACATTCGACTTGTTGCGCTGCAATGCAAAAATTCTTGTTTTCAGCATGATTCATCTCCATTAACCTTGTTCAATCTTAGCAAACTGTTATGGGCCTGCTTTCAGTAGATGACTGCCTCAAATGGCAGTCTAGAAGGTATGTGGCAGGGGTTAACAATTAAGAGTGCGCTTCCTTTACTCCTGGGTGACTGCTGCATAAAGCAGAGCAGTAGCAATAAAGGATAGTTTTTTTTTTTGTATGTTGTCTTTTTGTACTGTCAGGTGTAGCATTGCTTTTTCAACCCTTTTGGTGAGCTGGCTTTTACATCCTATTCTGCTTATGGAGCAACACCTTATGTCCTCCATAAGCCCAGCGGCAGCTCCTCCGTTGTGGCGAAGGAGCATTGCCCCTCCTGCCAGCAGCTGCAAAAATAAAAAGATAATAAACGTTTTATTATTTTATTTTTCTTCTCTGAGCCGAGTCTTGGGGACGGGCAATACTCACCCAGCACCACAGTAAGCACAGAGGGGAAGTGCTCGGCACTGCTGTCAGTGCACATTGGTTTGGCTGGCTGTCTCAGGATGGCCAAACTGACCTGCACGCTGACATCTCTCCAACCCGAGCTCCATTGCCTGGTGGAGAGAACAGCAGGCGCCGGTTTCCAGTCCTCGATGGAGTGGAAAATCAGCCCGCTCAGGCCAATCCCAGCACTTCTTTCACCAGCATGAGAGAAGCACTGGGGTTGGCCGTAGGGGAGTCTGGGAGCCTCAGCCTGAGCACAGCAGCCAGCAGAAGAGTGGCAGCTAGGTATGTTTTTTGTTTTTGTTTCCCCTGCACTGCCTCACCACTTTCACCCAATACCAGACACTACTACATAAACCGCGTTACTAATCCATCAAATCCGCACCCTTCTTGATTCGGCAGAACCTCCGTTGCTAGATGCCTGTGCAGTCTGACACCAGCTTCACTATGAGTGGCCTTGAGTATTGCACTAGAATCTGTTGTCATTACATTGAGGTGGCACAGGGAGGAACCTCCATAAGGACAGATATGCAGCGATTAGTGCTTGGGTAACCCACAGCGGCAAGATGCTGGATCAAGAGGGGCCGGGCTGTGCCTCCTATATTAGATTGGAGGATCCCAGAGGGGTGAGACTCATCGCGCCACCTGCCCTGTAACTCCCACCCCGACCCCCCCACCCATCCTCTCAGGCAGCAGCTTGTATACCTGAGCCCACCCTGATGTTGTCTTGGCGGCAGTTAAGGAGGCTAGAATTGCCCTTGAGAACAAAATAAACTCTGTTGATGTTGAAGTTAATCTGATTAGAATGGAATTAACAAAAAATGCCATAATGGAAGGGCACAGTGGAGGACAGCCTTCGTTGCCGATGGCACAAAGAACTACATGTCACCCATGAAGTTCTGCTGGACACGGCACATCCTTGTCAGTCAGTTAATTGCAATTGCATTTATATAGCGCTTACTGCACCCAACAAGGCGTACTGCCAGGGCTAGTGACCGGAACTCCTCAGCACAAAAAAACCAAAATTGATCTTCCCAGGGATGCCAGAGAGAGCGCGTCTGCAAAACCAATAGATTTCAAAGCTCTATAATTAGTTTGCACATGTAGAGGGTACTCTGATTGATGCGGGCTCTATCAACTGCTGGTAATGTAAGTAACTGGCCCGTTTACCAGCTTGCCAAGTGACTCTAAGCGATCTTACGCAGGGACTTCTGTGAAGTTGGTCACTCCCTTTCTTCACTCCCCTGCCTAGTGATATTGCAAACACATACATGTGCAGCCGGTCTTCATGCTTCTACACAGCGCCTCTTAATATGTTCCCCATTCCAGCATCCTACCTTGGCTGGCATTCACCCATGGAGCATTGAGTGCATGGTTTGGGGTACCTGCTGTCTGTTGGGGCCTCTCACTTGACACAGTCTGGCTGCTGCTGGTGATGCCACCTTACCTTCTTTAAGTGCCTGAACCCCACCTTTTTACACCCCATGCCACCCTCTGACTTGCTTCTTCTGTGCAGTTAGTGCGAGGGTCTGGAGTTCATTTTCGGGGTGTTTTTATTACCCCTCGTTGTAATGTCTCGAACTAGCAACGAAATGACATTTATGCATGGATTAAATGTCGCCTTGGAGAATTCCGGGGAATATGTGGTCTGCTCTGTTTTTTCCTGTGTGCTGTTTTCATTGGCAGAGGTACAATAGTTATTATACTGAAAATTGCTGAAAAGACTTGGTGACGGCATTCTAGTATTTAACCTCGAAGAACCTTATTAAATCTGTCCAAGCTCCCTAGTTGAAGTAAATCCCAACATCCCGATGAGTAGCGGGCGGCGGGTGTTTTCTAGTAGGTGATTCAGTCTGAGTTGTACTTATGTAAGGATGTACAAATGTTTGCTATGCTGTTCAAGGTGCAGAGGAAGGGGCAGTTAAACACTGTGTGTGATTAGTTTGACCCCCTTGCATTTAAAAAACATTTAAAAAAAATATTCCCTAGATGGATCCCAGAATGACACCGGGTTGGGCAGTGCTTTAAGTGGGATGAAAAAACTGTGGGGTCTCTCAAAGGGGCGTGGCCAGTGTAATTAGGGGCGTGGCTTTAAATCACTTGGGTTAAAAATCTGTGTTTAGCATAGTGTGCAGCCCCACTTGTATTTTGCTGTTTCTGTCATTACATCCATTCCAGATATGTGATACAACAGTAACATCATACCTACAAAAAGTCAGGACTATTGGGTTTGTCAACGGTTATTAGTTGCATAAGATAAATAAGCTGCAACTGTGGCTTGTTGCATATAATATTGAAAAAGCTTCCAATTAAAGCCCTGGTGACCCTACCACAATGTTGTTGCTCTTGCGTTTCGGAAAGGGAAGGGAAATCCAGAGAGAAAATGGCTCATTTCCCTTCCCACACAACCCTCACCTGGCATGACGTCCACTAGTGAGAAGTGAGTAGTGTGGGCAGCGCACATCGATGTGCTTGATGACTCGAAACGGGTCTCAATCGGGCTGTTTTGCGCCATGGCACCTTTTTTCCGGACTGCAGTGACAGCAAACTGCTGTCACTGCAGTCCGAAAAAAAAGGACCGCCTGTGCCAGGGCTCAAAACAGATCCCGATAGAGACCCGTTTCGAGGCCCCTTAAAAAAAACTGCCGGTGCTCAGACCCCTTGAGACTCGGCACACTTAAAGCCCTGGGGTTGGGGAGTATTTGTTGAGATTTTGGGGCTCACATTCTGTCACCTGTTAACTGAGTGTCTGTCTGTTTCATGTTTGTTTTGCTCGCAGGCAGGCCCTGGGCGAGGTGACGGCCGCCCTGCGGGAGCGCCTGCACCGCTGGCACCAGATCGAGATGCTCTGCGGCTTCCAGGTGGTGAACAATCCGGGCCTGCACGTGCTCGTGACGGCGCTGAACATCGACCCCAGCATGATGGGGGCCGCGCGCCACAATCCCGCGCACTTCATGATGACGGATGACGTGGACGACATGGACGAGGAGATCATGGCGCCCATCCCCATGCAGTGTACGTAGACTTCCGGCAGCGCCGTCTTCTATTTCCACTACACACGTATTGTTGTTTCCTTTAAATACAAGGACACTATTACTGTTAGTAAATTTCAGTATGCGCGTCAGATAGAACAGAGAATGTAACTATCCGTGCATGCTTTGTTTGATCTGTATGCACCATTTCCCCCATAGATTAAAGTGTCAGTGTAGAGTATAAAAAACACTCAACAACACAGAGTCCATTCAGTATAAAAGATTCAGGAATCTGCCAAAGAGCTGTGTGAGCGCCCGCTAACGTGACGTGTGCAGTTTTATAGCTCCCATGGTGCAGAAGGAAATTGATGTTTGTGAAACTTTAGATGAGGGGTACCCGAGTATGCATATTCTGCTGCTCAGATGAAAAAAGGTGCAAAAAACTGCTTCAAAAAATTTCTTGGATGAAGAAGAAATACTTTATTTACCCACCAAAGTGCTGCCCTGTTGATGTTTCCACTAAATTCTGATCACCACACGCCACAAATTCATATTTTGACGAAACTCTTCAGCCATTTTGTGTGAACTGTTATTAAGAAATATTGACCTAATATTGGGATGAAATTAAGTTTTGCAGCATTTTTGCCTTTTGAACTAAGTATTGACCTGGGTCTTATGTTTTCTTTTTCTCTTATTCCGCCAATCATCTTAATTTTCTTCAAGTTCTCTCATTATTCCAGTATTGGAACTTTCATAGATTCCCATAGCTTGTATCATTCCCGGTCGTCGGAATGGGAGTCTCAGTAATTAAAAAAATAAAATAGCAGTAGGTACAAAAAGAGAAAGAAAAGGCCTAGACCTAATCTCATTTTGTAGCATATACACCTCGTTTTGTCAAAGAGACCAAAGTAATGCAACAACCAATCAGATTAGCCTCACCCCATAGAACCTTCTTGAGAGAGCCTCAGATTTTCTACCGCACGTTGTGCAAAGGGAGTCTCCTTTGAGCTCTGCTCACTTCAACTCTGTTCTACTGTTTTTTCCGCAGTTTGTTCTTCAGGATTGTTTGATATTTCTTCTTGGAATGTCTGACAGAGAAAAAAGAGCCCTTTTTAATGCTTGTTCCACCTGTGGCAAGAAAAAGTTGTATGTGGAGGACAGGCATCAAGACTGCATCTACTGCCTGTATCCGGACCACAAGGCAGCGGACTGCAAAATTTGCCGCACCTTTTCAACAAAGACTCTCCGGGACCGTGAGGGGCGTCTTCTCACACGGCTCCACAAGCTGAAGTCGAGAAAGGAAACACTGTCAAGTAACAGCAAAGGATCGTTATCTGCCACTTCGTCCAGAAGGTCAGTGAAGAGGGGTAGGGCTTCCCCTTCACCATCTTAAGACCGTCATCCAAAGGCCTAAAAAAAGACCCCCTGAGAGTCGGAGTCCTAGCAAATCTCCTCACCATGGTGCAAAGGAGAGGGAAGGACTGCCTTCAGCAGCAGCAGTGGCGAAGTTTGCTATACCTTTTAACCGCATCGCTGCGGCGTCTTTTCCCGCTGTGTGCGGCATTTTTAAAAATACCGCGTTACATGACGAGCTCAGCTAGTCATCAGCATACGAGCGCCGTAGCTGATGACAAGCTGAGCTCGTCATCAGCATCGAAGGGGTTAAAAGCTTTTTTCTCTTACATCTGAGAAGTCTGACAAGGATAGTCAATCGTCGACGACGCTGCGTAAGACTCAGTCGCCGAAGGCTGCAAAGGTGCAGGTTAAAACGGTACCACAGTCGACAGGCTTGTCGACGGTGCCTTAGAGTCTCCATCTGACGACGCTGGTGTCGACTGGGTAGTCGACGACTAAGTCATCTACTTCAACATCAACGAAGATGTCGACAAGGGTGTCAACGGTAGCTGCAACGACTGGCGTCGACAAGGGCATCAATAACGACGATGGTGACTACGACAACGACAGCGGGAATGTCGACGGTCTCGTCGAACGACAGTGTCGACGACGCCCGTCTCATCGTCGTCAATCTGCTCATCGTCGGTGGGTCTTCCGTCGACTACCTCGTCGACGATTATTTATTTTTCTTCTCCATCGTCGACGGTACTATCGACGACGTCTTCGTCGACGAAGAAAATCACCATTTATTTGACGAGAATCACGCCGGACATGACTTCTCCAAGGAGGGTTGCCTCTCTGCCTCCTGCGCTGTTGCTGGATGAGCAAGAAGATTCTGATCGAGAGGAGTATCCTTTTGGCCAGGCCAATAGCCCCTCAAAGCTTCTAGTTCAGTGCCAGGACACTAATTCTGAAGGTGAATACCTTCATGGGCACTCATATCAACACTCTTTTCACCCTGAAGAACCAAATATTTACAATACTCCTTCTCAGGGGTCTTACCAATAAGTAGTCCATTCAAGAGTGGCAAAGAAATCAACACAGAATCTGAAATATGAAAAGACATCTTTATTATCATTAATTGTGAGGCTCCGTCGCCCAGCCACTCTTAAAGCAACTGGATGAGAGAGTCTGCCTGCATGGCCTTCGCACAGGCCTTTTATACAGAAAATTGTGCTCTAGGCACACACATTCCTTATTATTATTAGTCACTCCCAGGACGTGCACACAAAGCACCACTTTCAGGATAAGTCCAGGCTAAGAAAAGAATTGCACACATGCTTGGTTTCCTGTTCCATCAGGCCGGACAAACCCACCATAAAACCTTCAACCAGATCGATGAACATGTCTTAAAGGAAAGGCAGCAACAGATGGGACGCAGATATAAGCGGTGGGAATGGTGCCATAAAAGGTCGGACATGTCCTGCTCTTTGAACTTTATTGCACCAGCTGCTGAACAAGGAACTGGCTTGGGAGGTTAGCCTCGCGCAACAGGGTCAGCTGTCGTCAGGTCATGCAGAAGTCAGCACAAACCCATGCTAAGGTTATGTCCTTTAAATGCTTGCTCTGCCATGGGGAAAGCCTACTGTAAGGGCAACGAAATAACATGGCTGCTATTTACAAGATGAAACCCAAGTGTTCAATGCAAAACCTTCAAATGCACAGTGAATCCATTGGTGTAACATGATGAAAATACTCATGAATAACGCATTCGCCATTTGCGGTTCACTGATACCAAATTCATAACAGAATCATGACATTTAAAACACAGGTTCAGAACGCCAAGAACCACAGAGCATCCTTTTGCCCTTACATAGGCAATAACCTATACATGGCTATATTCATCACTAGCTGGTGTTGATGTAAATACTGTACCAAAGGAATTATCAGTAAACTCTGACCTAACCAGTTCATGTTCAGGTAAAATATGAAACTCATGTGAAGAAAAAGAAAGAGTATGTTGGGAAGTTGGTGCAGACGTCAATAGTGTAGGGGGAAACATACCAAAATATAGTAGCCAATAAAATACATTAAAGTATTAAAATAGATAGAGCTATACTGCACTTAGAGAACAATATTCTATAATGTCTGTTTTTCATCTCTTGCTTTTTATCGTCATTCCTCAATACAATCTCCATTTTCTAATGTCGCTCACGCAATCTTGGTAGAGTACATCAGCTGTGATTATTAGCAGGTCATAGGGACACTGCAAGTCCTGCAGGCCTACTGCCACTACTCAGGTCACAAACTGAACCGTTTGTACTCCTACGTGACCCTGCAACTGGCAAATGGTAACCAATCAAAAATTTAACAAAAAACCATAATACAATTCAGCAAGAGAAAAAGAACAACAAAAGGTCAAATGCGTAATACTTGCACAGTCCTAAACAGAAAGCAAATCATAGAATTTTCTAATAACGTTTTATATTGCTTCCTACGCATTTAAGTAATTCATTAGATGTTTAAGTGAAACAATGGTGTTCCTGATCAATGCTCTCAGATGAAAAAGGGATACTTTTCCACAGAGAGTGGACTTAATTCTGCTTTTACTTAAACAGAAATACTTTAAAACAATGCCAGCAAAGCAGCAAAAATTATTTTCCAAACTTCAAGTCTATATAAGCTCACAAAAAATACCCAAAGTCCATCAGATCCGCTTCCAGTGTTTTCTTCGCGTTGGGCCTCTCCAAGTCAGGCTTTTCATGAGAAAACAATACTGTTTAGTTGGAGTGCCGCTCGGGGAAAACACTCACAGCTCACTCGAAAGTCTCAGTGTTTCAAAACAATGCACCAGTGTCTCTTCTTTGTGGCAGACACTACCAATGATGTGCTGTTTATTGATCAAGGGCACAAAGCATCTCGTGCAGATCCAAACACTATTTAGCAAAATCAGCAGCACTTTCAGGCTCCAACACTCATCATTTAGTGTCAGAGGACGCTCAAGCTGCTCTCTCCTGGGCACCAGAATGTAGTGCCTTTTCCAAACGTGGATGCTTGAGTGCACTGCCGTTCCACTGGTGCAAAGCAAAAGTGTGAAGGTGGCCAAAACTCGGGCCAATGGCTCAAGGGAATGTACGCTGACAGAGGTTTACCAGCACATAACAGGTACAGAGCCCAAACAACAAATAAACGAATCAGCTCCTCCTTTCTTCTGCAACGCCTTTCGCAAATCAACTGCCTTGCTTTGGAGGTACCACTGATGTCGTGCTGATGATCGTTGTCCCGCTTCGCGACTTCCTTGTTTGCAAGAAGTGTAGAGCCAGGAAATCTGTTCATCTTAGAGCGGTCACTGATGGGGTGTGAGCTTAGTGTTGATCACAGGTCTGCAGGGAATCACTCTTCCTTTGACTCTGGAAGATCTTAGCAGGACCCTAGTGATGCAGGATATGTAACACAATTGTTAGTTTCCTTCAAATCAAGCACAAAAAGCAGTTCATGTGTTTTAACAAAAGGACTGGCAAGCAGGTGACCTGCAATCTGCAAGGGAGTGACAATGTGCCATGAGCATAAAATACAAGAGCAAAGGCAAAAGGGCAAAACAGTATCTTTAGAATCTTCAGGTATGTTCTTTTCATTATTCTCTGTCATCTATAGCTACACAGGAATTCTATCAAAATGAATTTCCTCACATAGTGGCATTGTCTAATGGGGTAAATACATGTGTTCCCTCAATGACTAAGCCTAGGTGTTCCTAAATTCCTTATCTAGAACATCTCGAATAGAAAGATAACATCATTCACATTATCAAAGACATGAAGAAAAAGTCCCTTTAAAAATGTGCATTAAGTGCACTATGCAATACAAAAGGCTAATGATCAAATGTGAAGACAAAGAACAAACACTAGAAAGTCCTGGTATTTGCATGTTTAGAACACATCTAATCCCACCAAAAATTAAAGCAGCAGGAACACAAGAGAACTGAAAAATTAAAAATAGACATTGGAACCAGCCTATCACTACCTTGACAGTCAGTATGAAAAAAACATTTTACATAACATGGGGGGAAAAAAACATTTTACATAACATGGGGGTCCCTAATACATAACTACGGTCTAGAAGTGTACACATAAACAATACACCCATAATGATAAATGGGCTGACTGGTGAAAGGAATATGGGAAAAGGGGAAATGGAATTAGGACACAACTAAAATACCTAATAACTAAGCATAATGCGACATTGGTCAGGGGCGGAACAACAAAAGAAAAATCTATAGGAAGAACAAGAGTGTGCTTGGGTGCCTCAGGCATGTAACACAGCACCAAGAGAACGGGGAATACACAAAAGACCAAAGTTACACACATTTTCTCTCTTCAGGGAGAGGAAAAATGAAACCTGGCTTCCTTTCAAGGGACAAAGCCATATGCTATTTGGGAACCAAAACATGATTAAATAATGCAATATAAAAATTAGGTCACCGTGAGTCACAGATCTATAATTCTATCCTTAGGTCCAATCAAGGATACATAACAATTTAGGGCTGCCTATTCCTTTAAGGGAATGTGCAGTACGTAACATCAGGTGATACACTTTGAACCTGTTATATTTGTTTAGTTTTTTATTTTCAATACAGCCAAATGTATAGCCAAAGGTAGGCATGCACTGATAAAAAGTGCTGCCATCCTTCCTCACAGTATGCAAACCATATCTGTGAAATTTATCATTATACCAAATTCATCCAATAATTATGTAGTGGTATATATCGTCATACAGACCACTTCAGAACACAGGAGAACTTGTGATGGTAAAAACATACAAAAAAAATGCAGCACCATGGCATGTGTTTTTATGCACTTTAAACCTGCAGCCAAAAACCCAATATTTGGGCCTGTCTAAATTGTCAGGTCCAAACTCCATACAAACTCTACACCCTCATTTTGACATTGAGCACAACGCAGTTGTCGGTCTATTGTCAAATATAATATGTCATGACAGCTGTAAATACCTCAAACAGAAACATGTACATTTTTTTCTGTTAAAGAAATGACGCAAAAACACATCTTTTGTCAATTAGCCAAACTCACGTGTCTTCCTTTCTTAAGAACAATCCATGAAAAATCTGTTGGCAAAAACAGAAAAATACACAACACAAAACCATTGTACCATACACAAAAAATAACTGTTTATTACTTAACTGTTAATGAGCAAATCTGTATTGAACGTAGGCCTGTAACCTATAACCTTCAAAATTGTGTGAAAAAGGCTGCATGTTATTTTTATCCAACACTGGATGCATCATTTCGTTTTCTGTAAAATAAACGCAGCTAGCAAACATTATTTCCCTTAACCTGGAAACACAATGTAGCATTTAACATGATGTTTAAAGAAACCTCTTTTCATTTCCCCGTTTAAATCAAGGTCCTTCATGTTACCACGTGAAACCAGAAACCTCACTTTTAGCAGCCCGTGCAGAGAGGTCATTCTGCATTCCTTGGAAACAAAGGCCTAATTAAAAGGCTGTAAAAGGCAACACATGAGGGGCCTTCTCCATAATTTATGGGGAAACACTTAAAAGAGAACATCTCAGCGAGCGCGCTGAGCCAGCTGTTGCAGATTCTCCCAGCCCCCAGCTTCTGCCACAGTGGAGCTGACAAATCCAGTAGGCTGGATCTAATCAACAATAATCCAAGCTATTTAAAAAAATAATTTCTCTTTTTAGGCGCTAAAATGATCACTATTCCCATATTATTAGACTACATTCACTGTCAATTTGGCTCAAAAGCTAAAGACACACAGACCAGTTTTTTAGAGTAATTTACTTGTTGCAATCCTATGGCACACACTGCATCAGTGTTAAATAAGCAAACTGTCCGTAGGCCTATCTTGAAAGTAGAACCTCCAATCCTGATAGTAAAACAAGCCTGCGTACTGGCACATTAACCCACTGAAGCACAAGAAAGCACAACCTTATATCAAAACCTAAATGCATGCATTTGCTTAAGACTGAGACACTTTAAGGAAAGCAAAAATGCAGTTTAAACAGTGAATTTACTCAAAATCGACTTTCTGATTTTGGGCATTACAAAATGAATATTTTACAATTTTCTTGCAGAATATGTATTACTAGAAAGTCTATTACATAATCCATGAGTTAGGTATGTTAAAATAATAATTTATACGTTATAAAAATGAGCTTGCTTGCGCCTATGGCAAGCGAATTTATACACATGGATTCTTGTCATTTAAGTGATGCAACATAACGCAAATCACATTTTAATGCTAAGAGGTCATAGCATGAGTGTTACGCTTTATGAATATTAAAAAACGATTTTGGTAGCACTAATTGTTATGAATTATTTTTCCATAATTAATAATTTTTGTCTTCTAATAAAACCCAATTACTTCTGTTTGTGATTGTTTTACATATAAGAGCCCGCTACATCCCTTGCCTCTTATTGAGATGCATTAACTCACAAACCTGAGTGCATATGCCTAATTTAAAAAAGCGTCAAATTCTGCGTCACTTTTGGGGCCTCTGTCATGTAAAAGGGCCGTCATGCAAAATTCCACCCGTGTTGAACTGCAAAAAAATTGCTGGCTGAAGAAACATACCTATGCAAATATATTGCAGCTAAAACGTTTCGCCTGTGAACATTTAATACAGTGCATTTAAGTGAAAACGCTGTAAATGCATTTATTTCTGCAAAAACATGCAATTTCGTTTTTGGCTGGGGCCTTATTTATATCCATTAAATGTGAACCACACACATTGTGCTCATCTCAGACATAAACAGAAAGTGTTGAAAACAATTAGGACACACAATGCAGCGCTCTCCAACCATTTCTTGTAAATCGCGTCGTCGCAATGTACAACAAAACTCACAAACAAAATAGACATGTAAACACACATTTTAACCACGCATTCAAACACACATTTAAACCCACAAATCAACACTCAGAACGAAAACAGGACAGTCCGGACTATACGTAGCTGTAAGTCATATTTACAAGAAACACTGCTCAACAGTGTAAAAACCAAAAATACGCTCAATTCACTAGCTGCAGCTGGCAGAACACCAAAAATCGTTCTGCATATCCATTCATAAAATTATACAGAGTAAAGCATCCTTATTATGTATTATGACATATTTTAATTCCCTGCCGATACAAAATCACCAAGGAAGAAATATGTTTGTAAATCTAACCTATTTAGATAAACCGGCTAATTCAAACGTATACAAAGTTGGCCAATACAAAGCTTCAAATTCGCTAAGATCAGGCATCTTATAGCTCACTAATCCAGCATCAAACTTCAAGGGTTACGGGATTTACCAAGTCCCTGCAAAGAACAAATACCCTCGGTTTTTGGCGTCTGCAGGCGTCAAATAACACAACAAAGAATCAAGTACTAAGAACCACAAATGCAATGGAACCATGCAACAACAAAAACGCTAGCAAAGTGTCACCGACAAAAACACTAGCAAAGCGTCAACAACAAAAACACTCGCAAAGGTGCATACGACAAAAGCACCAGCAAAGTGTCAACTACTAAGGACTCTGGGAGCGACCCACTTAAATACTTATCACAGCTGTATCAAAGAAATAGATGTCCAAATTCTAACTGCCAATTTCTAACTGCACTAACAGTCTCTTTAAAAAAACTTGCGCCAAAAAGGGTTGCTCAGTCAGGAGTGACATCTTTTGGAGAGTTTTAAGTCAGAAAAATCAAAAATATGCCAGGCCGCAAAGACAGAGAATCCCCCAGAACCTCCGTGCACAGAGTACCTCTTTTAGAAGATTCCTGTCTTGCCTTCCCCAGCATAATTCTTTTCTCTGAAAAATCTCTCTTCCAGGTAGTCACTTCCATGATGATGCCCGAGTTGGTTGCGCCAAACTGAAGAACCAAATATTTACAATACTCCTTCTCAGGGGTCTTACCAATAAGTAGTCCATTCAAGAGTGGCAAAGAAATCAACACAGAATCTGAAATATGAAAAGACATCTTTATTATCATTAATTGTGAGGCTCCGTCGCCCAGCCACTCTTAAAGCAACTGGATGAGAGAGTCTGCCTGCATGGCCTTCGCACAGGCCTTTTATACAGAAAATTGTGCTCTAGGCACACACATTCCTTATTATTATTAGTCACTCCCAGGACGTGCACACAAAGCACCACTTTCAGGATAAGTCCAGGCTAAGAAAAGAATTGCACACATGCTTGGTTTCCTGTTCCATCAGGCCGGACAAACCCACCATAAAACCTTCAACCAGATCGATGAACATGTCTTAAAGGAAAGGCAGCAACAGATGGGACGCAGATATAAGCGGTGGGAATGGTGCCATAAAAGGTCGGACATGTCCTGCTCTTTGAACTTTATTGCACCAGCTGCTGAACAAGGAACTGGCTTGGGAGGTTAGCCTCGAGCAACAGGGTCAGCTGTCGTCAGGTCATGCAGAAGTCAGCACAAACCCATGCTAAGGTTATGTCCTTTAAATGCTTGCTCTGCCATGGGGAAAGCCTACTGTAAGGGCAACGAAATAACATGGCTGCTATTTACAAGATGAAACCCAAGTGTTCAATGCAAAACCTTCAAATGCACAGTGAATCCATTGGTGTAACATGATGAAAATACTCATGAATAACGCATTCGCCATTTGCGGTTCACTGATACCAAATTCATAACAGAATCATGACATTTAAAACACAGGTTCAGAACGCCAAGAACCACAACCCTCAGGAGGACACTAACCTGGAGATTATTTCTATTCCTTCTTCCCTCTTGGCGGATCTTCAAGGCATGTTGCTGGACTATAGGGGGAGATTCTCCCAGCGCCCTCCTCCACTTCCTTTGACCTTCCCAGATAGTATCACAGCCGCAAGTCACCAGTCCAGTTATACCTCCGGTGGTTCCAGAGGTGCAGGTTGATTCCTTGGACGAGGATCACGGCGATATCAGCAGGCCCGGACCAGTGTGTAGAGCAGGATGATTGTGATACCGGACCCAGCTTCTCCGACACCGGATACGGCTGATTCTCCCCCGGCAGACATTGGGGGGTTTCACAAATTGATGGAGAGAGCCTCAAGCAGATTTGAACTACCCATGCCTGCAGTTCAATCTGAGTGTTTTCTTTATGATTTTAAAGAACCTTATAGGAAGACGGTTCGTTCCATTCCTATTTTTCAGCTACGTCTGGGATGAGGGTATAAAGGCAATGAAGAATCTGGCTACTGTCATTCCAGTCTTGCCGCTTCTGGAGAAAAAAAATACAAGGCCCCTGACGACAGTCCAGCATCCTTAACAGAATGCCGCTGCAAGGCTCCTAGGGCGAATTACTAAATACCAATCGGTCTCACCAACTCTAAGGCGACTTCACTGGCTCCCAGTGAAAAAGAGGATAAAGTTCAAGGCACTATGTTTGACATACAAGGCCTTACATAATGTCGGACCAGTGTTTTTCACTCAAAATTTAATTCTCTACTGCCCATCTAGAACACTGCGCTCCTCCAATTCTTCTGATCTGGCGGTCCCCCGAACCAAAACTGTCAATTGGGGTGATAGGCGGTTCTTAGTAGCTGCACCGAAATTGTGGAATACACTTCCATATTCAATTAAGGCCAGCACCTCTCTCAGGTCCTTTCGAAAAAATCTTAAAACCTGGCTTTTTAACCTCTGATCCTTTTTAACCTTCGTATTTTCTGTCTCCCTGGGTTAACACAGCAGTTCTTTAGCGCCGAGATGCCCTCGGGCCTTCGTTCGCGCTTTATAAATGTTTCAAATAAATAAATGTTTCAAATAAATTAACAGGTCAACCGAAGCCGGATTCAGTGATATCCCAGGCGGCTCAGGGAAAATCACGCAACCCTTCTGTGCCCCTTACTATTACTCCTGATCAGGAAGACAGACGCCTGGGTAATGCTGGGAAAAGATTTTTCTCTATGGCAAGTCTTTTGATTAGAGAGGCAAATTCGTTGGCGATACTTGGCAGGTATGATCGTCAGATGTGGTGTGACCTCTCACCATATCTAGACCAACTGCCTCAGGAGTCAAAGGTGGAAGCAAAAAAAATCTTGAAGGAGGTAGAGGTTACATCAGCTGAGATTATCGACTGCGCAATGGACATTGCCACAACGGCTTTCCGCTCGCTAGCAGGCACAGCTGTTCTTCGTCGCCAAGGCTGGCCAAGGGCAACATGGTTCTGGCCGGAGGCCAAAACGAAATCCTGGACCTTCCGCTTGATGGGAAGGCATTGTTTGGTAAACATATTGATGATGCCTTCCAAGACATCAAAAAGGATACGGAGACAGCAAGATCCTTGGGAACCCTACAATATCGAAAGGTTCTTTTCCATGGAGCCAGAGGAAGAAGTACTACAACCTACAGGGGCTCATACCAGCAGCAACAATATCCTATTGCCTCAGTCTTATCATCAATCTTACCATCAAAGACAAGGCCAGACCTCTTCTTTCTCTATGTCTAACTCTAGAGTGAAACAGAATCACCAGGGGCGTGACACCACTAAGTGACAATAGCGGTGTACTGGCTCTTCCTGCTGTACCCCCCTCCCCGACAACATCTGTGGGGGGGCAGGGCATCTTCATACCTCCACAACTGGCAACGGATAACATCAGACCGTTGGGTACTCAACATCATTCAATGTGGCCATATGCTGGCGTTTGTTCATCTTCCACCTTCCAAGCCTCCGGCCGCCATGCCTTCGAAACATCTGCGTCTTCTGCGGCTCGAAGTTCATCAGATGCTCCTCAAGAGAGCTGTAGAGCCGATCTCCTTTTCTCAGAAGGGAGAGGATTTCTACTCCAGATTTTTTCTGGTCAAGAAGACGCTAGAGAAGTGGCTTCCCATTTTAGATCTTAGGGAGCTGAACGCCTATCTCCTAAGACAATCCTTTTGGATTGTGTCTCTCCAAGACATTTTATGTCTCCTCAACCCTGGGGACTTTATGGCCACTCTTGATCTCGAGGATGTGTATTTTCATCCAGCCCACAGGAGGTTTCTACGGTTTACAGTAGCCAAGAGCCACTTCCAGTTCAAGGTTCTACCTTTTGGACTTCGGTCTGCTCGGAGGATCTTTACCAAAGTGCTGGTGCCGGTGGCAGCCTTCCTCAGGAAGCAGCATTTTCAGATCTTCCCTTCCCTTACCTAGACGATTGGTTGCTGAAGGCCCCGACCAGACGTGCAGTGGAAGAAACAGTCGATGCATGCACACGTCTGTTCAGTAATCTGGGCCTGACTCTCAACAGGGAGTAGTCATCTCTCTGTCCGTCCATGGAAGCGGGATTCCTAGAGGCCATCCTGCACACTTCTCTCAACAAGGCTTCTCCATCCCTCGAAAGGCAAGAGAAACTGATGTCCATGGCTCAGCTGTTGCGAGGAAAAAAGCATCTTTCAGTTTGCCGTTACAAATCCCTACTAGGAACAATTTCCTCTTCCATTCCTTTAATACCTCATTGCAGGTTGCGGATGCGTTCACTTCAGAAGCAGCTCGACCTGCAATGGCGACAAGTAGACGGTTCCTTTGACGACAAGGTGGTGATCACTCCTATGAAAAAGGCCGCTTTGTGGTAGACGAAGGAAGAAAATATATCCCAAAGTCTATTCTTCGTAATCAATCCAGCTCCTCAGATAGTGACTACAGATGCCTCGCTGGAAGGCTGGGGCGCGGTGCTACAGGACTTGCATGTAAGCGGACATTGGTTGCTACAGCACCGCCTTCTCCATATCAATCTCCTGGAAATCAGGGCGATTCGTCTGGCACTACGGGCCTATCTTCCACAGCTGCAGGAAAAGGCGGACACCACCACGGCCATGCACAATATAAACAAAGAAGGGGGTACCAGATCTCGTCCGTTGTCACAGGAAGCCCAGAAGATTTGGAAATGGGCTATCCTTCACAGGATATCACTGAAGGCGGAACATCTTCCAGGAGTACTAAACGAAAAGGCGGACATGCTCAGCAGGCTGTCGTCAGTCAGACACAAATGGGAACTGAACCAGACTGTCTTGGAGGAAATTTTTCACCTGTGGGGCAGACCCTCAATAAACCTCTTTGCCACCTGGAGAACAAAAAATGCCAGTTTTACGCCAGCAAGCTACACCATCACGGATCCCTGGGGAATGCGCTTTCGATAGCCTGGTCAGGCGCATTTGTATATGCTTTTCCCCCCATTCCGTTGATACCCAGAATAATCAGGAAGATCAAAACGGAGCCGTGCAGATTGGTCCTAATAGCTCCAGCTTAGCCGAAGCAGTTCTGGTTCACGGAACTTCACCTGCTCTCCCTGGACCCTCCATGGCTGCTATGGAAGGTTCCAGACCTTCTCACGATGTCCTAGGGCCAGGTCTCGCATCCGGACCCTCGCTCCTTGCACCTGTCAGCATGGCTCCTGAGCAGCGAGAGTTTCTTGGGCTAGATCTCTCGGAGGAGATTAAGGAGGTTCTCTCTCAGGCAAGAGCTCCTTCTGCTAACAAGACATACTGTTTAAAATGGAAGAGATTCTGTATCTGGTGTCAGCAGGAGGGTTTCGACCCTTTTTCATCTCAACCTCACCAAGTTCTTCCATATTTCCTGTCTTTGGCTAAAGCGGGGGCTGGCTCATTCATCCGTAAAGGTTCATTTGGCCGCAGTTTCTCGCTATGGACGCACTGCATCTGGACCTTCTCTCTGGTCAGCCAGGATTGTCAAGCAGTTTCTCATGGGCCTCTTTAGAGTCTTTCCTCCAGTGAGGCCTCCGCTGCCTATGTGGCATTTGAATTTAGTTCTCACCCAGCTGATGAAGCAGCCCCTTTGAACTGATTCATCGAGCAGATCTGAAAGTCCTCTCTTGGAAGGTGGCGCTTCTCCTAGCACTCACTTCTGCAATAAGAATGGGTGAGTAACAGGCTCTGATGATCCAGGAACCCTTCCTTCAATTCAAGAAAAATACAGTGATTCTAAGGACTAATCCAAGGTTCATACCTAAGGTGCCTTCGGACTTTCATTTAAATGAGCCGGCGATTCTTAAGGCTTTCTTCCCTCAGCCCTCTAAGCCGGCAGAAAGAGCACTCCATGCTCTGGATGTGCAGAGATGTTTGAAGTTCTATCTGGACCTGGTAAAGAATTCTGAAAACCTTCTTAACTGTTTGTTTCGTTTAGCGCTCCCCGCAAGGTTTTGCCCCTGTCCAAGCAGGGGATTGCTCGGTGGGTAGCCAGTGCTATACGTTTTTGTCATTCAGCAGTGGGCAAACCCCTGGAGGGTAGAGTCCGAGCACATTCTGCAAGGTCCATGGCTTCTTCTACGGCCCTCTTTCCTGGGGTCCAGATCAATGATATCTGCAGGGCTGCAACTTGGAGCAGCACGCACACCTTCACAAGACATTACTGCCTGGAGGCCTCGACACAGGAAGACACGGCTGTAGGCCAGGCAGTCCTGAGAAACCTCTTCCACTGAGTGGTGAGATTTCCTTTTCTTCCTTCCCTCCTTCCTTTCTTTCTTGTTAATGGCACATTTAGATTTTGGGTTTTTGTGTATTTGCTATTTATTATTAATGTTATTGCACTGTTTTTTAGTGTTCTTTTGCTTGATGCATTGTTTAAAAAAAAGAGAAGAGGGAGAAACAACAATGAGAGAGCAAAATGTGCTTCTGACTGCTAGATACTCTGATACAAACTATGGGAATCTATGAAAGTTCCAATACTGGAGTAAGAAAACAAGTTACTTACCTGTAACTTTGGTTCTCCAGTATTGGTAACTTTCATAGATTCCCATGCGCCCTCCCTCCTCTCCAGGGAAAGCTCAGCCTTCAGCAGGTTTTGTTATACTGTTACATAACGGCTACGAAAATCTGAGGCTCTCTCAGGATGATTTTATGGGGTGAGGCTAATCTGATTGGTTGTTGCATTATTTTGGTCTCTTTTACAAAAAGAGATGGATATGCTGCAAAATGAGATGAGGCCTAGGCCTTTTTTTTCTCTTTTGTACCTACTGCAATGTTATATTTACAGAGACTCCCATTCAGACGACGGGTAATGATACAAGCTATGGGAATCAATGAAAGTTATACTGCAAACAAAAGTAGAGAGTAAAGGGATTTTATCCACCTTGGTGGACGGAAGGGTACTCCTAATCCCCTGGGTAGGAAGCTATATAACAAAAAGAGGAGTATCACCATAGATAAGGCTAGAGAGCGATATCGGTGGGATGGAATTCTAATGAAAAAAGAAGTCCTTCTTTGTTTTTAATAAACCCCTCACTCACTGACCTGGTCGGTGACATGCTTCATCATCGGGGCCACCTTGACAGCCGAGTGCCATCAAGGTGTGCTGCAACACCTGGGATACAGTGGAGCGGGTATGTGAGTGATGAATGTAAAGAAAAAAGTCAGTGAGTTAAAACTTGTCCTGGTATGGCTTATACAATATTTTATTCTAAGACTACTGGACAAAAGTAAAAACAGTGTGTCTCGATACAGTGATGGTTTTATTCTGACCAAATGTATCTGTGAGGTATGTGTGAGGTCAATGAAAGTTACCAATACAGGAGAACCAAAGGTACAGGTAAGTAACTTGTTTTCTTCTAATGAGGCCTGATTTTTTTTCACTTTTTAATCAATAGAGCTGAGCATTTCTTTTTTTCAATGTAAAAAATTCCGTTTTGCATAATTCTGGTCTTGTAATTGTGTTGCATTGTACCTCTAATTCACCACCCCCTGATGCTAAAGCGAACCCCTCTGCCTGCCTTTAGTTTAAAATGTGATCAGTTAGTGACTTTTACGATATGTTCCTGTGCGTTACCTGTTGCAGCATGATTTGGGTTTCATCTCTGAAAGGAAGAGCTTTTAAAGCCCCTCCCCTTACTTACGTATAACGAGGATAAGCACTAAATTGCAAGGAAGCTCATATGGTCAGACAGCTTAGGTGCTAGGGAAGAAATGGCTAACTGTATGCTGGAAACACAGGTTTGTTCTGCTATTCACAACTGTGAACAGTCAGTTTGTAGCCTCAGCTGTTTGTTTCCAGACACTAGTGAGTTCTCTACAGCACTGTACATTGTGGAAAGATGCACACCATTCACTTGCCATTATGTAGGCAGTTTCCCAGCACTATGTACTCCTGTGGATAAGGCACCTATGAAAACTGCCCTATTCTCACGTGTTGATCCAGTTTTGTCTGCAGTGCTTCTTTGTCCTCTAGTTACTTTTACTTGTTACGGCTACTTGTCACATGCCCTTGCCCATTCACTGGCAGTGTTCATGCCCCCTAAAGGTTCTCTCTTTCCCCAATGCTTCCCATGGCTTTGTAACCATCACTTTTCACATTTCTGCCCCCTGGAATTTTACTCCGTGCGCAGAATAAAAATACAATGTTCTCACTGCTTAAGACATTCGACTGGATAATGGCTGAAACATTGCATTTCTGAGACTTGGCTCCTTGCACAGGACCAGCCATGTGCACCACTTGACACCCGATCTGTAAGCCAGCTATGGCGTCACCTAGTTGTCCTAGGGAGGTGAACCAATCCGATCGCAGAACCATGGCCTCCATTTTGGGTGACTAGCCGAATGGTGGCATTGGCTTAGATAGTTTATATTGAAACTAGTTGTCATCGAAATTTGAGAGACCTCCTTTTTTCATGTAAAATATACAGCCATGATATGCTCCTTTTTACACAATAAATTTGACAGTGAGCCGTGCAACCAGGTGGATTCTGTTTTTCCATTTCCTGTTTCCCTGTATGTTTGTAGTCCGTTTCCTGCTGGTTTATCTCGGTTATTCTTTTCCCACTTGCCCATTTTACGCCCTTCTCTTTTCTCTACTTTCACTTTTTGCCTTGTTTACCTCACTGGTAGTTTTGCAGCTCTGTCTCCCACTCCACATCTGTTACTGATTTACCCTACTGTTAAGGTTGCACCTTAGTCTTTTTTCCTTTTTTTCTCCATGTGGTATTTTTTTAATTCTTTACGCCGCCTTAATTTATACTGTGAATTTTCTCTTGAAATTGAATTACAGAATCTTTTAACTGGTTTGTTTCTGCTTACTCGATGATTACATGTAAACAGTTGTTTTTCTGGGTAAGTAGGGACCTTTTGGCACGGTGTACATGCATTATGGGCTTCAAATGTTTACACACTGACTGAGCTCCTCGTCACAGGACACGCCAAGCATAAGTTCAGTCTTTACATCATTGTTTCGCATGTAAGTGGCGAGCGCTGATGATAGAATTAAACTTGGTTTTGCAATCAACAAACTTTTGTTTCTCCCTCCTTTTGATTGACCGGAACCAGATGCCGCGTTGCTGATGGGGCACAGGGTCAGTGACCGGCTGCCTGCCTTCTCGGAGAACCATTCCCTCAGCAAATATCCCGGTTTGATCATCTTCCATTTCTGGGTTTTTCTTCCCCTTCTCTCTTATTTTAATTTTCCGTCAGTCTTTTTCACTAAAATTCACCTTCCTTTCCAATTTCTTACTACTTGTTTCACAATAAAACACCTAATCCACAGTAGTTGAAGGGAGGTGTGGGCACCTGTTACTAACGCCTGATACTGAGTCTGACGTGAATAAGAAGTCTGGTGTGCTCTACATCACTTTCCGTGCCTTTATGTGGTGGACTTTTTTGTTAGTGGTATAACAGTGTATGTAGATACACGTTGCATTGTTTTAGTTGTGCATTGGTTTACATATGAGCAGTTAGACTGCAAACGCTGCTCTGATGGTGTCTGATTTTAATGTATTTTTCGGATCGACAGATACGCTCAGAGGTTGTAGCAGTGACATCTTGCTCTCTTGACACTAAAAGAAGTTCATAATGCAGCAGTAGGGTCGTTCCAGCAGAAGGTGAAGTGCGGGGCTGCGAGATGGCGCCATGTCACCAGGACACCTTTAGTTGAAAACAGTAATTGTTGAAAGGAAATCCCAGAACTGGAAGTGTTTTGTTCTGGGGGTATGGGGCAATTTTATAATTGTGACCTAATGCATCTAACCATGGACCTCTGGTGAAGTGTTACCTAAAAACACAGTCGCTTGGTAGAGTACTTTAAATATGATATAGCCACAGAATCTACCAAGTCAATAAACATCAGTAGAGCAGGGAAGGTCAAGAAGAGATCCAAACGTTCCGGTTGAAAAGCATGGTCATACGCCTTCATCAGCCGCGACAAAGAGCTAGTTGCTTCTTGCTGCGTGGTTAGTTTACAGGAGGATACAGAAAACATTACCTTTTTCTATGTGAGGCAAATGGCGCAGAGAAATGTTACCTGTTGCCTAATTCTTCTCAATGCAGGTGTGTTGGTAAGTGTCTCCTCTGGTTGGTCTGCAACCTCTGCTCACTGCACTAGGTTGGTGTGAGCCCCGTCACGTGTGGCTCATCTTTTTTTCTGGCTGGTTGATAAACCCAGCTACTCAGCAGGGTTGCCTTCATTCCACATCTCTTTTATGAGGCATCACATTCTGGGAAATACTGATATGCCACTGGAACAAGGCTGTTGGGCATCAAGCTCTCTGGGCTGTATTATTAGGTTAAACCTTCAGCATCCTGTTGGTCCTGTGGCACATATTTCTGGGAACATTTTTATTCAGCAGGCACTCATTGAGGGGAAAACATCTGATGCTAACTTGAGTCTGCAGCACCAGGAAGACCTTTCCCAGAAGCAAAATAATTATACTGGTGCAAAAAACACTAACAGCAGATGCCCTCTGTCCAGGTGATGATAGTTTGACTAGATACCTCCAGGGCTGCCTCTTTGCAACTGCCTTCGATGTCGCATCTCGTAGGGTGAATTCATCCTCTGGTTACCTCCCTCAACAGTCAGGCATACTGGTTGCACCTAGCATTAGTGTACTTGTAGACGTTCCACTTTTTACCTGTCTACTCCTACTGATGTTCATGCATCAGAGACTCCCTCTGGCATCCTGCTGCACGAAGACATGATGCCTGCTCCTCTCCTGAGCACAGACTGGCCACACATGCAGAAGACTTCCCAAAGCATGGAAGCCCATCAGTAGTACAGGAACTGTGAATTTGGGAACCTTAGTCCTCAAGCCGAACTCACCTAGAAGTTCTGGTGTGCCCTGATGGTTCTTTGCAGTCATGTCTTGCAAGTCAGATACCTTCTCCGATGTCATTCCTACGATATTTTGCCTCGTGTAGTGAATTTGCTAACATGGAGCTGGCGATAGCACTTCAGTAGCTCAAAAGTTGAAACCTTCTGGGCAGTGACTTTCAATCATTAATAGCATAAGTTTGATCTGCAGCTGTGTCTAACCCAAAGGTGACGACTCACTAGTACCTATTGGTCGGGAGGCTAAACATCCCAAACGTGTTGCATACTCGATGTTGAACCGCACATACTAGTTGTTTCAGACCATGAGGTTAAACTTCATGAGGATTTTCAATATCTTATTGATAAGTTGAATGATGAATCTAGCTCCTTGCAGCCCATGTGCCTCTGAGGGAATAAATAAAGCTTTGTCTTAGAACCTGCTATAATAGCTGTCGAAGGGAGTTCTTCACAATACATGTATTCATGTTACTTGATATTAAGAACTTATCAGTGGCATTTCATTGAAACCTGTTTTGTTTTAATCTTCAAAGCGAGGATTTAAGGTAGTTCACAGTGCGTTTCTGGACTTGTTGGTGCCCTTCATTAAGATAAGTCTCAAATCATAATTTTCCTCTGGTCTGAATCTCACTCTGCGTGGACAGTGACATTACCACGTTTGCCACACTAGTAGGCGGATGCTGAAGATAGCAGTATAACGATACAATCAGTACGAGATTTGCGTGAGCGGAATGTGAGGTTAAATTCCCCTTAATAGTTAACCTTGAAATTGATGTTGATGCTTCTAAGCTGGTTGTAGAAACCAGTGAGGTTAAACCTTGCATACTGTTTGCCAAGCCAGTGACCAAGAGGCTTGACACTTGCTGTCCTTAACAGTGTCATTGAAGCTCCCATACTGGTTGTGTTAGCCAATGAGGTTAAAACTTGCACACATTTTGTCTTGGGTAGTGAGAGTAAGCTAAGCTTCATGTATACTCTATCCTAGCCCGTGAGGCAAAACCTTAGGTTACTTGTCCTTGCAGAGATATTAAACCTTGCTAACTTGTTTTCGTAACCAGGCAGATGATCCGAAAACCAATGAGGCTGATTCAAAAACACAGACAACTGCCTGCTGTTAAGGATAAAGGTTCATTTAGCATTTGCCAAGAAATGAAAAATGTGTTTAACATTGGATCCCCTTTTGGGATGTTTACCTCCTTCCACATTTTTAACCATTATTTAAATGCAAATCTCTCTTTATTGTATTGCTCAAATTTAGTAATTTGCTATCATTTAAATTTAACTTCCATAAAGACCTGTACTCTCCACACAAACTGCATGCCTTCCTCCCAGCACCATATTTTCCAATTTATTCTGTTAGTAAATTGTTGCTGCTCACCACCATGTTCCCTATGGCAGGCTCTCTGCATCCCACTCCATCGATGTCTATCTGGAAAAGAGTGCCTGCCGGACGCTCACTGGGGTTCTCTTAGACATGGTCATCCTCAGGAGAGCACAGTTCATCCCACGTGATGTGACTGCAAAGAGCATGTGACAGGGAACGTAGTGGTATGTGGTAACTGACTGCCTACTACCTCAGAGGTAAGTATAACCACCTTTGCACCAAAAATCTTTGAAAAAAGTGTGCGTTGAAAAAGATTGGGAACACATTTTTTTGTGAGCTCCCATTTAAATAGTCAACTATGAGATACATTTAACCTCATTGATGCTGATGCCATTTCCCTGCTGTGCTGAGAAATCGTAAATCCCATTGTTCATGACGAGCTGGGCTCGTCATCAGTGTTTGAGGAGGCTACACCATGACGAGCCCAGCTCGTCATCAGCCTCGAAGGGGTTAAAGGGAATCTGTTTGACCTTTAAGATACCATGGACATATAGCTATCCCTTTAGCAACTAAAGCATCCCATTTAAATACTTTACTAAATGGCAGGACAGGGAGTACGATAATGTGTGTGGAAAATCACTGCACATTATCAGAGTAACCTGGCTATTATAGTATATGGCAGAGATGCCCACGTAGGTCCAGGACTGGTAGTCCACACTGTATTTTAGGAAATCCACTTAAGGTAAATTTGCATTCAACAAGCATCAATGGAGCACTTTTACTTGGTGGTTATCGTCAAACTCTGTTATGAATCTTCCTGCCTGGAACTACATTTGTCTCTCTGTGCCTGTGACATAACATTCTTAAGTATGCAGCACCTCGTTTTTAGCATTTACTGTGCCATTCATTGTGTATACCAAGCATCAGTACTTTCCACTTGAAAAGAAACCAGTGATCTCGGGACCAGCTGAGAGTGTGAGCGCGTGGGTATATCCTCAAAGAAACATTTCTTAGACGGACATCTCTCTACGGTATTACGTGTGTGTGTGTCTCATGTTTCTGTCTCTCTCATTCCAGCTCCTAACCTGTCCAGCGCGGTTCGCCATCGCATCGCGGAGCCGCAGCATGCCCTTGGATCTCAGAGGTTGGTAGAGAGTTATATGCCAGGGCAGAGCGAGCAGG
This sequence comes from Lissotriton vulgaris, assembly GCF_964263255.1. Lineage (NCBI taxonomy): Eukaryota > Metazoa > Chordata > Amphibia > Caudata > Salamandridae > Lissotriton > Lissotriton vulgaris. The sequence continues at coordinate 106,936,682 of NC_141696.1, forward strand.
GCTCGCCGGTCCATTACCGGCCGGCCAGAGTCTCCCTCCGACGAATGCGCAGCCTCTCTCATGGACAGTCTTTCAATTCAGACCTTCCGGGGATCACCCCATCAACTCCATCTTCCACCTCCGCTTCACCCTGTTCTTCTTCCTCCTCCTCTGCACCCTCTGCTCCAGCTTCTCATGCTCATCCTGTCTATTTTCATCACTCAACTACCTACTATTTGATGGACTCCATCCCTGACCTGCCCCCACCAGACGTCACCTCTGGAATCCCCACTCGCTCTCCGAGCATTGGGTACTACAGCATTTTCTTCTGTGTGGTGTCTCACATGCATCTCAAAAGCTTGCCACTAACATTTGTCTGTTAGTCTTCTTTGGTTTCCATTTTCCTTTCTGATCTTTGCTGCATAGAATATACTCACCCTTTCAGACATGACATCTGATGTCTATTAGGAGGCATGCTTTTAATAATGTGTGACCATATAATATATTTTTTATTGTGCTCTTGAAGTCTGCATTTCATGTTGTGTGAAGATAAACTGAATTTAATATTGTGTGATTACAGTCTGCATTTAATATAGTGTGATCATAGATTGCATTTAATATCATGCAATGCTAGGTTGCATTTAATATCGTGTGGTGGTAGACTGCATTTAATATTGTGTGAAAGTAGACTCCATTTAATATCTTATATAGTTGTAGCCTACATTTAATATTGCGTTTAATGATGTGCGATGGGATAAAACATTTAATACCGTAAGATGTTATGCTGCATTTAAATAGTATTATCACACCTAATGATTTGAACGCTTTGTAATAGGGAAAAAAGGTAGATATTTGCTTTGTGCTGGCATCAAGATTGATGAGCAAACTTTATCTACAAGATTTGCATGGCCATAGAACTCCAGCATTCATTATGTGTCTATGATTGGTTTCTCGTTACAAATAATGGGGTAACCCAAAAGTCAATAGGACCTGGGTGCAAAACGGGAATATAAGTATGGTCCGTAACCAATATTTTAAACAATAAATTAATTACAAAAACGGAACATGTATTCAGCATGACCTCAATGGAATTAGCGCCAAGACAATTAATTCATTGCTTATGCGTAGTTTATTTTCACAATTTAAGAGCACGTACGAGGTTGCAAGGAAAGAGAAAAGGTGGTGAATAGGAAGGTATAAATCAAAGAAGGACACAAAAATAACAATTGGATATTTCAACAGACTGGGACAACAATCCAGCCAAACAAGTCCTGTCCAATACACGTTTTATAAATTTACATGTAATCGGTAAACTCATTTTTCCAGTATTAGGGTCCAAACTGAAGCAGCTGGGGGTTCCAAGTCGCCTCAAGTGCTGCTCAGGGGGTTAAGTGCGATTCCAACATCATCTTAACATCACCATGGAAAAATCCTATGGTGCATGGAGCTTCGAATGCTCAGTCTTCCCTCGGGTGAAGAAGCTTCTTCACCCGAGAGAAGACGGTGAGCATGCTTCTCTTTGGATTTTTCCTGGGTAGCCACTCTGCCAATAGGAATAGGTTGCCCCCCTTCCTTGTCCTGAAGAAGACTCACCGCTGAGGTCGCAAACTACCCTCACAGCACGAGTCGAAACGTCGACACCTTTCCACCTTGTAGACCTGTACCGCCCTCTCCAGATTGATCTATGAAAATGCATTGTATGCAGGAGATATGAGTTTACAGATTACATGTACATTTATAAAAACGTGTATTGGACAGGCCTTGTTTGACTGGATTGTTGTCCCAGTCTGTTGAAATATCCTATTGTTATTTTTGTATCCTTCTTCGACTTATACCTTCCTATTCACCACCACTTTCCTACCTTTTCTCTTTCCATTCAACCTCGTACATGCTCTTAAATTGTGAAAATAAACTACGCATAAGCAATAAATTAATTGTCTTGGCGCTAATTCCATTGTGTTCATGCTGAATACATGTACTCTTTAAATTCTGAATGGAGTACACATGCTTTAAACACCTGTTTTTGATATAAATTATCAGTATTGTAGTTCTCACACAATACCGACTTCTTCCATTTTTGTAATGTATTTATTGTTTAAAATATTGGTTATGGACCACTCTTATTCTCCTATGATTGGTTTCTGCTACATGCCATTGTTGAATGTTTAACAAATTGCACAATTTAAAAAGAACTGCAAAAATATGAATGAAAGCAAGCGAAAGCCTATGCCTGCCTACTGCAACAGCCTCACTTTCCGCTGCTTTGGTTCCTGCATGATGTTTTGTTCTGAACTGGAACCTGCAGCTATCGCAGAATCCTCATTTACTGTTTAATTCGATATTTCAATTAAAGCTATAAAAATAGGTCAAGTGCCTAATTTACAACAATTAAAATGTTTGAGGCATATGTGCTGTAGATACACATGCTTTGCATACTCCTGGCATCTATTGTTTGGTTCAGATGCTTGTAAGTTGTTCTTCCTAGAAGTCTTTTGCAGTCATGAGGCAAGGTGACTCCTCCTTTCAGTGACAGTGCGCATGGGCATCGACTCCATTGTTACTTGTTTTCTTTCCACTATCGGTTTCGTACGTGGTTTGGTGTGCTCCGGTCCGAAACCATACGTCGGGATCCCTTCCATTCACAACCCACAGTACCCTAGTCGGTATAGTTTTGAACGCCTTTTCCCATCCTCCGTGTGTCGACAATCAGAAAACTATCACAATTGGTTAGACAAAACTCCAACCGTGGTCTTCAGTCCTAGCTTGTTTCTTTCACTTCCACTCGAGAGACCAACATAGAGTAAATATGCAGATGGAATGGACTGTTTCAATTCTGCCCTTGCTGTCATTCCAGATCTCCACGCACTGACCTTCACAAAGTCTGTAACTTGTCCCTGTCTCCGGAGCACAAGGAAGAAGATTGTGATGCCTGTAGCTCATGCCGCTCGAAGACCGTCTGGGACCGCCGGGCTCGACGGAAAGAAATGCAGTGACAAAACATCAAAAAGAAATCTGTTATATTCGGAGAAAATAGTGAATAGGAAGAAATAGTAGCGTTGGCATTGGCGGAAGAAGAGGCCTTCTCCGTCCAAGATTCAGATTCCGAGCTGGAACTAGAACTGGAGTTTCAGGATGTTCTAGCCAGTCAAGGTATTGTGAGTACCAACGCCCCTTTACCCACAAAACCATCTTCCATTAAACATAAGGCTTCCGGGCCACCACTGCCATACGGCCATGGTAGGCACTGAAAATATGCTTCTAACGCCCGACCTCCGGCTCAGCACTGAAAGCACATGTCAAGCCTTCCTGCCCAGGCTCGAGTTGAGATAAAACAACTTTGGCACCTGTAGCTTCTGCCCCGAAAGACAAATCCAGCTGGGTACCGAAAATGTTGGCACGAAAATAGAAAGATATTCTTCGACAGCCTCTAGAGCCAATTTTGGAAACCATGCTACAAAAGCTGGACCCAAAACGGAAAAAAACTGTATTTAAATCCATACACTGGACATGTTACAGTAAAACCAGTGATACCATCCTCCAAAAAAAGATAGACACTGGATATAAAATCCCTCTTTAAAAAAGAGAAAATGGCTAATAGCCCTCTTCACCCTTTTTCTCCTACCCCTCCACCAGTACCAATTGTACCACGATCAGACCTTCTAGACATCACTCCAGAGGGCTCCCCACGTGCAGATCCTGATACAGGGGATGAGGTTGACACTTATGGACAACCACCACCAGATCCATGAGATGATAGCAATATAGATCCTTCTACAGATCTACCCAGATCTGTGCACTGTTAAACCTCCCTGATGACAACACATCATACCAGGAGTTAATTGCAAGGACAGCTATATACCATGGAGTTACTTTACACAAGGAATCTTTAGAAGATTTCTTATTTAAAACATTAGGGACCACTCATAGGACAACACAATCATTACCAATGTTAAAAAGTATGATGAGGCATGCTGAGGACATTTGTAAGGATCCAGTGAGGGTGGATAAAAAATATATACCCCCACTATCTGACCCAATTTTTATTTAGGTCCTGCTTCCTTTGGATTCCTTGCTTGTCTTCAATGCTTGTAAAAGATAAAATTGACAAACTACAGGGGATGCACCACCTCTGGACAAATAGTCCAAACTAATAGATGCCTCGGGTAAAAGAGTGGCTCCACAATCTGCCAACCACTAGCGTATAGCCAGTACACTCATTCTTTTGGCTAGACATGACGGGCCCACTGAAACGAAATGGAAGACTTACTCCAATATCTCCCAGACGAGCGCAGAAAAGGAGGGCAGGAACTAGTACAGGAGCAAAACTAATTTCCAATTCCTCTATTGGTGGTGTGTGAGATGCTGAAGGATAATGCAGCCAGAGGAGTTAACACTAGTATTCTCCTCAGAAGACACACATGGTTACAAATCTCTGGGTTTAAACCAGAAGTACTACAAACAACACTAAATGCCCATTTCTTTTTGGTCCTCAAGTGGATGAATCACTTGAAAAAATGAAGTAAGATACAGAAGTAGCAAAATCTATGGGGGCACTACAGTCACTATCTAACAGAGGCTCTTTTTGCTACTCGTTTTATAGGGAGGCTCAAAAAATACCTTCACAAATGCAAACACATCTTACTATAAACCACAAAACCAATCCTCCCTTTCTAGAGGATTTTACAAAGGCGGTTACAGAGGGAACAATTTTAAAGGCAGAGGTAGAGGTACCCCAAGACGTACCTCTCCATCTCCCAACAAACAGTGACTTCCTAACAATTCCCCCGATTATCATACACCTGTCAGGGGAAGACTTCATCAATTTTTTTCCCATTTGGCAGTTAATCATCAGACAAATAGATGATGGACATTATCTAGCGGCCAAAAGGTGGAATACCTTGCCGCTGAATCGGAGATCAGAAACCACGGAAAGGTTTTTACAAAAGGGACTTAAAACCTTGCTTTTCCCTACTCCAATATGGACTGTTTAGTCTACCTCATTCTAGAGTCCCATTTATCTTAGCTTCTGGCTTAGTGCTGTCTCCCCTTTCATCCCTTTTTCTGATGGGGGTTAAAATCCTGGAGCGGGGACCCACCATTTGGTGTAACCAGGTGCTTTATAAATGGTAATACATATACCCAACATGGTTATTGCCTGTACCTCACCAGCAATCCTCCCAATTTTCCTCCTCACATTCACAAACTCTCTAGAGCACCAACAACTGCTCAAACAAGATGTACTAGCTCTTCCAACAAAAGAAGCTATAGAATCAGTTCCAATGCAACACCAAGGGTCAGGGGTTATTCACTTTACTTCCTTATCCCAAAAAAAGATGGTTCTCATGACCAATATTAGATCTCAGGCCTCTGAACTTATACATGCTGTCAGAACACTTCCATATGGTCACACTTCAACAAGAGCTTCCCCTCTTGCACCAAAGCAACGTTGCCATATCTGGACGATTGGCTCATCAAAGCCAACACGCATCTCAAGTGTTTACAACACCCTCAAATTACAATAAATCTTCTTCATCAATGGAATTCTCAACCAATGTGGAAAAATCCCACCTTTAACCTACACAACTGCAACCCTATCTAGGAGCTATCCTAAATAGTCAAACAGGTTTAGCCTATCCCAATGCAACCTTAAATCAGAATCTTCAGACACTGCTACTACAATTCCAAAGCAACCAATATCGAACAGTAAAAACTTTTATGCAACTTTTAGGGATGATGGCATCATGCAATGCAAGATTGAACATGCGTCCTCAACATGAATGCTTAGCACACCAATGGAATCATTAACAGTGTCAACTAAAAAATCTAGTGTTGTTAGACTGCCGAACCTATCGCTCTCTGCAGTGGTGTAACACCCAAAACTTGTCAATAGGGCGGCCTTTTATCAACCCTGTTCCACGAGTCGTGCTCACAGCGTTGGGTGCCCATCTTCAACATCTAACAGTTCAGGATCTCTGGGACCAAATACAAAAGTCTCCGCATCAACTACCTAGAGCTTATAGCTGTTCACCTAGTGCTCAAATCATTTCTACCTCAGCTGATAGGGAGTTTTCTTAGTCCTGATAGACAATATGACCGCTATGTACAAAAATGGGTGGGGGTGGGGGGGGGTACACACTCTAAAGTTACCATGCCTCTCTCAGACCATTTGGCATTGGGCAATACATCACAAAATCCAATTTCTAGCAGAGCACCTTCCAGGGACAGACAACAAATTTGCAGACCTCCTCAGCAGGATGTGGCAACACGTCTACTAGTGGGAACTCCACTGCAAATTTCTCCTCCCATACTTCCACAAATGGGGGTTTCCAAAGGTACAACTTTTCGCAACAGCTGAGAACTCAAAATGCCAATACTTTGCCTCCAGGTTCCTACATCCTCGATCCAGAGGCAATGCCCAAATGGTTGAATTGGTCAGGGATAGTTGCTTACGCTTTTCTGCCTCTCCCTTTTCTTCCATTTCTGGTTCGAAGGTTCAGACAAACCTCCCTCACCCTTATTATAGTGGCTTCCACATAGGCCTGTCAACCATGGTTCACCACACTTCTAGAACGCTCAGTAGGTCCACATCCAAAGTTTCAACTCACCTCAGACCTTCCTACTCTGAACCATGGAAACATCAGACATCCAAACCCCAAAGGGCTCAATCAAGCGATTTGGCTCCTGAAGTCAGAGTTTGGATACCTACATTTATCACAAGATTGCCTGACAATTCCTAAAAAAGTATGAAATCCTACTACTGGAGCATGCTATGCAGCAAAATGGAAACAAGTTGGTTATATTGTAAAAACCAAACCATTGATCCATTATATGCTTCTATACAACAAATCGTTTGCTATCAATTGCATCTACAAGGTGCAGGCCTTGCCTACACATCCATATGTGTCCGCCTTGCAGCAGTAGCTGCATATCTTCAAAATAGACTTCTCTTTATTCAAAGTTCCAATGATTAAGCCTTTATGGAAGGACTTAAGAGTAATACCACCATTAGTGCTACCTGCATGGAACCTTAATATTGTTCTAACAAGACTTATTGTTCCACCTTTTAAACCATTGGACAATGGTCCACTGCAGTTCCATTCTTGGGAATTCGCTTTTTTGAATGCTATCACTTAACTAAGATGTGTCAGTGAGGTTCAGGCACTAACTTTAGAAGAACCAATGATCCAACTCCATAAAGATAGAATGGTTCTTCGAACTAACCGAAAGTTCCTTCCAAAAGTAGTCTCTGCTTTTCATATTAACCAATCAGTTGACTTGCCTGTTTTCTTTCCTCAACCTGATTCAGTCGCAGAAAAAGCACTACATACATTAGATTTCAAAAGAGCATTATTGTATTATATTGATTGAACAAAAGATTTTCGCAAAACTGTTTGTTGCCTTTGCTCCTCCTGATACAGGAAAACCTAACTCTAAATCTGCTATTTGTAGATGGATTGTTAAATGTGTCCAAACATGCTATGTTAAAGCAAAAAGAACTTAATACTTCTTAGAGCATATTCTACTCGCAAAATATGAGCATCTACGGCATTTTTAGGTAACCTTCCTATAGCTGACATTTGCAAAGCAGCTACATGGTCTACACCACACTCATTTACTAAACATTATTGTGTGGATGTATTGGCACGTCAAGAAGCCAATGTAGGCCAAGCAGTGCAAAAACAAACTACTGCAACGCCCACTGGTTAGCCACCGCTTTTGGAAGGCACTGCTATATAGTCTATGCAAAGTATGTGCATCTACAGCACACATGCCTCGAACAGATTATTACTTACCCTGTAAGCATCTGTTCTTGGTGTGTAGAGCAGTAGATTCACAAGCGCCCGCCTTCATCCCCACACACCTATGGTCATTGCAGTCCTTATTATTTATATTATACATGTGTGTGTATATATACTATTCTACACTTTCTTACTCCATTCTCACCCTCTTGCGGGAAAACAGTATGCTAATGCAGTCGATGCCCATGCGCATTATCACCAAAAGGATGTCACCTTGCCTCATGTCTGGAAAATACTTCTTTGAAGAAAATTAACTTGCAAACATCCTGACCCAACTCCAGATGGCAGGAGTATGCAAAGCATGTGAATCGACAGGTCTACATGCCAAGAACAGATGCTAAGAGGGTAAGTAACATAATCCTTTTGGGGGGTTTGGAGTGCAGAGGGTCTGCAAGGTTAATGGCAGGTGTCCTCTGTTGTAATGAGGTTGTATGTTAGCTACATGCAGGTGAATGAGTTTAAGTATAAACAGTTAACACAAATAGGTTTAATCAGTCATCACGTTATTGAGGTCATAGTCAGGACTCATTGTTGGTGTTAGTTTTTAGATATATTTAATTAGTGGATATTTTAACTCCGTTTTAAATCACATACCTGTTATTTGTGGCTAGAAAAAGTAAAAATTAAAGAATGCACAGTGATACTCTCAAGTCATGATGTCGAATGTTGACTGCTCGATGCATGCATCGATATAGTCCCTGTGTTCCATAACACACCAGCACAAGTCTTTTAAGTAATAATGATTTCAACTACCATCAACAAATCTTCATTCCAACCCAATATATTATATTCCACCTAACAACAGCTTTTATTGTCTGTTGAAGACCTATTGTTAATATATAAAAATATATGCATACAGTGCACTTTGAGTCCGCCCCTTGCTGTTGATCAACCTCATCGCTATGGCGTAAATTCGACCGCAGTGCTGAGATTCCAATCGCGGGCATGGTCATGACGGCTCCCGGCCGTCATCAGCACACGCCCACCGTGACTCATGACGGCCGGGAGCCGTCATGAGCATTGAAGAGGTTAATGGCTTTCTCTTCAGCTCGTTGCCCATTTCATTCAGTGGCTTTCCTCCCTGTACTTTGTCCCACTTCTGGGGCATATCTTCATTGCTGCGTTTTGGTTGGGTGGCTTGTGTCCTTCCTCTACCTAGTCAGGGAGGTACTTATCTCTTTTCCTCTTGACAGGGGAGTGCGTGTGTTTTCTTGCTCTCTCCCTCGTTAGCTGCTTCCCACATCCTCTGTTCTGCCACCCGTCTGCGTCTCATTACTTTTTCCTTTTGTGGAGGACCTGTCTGCTGCAGTTTGATAGGCCACTTCTTTCTTGATGTGCTTTTTCATGCTCATTTTGTTAATTTTTCTTTTTTTATGTACTGCTTCACTCCGTGGGCTGCTGCCATCTTAGAACGCTAGATAAAAAAACAAAATGGCGGCCTCTCCCTAGACAGAAGACATTTGTAAGAAAGCACCAGCAAATCCTATAGGTCTGCTTTTAAAAGGTGCAACCAATGGCCAATTGGCCTTGCCAATGTTTGTTTATAAAGTTAACATTTGGTTGAGTTGGCACTCTGCAATCAAAAATATTTTGCAGTTAAACCTTTCATTTCCCAATTCGACTCAACAAATGGAAGCACAGCCCTTGATTAGGGAATTTATTTTTTCTTATAGAGAGTATCGTCCTTATAGTCTGATTGCATGGTAAGGAATTTTCGTTTTTTCTTTGCATTAAATGCCTTTCTGCTGCTTTTGGATAGGTGCTAGTTAGCTAGTGAAATCGCTCAACAAATAAATCCATTTGGCCGCAGGTTTTAATTCTAGTTGGTCAATTTAGCCACTATTGGATTTGGGTTCGACAGAAAAAGGAAATAAATACAGAAGCCCGCTATGGGTAAACATAGTCATCAGCTTGTGGCGGTTTCAGTGGTGTTTGCATGGAGAAAACGATCTGCTACAGAAAGAATTATACATAGCAGTAATTGATGTATCCTGAGGTTCTAGCACCATAGCAGTAAGACAGGAAGTATATCAGAGCAGCAAAGAAAGTATTAGAAGGAAACTGAGAAGGCATATTTCACTCCTGGCAACAAATGCTACTTCCCTTACTCCCAGAGGATATGCTCCTGGCTACATTGGTAATTTCTTAGTTGCCCCACCAAGGCTCCACACAATGTGCCTAGAGGGAGAGGCCGAGCGCTTACTCTTTCATGCACACGAACTACAACTGTACGTTGCGCATGCTGCTGCATACAGGCCCCTACACATGGGAATGCCTTCACTTGGTGGGCGGTTCAGTTAATGTGCTCAACGTAATGAGGACAAAGGTTCATGAGCATCGCTTCCACATGTCGTGGCCCTGACCTCCCAGTAGCATCTTCTGTGACCCTCACTCAGTTTCCATCGCTGACACCCCTACAGTTAGAGGTATTTAAATCTACCATGATCCTGCCTTTTTAAGTGCTGCCTAGTGCTTATGTCCTTACCACTGCGGTTAGTTCTTGTCGCACATGCCTGAACAAGATAGCGCAGAATGCACAGTAGGCAGATCTGTGTGTGTAACTAGTGCTCGTCTGTGTGTTCTGCTTTGGCTTTTTACACCCTCTGTGAAGCTGCAGTTTTTGTTTGCCCAGTTGTCAAGTGTTCTCATTAGAACATGTCCATCCCGTGAGGGAGCTCTTTGGCAAACTGACGGGCTGAGTACCCATAAAATTCAGTTGCAATTACTGAGAGAGAACAGGCAGGTTATGAATTTAGGACAGGATTCTGGTACCAGAGGAAGTGTAAATAAAATTCGTATTTCAACAGTTTTTATAGACCACCTCCATGCTCCTTTTTGAATTGGTAAATCTTTGCCAAAGTCACAAGGCACCTTCCCTAATTCCGCATGACTTACTTCATTCAGACATGATTCCGAGGTGTTTCAATTCAGTTTTGGGTCTTTGCTACTGCTCAGCTAAAGCATCTAGGTGTGTGGCTCATTGACCTCCTGTTAGCGCTCTGTTTCCAGGTTAGCTCCAGAGGCACAATGTTTTTTCTGGGCTACACTTTTTGCATTTTGGGATATTGACTAGGTCAGCATACACTATTCCCAAAAAGCCGGCCTCGACTATTTATTCTAAAAAAATATATATTTTCCCATTATCAGTCTCTTTTCAACAAAACACAGAAGAGGTGAGCAAAAATGGGGTAGCCCAGACCAAAGCTGCAGACCTGACGGTTACAGTGGTTCTCCAACTGAAAGCCGCCTCACCAGACTGCATCCTGTGGAAGCACTTATGGACTTAGTGGTACCTTGCAACGCTCCTGTTTGCTAACATTCACCACTGGCACTACTCTTAACTGATACAGTTGGTAGTTTGTGTGATGAATCAGGCTACAGTGCTCCGAAGCATTCAGTGGAGGTTGCATATTCCAGGTCCCTGCTTATGTGAAAAGTGTGTGGAAAAATAAGCTTACAGCAATATGATCCCAAGGGCAGTTATGAAGCTTAGTTCTAACAGCGAGTTTGATATTCCACAATATTCCTGTGGTTGGGTGTTGGATTGTGGAAAGGTTTATTTTGCCTCATGCCACTGTATACCTGTATGAATTCAACAAGACAGACGGTCATTTTCAGAGGGTGTTCTTATCAAGATCTGAGGCACAGTTATTCAGACTGGCCTAGTCATTGCTTATAAACTCCATTCATTTACACTCCATGTTTTCTAGTCTCTTGTGTGACGGTCTATCCTATAAAGATAGGAATAGGTAGGAGCCAAACAAATCCTTAATTGACCACCCCTGCAGCTACCCACTGTGAGTAAGGCATGTGTTGATGTCAATCATGCGCATAGGTTCATAAACCTGGAGTGTTGCAGAAGCAAGACAGGATGACTGGTTCTCGTCGGACTCTCAGTGGCCTCCATGCTGTCAACCATCCTGTCGTTCTTGCGTGGATGTCTTAGGTGGTAGGATATAGTGGAACAACAGTGAGGTGGTTTGCTGATTTACTGGATTATTGGAGTCAATAGTTGGGCATGGCCGGCCTTTCTGTTCTTCCATCACAATGATGGCTTGTGGGATTTCCAGAGATCTCCTTTAGCCCCATATTTTTTTAACATCTATGTGTAAACTCTTGTAGTCCTTTTTGCTACTTTTTGCTAACTGTATCTTGTGTGCTCATGATGCACTACTTCTACTTTAGATAAATAGTACAGTGTGTGAAATCGTTAACCCCGCATAGACGCATATCAGAAATGGAATAGTAGGTTGTTTGCTACTTAGCTTGAGTAAGAAAGAGTTCATCATCTTTCTCTGATAGATGCTACTAACCACAGATTTCTCACTGTTGGAATATTTCGTAGACGTCAGACTGGATGAAAGAAAATCTTTAGCAGAACCCCTGTGCTCTAGTAGGTGGCATTTTGTGGGTTAGTGCCAACATCATTCCACCACAGAAGTGGTATGTGGAGTGGTATGCAAGTGCTAACCATGCGTGCTGACCTACATTCCTTTCTTTTGGTGCCATCCGAAGCAAATCTAGAGCTACCATTTGTCTCTTTGGAGCTGTTTTTGCAAATGTTTTCCTAAAAAAATCCAGTCTGCTCGGAAAATTTCACCCCCTTAAACCACCGGGTTTAAACCTTGTAGGGGCTGTTGCAAGCTAATGCTGTGGCAGATACCTAATAGGTGTGTCTGTGGTGCCACAGGTCGGAACACAACTCCAAGGCCTGCAGTAACTGGTCCTTGATGAGCCCCGAAACCACCTGTGTACTCAAAGCCAAATTAGGTCACCAAGCACTGAACAACTCCATGTTGGACCAGTCGAGGTCGAATGGTAGGTACCTGATCTGCTTGTGCAATTGTTACAGTGGCTGATCTTCATCAAACTCTAATTCTTTGAGTAAGTCGAAGAAGAAACCTAAAAACTTTATTGGGGCTTGGACCCCTTTCTGCCACTATCAAACTCCATAGAAGGTGCAAGGGTGTCAGTGCCTCTGGAGCCTGATCCCCTTTGGACTAATTCCGACCCTTGCACTGAGCCAACCTGAATTTCCGGGACCATCCGCAAAACCGCAACAAATCCAGGATTTTCTTGTATCTATTTAGCTTGTTACCGGCTCCCTCTGGTGTGCTTCCGGCCCAAAATTAACTGTGAGGGCCTCAATCTGAGACTCCGTCGGTGGGTACGCCCTCTGCATCAGTTGAACTCTTGACCAGTTATGGGCTCTCTTACAGCTTTGATTGCAACTCCGATCCCTGGGCCACAACCCGCTTTAGTTCTTGGTGCATCAACACCGAAGTCAATGACAAAGCGCAGCCCATTGTGCTCTCTGAGTCGGTGCCACTTCGAGCTCAACGGAAGCCATGCCCTGATCCAACTGATCTGCATCTTTCTGGTGTCCCATCAGACTAACCTACCAAGTACACAGATGATAACTAGTATGAGGTCCTCCAGGATGCCAGTGGCCTGGACATATCACCATAGAGTAGACTAATTTCTCCACCAGGTCCTGCTGCAGATGATGGTGCCTCCTGCGTAATAGTCCTGCAGAAGACGGACAAGGTCCTTGACCTACAGTTGACCACCTGGCCCCGGTGGATCCTGACTTTGTGACTCCGCACCCCATGTCTGAGAGTCTTGTCATGTAGGCCTTAGTGAGTATGGTCAACTCCAATGCATGCCCTATCACTCTACCAGACAGAGAATCAAAGCACTTGGAAACATTTAGGAAGCACATCTTTTCTTCAACTAGCTTAGCCCTTAATTCAGTGAAGGCCAGATGCCTTCTGGGGTATTATACCCATGCCCTGGGATTATGTAGCACAAACTTACCTGGTGTTTCGAAAGATTTATGGCCCGCTCTCACACATGGCTGTGATGCGCCTAAATATTTGCGATCCTGTGTGGATTAGACATCACATATTACCTTGGTAGGGTAATTGGCACCAGTGTGGCTGTCAAACGGCACGCCTAGTTTCGGTCCACATACTTCTCAGGTGATGACCAGTCAACTGGACATACCCTTGATGTTTCACGCTTGTTTGGGGGAAAAGCATACTTTGCCCTGGAGCATTTTACAGACTGGGCCACAGTGTGCTTGTTGAGCCTGTCCGCTCCACAGCGTCACCCAATACACCAATTTTGTTCCCTCCTTGCCTATGGTAGGGACTTTCAATACCGCCAGCAGATCCCACCAGTTCAGCAAACCCCCCCATTCTTTTCGTGGTTGAGGCCGCAGTTTGCACAGACCACTTGGTTTCCATGGGAAGTGTGCACCCCTTCCCCCCCACCCCGGCTTCCACAGCAGAAAAACATGTGTCCTTCTCTGAGCACAGCTGTCCTGTTGGAGGCAGGATCCAGCACTTTCTACCAGGCGGTGACTTTAGACAAGTGGGTCATACAGATTGTTTGGCGGGGCTATGCCCTACCATTTATTGCGATCCCACCACATCTACCATCTCCAGAATGGCAGACGGAGGATAATCAGTCCTTTTGCAGTAGGAAGGACAGGCCCTTCTGACCAAGGATGCCCTAGAAAGGGGGCTGGCATTCAGAAGTACAATGTGATTGTTATTCCTGCTACTTTTTGGTGCCACAGGACAGAGGCTTTCACCCTATTTTGAAATTCTCCCTACCTTCCTGCAGAAGGACAAGTTCAAGATGCTCACTCTGGCCCACATCTTCTCTGCTCTCGACCATGGGGACTGGATGGTAATGGACTGAATAGTAATGGACCTGTAGAACATTTATTTCCGCATCCCTGTCTTTGACGCCCAGAGGCACTACCTGCGTTTCATGGTGGGACAGTAGCATTTCCAGTTCACTGTGCTCCCCTTTGGCCTCACCAGTGCTCCTCTGGTGTTCCTCTGTCTTGTATCTCAGTGAGGACGGCTCTGAGGCTGCTGGGACTAATGGCATCCTGGAGTCAAGCATGCCTGGTGGCATTATCAGGCTCTGTAGTGGGATCTGAAGTTCCTGTGAACACCGCACCAGAGGGATCTCTCGGATCATGTCCAGATTTCAGAGGACCCTTCAAAAGACCTGCGTTGGTGGTTACTGGACCGTGATTTGGTCAGAGGCAGACCCCTCGCTCAGCCCCACCCAGAGCTGACCGTGGCAAGCATTGCATTGATTCTGGCCTGGGGTAGCCACTTGATACGTGAAAATCAAAGGCATCTGATCTCCAGTGGGGGCCCAGCTCCACATCAATCTTCTGGAGCTTCAAGGAATCTATTTGGTGTTCAAAGCCGTCTTGTCATCCATCAGGGGGAGGCTGGTACGTGAGCACAACACCACCACTATGTAGTTCTGCAAGAAGCAGTGTGTTGTGAGGTCAAGGACCCTGTGTCCGGAGGCATAACTCCTCTACAATTAGCTGGAATACCAGGAGATTTTTCTATTGGTGCACCTTCGGGTAGGCTCTCTAAACGCCAGGGTGGACATACTCAACTGCGACGCCTAGCGGATCACAAATGGAAGTTACACTGGTATAATAATGTCCCTTCTGCGAAAAGGGATTTATTTGACTCCATCTTGCTGAGAACATGCAATGTCAGTACTTTTGCGTGTTGGAGTTTCCTAGGCGTCTCTCTTTCTCTAGGAGGTGTGTTCCATCTAGAGTGGAACTTTTAACTTCTGTATGCCTTCACGGCACTTCCTCTCCTAGCTCGAGGTACCTTAGTGCCACTGACGGGGCTGGGAGAGTGTGGTAATCAGTTCTCCTGGGCATGAGCATCTGTCCTCCAATCAGGCTGCTTCAAGGGGGGGATCTTCTGTCACAGCCGCAGGGCAGGGTTCTGGTCTACGCAGTCTCCACACCTCCTTGCTTGGAGATTGAGCAGTTAACTTCTTTTGATCAATCTCCCAAGGTTGTCCGTTTCATCTTGGCAGACATCCCTCAACAAAATCAGTCATGTCTTTCATTGGGATAACTTTGTGAATTGATGTACTTGCCACCAGATTGAGCCACTTCACACCACACTGTCCGAAGTGATGCAGTTTACCTTCTCTTTAGCCCAGCAAGACCTTGCTTTGGGCACAGTTAAATGATACTTGTTGGCTCTTTCAGCTTTTTTTGCGATTGACAGATTAGCCTTCTATGTTTCAATCACTTGTTGTGATGTGTTTCTTGAAAGGCTTACGACATATGTTTCCACCTTCTCCACTCATTATGTCCGACTGGGACTTGATTTTGGTCCTCACTTTTCTTGTGCACTGCTTATTGAACTGCTCCATAACTGTCCCCTATAGCTTCTGACACTCTTTCTTGTCGCTATCACATTGGTGTCACAGGTGATTGAGCCACAATCCCTCTCGACCAACCTGCCATACACCATGTTTTACCCAGGCAAACTGGTCCTGAGAATACAGGCCTCCTTCCTTCTAAAGGCAAAATATTACTCAGCTGACGTTCTTCGCCCCCTCTCTTATGAGGAAGAGAGATCCTAAAAGAGCTCTTGGCTTTTGCATCGATCATACCAGAGAACGTTGTGTGGATGAAAGCTCTTTGTGGGATTCTCTGGATCACAGAAGAGTAGGGCATGGCAGTGAAGGGGAGGACTATCTCTCGGTCGATTGTGCTCTGCATTAAAGTCTGCTACACAGTGGCCAAGAAGCAGCCCTCAGAAGGTTGAGGGCTCATTCTGCCAGAACCAAGGCCACTTCTACTGTGTTGTTGCGTGGGGTACCAAGCACCTATGCCGAACATTTGCCAGGCTGCTATGTGAGCGTCACTCTACATGTTCACAAGGCACTACTGTTTCGACAGCCAGTTCTGGCGAGAGGGGCACTTTGCTCGGTCCTGCCGAACGTTTTGGTCGAGCCATTTCACAGGCCTACCAGCTTGGAAGTACTGCTTTGGTATCTAGTCAAGTGTTGTGAGTAATCTCCGTTTAGAACTTAGAAGTCCCTATCAGAAGTTGCTTACCTTTGGTAAGGCTCTTTCTGGTAGATGTAACCGCAGATTCCTTCTACTGACATTCCATCAACCCCTTTCTGTGAATTGCACCCTTTTTCTAGGTCTAGAGGTTTGCAAACTGGTTCACACCAGTCTGTGGATTTCTACTTCGGAAGGGGCAGACGGCTTAGGCTCCAATTGATATCCACGTGAATGGGTTGTGCTTATATGAGACTCCACATGTCTCTTCCGGAGCAGAACAAAGTTGAAGCCACATAACACCACTTGGGGGTACTGCTAAAAAATGATTTGTGTCTAGTCTGATGCCTGTGGAATATTCCTGAGTAATATTGAAAAGGTGAGGAATCTGTGGTTCGATGAAAATTCTACCAGAAGGAGCATTACTGAAAGTAAGTTAGGTGCAATACACTAAAACTAAAATCAACAACTTGTTGCCTTCCTTGCCTCCCACCTTTCTGTGTTGGTCAGATAGAGTTCTCACCTAGAAGCTCGAAGACCACCACCACCACAGAATGAGCTTCAATTAAGGGGAATGTGAGAAAGAAACTAGTCATCCCAGAAACTCTCTTCTAGCTTACTTCCCAACTGCACATCATCCAAGGAATTCTAGCAATAGCACACAGCTATGCTACAGGATGTAGAACAAAATCTATTGAGACAGAATTTTTATGTTAGACGGCCTTCCACAATATAGGAACCAAACACAAATCGGTATTAGATTAAAATGAACACCCTCATGTTCCTCTGGCAGTGGTGGTATCTAATAAAGATTAAATGGGATATGGCCGCAACTGAAGATCACTACATATAAAGATCACTCTCCATAACAAGTTGTTCTGTGTGAAAATGTAATTTCTGCAAAACCTACAATGCTGAGGAAATGAAGGGATCTATTATTAAAGATGTTTTGTAGAGTGCAAATATGTGTTGTGTGTGACCAGACATACAGAGTTAATCAAAAGTTAAAATATTAGGAAACTGGTAAAAGATGCACAATTTTACAATCTTTCTTGCAAACAGCCAATAGCAAGAAGAGAGACCTGTAATGACTTGAATGGATAATGGAAAGTATGCCCATGGTTCCCCCTGAAACCTGGCAGGTAGTAAACTAGTTTCTTATTGAAGATATGAGCACTGGAGAATGATGGTTTAAGGTAAATATCTGGTTCTTCGCTACTCTGTACAGATATTGGAAAGATATTTAAGGTAAGTCACCAAAGCATAGGTGAACAGTTTGAGAAATGCTTGAGACACAACATCCGTGATGGTATAGTATGATTTTTCCTACTGTTGTATTAGATATCGATATATTTTGGCCGTATCAACATACTTTTTTAATTTATTTAAATATTAACTTTATGTACTAAGTTATATGATCTGGAACTACCTATGGAAAAGAAGACATGTAGTGTTGGTGATGTGACCATGTTAAATATAACATTATTTGAAATCTCCAGTTCTGTTAGTCGCTTTGGGAAGTACACTCATGTTTAATCTTCTTTGATGCTGTCCTCAGGCACAGAATATTGCATGTCTTTGTTCAGATTGTCACATATTTAATAAGAAAGAAAAGCAATATGTGTTATTGCATTGTGTCCCCACTCCATAAATCCCATATGACATACAACAAAAGCCTTGACCTTATTAGAAGCCTTATTGTCTTTCCACAGACTGCCCCGAAACGAGTCAGACAAGAAACTCCAGCGATGAAATAAGTCCATAAAATCATCAAGCTATACATTTTGAAGTGGGTGTCTGTGAGCGATAAATACCTTGAAAACACTCATCTTTGTGGGATGAATAATGTCCCACTCAAGTGTCTTTCTTCCCTCAATCATCCTACCTATGCATGCGAGATTATTCCCAAGAATGACAAAGCCTCTTTTCCTAATAAAACTTTTCTAACTTCTATAGGCGCTGGTGTGATCTTTCTGTGTTTGCAGTGCACCCTTCTTTGTGTGTGTATATACAATGTTGCAGGCAACTCTGTGTTAGCATGGTTGCGTAGTCTTACTTCTGTTCATGTATCAAATGCACTCTGTACTGGCCTGTCTCAAAACTATGTATTATTCCCCTTGATGAACGATGTGGACGAGATTCAAAGATGGATAATATTGTCTTTAGTAATCCGTTGTCCACCATAAGGATTGGTGGTAGGCAATCCAATTAGGGAAAAGGATCTGCGGATACATGAAAAGAAACAAAACTGACCAGATGCTTACATTTGTTAGCTCTCAAATCCTAAATCATTTGTAAGTTAATGTTTTTCTAACCTTGAAAAGCGCTGGAGATTATCTCTACTGTTGTGCAAGATTACTTGTGTGTATATGACAGAGATATCTTGCCACAGATTCCTCACCTTAAAATATTCCTCAGGCATCAGACTGCATCCAGAAAATTTTAGCAGCACTCCTTCACGCCCGCAGGTGGTGGTTTTCAGCTCCGTGTCTGAATCACCCATGCCGGAAGTGAAGACGTTTACACTACCTATATAGGCGCCACCCCAGCACGCTCACGTCTGTTCTTTTCTTTCAGCGCCAGCTAGTTTTGATCCGTGAAGAGCTATCACCAGCTACTTTGTTTTGCCCTTTTTTTGAAAAAAATTTGATAATTTATTCTGATGCGACAAATGCCTCCCTAAACCTACAGGTTTCAAGCCATGTGATGCCTGTCACAGACAGACTCAGACTTGGTTTGTCTGTGGTGCTCGTAGAGGGACCACGACTCCAAGACCTGTGAGGACTGCCGTGCTATGCTTTCAAAGGTGTCCCCTCAACCTCTTCGCCTCTGGACTTCGGACAACTCTGTAATGTTTACAATCAGTCGTGCAGAAAGTTCTAGGACCACTTGCAGAACCGCATCTAGTAGTCATTGTCTCTGTTCCAAACACTGGCTAAGTCCCACCGCAGGAAGAAGCCAAATAAGTCTTTGCCTTCGCTGCACCCGCCCAAATACTTGGAGGGGAGCGGAAGCGTCGATACTCCAGGCCTCGCTCCTCTGCAGAACCTGCGCCAGGTTCCGCTCTTTGCCTTTCTGACATTCCTGAATCCAGAGCGACCCTCTCCCAACTGAAAGAGTTCTATCAGCTCATGCACCTCTAATTTGGTTGGCTTGACCCCTCTGGAGCGCCCTCGGGCCCTATGGGTTCAGGAGAGGCCCCCACTAGATTTTCCAAGGTGGCTTTCATTCGGAGGTGCTATTTTTTTGTGTGGACTTCGGGGGGCCCTGTACACCATCTCAAGATCAGGAACAACCGGGCGAGTCATGCTTGTGGCTCTGGGTTGGCCACGGAGACTTTGGTATCCTGAGCTATCGAGCATGAGCATTGGTCCCTCCGAGCCATGGCTCTGGAGTATCGCCTGGAGTATTGACGGCCAGAGCGGTGCTTCAACTACCTGAGCCATAGCCAGGTGAGGTGGAGTCTTTCTCTCCCATACAAATTGCTGGGAGAATGATGTTCAAAAAATACCCAGGTGATAACTTTTCATTATGAGTTTCACAGTTTTGTGTTATAAGCAGTAGCGTCGCCGGTCCTGAAGAATGCAGTAGACACCACTTGGGTCTATTAAATCTGCAGAAACATGTCGACCAGTTAAGAATTCACTAGTAGCTATTAGTTAAAACTACTAGATCCGCACTACTTTTTTATTGATTTAGAAGCAGCGAGGTGTTTATTAAAGTTATTTGCCTCCTGTCTATCTAATTTTAATAACACCTTTTTGTTTATTATCACACCTTTTTCACATGTACTGCTTAACAGTAGTCTCCTGTCGCCCTAACTATCTATCTATACATCACTGGGTCACATTTTAGTCTACCTACAAAAAACAAGTATTGTAGACTATCTTCCTTCGTGGTATGAAGGAACCCATATGATAAAAAGGGTGGTACAGGTCGAATACTGATGGGTATTTTCTTCAAACCTGAATGAAGTACCCCTGTTAATTCTAGTCTTGTCAGTTTACACCATATGGTTTGAGGGCACAGTCTGTCAGTGCATGGCTAGTCATTCCCCTTTTTGTCTTGACCCACCGCTATTATTTGTTGTTACTGTGTAGAAATGGACCATCTTGCGATGAATAGTATTCTTCATTAAGATCTGCTCATTGTTCAAAAAGCAACCCCCTGAGAGCTTGCATACTCATTCTATCAGACCCAAGGCTGCGACCACTGCATTACCTCGCGGAGTCCCTGTCATGGACATTTGTCAGGCAGCTGCGTGGGTATCTCTGCCACGTTTACCAAACACTGCTGTGTGGACATTCAGGTTCATCATGATGGGAACATTGCCCATTCAGTCCTGCAGGACTTTTTGGTCTAAACTTGTTACACCGACCCACCTCCGAGGAGGTATTGCTTTGGTATATATTCGAAAGTAAGCAATCTACAACTAGTAGTCTCTTTCAGATGAACAACTTCAGTAACGCCTTATCTAGTAGAGCCTCTATGTAGCCGCAGATTCCTTACCGGACCTCCCATCCTCCCCACTCTGCAAACTGGTTACAGTCTGAGAGTCATCCTTCTAAGGACCTTAGAATTTCACACACCCGTCGTAAGTGTTACTCTTGGCTCAGCGCTCCTGTCGTGGAAAGCCCTGAAAAGAAACTGACGTCAGCGTGCTGGGGTAGAGCCTATGAAGGCACCACACATGCCACTTCTGGTGCTACTGACACATAGCCGGACACCTCTACCTACCTGCGCGCAGGGGTACTGCTCAAAAATTTCCGGGTCCAGTCTGACGCCTGGGTAATATTCTAAGGTAAAGAATCTGTGGCTAGATAGTCTCTTCCAGATAAGAGGTTCTTGCCGGTAAGTAACTGGTTATTTAGGTTTGCTTTATTGGAAGTGGTAAGAAGTTAGAAGTAGTTTTTGTTAGTGCTATTGGCCAAAACATTGATTAGCATTGCTCAGTCTTAGCCTAATCCTATTAAACTCCTTGCACATCAAGGCTTTTATTTGTATAAAAACCTTGGCGTAGTCACCCATAAGTTTCTTAATAGTTTGAGGATTTATTTTATTTTAAAACTTTGTAGGAGTCTTGCCTTGTAGTGAGCCTCTGTGTGCCTAAGCCAGATTACTCGGGCAGATAGAGAAGGAAACAAAGTCAAGTTGCTCCCAAAATTCCATCTATTTCCCTGAAAAATAGTAGATGATTGTTTCTATAATTATTATAAACACTTCTGGATTTAACTGCGATTTGGATCCCAAGAATGTCTTTGGTGCATGGGTAGGAACTAACCTGACCGACCAGTTATGCCGATCATAAATATGCAGCTTTTGTTTCCTAAATCGGCTCATCTTTGGGCCACTGCTTGGTCCGGACTATTAACCAGTGCAACCTGCCACTGGAGAGTTACAATAGCTACTTCTCAATGCAGTACTGCAGTGAAACTGGTGTTGCACATGGTAGTAGGTGTGGCAGGGTATACTCAGACATGAGTCCCTTTCTCACTGCTCCATCAGGATTCAAGCAAGCCGGGCCGAAGAAGGCTGAAATGCCAGAAACCGGTCCCCGGTAGCTTGTCTCCTTTCTGGTGAAGAATTGGCTTGGTAGTTTAGTCTGCCCTGTTCCCATGATGCACTGGGCCAGGGACAGACTGATTTGCATATAGCCAGGTTCTGAGCTGGGATGGGGCAGTGAGATAAATAACGGTGATGGATCAAGCCCTGATCTTTGGACTGGGTAAGAGTGGTCTGTTTAACTCAGACACTCTGTTCATCACCACCCCCTTTTCTAAATCGCACATGGTAGTAGGTCACTGAACCTCCCAAGTTTATGGCACCCATTTATTGTTTGGTTAAACTGTAAAGAATGCTTTGTGGGGAGGGCTACAGTCTGTTTTCTTTGAGATCTCTTAGATGACCCAGTGCTGCTTTAAGGGCTTGCCTGTTGTCATGATAAACTAGACTGTGATTGAGGACACCAGGTACTTAGGTGTTGATGACCCGAATACATGGAGAGAAGGATCTGTCCTTGAAGCAGCTCTGAATACATAAAGATGTTCCCTAGTTCCTAGCTTTTTTAAGGGGTGATGTTTCTGAATGTGTTTGAAAACAGGAGCTTCAAGCTCGATTTCAGATATTTGAGAGTTCCCCATGTGATTGGCACTAACAAACAAAAGCAAGGTGGCCCCAAGTGATGGACAGAAGACTGCTTCATCAGTACAAGCCATTGGAGTGGAGCGATTTACTGGCAGCAAGCTTCACGCTGAAAATCACATCCAAGTGCAGCACTTGCCATGCACTGGCTCTTGGCTCCTGAATTTTGGGAACAGAAGCTTCCAGTCTGACTATGGCACAATCATACCAGCTGAATTGTGGCTATGAAGGTGCAATTATTTCTGCCTGTTGTCGGAAGGACCCGGCACTTCTACAGTAGCATTAGAAGCTGCTGTTTTTCTGCAAGGAAGCAGTAAAACGTTGGCATGTCCTTGAGTTGCAGATAAGCTTCCTCTATCTATAGTTGCCAGAATCTCGCATCCTGTGTCAGGCTCATCAATGAGCTCACACACCATATGAGGAAGTGGTCAAAGTCTGAAGTGTCAGTGGTCACGCTGCTCACGTGCACGGATGCCCCGGAAGTATTTCAGAAGTGCTTCCGCAGCACAGGGCAGTCGCTGAGAATACTGGTTCCTCATTGGGACCGCCTCGTCCTCTCTCAGAGTTCCGTCCAAAGAGCCTGTGAGGCTCGCGTTCTGGAGGTCTGAGACCATGCTGTCCCTTAAGCCTGTCCTGCTCGTTGTTCTCTCTACACTGTTGTATGCTTCAAAAAAGCCATACCTTCTGAAGGCTGTGTACTTTTCCTACATAAGTACACCAGCGTGAGTCCTTCCTTCTCTGGAGGATTAAGGATCCATCAGGCACTTACCTCTGCAGCTTCTTTTCTGAGACATTTCACAAGAGTGGTGAATAGTAGATTTTCAGTGATGCGAATTTTGACCACTGAGACCCCCAGCAAGTTTCACTTATCCCACCCACCGAAGATGGTAAGATATGAACTCATGGCCCCTTACAGAGACTGGTATGCATCTCTCTGGTCACAGATTTGGGTCCTGGAGATGCTGATTCAGCCTTTCAAGGTTAATAAACCCAGGAACCTTGAGTACGTCAAGGAATGCAAGTGCCAGAAAACCTTGGGCGCCATTCGTTTTCTTCAGCCAGCATCACTGAGATAGGGGCCTTCAATACAGTGTTCCAGTCCAAAGCTGGTGAGAAGGGAAAGATTTTGTGATGCAGGTGCGACAGCTAGAAATAAAAAGCTACTTATCTGTAACACTGGTTTTGCAGCTTCATATCTGTAATGGGGTTAAATGTCTGTCAGCTACTCCCATCTGGTGGTTGGGTATGCAGTAGATCAGACGGTATTGAAAAGTGACCCTATGGGGCCTTTTAAGACATATTTCTGGCTGTAAACTTGGGTTTACGGTGGGAAGTACCTCGTTTACACCTGCCAGAAATTCACAAAGGGCCTCAGGGCAGGTGCAGGCAGAAACTGCGGTGGTGTTCCCAGTAACACAACTGGAAACCTGCACCTTGCGCAACTTTCTAGGCTTACTTCTGGGCATTGTTTGAGTATTTCCCCAAAAAAACAATACAAGTATGTTTGGGTGGCAATCTAAACGGCCGCTTGTACTTTTATTTACTTTTTTATAGGTGAGTTTATTGGGTTTTAGCAGTTCATCTTGAACTTGAGAATCGTCCTGATTTGCAGCCACCTCTAAATTGATTGTCTTGTTAAGCCATTGAGTGGAATAATCTGAATGTGTTTCTTCTCTTCCCGCTCCTCTGATGCGGAGTGCACTGCTTGTGAGTTAACAGTTGTCAACAGCATTGCAGATGAATAACGGTTCATTTTGTATTGTATTGAAGCATTTATATAGTGCTTACTACCCTCCTGTGGGGGTGCTAAAGTGCTTGCCTACATGAGTATCATGCTACACCGTGCAGGGTGTGTGGTTGGAAAAATGTCTGGTTTGAGGCTGTGCGTGAAGGCTATGTTGTGCCTGATTACCACCGAGGTGTGGTTATGTTATTGGTCGCAGTGCTTAGCAGTGTGTTTGATGAAGTGTGAGAGACAGATGCACAGTTTTAAGGTTTCGAGTATGCTGGTAGCTTTGAATAGGTCTGCAGGCCCTTTTATAGTATTTCATATGATATTGTCTGCTTATCTGGTTACTGCACTGAGTTGCCCAATCTGACATTTTGTGTATAGTGGCGGTCCTGAGCCGGCATGGTTGGAGAGAGAGAGCGAAGTGGAGAGACCTATCGTCCCGTATCTGAGTGTCCAGGCGATATTTACGGAAGCAGTCAGATTGTTATGCAGCATTTCATGTTTGAAGTACGTGCTTTACATGGATTAGCCAGTAGTTATCACTATCAGAAGGTGTGTTCACCTGATAAGAGCTGCGGAACCTGCATCTAACCCCAGTAGTTATGCTTAGTAAGTGTGTGTATGGAATGCTATATTACAACCACACCTTTCTGTTGAAAAGGAGTGATGCCTATAAATGCAGCAGTCATGGTATCTTTCATACCATACATAGCATTTATCATCGGATTTACAGTCTCGCTAAATAACGTGAAGCTTGTGTGCTACAGACTTTCTTCGCACTCGGCTCTGATACTTGTATCTTTTACTGCAAGTTCAAAATCAACAGTGTTGTCAGTGTATCATCTTACTATTATGTACCTGTGTATGAAGACTTCTTTTCTCGTGTCATTCAGTTTGGAAAGAAGATAGGCAGCACAAAGGGATGATTCATGTGAAAGAGTGGTGTGTCTGTCAATGTAAATGATTGCTCTCGCCATTGTGCAGTCTTACTTCCCAATTCACAAAAACTATAGCTGAATCTCTAAGAATACAACTGCAGCTTAATGTATTTTACATAAGGCTCCTGTCAGGAGGCAGTTTGTCTAGTTGGTGGTAATTTACTCTCTGAATCTTCTAAGACCTAGTATCTACTGGTCCTTGAAATGAAGATTGGACTTTAGGGTTGGTCTTAGATCGTAAAAATCTGTGCTATTCCTTCTAAACGGTGGGCGTGCCAAATTAATTAGATACATTACTGTGCATGAAATATCACCACATATAATTTAATTTCTGTTCAAATGAATTTCTTCTGGTTATTTAAGACCTTCTGACTGCTGTCAAGGTATGCAAGTTGGCATTGAGTGCTTTGGTAAGATAGGAAACTTTATGGGCTGAAGCGTCCCTTTCATCATTGCTTTGCAAGTTTCACATCACTCATTTGTGCACCAAAAAATGCGACTCATTTAGATGTGTTTTTAACGAGGTGCACAGATGCCTCCCACAGAGTCTTTTACAAAGGTGCTAATGTAACGTATCTGTAATTGCTGCCTTCCTTGCCTCACTCTAATGCAGTTGTGGAACGCTTTCTATCCTTGTATGGGCGGAACCACCTTAGGATGACAAACACTCTGATTGGGGTCTGTATAAAGAAATATTTTTTGTTGATCCTGAAAAATTCATCAACATAGTTTAAGAGGGCTTGTTAAATCTGATTATCTATATAGCATCGCAATGAGAAAGCATCGTCTTGTAGGAAAATAGACCTATGCAAATATTGTCTACTACAGCGTATGTGCGGCTGTTATCATTTGCGATAGGTGCAGCTTCCTCCTCATAGGAGCGACTTAGTCCCACGTGCTGATACCGCTATGGTCTCATGCAGAAACCCCTTTCTCCTGCTCCTTATCAATAACATAAATACATTTTCTGGCTAAGTCATAGTTGACGCTAGCTAGATGAGTGAAATTGAGGGCTTTAATGTCGTCGAAGGCTGCAATGTTCACATTAAATTGGACCTTCACTCCACAATTTTGGCATTAAATACACATTCTTTGAGATTGTTTTGTAGCATGTTTTTCTGGTAACTTGAGGTGGTTGCTTCCAAGACAAAAAAAAATAATAGTATACTTTTTGCGTCATCCACACCAAATCTCAGGTTGAAAGTTTGGCCATTCACGAACCAGGTCTTCTGTGGGGAGTAGAAAACTTGCCTGGTTTGACACACGTTCCAAAGCCACAGCCCTGACTTGACAATCACCAATTTGTGTGTCCTTGATAGTGGCTTCCTGGGAAGCGTTATCTTTTGGATAAATGCAGACTTGCTGTTTCTTGACGTAGTCTTTTCCAACACAGAAATATTACACTATGCACATCTCCAAAGTTGGAATTGCTCGTCTTTCCATTCCTGTAGTGTTTTTTGACTATTTAAAGCCTTAGCCATGACCATCATCCAAATTTCAAAAATGATCATATCATGATTGTAAACACGTTCTAGACTCACTTATCTTTCACTTGTAGTGCTCGGGTCTCACCAGCAACGCTGTCTCTTTTACGGCAATGTTCACTGTCTTCTGTAAAAGACTCCACATTCCCGATTGAATTGGGAAGTGACATCGGGTCTGGTTACTTCGCATTGAATCAGGAAGTGACATCGGGTCTGGCTACTTAGCATTGAATCAGGAAGTGACATTGGGCCTGGCTACTCGGCATTGGATCAGGAAGTGACATCGGGGTCTAGCTACTTAGCAATGAATCAGCAAGTGACATCGGGTCTTGCTACTAATATTGCCCTTTTGGCTCCTAATAGATTGTTCTTCATAACAGTTTTATGTTTCAGATCCAATGACTAATGCAGAAGTATGCAGTGCATATCAGTCAATTGCATCCTAGATAAACCTAAACCCAAAGCGGATATGTCTGTATCTGTTAACATTACACCCTTCGGCTTTTTATTTAATAAGTCAATACTGTAAATTGTTGCCTTTTTGTAGTTAACTTTGCAGAATTGGTAATACGACCTAGTAATATGTGGGCTCTCCACAACAAAATTGTGATACTGGTTCTGTGTGTGCTGCACTCGCCTTTTGATATAAAGTCATTGCCCCTTTGTGCCTCATATCTAGAACTCATCAACATATAAAATAGAGGCTTGGATTGAAGGGGATTTTTTTATTTCTAGGTATGTACGTTGGACTGCAGAGGTCAGAACTTGTTCTTGTTAGCCAACAATGTCACAATAATTTGCTTCTTATTAGTACATAAGACTGATTCATGAAGCCATTCAGAATCCGAGGGCCCCAGAGAGAAGATTGTGGCAGCGCCCTAGTCTATTACCATCACACAAAATTGCTGGGCGCAGTGGATTACTGCCTCTGCATTATTCACACATTGCATGCTTTGTTTGATGTCAAAAGATGTCGGCCTCTTTGTGTAGGCCAGTTCTGTAATACCCTTTACGTCCCACTCCACTAATTAGTGCACAAAAGCAAACACATTGTCTTTTTTAGTTTGAGTGTAATGGCCTATGCTGGTATATTATTTGTACAGCTATGCCATAAACAATCATTTGGATTTGTCCACTTGGAGACTGCTATTCCTTGCCCACACTGTGTTTGTGTGTGTTGGTCCAGAATTTATTTTGATGTTCACACTAATATGTCCCATATATTGCATTTCTGATGCCTACTTCTTTTCACCGGTTCCCCACCTTATGAATATCCTCCATGCGCCAGACTGGACCTGGGAAACCTTTCCTCAGGTTCTGCTGGTCCTCAGTGCAGGAAATTGGTCGGTGTTTCTGAATCTCAAGAATGCCTATTTTCATGAACCCATCTTCCCCACTCACAGCTGTTACCTCCAGTTCAGCGTGTGGACCTAGTACTTTCACTTCACAGTTCTTTCACTTGGTCTGATGACTGTCGGCAGGTGTTCACCACACCTGGTGGTGGCTTCACTTAGGAGAACAGATCCATGTCCCTGCTTGGATGGTCTACTTGGTGAGCTTAGCATGCCCTGCTGTAGTCACAGAACATCCTCCGCTCACCATAAGCCTTCTTCATGACATATGCTTTGCCATCAACAGCCAGACGTTTCACCTCTTCCCAACACAGAGGTTGAACTTCACAGGTGCACTTTTGAAATTTTAAGAGATCTGTATGTGTGGTGAAGTTACGTAGTGGTAAGACAGTAATTCTTTTTTAAAGTTGGCCTGTGGCAAGGTAAAAGCAGTATTGGACACTTGTAGTATGAATGTTCTCTATCTTCTAATTTGGTAACCATCTTGACCCCATGAGCTGTATAAAGGGTTTACCTCCTCAGAGGATTGTTCATGTTCTGGATATAATTCCTGTTTTTCTGAATCTGGTCTCCAAGTACGGTTCCTGCCCTGCCTGAAGGCATTGTGTACCATGTTGTTGCTGAACGACAGATAAGGGACATTACTTTGGGGCTTAAGAAGGCAGTGGCTCCAGCATCAGAAGGGTATCTTGGTTCAATTCAGAAAACCTCTGTTGGTGGACGTGCCCCTTCGACCTCACAATGAGTGTTGCTTCAGTCTTCCATAGTCACAGGCTACCCTAGTTATGGATGCCTCCTGTTTGGGCTTAGGCACTCCGTAGGTGACCTGATAGAGGGAGGTCTTTGGTCTTCATTGGAGCAAATACTGTACATAAATGTGCTGAAGTTGCGGGTAGTTTGCTGACAGGCTTTTTTGATCCAACCACTGTGCATAGTATTCTACCCTGTTAGACTGGTATTTTGCTCCTTCTCTTCCTGCTTAATATAGGTTGTGTCTGCGTTCCACATGGGTCAGTTCGTTGTGCTCTCATCTTTCTTTCCTCCTCCACATCCCACCAAGAAAGAAGTCGTATGTAGACTGGACCCCAGGTGTTCGGAATCTTACTACATTAACCACAAAGGGTTCGCATAAATATCTTACGTTTTGGCTGAGAAAGACCGCCCTAGATAGCATTTATGCCCACTCTACGTAGCGTATGACGGCGTTTACTGCTCGAACATGGGGCAAGCTGATAGCTGGCCTCTGGGTCTTCTTTGCTTACTGTTGACAAACATTACTGTCTCACAGCTCGGATACATAGTAACGGATACTTAGGTTAGAGTTGTGTTGCACGACCTTCTTGGATAATCAGGACTACTCTGTCCCATCCCCCAAAGGGCATTGCTTAGGGCTCATAGATAAGGTGATGAATCTTCTGAAAGAAGTATTCATTAGGAAAAAGTTTATCTTTGGCAATGATGTTTCTGGTGGATACTGTATCTTCCGCAGATTCCCCACTGCCTTTTCCCTAATTAGTTGGTGCCATGAATAGTACAAATGTATGAACATGAATCATCTGCTGTGAATATGTTATAGTTAAAGCGTTCTCATTGCGTCTGTGTGCCTCATTGGGAGACAGAAACAGCCAGTTGACGCCTTTTATATCCTCATGCCTCTTCTAGTTGGGAGGAGCTGTGGCTGAAGCTGCGTAGTGCCGCCTGGATAGCTCTTGCTAGGGAAGGGATTTCCAGATCCAGTCTGGTACCTGACGAATATTCTTAAGTTGAGGAATCTGGTAAAAGATAAAAGGCCAGATGTACAAATATTCGGAATCCTGATTTTCTAATTGCAAATCTCTCCGAATCGCAATTAGGAAATCAATATTCCTAACGCATGAAGTTCTTTCATTTTTAAATAGCGATTTCTAGTAGGCAGCAAATCCACCTACCTCATGAACTTTTATGAGGTAAGTCTCAATTTGCAACCCATTAGGAATTGCAGCTATCACAGCGGCAGTGGCCTACTTGGGTCAGCAGACCACCATGTCTTTGATTGCTTTTTAATACAGCAATCTTTTTTTATTTTTGAATGCAGCCTATTTTCTTTGAAGGAAAACTGGGTGTGTTTAAAAAGAAAAAATATAAAACTTTGAAGTTTCATCTTTTAAGGGTAAAAAAACAAGCACATAGAGAGGCAACAAAGAAAATATTTTTCAAAAAGCTTCAACACACTAAAGAAATGAGTGTCCTTCATTGATGTCAAGAAAACAATCTGTTTAATACATCCTTTTAAGAGAAGTTTATATCATATTAACCTGATATAATAGAGATCACCGTTACACTGGTGGACTCAAGTATATATGCCCTGAGGAAGGCCTAGTCGGGCGAAACGCGCTGGCTGTTCTGTGGCTGTTGAATTTGATCATCTTACATCAAGAACATCTCAAGGATGTTTTAAAGAGATTGTTTTCTTGACATCAATGAAGGACACTCTTATTTCTTTAATGTGTTGAAGCATTTTGAAAAATATTTGCTTTGTTGCCTCTCAATGTGCTTGTTTTTTGATTAATTGTTTATGGTCTTGTGGTAGTGAACCAAAGAGGTGGGCAACTACATTTGAGAGATTTATTAGGACTTCCGTGTATAGTAAGGTGGTGCAACTTTCATTTTCCGTACTGCCACTCTGTCTATTTTGCATCATTTAAGAGTAAGCAGTGGTCCGTGGGATCATGGCCTGCTCTTAAAAATATTTTTTCAACATTCTCAAAGGGGAAGGGATCCAAATGGGACTCCTTCCCATTTACGAACGGGTTACCACAACTTTTAAACTGGTGGTAAAGTATTGCTGTTTTGCAAACGTAAATCAGTCACAGAACAGTAATACATACCATAGGAAAGGACGCCCAAAGCACGTCCCTTCCAAATACCGAGTCGCAAATGCAAATGGCGATTCAGGAACAAGTTACCGGATCACATTTTGCATTTAGTACCATTGAAAAATCATTTTTCCGATCGCAAATGGCCCGATTCTTGACATTTGGCGGTTTGCAACTGGAAAAATGCTTTGTACATCTGGCCCATTGAATCGACCATAAATATTAGAGAAGGTGAGTAATGTGTTCTTTGGTACTGAACTCATTTCATACTTTTAAGTACCAAAGTGGTGGGGGTCTCCTCCTGCTTCCCATCGTCATTCTCTTTGTCCACCAGTCTCATAGATCCCTTCCTCCCACGTGATTGCTGCCCCATTGCCTCTTCCCATTCCTCTCTTCACTTCTCTGTGTCTTCCTGAGCCAGTTGAACGACGTGTCAAACCGCATTAATCACCTTCTCTGTCTTTTCTTCCAGGCATTTTGCACCTTCCTGGCCCATTCCCCTTCTTTTCCCTTCCTCATTTCTCTTAGACTGCATCATTTTGCAGCTACTTCCGCCATCTTCCATTCTATGTTTTTGCATTGGCTATTGTTCCATTTCTTGGTTTAACAATTACCATAGTCCAAACTAGCATGTTTTTTTACCAACCTACATCGTTCAGACTCTCGTTTGTGGCTGGGTTGGAGTTGTGTGATCTGAAATCTGTTTAGGTCCTAAGAGTTCCTTACCAATAATATTTGAGAAAGAACACTTGATTTAATGAGGATTTTGTTAGGACCCATTGTCTCCCATATATTGCTGCCATGCCTAGACCCATTGCCCTGGTGATCCAGTTAAGTTTGTGTTTATTTACAGAAGATCCCAAACACCATTGCTTTGCAAGGGACTTCTACTATTTGCACCTGAGTAAAATAAATCCAGCCTTTGAAACGGAGAGAAGGGGCGGTGATGATTACAGCAGGTACCTCAAACATTATCCCTCCGAACCTGAGGAGATAGAAGGATGCATTCTCTGCATCTTGTGACTGATGCTTGAGGGTTGTTTTGAATGTATTCTTCTTTGAGACTGATATTGAGTCTAGGCGGAGAGTTGCCAGGTTGTGGAATCCATAGCTGGCATGATGGAGAGCTGGAGTTGTGCTGTGATGTTGGGTTTGTGACTGAACGAGGCGATGGGTGTACAGTAAGACAATATCTTATAAAAAGTATTGTACATATAAAAAGGGAATTGGTTAATCTACTTTCTGGGATGAACTGTGCCCAGCACGTGATTGAAGCTACCCACATAAAAGTGCACACCTTAGATAAAGTTTGGACATCAAACTTGAAGATTTCCACTCCCCTGATAGCTCCTTGTGTCTGGTCGGACCACCATCTGATTAGATTCACTCTCTCCTGTGCTCCTTTTTCGAAATCCCAACTAATAGAGAATCAAATGACTAGAAATTGGAGACGCGCGGACATCCGCCACTTCTGTTCACTTTTAACTAGCACGTCCTCATCTACCCTGGAGGGATTCCAGTCTCAGGCAGAGAGTATTAAGACATGGCTTGAATCGGCCAGCGACTGCGTCGCTCCTCTCAGAAAACAATGATCATGAGACCCCTCGATGCTCAACTGTGGTTCACTGACAAGTCAAAAACTAAGAAACGCAGTAAGACGAGCAGAACGCCGATGGGGACGCCATTGTCTCCCAGATAAAGTCCCTTACTCAACCTTGTTGAAAGAATATAAAAATGTGATTCTTCAAACTAAGGCGAACTGCTTCTCCCAAAAATCATTAACTCATTAAATAAGTCTAAAGAGATCTTCTCTATAGTTGACGAGCTCTCTAAACCAAGTAGTCATGATGAAACCTTCTCCGTCACAGTCCTTATGTGATTCCCTCAATTCATATTTCATTGACAAAATTGTCGCCATTAAGGCTAGTATCCTTCCCCTTGCTTCTCCCATACAGGATTCTAATATTGGTTAGAATCCACATAGACTCGATCAAATTCCTCCGATCTCTGAGGAGATCTTTCTAGATCTACTAAAAAAGGTTAGCTCCGTTTCTCCTACTGATTGCTGTCACCCTCACATACTTCGAGAAGCCTTCACCACTTGCCTGGACCCTCCCCTCTCATTCCTCAACAAGTCACTTAAGCTCTGCATCGTCCCGGATTCATTTAAAAGGGCAGAAATTATTCAGAGCCTGAAGAAACTGGGTTCCGTAATTATCGCCCCATTTCTCTGCTGCCCTACCTGGGTAAAGCTCTAGAGGCTCATGTAGCAAACTGCCTCGGCTCATTTGTTGAACACTCCCAGGTTCTGGACTCTCATCAGGTTGGTTTTAGACCCACACATTCCATGGAGTCTGTCATTCTTACTGTCCTGGACGTACTTAGAGGGGGGCTGATAAGGGCTGGTTCTCCTGGACCTGTCAGCAGCATTTGGCACGTTCGCTCATGACATCTTGTTGACCATGTCAGCAATGCCGGAATCCAGGGTCTGGCGTTGAAATGGCTCTCCTCCTTTCTTAGCAACCGGTTTCAAGTGGTGCGTCTCGCCAACTTTTCATTCAACAATAGGAAAATTACCTGTAGGGTTCCCCAGGGCCTGCCCCTCTCTCTCTCTCTCTCTCTCTCTCTCTCTTTCTCTCTCTTTCTCTCTCTTTCTCTCTCTTTCTCTCTCTCTCTCTCTCTCTCTCTCTCTCTTTCTCTTTCTCTCTCTCTTTCTCTCTTTCTCTCTTTCTCTCTTTCTTTCTCTTTCTCTTGCTCTTTCTCTTGCTCTTTCTCTTGCTCTTTCTCTTGCTCTTTCTCTTGCTCTTGCTCTTGCTCTTTCTCTTGCTCTTGCTCTTGCTCTTGCTCTTGCTCTTGCTCTTGCTCTTGCTCTTGCTCTTGCTCTTGCTCTTGCTCTTGCTCTTGGTCTTGGTCTTGGTCTTGGTCTTGGTCTTGGTCTTGGTCTTGGTCTTGCTCTTTCTCTTTCTCTTTCTCTTTCTCTCGCTCTTTCGCTCTCTCGTTTGGGATAGCTGATCCCTCGGCTGAATATTTTGACCTGTGTCTAAACCCTTCACTAGTGTGCCGGCCTTTATTCTTAGAATGGCAAGAATTATAGGGTCCTGTATGGTTAAAATGACTTACTGGTCGACAGTAATTCTTTATTCTAGCCTGCCTATGGGAAGGTTAAAAACCATATTGGACAATGGGGATAAGAATTTGTGCTGTATCGTGTACTTAAAATTAACATCTTGAAGCAACTTCGAAAGCCCCGATTAGGGTCTCTGCTTTCTTCAGAACTGAAGTCCGCGCCATTATGCCTGCATACTACCTATAAGTGTGTGTTCAAGATGTACTGTGGTGTATGGAAGGGTATGTATAATTAAAAATGCAATTAGAATCTGAACTTTTTTT
This sequence comes from Lissotriton vulgaris, assembly GCF_964263255.1. Lineage (NCBI taxonomy): Eukaryota > Metazoa > Chordata > Amphibia > Caudata > Salamandridae > Lissotriton > Lissotriton vulgaris. Next base: position 106,971,212 of record NC_141696.1, read on the forward strand.
TAACTCTGCGACGTGAGTTATATTATAGCTTTCAGACTTTACTGAGCAGTGGAATTGAACCAGTCTAAAGAAATGTCCTTAGTGAGTGCTGTTTTCATGCCTATTGAAATAATCCCTGAGCGAAATAAAACACAGAAAACAGCTCTTCTCCTCAATTAACTTTACAGGCTATAAATTCTCAGAAAAATGGTGTTCAGTTGCATTTCTGGAGTGAATATATAGTTTATTAAATATTTGAATTTATAAGCTGTTGACTTGTAGGGCAGTTTCTTGTTCATTCGTGTTAACTAATTGATAAGAAGAGTGCTTGCAGTGATAATTGTGTATACGATACTACCAGAGTCTGCGACGGCTTGCGTCGAGAGACTCCACTGTCGTCTACAAAACAGTCCCATTAATTGTGGTGGTGTGATACTAGCTTGTGTGCATCAGATTTATATAAACATAGCTAACTGTTTTAATAGGAAGAACGGTCACTTTTAATATACCTATCTTCCTTTTTGCATGAGATGTTTCTCACTAAATGATTATTTTTTTTTTCCTCCCTACCTGCAGGGATCTGTCACGTTCAGACTCTGAATCCTCCCTCCCCTACTTGAGCGATCACCACCGTGCCACCAAACTCCCGACCTCCAAGTCTGCCATGTTATCCAGGTGCCTGGAAGGGTACCCCTCTACTGGCGCGCACACACCCAATGGTGGCAACAGGCACTATGACATAGCTAGCCTCTGCGCCTTGCCATCGACGCCTGAAAGCCCCCCGCTAGAGATGAAAGTGGCACCACTGCAGGCGATGGAGAAATCGTCCAGCTATGGGGAGATCAGCCTAGGAGGGGTGGGACAGTCCGACTCGTCTAGATCTCACAGCCCAAGCTCCACCGAGCCTGAAACACCATCCCCTACCACAGAATCCAAGCACAACAACACAAAAAGCACTCGCATCCCTCAACTAGCCGGCAAGAAAAGTCCTGGAGAGGATGACAGTGGATCAACGGGAGAAGAGACCGACTCAGTACCTGGCAAGAAGAAGTTTCCCCTAAAGATTTTCAAGAAGCCTAAAAAGTAGCCAAGCAATCGACTGGGGAGAATTCAGCGAAAAGGGTTTTGCAAAGAGCTGTACTAGAAAGGCCCGGATGAGCACCTTCTCTGCTAACCATACCATATGATTGAGTTAAGTGTGAGAGAGGAGGGGAACTTAGAAGCAACTGCTTCTGTCCTTCCTACCCAGCAAGCCTCTGAACTCTGGTCACGACACGCCACTCACATGGAGAGGAACCATTTTCTTGTCTATTTATTCTGGGACTGCCAGTTGATAAAGCCTCTTGAAATCCCCCAGCCCTGCACCTATCGAGTCTTCTCGCTTCGCTATGCATGGCTTCTAAAAATGCTGCTCCTCATGACCACCATGGCACAGGTGTTTATTTTTTTTGGTGGGGGGTTGAGTAATTGTGACAAAGGATATAGTTTATTTCTGTATTTACTGCTTCTGATTAGCATGCATGACACACAATAGACAATATATATGAATGCTGAGTTACCAGAAACAGGCTCTACCATTACCATCCTGAGCGACCGACTCGTGTGGACCAGAGACGTGGAGTCCATGGTTTTATAGACAGATTGGCCGAAACTCAGGATGAAGCGAGTTTTGCATATGTCTACCTGGTGTGGAATGCTTACAGGACCAGTCTGGCGTCTGATCTGTGTTTTTCCGACCATATTTGTTTTCATTTCACCAATAATGTTGCAAAAAGGAGTCTTTTATGCAAGATGAGTGTGTTTTCTTAAACTGAAGATGTTGCAAATTTATATTTTGAATGTGAGAGCCAAACTTGAATTGATGCCCAGAATCCCAAGCCTTCCCAAAGGGAAATAATACCCGCTTTTGAATAGCAGAGAATCCCCTTGGTTATTTTGTAACAAATAGACCCAACTCTGAGCAGTGGTGCACATGTGAGCTCTTCATTGGGAAGGAGGGATTTGACTTGCAATTTTTGCATATTTTGTACACATTTTAATATGTTAATTGTACATCTGTGCTGTGCCCTAATGGACTTTTAGACAAACCGAGTAATCCCATCACACAGAACACAAATGTCTGATCAGCAGTGAGTGATATGTCTATCAATAACATGTCGCATTCATCCAAGCATGCATTCATTCATCCGATGTGCACCGCTGTTTATCCAGCAGGTGGTTGTTGATGGAATGCTTTGATAGATTGAACATCAATATTAATACACAGCCTTTCTCTGCCACAGCTGATCAATACGTCAAGGTGTATGCTAAGAAAATAAACCGAAGTATAACTTAAATCTTTATTACGAAACTACCATATCCTGCTTAAAAAAAGCAGAAACCCTAATATTCTTCAAAGTGGACCTAAGATATTGTGTGTAGGGTTGGTGCCTTGCTTTAAAAAAAAAGATTTTTACAGATATCCTAATCTGAAATATATTTACCAAAAATATCAGTTGTGTAATCTTCAGAGGGTATCTGGGTTCGTTGTTGTTTTAAATTGTTGTTCATGTCCTACGGCAAAGAGGTACCTTCTGGGGAAGGATCCCAATCACTTTATGGAAGTGCAATATTTTTCCTCTTGATAAAATTGCTGATACGTACGTGTGGTATGCACGTTGGTTACCCAAGGGTTGGATTTCTGAAACAGCCTAACCCTAAGGAACTAACTGGTGGATACCATATGTTATTTTGAGAACATTTGCTGCTTGGAAGAAATAGTTGCGGTTTTGCACTTGAAAGCAATTTCCTTTTAAAATAATGTTTGAAATAACACCAATCTTTAGTACTTCAGACCTGTTTGTGATGGCTTCACTCTGACTATCAATGCAAAAACAATTTTTGGGCCAGGCGCATTATCGATATCGCAAGAGGACAACATAAAAATAGCTCCTTATGAGTGTCATTTCACATAACAGATCAGTCTTTTGACCCACCAGTGTTCTTCGGTTAGGTAATTTAGAGCAGGATCAGAATGGCTGCAATGATCAGTCTCTAGACTGCCCTATTTTGTAGCTGTGTGTCAGTTACCAGCAACATCGTAAAATTGCTAATTTCCCAATTCCATAATCCCAGGCAAAATGTATTTTAAGGTGCTTCTATGCTGTCATCTTTAAGCTTGCCCAGACCTTTTTTTTTACTGAGAATCTATCCTTTTCTTTTGCCTGGAACTGCTTTAGTTTTGTAAATTTCCAGGTAGTACTGTATGATATATAATATTTGGCAGCGTTTAAAGAAATTCCTCTGATTAGTCTTAAGCGCTTTGACACATAATGTCTATGCCACCTCCTGGGGATATAGTGAAGGCACCCGTCATCTGACATTAACAAATATTAAACTCTGAGATGTAACAAGTGGAACATGTTTACATTTGCCCCAAGTAAACTTATTCACAGCAAGGAAGTCTTTTGTCGGTGGACAGTTGTTTCTCACAAAGGTGAAAGTGTGGACCACCTTCATCTTCATCACGGCCTTTACTTCTCTACTTTTCAGCGGTGGTCTGGATTTTAGGGACTTTGGGTCTCTTTGGTGATAGAGATAGAAGGGACCAGGTTCTTGTGGATGTTTTACTCTGTGTACCTTAGCCGAGTAGACCGTACAGGGCCATCTTCGCATATTCTGTTTCCCTTGCACAAATCAAATCTCAAGAAGACAGTTCAAATCTCATGTCTCTGCACTTTAGCCCCCTCCATGCTGATCGTTTCGGCCATTAAGCAAGTGGCTGTGTTTTTCCAGCTATTTCTATTTGCCTAGTCTTTGTGGGAATTTTGGGGTGAAGAGTTAATTGAAAATAAATTCCATTTGGTAGATGTACTTTAAGGCTAACCAGTGCTGTGTTTACTTTTTCCTTTCAATGGTTGAGGTGTTATTTAGTTGTTGTTCTTGGAATCTATCACAAACAAATGGGCGTGTTCTGGAGCTATCTTTAGTTAAATGCTCTGCCAACCAGCTCTAGCTGCAGAACCCATTTATCATGGGCATTTGCTTTTTCACTTCTCTCTTATCCCCTATTCTTCTGACTTTCTGGCCACCCAGAATATGAAGGATAATAAAAAATCCTTTCATGGAGTAGGAAACGTTTGTTGCATATTATATTATTACATGGATATCTTGATTAAACTTCCAAGAAGCCTGCCTGTCTCTCAGGTAAAGGTAAGAAGATTAATTCTGGGGTAGGGATTAAAACATTTACTCCTAACTGGCAAAACAAATGGAGGACTGTTTGTTGCTACTGTCTACTTTGGGTGTCGTGAGCATAATTCCTGCCATAGTCCAGTCCAGTCCAGTTATTTTACATTGAAGTGTCTTCCTGTCCCCTTAATGCTTTTAAAAAACCCACATATACTTAGATACTGACTAGCAAATGAGTGCTGCCTGTCGGGGCTTTGTTATCGATAACAATGCAACGAATGAGCAGAACGTTAATGCTCACTAACTACGTATAGCAACAAGACAATAGCACATATATGGTAATAAGTTGGGCAAACCTGTGGACTTTCAATTTCTTCTAGAGTACGTCACCTGTTTAACCTTAGGAGAACATAGTGACACCCAGACCTTTTATTGTAGTCTCTTAATGCATCTTTTACATAAGTGCTATGGAGTAAACTTCATGACTTGTCCGAAGTCAACTCATTCATATTTTTAGCACCAATAAGTCTTCCAGTTGCTAGTAGGCGCACTGGGAATTACAACCCTTTGACTATTTAAATGTGTTTATCCAGTCGTTCACCAGACACCATCTAGCATGATGGCACGCTGTATATTTATAGGGACACTACAGACAAAAGGCATATTCCTTTATAGAGCAACATGTTTATAAAATAGAAATTGAAAATTCTTTTAAAACTTGGCTACACCCTAACCATAAATATATATGTTTGGCACTCTAAGTATTTTCAGATTCCAAACTCAAGAGTAAACTGTTGAATTATTGCATTTTCATTGCATACTATACTGTCTACCACACTGTTCTTCTACAAGTCTTTTCTCTTAATGGGACGCTTAGAAATATGTCCTATTGTACATATTTCTGATTATACAAGTGGGCAGCCCTATATAACTTTTATCGCATTATGTCTTGTTATGATCTTGCTACTATATGTTGTCTTTTATGTTTACTTGGCGTTCACATGCTTTTTAGCCTTAACAAAGCCCAGAGGGAGTAGATGTCTGTTGATTTTTCCTAATATAAATATATTGGCTTCGATAAGTTTTAAGACTTTTCCATTTGGACGGTTTCCATACATTGATAGTGGAGAGGTAATGCGTGACCAATCATGAGAAAATAGTTATGGTTGGCAAATACAGCAATTTTTGCCTGAAGCATTTATAAGAAAAAAATCTGTTGGAAAGAAATTCCTAATTTTTAATATTTTAATGGAGGTACCCACTATGGAAAACTTTGTTACAATTAAGTGGCTTTTCTGGTATTTCCTCATCATCAGATTACATTTGCTAAAGCTTAAGTTATATTTTCACTTTAATTTTCAGTGATACTCTCAATTGTTGCTGAAGCCTAATATCAATCTAATTCAACAGCAAGTTTGTCTGGTCAGTACTTAGATGAGCGTAAATATATTTTAAAAAACTATGCAACCCTATCTTCCATCTGAGAAGCATATAAAGCAGTGCCCCAGCTGGCATGATATTTTTTTGCCCAAACTGATTACAAGGATATATACAATTCTACACCCCGTTATTTGCAATAGGAGTATACCAAAATTACATTTTATTTTTATTATTTTACAGTTGTTTACCGATATGTGAGTTTTTTAGATTTGAGAAAGGGTCCAATCGTATCTCCCACTTGTAAAGTTGTAAAACTATTCTGAAGCAATGAGCATGTGCCGTAGCTTCCTAATTGGAGAGGCCATGGTCACATGCATCCATTCTGTTGAGAATGCGGATGAAGGGGTGATTTTAGGCTTAACTAAATTTTGCTGTTGTGTGGATACGTTTTTGTAGTTGTCGAGTTGCCATTCTTTTGTCATTTCAAAGTAAGAGTGCTGCCATTTGGCAGCTGAGATGCATTTTTTTTTCAACTACATATTTTTTGTTACCTTCTGAATTCGTAAATGCTATCTAATGGTTCATTGAATAAGTCAGTAATACATGGAGTACTTGGTTCGTTCATGGCATTTGACGCAATCCTTGACGGCTCATCGTGCATGTTTGAACCCAAAAATGACCCTGCCATCTCACCCACTTTGGATATGTGTCTTCAACACCCGTTGCCACCACTTCCACGTACCATTAAACCTGGATGGATCGCATTTCTTGATTAACTGCACTTTGGAATTTACCTCTCTGAACTGGGGGGTTTTTGGTTACCAGTGACCCCCCAGGGTTATGTCACACGTCTTGGAAGTATAGATAATGGGGTAAGGGCTAAACCACTCTTTATAGTCCACTAATATCTAGGGAAGCAGGTGAGCGTACCCCTAGCCCTTGGAGGAGGGGGCATGCAGAGTTGCTTATATACATGTTAGATCTGAACTAGATCACTGCCTAGACATATTTGCAATCTCAGACAAGCTAAGGACTCCTTCCTGGTTGAGATGAATTCTTCACTTCTAAAAATGTTTCTAGAATTGTGAAACAGAAGGGCTGATGTTGCCCTTATTATTAATAATGTAGGGGCATCGACCACTGCCTCACAGTTGCAGACTTTTAAGGCGTTTGAGACGCCAGTGGGCAAAGTTTTTATGACCCCCTAAATCCATGTGAATTGTTGCCTGTGTTCATAGACCTCGCACTCACAATTCGCTCTTTGACGAAGATTTTCTGGAGGAGTTGAATTGTGTGATGGGCCATGAGAGCACTTGGTCTCCTGCGGGGGACTTTAATTTCTTGGAAATCGGGAAGATAAAGAGCAGATATCATCTTTACTGAACCCTGACTTGTGGAGTTGATCAAAACTCCCACTTATGAAAAGGGTCCCACCCTTGATCGGCTTTTTACTATAGATATCTTTGCTCCATCAGATATTCAGACCATCTTCAAGCCTTGGACTGATCTTGCTTTATATCCTGCCAGTTGATCTATGAGGACTAATCCGATGGGGAGCAAAATAATGGTCTCTGTGTTTGATCAGATATAGCGGACTAATTAAGCAATTGAATCTCTGGTGATATCTTTTCAAATGCCGGACCAGACCCGAGTAGAGTAGTGAGTTGATGCACATAAGACGCGTTGACTCGGGACATGTGACCAGCAGCACCTGGAGAGATTTTAGCTTAAGAAGTAATTTACCGCCTCAGAAGTGGTTTATGCAGGAGTTGCTATCAACTAAAGCCCAGCTCCTTGTTTTCTGAAAAACTGTCACAAGAGCAGCTCAGGGAACAAGGAGGCAATAGATACATTGCGTAAATGCTGTATCGGTGACATACAAGCAGCACCATTCCATTTATATAACCGGAGTTAAGTCTGGAACATATACAGATGAATTATAAGCGATTTTAAGAGATGTGACTGTGACCAGATCCCTCGCTGAGCTCCCGGGTGGTAAGCAGGAGGCTGTCTTGGCTCAGTTGATCAAGGACAGATGACACCTTGGTGATTTACTTACACCTTTCCTTCACTTCTTTATCTTTCAGCCATGTTAAATGGCACATTGAGGCTTTTAAGCCAACTGTTTGTGAACCATGTTTGTGTTTTTGTAAAGAGAAACCATGCCTAAGAAGAAGAGGCCAGGGCAGCAGGGTCAGAAGGTCCATGGACTGCTGTGTCTGTAGTATGGAGGGCGGTAAAGAATCCATAGAAGGCAAACCGCATCCTGCATCCCAGAGCCCACAGGGGTGAATCCCCTACGGAAAAGTAGTTTGCCCCTGCTTTTGCACGAGAGACATTTGTGCAGCTGAAATGTTTATAGTGCTAGTCTCTGTCCCGTGTGACTGGGAAATGTTGGTGTAAGTCTGCATCATCCCTCTGTTTGTTGACTCCCTGTAGCTTTTAGGAACTATGCAAAATCTGGAAAATTACTTTCCCTTGATTTTTCACAACAGTTGACCAACCAGTTGGATATTATTTTAGGGGGGGGGGGAATTGTGCAAAAAGTAGTATGCCAGTTCTAGTACCCCCTGGAATAGTGGCTTCTCTTAAAATAAGTCTTCATTTTGTCCAGTTTACACACTCCATGGGAGTGTGTTAATATTCAGCATGAAAGAGCAAGAACGCAATGTTTAGGGCACCTACATATCAAAACCGCAATAAAGCAAATGAAGAGGTCCTGTCCCCTCCAAAGATAGAGTGCAGAATGGGCAAGGAGAACAATCTGCAATGTAAACAAGCTTGGGATAGACTTAAAGAAAGCCTACCATATTTAAGGGGCCAATGCACTCAAAAAACAAGCCTGAATGCAAAATGAGTAACATACTGAAGGTAGCCGTGATAAACTGACAAGAGTATCAGGGGCCTCTTGGGCTCACCAAATGTGCTAAACCATGCACCCTCAAAAAACCAGTACCAGTGCCTTCGAAAACACTTTACCTTACATCCGACATTCCCAAGGAGACCAGTGTATATTAGAGCATTGGAATGATGGGAGCTCCATTGAAAATGATGGAGTAGCTCCAGGCTTATAATGACTGGTATATGGCCAGAGCTCCAACATGCCAATGTTTGTCTTCACGTTTCTCCCTTTTTAATTTAGAACCTTCTACCCTTAGTGGGTGTAATGTTCTAATAACCCATAGCACTTATGCCTCGGGCTATGCCTATTATTAAAGGCCCTCACTCTCGTTCTATGCCCTTGCCTGTGGCTCAGACCTATAACTCGGTTCAGGGCCTTTAACAACTGGTATAGCTCTCTGCCATCGGCTGTAAAGCTATATTACATTCGCTCTGGCCTAGCTTGGTGACCTTACGACATGGTGTTCTCCGAGTTTAGATTGTTCACGTGGTCGTTTGTATGGTTTCACTCCTGATACTACTTTCGTCATCACCTCCAGGCAGAAAAGTAAGCCCCATTGTTTTCCATGTGGACTGTCGCACTGCTGTCTAGGGACTTCTCACAGAGCGGGGCTTCTCCACCTCCAGTAGATAAAGAAAAGCAGCTGGCAGTAGTGCTGGCTAGTAGGAGGGTCCTACATCTAACATCTGCTACCTGGTGGTTCTTTGAGGAGGTGGGCTTCCAACAGATAAGTGACCTCACTATAGCCTATGCCTTCTAGCTTGTTTTAATGTTTTTCTCAGTTATAGAGCAATGAATGAGGTAACTTCATTCAAGAATAGACCAAGCGTACAAATCAAACTGTGCAAACTCAATAGTCTTAAAAAGAACAAATAACAGATGAAAATGGACGTGACATAAGTGGTAGTACAATGAAATTGTGAATAAATCAGTGTAAATACTTTCACTTGGAACTGGCATTTTCTACATGCCACTGCTCACCTTGGAGGCTAATGTTTGTAATTGGAGTCTACTTGTGGAGTACAAGTCATGAGTATATCTTGATTGTGTATCACAGAGTGCCGGGCACCACGTATTAAGAGACCGACAGCATCATCACCTGATTAGTATAAAATGCATTTATTCTGCGAGTTCAACTAATCTCATTTGACCTTGGTGAGATACAGCTACTTGCTTGGGATTGGTTCCGCTGAAGAATGTTTTAGTCTATAACCGGGTTTAAAATCAGATAGCCCATTGAAGATGTGCCTAGACACAGTTGTATGACACAACCACACATTAATATTCAATGCGTTCCTTAACGCAGACCGAACAACGAATGCGTCTGAACCACACATTCCATTTACAATACAAGTTGTTACAACAACTTGCCTTAGGCGGATGATGAACTTTGGAATAGTATTATTTACTATTCCAACTCCAGTCAATGTAACAGTAGGGAAAGCATTGGACTTTAAAGTCCAACGTTGCTTGACCCAACGCATGGCATTGTAACGACTTGCGTTGTAAATGTAATGAGTGGTTCAGACGCATTAGTTATTCAGCCCGCGTTGCAAGGGCAACGCGTTGTTCGGCGGGGAGAGGAGTTGGCCTAACTGCTACGGCGGTCGACCTCGAATCTGGAGAACTGGGTTTAAGTCTCAGCAATGACGCTGAACAGCCTGTGATTCTGGGTAAATCACTTACACTCCCAGTGCCTAACAAAAATGAATGTGTCCTCCTGTAATGCCTCTGGTGCTATGTAAAGCGCTCTGATACCCGATTGGAGTCAAGTTCGCGCTATATAAAACTCTGTACAAAAAATATATATATATATTATTTTCCATTTCCCGCCTAAACACACAGAGACAACTCTAAGCTTGGATTTAGCTAAAAGTACTGTGCAAGGTGGGTACAGTCGGACTGGCCTATTGAGCAGTCGGGCAGTGCCTGAAGAGCTTGGCTGACAGAACAGTTTGTGAGTCTGTTTTTTAGCAGTTTGTAGGCCTGTTTCATGGCCAGGTGGTCTGGTTTTTAGTGTTGATTTTCCTGATATTACTGCAAAACTCACCTGCTGCCAACCCAAATATCTTTAGTCTCCATTACCTTGCAAAATACTCATACTCTTTACTAGTCAAAAATTGGCATGATTCGCAAACGTACCCCACTTTTTTTAGCGATCTTGTTTGCTGATAGAGGCCACTTTTACTTTGATGCCCTGGCCTATTTTTGTTCCATCTGACCCTGTTGGTTGGAAGTGTGGTTTCCAAGGGTTGCCCGATATTGTTAACTGAGGGTGTCTGACACAGTCTTTGCTACTGTTGCTGTTTTAGAGTACCAGGTCCTGGCTTGTGGTGGACATGATGCTTCTCTCTGTGTTCCGTAATACAGCTGAAGATTGTTACTGATGAAGTTGTTGCGCCATCAATGTAATTTCTGGCTTACAGGTCCCCGTATTTTTGGTTCTTCGGTTAGTGACTGAGGAGTATGTGTGTCCTGCAGGCACTCATTGAACATGGGAATGGTGAGGTAGGAGGCTGCGAGAGCTGAGGCTGCTTCCCTGCTGCTGAGTTTATGCATGTGGCTTATTGGCAAATTAGAATGAGTCTAGTTCCCTAACAACTGGTATCTTCCCTGAGTCATGGAAACACGCCATTGTTCTACCGCTCAGAAAAAAACTTAAAGGAGTGCCTGGCGATTTGAGCAACTATCGCCTTATCTCTCTCCTCCCAGCCACTGCAAAAATGAAGGATAAGTGGGTTCAAAGGCAGCTATCCTCGTTTGTCGAGGAATCTGGCACCTTGCATGATATCCCATCTGGGTTCAGATTGGCTTTAGTACTGAAACGGCCCTCTTGGAGGTATGAGAATCAATACGAAAGACAGTGGACAAGAGAGCATCAGCGATGCTGGTGCTCCTAGACTTGTCCGCTGCATTTGACAAAGTAGACCATGCAATATTGCTGCACAGACTCAAGGAGATCGGCTTGAGGGGGCTGGCTTTGAGCTGGCTGAACTTGTTTCTCCAACCGGACACAACAGATCGCTCTGCAAACTCACAAATCCAAAAGCAAGCAGATCTGGTGTGGAGTCCCTCAGGGTTCAGCACTCAGCCCGCTCCTTTTTAATATCTATCTGGCCCCACTGTTCTCGCTTATAGCCAATTGGGGTGTGAAGGCTATTCCTTACGCTAACGACACCCAGTTGGTGTTCTCTTTTAAAGATCAAGCGGACAATGCCTTTAAGAACTTCAAGGGTTGCTTGACAGATATCTCCTTATGGATGAATAACAACAAATTGAAGCTAAATGATGAGAAAACGGAGGTACTATTCTTTGGATATACTCTCCAGCTGCCGTCGGACCTATGGTGGTCACAGGACATGGGTCCTCCACCCACCCGGCAAAGTCTGCTAAAAATTTGGGGATTAAATGTGGGAGACTGATCTCTTGCTTTCAGCTCAGATCATGCGGGTGTCCTCAACCTGCTTTGGTAAACTGAAAAGCTTACGAAAATGCATCCATTTATTACCTGAGGACTGTCGCCGCGTATCCATGCCACGGTGACGGCTAAATTTGACTATGCGAACAGCCTATATGTAGGTTTACCTGCATATTTGATTAAAAGGCTGCAAATGGCCCAAAATGCAACTGCAAGAATGATTAGGTGAGTACCCTTCCGCCATCATATCTCCCCACACATCAAGCTACTCCACTGGCTGCCTGTGGCTAGGAGAAATGAATCTAAGGCTCTGACCATTGGTTTCCGCACCCTACATGGTAAGTGTCCGAGCTACTTGAAACGGCGCTTATGTAGCTATAAACAGAATAAGCTCTTGAGATCTAATTCCTTAAACCTATTATGCATTCCGAGGTTTAAGAAGGCGCGATTGGAGGGAGATCCTTCATGATTGCATCTTCTAAGCTTTGGATTGCCTTGCCTAACTTTTTATGGCAGATAGATTGTGAGCCATTGTTCAGGATAGCACTGAAAACTTGTCTCTTTAGCCTAGATCCGATGTACTAGGTAAGTGTGAGTAGTTCGGACGACTCGTTCTTCTGTCTTGCTTAGCGCCGGGACACCTCTGCTGGAGGTAGCTGTTAGCGCTTTTACAAATGCCAGTATTATTATTATTCCATTCCAGCCTGCCTTCGTTTAGTCCTAGAAACATAGACATAAATAGCAGGAACCCCCTGGCCAGTCTCGTCTCTCTAAATGCAGCAGGCCCAAAGCTTTGTCTCCATCTCCTTTCCATTTGATTCTGAATCATTCTTTCCAAAATTTCTGCAGCTGTGAGGCTCTTCGGGTTGACATTTGGGATGAAAACTGAAAATAAACCAGAAAATCATTATTTCGAGGTGGTTAGATGGTGTAAGCCCTTGACCAGAAGTAATCATGTCTTGGAGGTTTCCGTTCTGAGCTTACCTCTTCTGTGCATTTTCTGGCCTTTTATTTCCAAATTCTGGCTTTTGACCTTGATTAATAAAGCTGAGTTTAATCCAGCTCTGGCCCTCGTTGCTTGTGTCAGTAATCTGGGAAAACCGCGTATATTCCACTTTTACAAACTTACACCAGGACACCTCAGGTCTTTCCCTCCTCTCCAACCAGGGTTATCCTCAGCATTTCCAGAAGATATAAATACAGCAAGGATTTCCTTTTGTGCTGTGTACCTAATTTAGACCACTTAGGCCCAATTTTTTTTTTTTTAAACTTGCCCATGCCTAAGCATTTGAGAAAATTGAACAAAAATGTATTTATTACTCTACAAAAAGTCCAGAATGTACCTTCATTCTGCATTGTCAACTCTACGTTTAAAGAACAGTGTTTATGCAAATTGGAGCCCTTTGTAGCCTCGTCAAGGGAATGAAGCAGTATACAAATTTGACAATACAGTACAATGGTGCAATACGTTTTCTTATCCTGTTGGAGACAACAGTGACTCTGTGTGACCACTGGAGATGCACACAAAGGCTCCATCTCTTGGCCCCAATCAAGATTTAATTCTACTTCATTAATGTCTCTTGGTATCGCCAGAAGTTTGGGGGGTCGGGTTTCATCTCTTTCCTGTTATCTGTCTGGTCACAAACATTCTCAGACTGAATAAGGACTGATGGGCGAGTTGCAAGGGCTACAAAGATACTGTGTTTAGCCAAAGCATAATATTTTAGTCAGTGTTCTGAATATTTAGATTAAAAGTAGTAGGAGATCACCAGTAACATAATCATGTAGCATGTTTATGGTACATGCAACAATTTAGTATGTGAAACCCAAAAACAAGACGGGTGATTTGAAACATGCCTTTGGTCGAGGGTGTAGTTTAGTTTGTTACCTGATTTTTTGCACATAAAATATGATTAGATTCTAGATTGATTTTGCAATGTATTTCAGTCGCATGTAACCAAAAATGAAATCATGGGTGTATGTATGTTCAGGGCCACTGGAATTATCCAATTCTGCTGATTTTTTTTTTCTTTCATAATTATGAGTTAACAGCACTTGCCGCATAATCATTTGCAAATTTCAACAAAACATATTTCTGGCTCAAACAGATCAAAAGTTACTTAAAGTGCTGCATGTGGTGTTGTGCACTGGCAAACCATTTAATTAGTCACCTTCCAGTTGCTGATTTCTGGATCCAGGGGTTAAATAGGTGCTAATGAGTTGATATTTTTAGAACTACATAAATACGTGTTCAGATGACAAAATAATGCTGCCTGTTCTGCTGAACGCTACATATTTTGACTTTTTGTGACTCATAATTTATTCAGCACTGCTTCATGATTGGGGCTTTCATTGCGGCATAATTCCAGTAGCCCTTCTTATGGTCAATGCCACATTTTGTATCTTTTCAAATTCAATCAGCATGTTAGAAGGAACATTGTGCACTCTGTACATAAATGAAATGTTGATCTAAACTTTTACTGCTGCATTTTCTATGCTATTGTCTGGGAAGAATAGTCTTTTGAATGTACTATGCTTTGTACTAGTTGCTTGTCCTATTGATAGTTCGACACAAGTGTTGAGCTGAATTGATCCTATTTCTGACTGTGAGGCTTTTGGGCTTCGTGATATGTCCACTCAAATGTCCCCTTCTTGGGTATTTGATTCCACAGCTGCCTCCACCCCCACCCCATCTTCAAGTACATAAATGTACTTAAAAACAACAAAATTAAGGCATTTTGTTTGTGTCTGCAATGCACCAGGTTGGGTTTTTATGCACATGAGAACCACTGCTTGAGGGCCGAAAAGTAGCAGAGTGAGGGCTTTGGTTGAAGGTAAAGTTCAATATCTGTGGTAGTGGGTACCACTTACCTGTCATTTAGAGGGTCATTGCTGTAGCCTCTGCATGCCTAGCATTTTGTTGATGGCATTATGAAGAAGCCTGCACAGGTCTGGAGTTAGTGCATAGGCGTCTGAACCCGTATGATGACTATGCACTGTCCTGAATTGTATTTGAGTAACATTCAACTTGTAAAAAAATGTTTTTAAAAGGGCTGAGAGGAGTTTTCTTGGGTACTCTTTATATTCTCCAATGTGTTTTGCTACTTTACATGAAAAGTCATTAAGTGCCTCTTCTTTCACTTATCCTCTAGTATCACAGTTTCTTTTCGTGATTTAAGCAACAGCCTTTGGATGCCAAATACTATCGGCCTCTTTTCACGTCTGCCAGTATGTACGTCTACCTGCGTGTGCCCCAAACTTGAACTGATGATCATGTAAACCAGAATGTCAAACCGATCTTACCTGGAGGTTGTCCAAAGCTGGTCTAGGTGGCCGGTTCCATTTCACATTTTTAGGATAATCCATGACTATGCCAATTAAGCTTATTGCAATCCATTGTATGCAAATGTATGAAATGCTTATCTTGAAAGTTTGAGGTGGATCTGGCCCCCGTGGACCATCAACGCTTGTTCAATCTCCGGACCAGCAGATGCTGCAGATTGTGTTTCAAGCCACTATGCTGAATGAATCTAAAGCTTTCTTAAAGCAATGACCTTTATGTCCCACATTTGTGATGGTGTGAAGACTGTTTGTAGATGTTGAAAGGACAGAGTTCCCACAGCTGCTCTTATGGATCACTGCAGGGAAGAATACACACATGATGTAAATAACATCTTTATCTTTTGACGGTTTCTTTCCTCTTATTGTGAGAATTGGGTCCCATCTGCAGAAGGCTTCTGACCACATGGTATGTCAGCATAAATATTTAATACTCTTCCATGCAGACATCGCTTTGTGTCCTAAAAAACGGGTTTAGCTTGTGCCCTTCCACGAGCTGCAAGTGCTACACTTTTGTTTTCCTGTTGTCAGAACGAGGCTGCCGTCCAGCCAGAAAGACTTTCATACTTTGGCCCATGCTACCCGCTTGCACATCCTCTGCCTGCATGGACCAGGGAGGGGGAGACTCCACGGCCTTCTTAATGGGGCTTGAGGGTGTGATGTTTTTTTTAGTACTGGAGTTTCATAATGTTGGAGACTTTGTTGTGCATTGATCACCTGGGAATGTGTCTATTTCAAATCTAATAAAGCATGTAAAATATCCGTGTAAGTTCTTAAAAAGGTCTCTGATTTTATTTCCAACCCACGTTATCTATGAACCTAGTACGTTTTTATGTGGCCCCCCATTTTCACCTCCAAATATAACGGATTTTGTGTTTATATGTTGCTTTCTAAAATTTACACTCGACCAAGCCTGTAGGATTCTCTGTTTTTTCATCCGTGATTTAAAGGGCACGTCTTTGCTTTGCATTTGGAATAAATGGATATGTGCACCAGTTGCTAATATATATAAAGTCTCTTCCACCAGTTATATAGCAAAGCGGAACACACAGTAAGCCACTCATTCATGAGAGACACACAGGTCATCATTGTGACCACAGAGGAATTACAGTGCTGTAGATTCGCCCGATGGTCAATCTGTTACTATACCTTGCGGTTTAACCCTGGTCTGAAATTTCTACACATGTCTGTAATTCAGAACAAGGGATAACATGCAGAATTGAATTTAACACATCAGGGAATGTATTGCAATAAGTTTCCAGGTTGGTCCCCCTCATTGGATCCCGGAGTAGACATTTGTTTCTGAATCGATTGTGGTGTCATTGTCTAATCTGTTCCCTCTCAGCTCCAACGTTCGATTTCTCAGATTCAAGACTTATCTGGAGTTGAATGTGACTTTTGGCATCAACTGGTTTGCACCAATGTTGACAGCACCAATGGACATGCTTTTCTAGATGTGGTTCTCATCAGCTAAGGCATGGTGCTTTATGCCAAATTCTCTACCTTGGAGCCAACGCTCATGCTGTGTCTGTTCCCCAGAGGAATGATCCTCATCTCCGCGACCAGTGTAATTTAAAGCTAATGATTTCTTCAGTGTCTTCCTCCAAACCCCGAGGTGTAGTCCTAGTCCGGGGCATTGGTGCAGTTTTTCAGGAGTAGGTACCTGGAGTTTGCTCATCTCTGGAGTTGTTTTAGCTCACCTACATGGGGCTCTTCTCCTGATGCCTTCCAGCCTACTGGGTGGACCCTGTTTTTCGTTGTTGGATCCAAGCAGGTTTAAATCCTTATTTTTAGCTCTCGACTAGCGTGGGCTGCGCTTGCGCAGTCTCGCTGACGAGATTTTGTTTTTCAGTACTGGGGCTTGAACCCGCCTCTCTCTTCCATTGGCTAGCTTCATAAATGGAGGCTTGCCATTGGAAGAGATGTGCGTCACTCATTTCTAGCTCCGTCTTGTTTAATTTTTTATTAGTAAATCGTTTTTTATTGGTATTTTACAGCAACAACACATCAAATAAAAGTCTAGGATATGTGATTGCAAAAATAATTAACCAAATCGGAGGAGCAAAATAAGTACTCGTGACTTGGGAGATAATACAACCTCCTGAATACAAATAGTCTCTGTGCCACAATTTCATGCAACTTGGGTACAATCGTGTTAACAGTAAGGGAAAAGTGTTTCCAAGAACAGTCATCCTAATGTTGTAGGATTTGTTTTAAAAAAATGGACTGAGTATTGGGAATGATATGGGAAACAGTGGTTGCACTCATCCATAAGAACATATGGCATGCGTAAATGGCTCGGGTGTGGGGGTGTTGTACAGATTTGCAGATCGATTACACACCGGTAAGGGGGCCCAGGGATAAGGAAGGTAGAGGAGAGAGGGAGATGTGTGAATAGTGTATGAGGACAAGGAGAATGGTGGGCATCCGGAGGTACCTCACAGAACTTTTCAAGCAGTGTGTCCCAGAGATGGTTGAGATATTTACAAAGACCTTTTACCTCCTCCTTGTGCAACTGCACACTCTGCTTGAGCCCATGCATGTACCGAACGTGTTCACGCAGAGGCCATTGGGGGAGTCGCTGCTTTCCATTTGCAGGTAATCATCCTCTCTACTAAGAGGAGGGCCAGGTCCGCAAACCTCATCACCACTTTTTTTTTTTGGTTTGTTGGTACAGCCCACGTATACATACCTCCCAGGTGTAGGGGAGTGTGGTCTATGTACAGTGTGTGAGGTGTGGCCTGATGTTTCTCCTGTAGGACGCCAGTGCTGGGCGTAACCAAAGTGTATGGATTATGTCCGCAGCAGATGTCTGGCAGCAGGGGCAGCAAGACACCAGTGAGGGATAGTGTGGTAAACTTGCCAGTCGATATCTGTGCAAGCTCGACAAAGATCAGGGTTCTCACAATGTTGTGAGGGAGTGTGTAAAGCAATGGCCAAGCCAAATAGCTAGGTGCCTCCTGTTATCGAAGTGTCTAAATATTGTATGAGCAAATGTTGTGCAGGTTCCTGTTGCAGAATCTCCCAGGACAGAGATAGTGGTCCGATTGTCAAACAGTCGGAGAAGTCCATCTGCAAACAGGTCACTGATGGTGTGTAACCCTGCCTTGTGCCACTGCGACAATGTTATGTTATGTTAATTTATTTCTTCTATAGCGCTCGGCTACTCCAAGGAGCATCCCGGCGCTTTGGCGAAGAATATCAGCAGGTAAAACAACACATAACAACTGAAATGCAGACAGAACAAAAGGGAAAAAGAAATATTTGGTAAAAAGCCATGTTTTAAGGTCTTTCCTAAAAACGAGAAGACTGGGAGCCTGTCTCAGGGAAAGTGGTAGTTCGTTCCAAGCCTTCGGGGCTAGGTAACGGAATGACCGACCTCCCATTCTTGCACGCCTAATGGCAGGGACTGTCATCTTGAACAAGCAGGATGACCTCAGGGTCCTGCTGGGTACATACCGGGAAAGACGTTTCCCGATGTACTTGGGGCCTGTGCCATGTAGAGCTTTGAAGGCAAAAGTCAGGCTTTTGAAAAGAATTCTCTTTGCGATCGGTAACCAATGTAAGGTGTTCAGTAAGACAGTGGCACCTGCTCTTCTCGGGAGTCCATAGATGGCTCGGGCTGCCGAGTTCTGAACTACTTGCAAACGGGTCAGAAGATATTTCGGTAGACCCAAAAAAAGGACGTTTGCGTAGTCCAGTCGAGATCCAATCAAAGCCTGGACAATTATCTTCCTATGCTGGAATGACACTAGAGGAAGAAATTTCCTCAGCATCCGCAGAATGCCGAAGCATTTGCCTGAGAGGCACGAAATATGAGGCCCAAAGGACAGTTCACTGTCCACAATCACTCCCAAGTTCTTAGCCTTGAAAGACACATTGTCAGGGGGAAACATATCTTGTGGCCACCAAGATTTCCAATTTGGCTCGGGAGCGCATCCAAAAAAGAGCAGTTCCGACTTATCGGAATTGCACTTTAAGCCATGACACCTAAATCACTCAAAGACCGCACCGAGGCAATCCCTAATCTGTATGCCGTCAAACGACCCGCCCCTATCACATGTGAATAGGAGCTGGGTGTCATTGGCGTAGGATACGATCTGGGCGCCAAAGGACTCCGCGACTGCCGCCAGAGGGGCCATAAAGATGTTAAAAAGCATGGGGCTGAGAATGGAGCCCTGAGGGACCCCCACCTCTAGCGGAGCCATATCAGCGGAGAAAGGGGGCGCCCAGATCGTTTGCCGGCGATCGGCCAGAAAAGATTTGAACCAGGTCCACACCGTTCCTCGAAGGCCGCATTCCCAGAGTCTTGCAAGGAGGCCTTCGTGAGGAACGGTGTCGAATGCTGCTGACAAATCAAGCATGACCAACATGGCCCCTCCCCCAAAGTCGAGTACTTCCCTGATGGCATCAGTGACCTCGAGTAGGGCCGTCTCCGTGCTAAAATTAGCACAGAAACCGGATTGCGTTTCGTGCAACAGGTCGTTTCCTTCGATGAAACTGGAAATCGTCCTATGCACGTATCTCTCGGTCACTTTCGCCAGAGCAGGGAGAAGGGAGATAGGCCTGTAGTTGGCATGAATGAGGGGGTCTAAGGTAGGTTTCTTGAGCAGTGGTAGGATCATGGCACGCTTCCATGCCTGCGGTCCCACACCTGTAGACAGGGAGGAGTTCAAAAGGGGGTTCAACAAGGCACTTAAGGCAGGTGCCACTTTCCCCAGATGTTTAGCCGGGCACGGGTCAAGTGGAGAGCCGGATTTCAGACCCGACAGAAGATCGAGAGATGTATTCAAACACAAATGGGGAAATTCAAAAAGAAAAGGGCCTTGGCCCTCCTCAAGAGATGAGGAAGATGAGGGGTTTGAAACCATCTGTGAGCAGGAGTAAGAAAGAGAGGCTTGAATGTTTGTAATTTTACTAACAAAGAAGGTGGCTAGCTGTTTTATCCATAATTCAGAGTGAGTATGAGAGGGGGTACAAATGGCAGGAGAAGTAAAATCCTGAACCACTTTAAAAATTTCTTTGCAAACATTTTCAGCCTCATCAATTCGGCGCTCAAAATAGGCCTTTTTTTCTTCCCAGATCGAGTGATGGTAGGCTTTAGTTATCGCTCAAAATATTGTATGAGCAAATGTTGTGCAGGTTCCTGTTGCAGAATCTCCCAGGACCGAGATAGTGGTCCGATTGTCAAACAGTAGGAGAAGTCCATCTGCAAACAGGTCACTGATGGTGTGTAACCCTGCCTTGTGCCACTGCGACAATTCCCGGGTGGTGGTGTGATCATGACCCCTTGGCATGCCAAGCAAGAGCAGCTCAGGGGCATATGATATAGATGATCATGTAAGAAATAAGGCTCCACGGTAATATCAATATGCCACTTGTAGTAGGGGTATAGCGGGTGGTGGAGTTTTAGAGAACGGGTGAAACAGAACCAGGATACATTCAATGGTCCAGGAGGGAAGACCCGACGCAGTGTCACTGAGATAATGGCCAGCAAACTGACGAGACGTCCAGTGCAGCCAGATAATATTGTTCAAAGTTAGGAACATTTAGACCCCCGCAGTCCGTGGGTAAGTCGTTTTTTAAAATCTATTCTGCAGCGTGTGTTGTGCCAAACACAATCCCCCATTAGATGCTCTAAGGAATGAAAGAAGGGCCTGCTTAGGAGCAGTGGAAGTTTAGTGAAATAGTAAAGTAAACGTGGCAGGACCACCGGTTTTTTAACAAGGCAATTCGACCTGCCACCAACAGTGGCAAAGTCTGCAAGAAAGACGTTTGTGCTCATATTGTCGTCACTGCCAGAGTGAGATTGCCCTCCTGAAGATTTTTATCTGTGTGTGGTATCTACGGATACCTAAGTAACGAAAAGAAGCAGGCTGCCATTCCAGTATAGTGTAATTAATATGTATATGGGATTGGGAGTAAGAGGGTTAAAGGGGAAAAAGACAATTTTGATTAGTCAACGCCAAGACCAGAGACGTTAGAAAACTCTGTCAAAGTTGCTATGGGGGGCGAGGGGGTTATATGACGGACGTCTTTGAGATAGAAGAGAATATTGTCTGCATATAGCAAAATAGAATGCATGCTGTCGTCCAGCGGGTCCCCCCCAATTCTGGCCCTGTGCATGTAAACGAGCCAGAGGTTCGAGCACTAGGGAGAATAAGATAGAGGGGACAGAGCACTTCCCTGTCAGGTCCTGTGTTGTATCATAACAGGTTCCGGTGTGTGGCACCCAATGTATACCCTGACGGTGGGGTTGGTGTAGAGTAGTGTTAGAACTGGGGGTCTCCAGTTGGCAATGGTATACACCTTTGACCAAATAGGGACCCTTGCTTCTAAGTCAGGGAAAGGGGATTACACTACTATATGACTCCCGCTCACCCCCTTGGTAGCTTGGCACGAGCCAACAGGCTTCTCTCAGAGGCAGTGTGTTAAGCATTAGTGAACACACAGTAATACAGTGAAAACACTACAGATGGACACAACACAGGTTTTTTAAAAATAAGTATTCTTACAAGACCACAAACGACAAAAATCCACAATAATGTACTTAAAATACTTAAAGATGGTAGAAGTCACTTAGTTAAAGTTGATGATAAATGCGACACAGTTCTCACAAACGTACTTGGATGCGTTTCGCAAAACAAACAAAACCCTCCCCGAGTTGGGGATGCATCGGTACCTTGCTTCGGGGGAGACGATGCGTTGCGCCTCAATGCTTGCGCAGAGTTGGGGATGCGTCTTGGTCTTTACCAGAGAGGAGGTGATGAGTAGCTTCTCAAACTGCGGCTCGGTTACGATGCGGCAAGATGGCGCCTCGATGCGATAAGATGGTGCCCATGATGCGACGACCTGAAGATGTGTGGCAAACACTAACTTTAGAGCTGCAACAGGCCTTGCGACACGCTTCTCCGGTGATGTGACGGCAACCTTTGCGGTGGCGACACGCTTCTCCGGTGATGCGTCGGGTAACAGCTTTGACGAAGGCACTCTTCTCTGGTGATGCGGCAGGGAGACCTCTGCAGCGGCGACACGCTTCTCTGGCGATGCAACAGCTGTGACTGCGACACGCTTCTTCTCGATGCCTCGTGCTCCCAGTGACACGCAGGCTTCTGCAGACAGAATTCCCAGCAAGGAAATTCAGAGGGGAGCTGGTGGTGAAGTTTTTTTTGTCCCTGAGACGTCAGCAGGAGGCAAGCACAAGTTCAAGCCCTTGGAGTAATATTCTGCAAGATGATGAAAGTTCTTTGAAAGTTCCTTCTCCTTTCCTTTGCAATAAAGAAGCCAATGCAGGGCAACACAGCATGCTGGCAGGGGGGCAGTCCAAACTCCTGCTGCTTCCTTGGTTGTTCTCCTTTGCAAAGGTTCGTCTTGTTCCAGAAGTGATCTAAAGTCTTGAGGTCTGGGTTCCCATATTTATACTGCAAAATCCTTTGTCCTCTGAAGGCAGAGGGGCCTGTACCTAGTCCAAACCAGTTCTGTGCAGCTGTGGAACACTTTGTTTACAGGATTCCTTCTTTACTTTGACAGTGTGGGCCAGGGACATCAGACGCACCACAGGAGGTGGAGCCAGCATTGTGGAAGGCAGGCTCAGCCCTATTCAGACCCAGGTGCGACTCCTCCCACCCATCTGCATGCAGATAGGTCTATTCAGCCTTGTGCTGAATCACCCTGTCTGCTGGAATCCCCCAGCCCCTGTCACTCACAAAACCAGACCCACAATACACAAGCTAGCAGAGGCAGGCTGGATAGTTAGGCAAAAAAATACCTACTTTCTAAAAGTGGTATTTTCAAACACAGAATGTTAAAACCAACTTTACTAAAAGTTGTATTTTATCATTCTGAATTCAGGCATACTAAATTTGAATTTCTACCATGTTCCCTGGGTCAGTTAGGATTAAAAGATGTTATACAAAAATGGCTGTAATTCACTATTAGGACATGTCACACACATCAGGGCATGTCCTACCTTATATTTACAATGCACCCTACCCTTGGGCCTACCTTAGGAGTGTCTGATATGAAGAAAAGAGAAGGTTTAGGGACTGGCAAATGGATGCACTTGCTAAATCGGCATGGCAGTACTAAACTGCACACAGGCTCTGTAATGGCAGCCCTGAGACACACTTTACAAACTGCTTCTGTGGGTGGCACAACCAGTGCTGCAAGCCAGCCAGCAGCATTTGATTTACAAGCCCTAGGCACCCATGGTGCACTGTACTAAGGTCTGACAGGTAAATGAAATATCACAAACTTGGAGTCACTAGTCAATACATCAATTTAACATAGGGAGCACTTGCACTGTGGCACTGAATAGCAGTGGCACAGTGCCCAAAGCATCTAACCAGCAAAACAGATCAAAAACAGAGGAGGCAATCTGTTAAAAATGGAAGGCAGACTCACGCCAATGATACCAGGTCTAGCAAGTAGTGTCACAAATCAAAGGAAACGGGCCCCAATTCTGTATTGCTTCAGTAGTGCAAAAAGGAAAGGCCATTCCAGGGAGTCAAAAGCCTTGTGAAAATCTAAAGCCAGGCATTCCGAATGAGGGTGTTGTGATGGTGCGGGCTTAAACACTTTAAAGAAATACCGAAGATTCAGTGAGGTTTTTGTATGGGGAACAAAGCTGTCCTGGTCTGAGTGTACCAAGTGAGGGACCAGTGGTGCTAGGCGATCTACCAATCTTTTTGCAAGTATATTATAATCTGTGTCCAGCAGTGCTAAGATCTGCTATCTGTGGGGTGAAGGGGCCTTCCCCGTTTAGGCAATGAGTTAAGCATAGCATCTCTCATCAAAGATGCCATGATGAGAGCAGTGTCATATATGGTTTTTAGGTGAGGGGCCAATTGTGGTAATGGACTTTGGAAAATAGTCCGGCAGGAGTCTTGCATTGGACAACAAACTGATTGCTTACCGTATTTCTAATAAAGGTAATCTCATTAAGTTACTTCCTGGGCATTTTAACATTCTTAGCGACCATAATCGATGGGGACTCTGCAGATTCCTGTCAATGCATCATGCCCGCATCCTGTGCCAAATGTTTTTTCTTTCTTAAGCTAAAAGCATTATAAACCGAACAGGCACGGTTAATGTGGTTCCCCAGTAGGCAGAGATTGTTACAGACCTGATGGTGCTCTGAGCACTGGAAGTTACTGTTACGGAAAGCGCAAAACTTAAATGGTGTTATTTTTTTTATACCATCCCCATAGGAGTCTTTTTGGCACTACCAGCCACAGACTTGGCAAATTATTCAGCTTCACTGCTGTCGACGAATGGAAGCATTCTTGCTCTTCTATGGCTAATGTTCCAAGTCCAGTTGGTTAAAACTGCTTAGTTGATGTGGGCCAACAGCCACAGGTACTAATTATTAGTACACAGCAGGTGTGGAGCCATGGAACATGTCTGAACCAGATAGTGGGAAAAATATCATTTGGAGTCTCTGTCATGGTGCATTATGGCTTTTAGGGGAGCTATCACGAGTCACTTCGAAACTGAAACCACGTCTTTTTAGAAAAAAGTTGTAGTGTCCGAGCCCAACACTAGACGGCAGGAGTGTTCACAGCAAGCGATCTTCAGCACATGCTGCAAACATAATGTTCACCTACGTATTCTCTGCAGGAATTCTGGTTAAGATGCATCACACTCAACCTTCTTGTTTCTTCATACTTATTTTATTTTTATTTATTTGAAACTTATATATAGCGCTGGCTAGACCCAGAGGTATCAGAGCGCTTTACATGAGACAGGACATTGTTTCAGAGCATTGTTACATAGTTACAGTTGCAATTACCAGTATATGCGTAGGAGAAAAACATGAGATGACACAATAACATAAAACATTAGCGTGTAGCATATCCAAGGCACACATCATATGAGTAATGGAAGGAAGTGGCAGAAAGGTAGACAGGGGAGATGAAAGCAGACAGTCGGGTCCCACAGTGGTTTCTGTTTTCCTCTTCACAATGCAGTGGATTATTCCATTGCTTATCTGTATATTTGGTTTTATAAGATCCCTGGAGTGAATCTTTGAACCTTCAGGAAAACGCCAGTAACTGAATGTCCTGGACTCTGTTTTACAAGCAGGTTTAGGAAAACAGGGTTAATCTGCTCCAGCGAAGTACTTTTCCTCCTCAGATTAATAGTGTAATTAAAATGGGGCTTTCTATCAGATACGTATATAAAAGCAAGACAGTCGCTTATCATTTTGTTTCGTTTCAATTCTGTTTGGTACCAGAAGATGTTGCACAAATAGCAAACCGACCTGATTTGGAAGCAGACTGCTTCATTGTACATTCGCTTGTTCATTTCTAATGGCCTCTAGAAGGTTGACAACTATGTGTCTCGCGCCGTGACATCCCCAAGGGGATAGGTCTTCCGCTTTACAAATATAGCAAATAATTTGATACTTAGTACAACTTGAATGAGCTCCATTTAGTTAGTCTTCAAAATGATTCAAATCTGTTTAATTGTTATTTATTTTTACTGTGAGTCGGATCCTGGGGAATGTTACTGATGAAATCATCCGAGGTATGTTTCTATCCCTGAAATTGAGTATTTTCAGACCTACGTCCATTTCATTCCCGTTTGTAGGTGGCCATCCCCCGGTCTCACAGAAAAGCTCCTAAACAGACAGTTTGTCTAATGATTGGCGCTGTGAGGCAAATACAGGGTCAATTAAATAGATGGAATGTGACTCCAGCCCACCTCTTGCGGAAACTGTGCGGTCGCATTGGCAGCTGAAAATCAAAAGAAGGAACTGAGGGTCTGGGGTACCCTTGGAGACAGCCCTTCGTTGGGCACCCTTGTGTCTGCTCATCACAAGCCCACCATCTTGCTGCAGGAAAAGATGCTGCAGTCAATGAAGAGGGTCAGTGCTAATGTCCATCTCCATACCACGCACGCTGTTTTACCGGTTCCAAAAGCGCAGAGATACTCCAGAAGGAGTGGATTCAAGCACTATATAAACCAGCAAATAAATAAATAAATATGCAGTGGATTTCAGCTGCACCAGCAGTGCGAGGGAAGTGTAGTATAGGCAATGTCTTGCTCTGAACGTCAAAATGAAGACAAATTTATGGTAAAGACATTAACACTTTGGGAAGGCATCGCGATATTTTTTGTATATACTTTGACATCTACTTCACTCTGGGGCAAGGCGCTTCTCGTGGTTGCAGTTGAAGAGCATTTTCTTGTATCGCGGAGAACACATCAGGAGTGTCTGCAAGGCAGATCACCCCCCTGAGAATTGAGTAAGTGGAGATAAGAGGCAAAACCTATGGGTTTCTAGGGCTCAATGGCTGCAGTGGAGGGTTTTGATGAAAGATTCAGGTGATTGAGTAATCAGCATGAGTGCAGAGGACAAGGTGGATTAGCAGGTGTGATAAGACATTGCAGCATTCTCATCCTGGCTCTTCTTTTAGCTCTCCCCTTCTTTAGCGTCTTTTGTTCACTGTGGTGGGAACCTGCTAACCGTTTTACCTGGTTGTGAAATTCTGCTCCACTAATGGAGTTTGCATAGATTTCCCACTCCATGTAGCGCACAGTTTTTCCCCCGCTCGTGTTGGCCAACGTTAATTGGCTCAGTGCAAGCGAGGAAAATCTTACTACAGACCACCTCAAAGCAAGATTTCTCAGTGTGGGCGGTCGCGGATTGCCACAACCGATCACGTTGAGAAACCTTCGACGTCCTGGCACTGTTGACAGGCTTGGAAGAAGTTGGTCCTGAACAAGGAGAGATCCTGAATTTTCCTGACTATTGTAGACAAGCATTTGAATTGCAATAGGTCTCGCATTTGCTTAAGTTAGAGCTATTAGCGTTGTAAATGACAGTCTTCTATCATCGTTTTTTTTGCTGTTGCCATATTGAGTGTTAATAAATTCAGATCTCCATAGCAGAAAGTTTTTCTACAGCCACATGTAGTAGAAGGAAAATTCAACACCCCTGAAACCTAATGCAGTTTTTTAGGTCTTGGCTAGAAACGTGAGAACTATAGTCGGCGTCTCAGAGCGACAAAGGGAGACAAGACCTGGCCGCGCGCAGCGTTTCCCCATAGGATAATGTTGTGCGCGCGGCCAGGTCTTGTCTCCACAGCATGGCATGGCAGACCGGATCGCGACGCGCGCCTCTCTGGAATGCAGGGGGATTCTGCATAACAGCGCGCGGCGCTGATGACACACACTACAGAATGTCAGCTAACCGACTCTGCTGCAGGCAGATACAAAAAAGCTTTTCACTGGAAGTCCAGATGAGACTGACGAGTGTGCGTGGAGGCATATGATCGAATGTGCTGTCAGCGCTAATGCATGCCTGGCTCCCGTGGCACAGTCCTGCTATGCTATTTGCTTTTTTATTATTTTCTGGATGTCTCTATCCTGGCACCCTACTCCTCTTGTGCACAGAAATGCTCCTCTTCCTATGGGCACGTAGTTGTACAGGCTATTTATTTATGCGTTTCACGTAGTTGTACAGGCTATTTATTTATGCATTTTTATATAGCGCGGACCTTACCCGAAGGCGTCAGAGCGCTTCACATGGCTGCCCCTTCAAGCAGGCTTCTTTAAGTTGCAGGATTTGCCTCCCCTTTCCTAACTAGCTCGAGCTTGCACACATACAGAGTTGTACAGGCTATTTTTTTTTCCTGCAATAAAGAAATTCGTCCCATTCCATAGATCAGGGGTGTTTTCACTTTCTGGGCAACATTGTCACCTGTCTAAATGGCTAATTACAACAGTGAAGAGCTGACGGTGAACACAACTTTCACAAAACTCACACTGATGCCGTACATGCTGTCCACAACACGTTTAATAACTGGTCAGTTTTGGCTACAATTTGTTGTGCTACAATCTGACTATTATCTATTATACAGCAGTCAATAGATTACGTGTTTTTATGTGGCAAATTCATATTTGCGCCGAAAATATTTACGTTCTATAAGTACGATTTTCCAGTGGCCATGCACACATTTCACGTGACAATGGAACCATATGTGTCACCTGGCACATATTGCTGTATTCACACCTGTCGCTGGAATTCCTCAGTCACCTGCCTTAAGTGTATGCTTTCGGGTCAGGCTGTACGCGTCCTATTTTTGGAAACCCAACAAGATGATGGACGGAGTGATGACACTTTTCAACCACTCACAGAACTGCTCCTTGCCGGTGACAGCGGCGCTGCCATTTGCTACAACGGAACTTTCTACATCTCCGTCATTGTTCGGCCATATCCCTTTTGTCGACACGCCCTGCTCACGGTATCTCTTGCAAAACGTGCCTGAGTTCATCAGAGTGAGTGTCCCCAAGAGTTGGTATTCCATTTTGTCCTAAATAAAAGCATACGTTGGTCCTTCTTTGCCCAAGGTAGTTTCTGCCTCTCCTCCACTGAGCAGCCTGCTGCTCTTTTCAGTGACCCCCCCCCCCCACCCCCCCTCCCTCCCTCCCTACTTTCCCACAACGTGGTCCGTTAACGCCAAGAACTCTGCTCCATTATTATGTTTCTTTCCTGAGCAGTTCATGCATTAGCATTAGCCACTGTTAAATGTGCAGTTTTATGCACCGCAAACTCTGGCCCGAGGACTTTGATGTGCTTTACCTGAGCACCGGTTACATTGCACAAAGTCGCATTTTTTTAGGCACGGGGAGATGAATTGACTTAGCTCAGAATCACACAGTGCTGGGCTGACGCCAGGACTCCAACCTGTTCCCAGTTTCCAAAGTCAGCAGGTGTAGTCGTAACGCCACATCCTCTCTATTAGCCACTCGTCGGTGGTGGCACGTGGTCTCCGCGAAATCTGAACCGCCAGCAGTCCGTATTCTCCTTCATTCTTTGACGTTGTTTGTTTGCACATGAGTAGGTTCTGAACTTTGCAGCTTCTGGTAGCTGTGTCCCTCTTAATCTTCTTGAGGTCACTACTTTTCGTGCCTGCCCTGCTTTCTGCTGCTACAGATTTCCCTGTTTAGGTCTCGCGCAGCAATTTGCATGCTTTTGTTCAGCGGGTTGTACCTGGCGGGTCTTTCTAAGGGAGTCTTTGTGGACATAGAAAAACAGTGGGATGGCTTAGCAATTTTCTAAGCCCTTCCCATCTTTCTGGCGAAGGCCTAGAAAGGCAAGGCTGTCACGGGCTGAGAGGTGACCGAGCCGAGGGTCTGGAATAGCTCATGGCGCACAGGAGTGCACATCAAGGCGCTAAGCAAGCTCCTGCGCAGTTGGAACATGCCAAGGATGTGTTAATATCTTTGAAGTCCAGAACTTGAGGTTGGGGGCTAGGGGGAAGGGGGTGGGGAGGGGAGGAGGTCACTCCCACAAAGGTTGGAGTCATGTGCCGTCTTCTCTGGCAGGGCAGAATCTTGCTCCCTATCCCCAAACTCGCCTCGAGCACCCGAACAATGGGACAGTCTCGCCCCACGCTCCATCCCTCGCCCCACACTCCATCCCTCGCCCCACACTCCATCCCTCGCCCCACACTCTCTCTCTCTCGCCCTCCCTCTGTCTCTCTCTCTCCCTCTCTCTGTCTCTCTCTCTCCCTCTCTCTCGCCCTCCCTCTATCTATCTCTCTCTCTCGCCCTCCCTCTATCACCCTCACTCTATCTATCTCTCTCGCCCTCCCTCTATCTATCTTTCTCTCGCCCTCCCTCTATCTCCCTCTCGCCCTCCCTCTATCTCTCTCTCGCCCTCCCTCTATCTATCTCTCTCTCGCCCTCCCTCTATCTATCTCTCTCTCTCTCTCGCCCTCCCTCCCTCTCTCTCTCTCTCGCCCTCCCTCTCTATCCTATCACCACAACATCACTCGGCACCACCACAGCATCACTCAGGGGGACCACAACATCACTATGCGCTACCAAAATGCTTATAAGTACAACAGTAACTTACAATATTATTATAATATAATATTATTGCCAACATTGCTTCATCTTGCAAATCATCTTCATACACCAATACAGACTTTGCAAAAAAATGTAATGCAACACATTGTCATACACAATGCCAATAACTCAAACTTTAATGCTGCGAGACCTATTGCATTGCAAATGCTTGTTGAAGAAGTATTTAAATTGGTTCAACAGGTAAAATTACTCCTAATGAACTAGTATTACTTTTCAAGTATTAAAACCCTTGACTTGGAATGCGTGGATACCATTTAGGCACTCCGTAGTTTGCAACAGCGCGTGGCCTGGTGTGATGTCACTACTCGGTAACTCTGATACATTGTAACCTGGAACGATGCAGAAGCAAAACACAGCAACCTTATTACTACACGGTAGCAGCGGATCTGTACTTGATAAATGCAACATAAGATAAAAAGCGACACAATTTGTTTTAATATGGCATATGGGCGTTACTATTTGTTTAACAAAGTTATAATTGGGCACAGTGAAAACGATTTCATGTTTGGTAACTCATGTGAAATATTCTAATCTCCCCTGATCTAGGTGCGGGAAACAGGATTCTAAGCTGCCATTCCCATGCTACTGCGGATTACTTTCCCAAGAGAGTCCTTATGCATCACAGTTTATGCTAAAGCGCTCCTATTCCCTAGTACTTGGAGGCGGTATATAAAAACAGTCAACAAATAAATACATTTAAAAAAATGTAGTGTGTCTGTTGGAGCCGGCAGGACACAAATAGAGTGGGTGGGTCTGCGGAGTCTCGTCTGCATCAAATGCAGCTCTAGATATTATGGGCTTCCTGCCAGGAACATAGTAAAGGGGAAGGGGAAGGTGGGGGGGGGGGGGTTTCCCTGCCAGGAACATAGCAAAGGATGGGGGGGGCGGGGACACTTGGTTTTTCACTTTCTTTGTAATTACATAGAGAAGTATCCCGTAGGATGAACCCAGGAATCTACCTTGAGTGAGGGACGGGCAGCCACCGAGTAAGGGAGGGGCAGTCTCTGAATGACTTCCCCCAAGTACAGCTACGGATTGGGGGGGGTGGGGAGGGGGGTTGGGGTTGCTGAGACTGAGGAGACTGCAGTGGAAGGGGCTGGAAAGAGGGTAACTAATACAAGGCAGTGACCGACTGATCCAAATAGAAAGAGGAACAGGTTATCAAACATGCAAGCAAAGGGAGGACTAAAAAGCTGGGTACATGGATAAAGGACATTAAAGATGGAGATATAAAAAGCAGAGTTGGCGAGTGGAAAACTCCACAAAGGAGCAGAAGAGTCGTACAAGTTAAGGGCAGTTATGAAGCGTCACATGGTGGGGGGAGGGGGGGCCCCCACAGGGCGAGAAGAGTCAAAGAGGAGATGTGTATAGAAGATGTGCTTAAAGGGAGAGGTGGGGTTCACACGGTTGTTGGGGCTGGGTGACGTCCGAGCGAGGAGTGATACACCTTAGAACACCAGAGAGTCCCGTGTGAAGAAGTGGTAAGGGTCCGCAGGGGACTTGAAGCCACAGGCTTTCCGGTCTTTCCTTTGTTTGGTGCTTTCTTAAAGCACCTTCAGTGGGCGGAAGCAAGAGACGTTTGAATGCATCCAGCATTAGGTCTGCGAGACATAAAAAGTGCTAACCTTTTATTTTATATGCCGCAATGAAGGAAAGGATCATAAACGCTGACCCCCCTGCAAAGACATGGATGCCACCAGCGCAAGGCAGAAGGAGATAGTAAAGCACCTCCCACACCATCATGTTGATGCCATGAACTGGAGTGTCTCTACCTTGTCTTATGTTTGTACAGCACACCCCGCCAGCCAGCCAGCCAGCATCCATTTATCATGGGCTGCCATCCCAGGCCACGTCACACAGTGATCACATTATGCAAATAGTAAATACCACATGAGCGAAGGAAAGTGTATCTGTGTTGCAAACGCTAATTTACTAGTGTAAAGCTTGCCAGAGCTCTGCATTTGGTTTTTGCCAATGCTTGTTTTTGAAAGGGTGTAACAGATTCCAATAAAAACTTGGAATCAAAAGGTAAACCCCCAATTTCTCGCCCACCGCAAAATCAAACATATTGAACCCCAACGAGCGCCCCAATGTGTCTGTCTCCCACAGAACGGAGGCATAATGGCAGTACGGCGCTATTTACAAACAAAAGTACCATGTGCAGACCAGCATACTCCAAATAATGGCATGGGGTACATGGATGGAGAGGAAAGGGTGTTGTAAACGACTTAACAGGATGCCAAATGTAGCTTGATGCAGAATACACAATGCAGATTGACAGAAAACTGCATGCAGAGGGTAAAGGGGGGAAAAAGTGTATGGAGGGCATCAATTGGAGAAGCTGCATGGTCGTAAACTGGAGTAGAAGGTGACGGGCTGCACAAGAGTACGCAGAATCGGTGTAGCTAACACTAAAGGAAAACTGGGGAGTGGCGGAACGAAGCAGTAGATTGCAGCAAGATGGAACATGGAGAAAGTTATGCGCAATACAGGGAGGAGCGGGGGAGATAAATGTCCAGTTGGTGCACAGTAATCTGAACTACAAAAGACGGAGGATTAGAGTACAAAAGAGACCAAGGCAGAAATGCGGGCAATACGCTTAAAACACAGGGGTGATTGGGGCGGGCGGCGTACTTAAAACAATGGGGTGAAGGGGGGGAGAAATCAGAGCAAGGAGAGTAGCAAAACATGGTACATCTGTTGGCGGGAATAGACGATACAGCTGAAAAGGGTATGTCGAGAAAGCAATATTGGGTGCTGTAGTGTGAAGCAAATACTACTTTAGGAGGGAAGGGGGTGCGTGTAATGTATAAAGGTGCGCTAGTAGGTTATGATTAGGAGTACGCAATACAAGGAAAGATGCCCCAAAAATAATACAGCAACGTGGAACAATAGCCATAACGAAGAGAAAATCAGAACGTGAAGCAGGCAAAAACGAAATCCTAATGGTCGGGGTACAAAAAGGTAACTGGTGAAAACGTAACGGGGAAATGTTATGGAATGCAACGGCGACAAGCCAAACATGGTGGTAGAAAAGAAACCGGAGCCTTCAATAAATGAAGCACATTTTTCTGCACTGAAGACATTTTCTACAGAATCAAAACAATGACAGCTTGTAGCGGACTTACAGAATCCTTCGGATGGCAAATGGTGATCACTTTTGCGGCCGCTTTGATGATCTCAGTGGCCACGCGGCTCACTGAGAACATCAAAGCGGCCGCGAAAGTGATCACGCAGGCTGACAAATGGTGCGCGCGCCCGGCGCACATGCACTGTACCCGATCTGCCTGCAGCCTTTGGGAGCACTTTCAAAAGTCCCTTACTAAATATCTCGCATAGCATCGCTTACGCATTAGCTAGGCGAGACCTAAAAAGGAATTCCAGACTCTTGCTGCAAAATTGGAGGAGAAAGACCGGCCTCCCTGTCTGCTCAAACAAATTTTAGGGGCAGTGGCACGAGAGAACGAGCATGGAGATACCAAGAAAACCGGTCTGATGTACAGAGGCCCATTGTAATGCACAGTCAGTGAGAAATATCTTAACACCTTGGCTGCTAAGGCCATTTACCT
This sequence comes from Lissotriton vulgaris, assembly GCF_964263255.1. NCBI lineage: Eukaryota > Metazoa > Chordata > Amphibia > Caudata > Salamandridae > Lissotriton > Lissotriton vulgaris. Next base: position 107,004,849 of record NC_141696.1, read on the forward strand.
ATTCTCATTTAATTTCCATTGAAATCAATGAAAAGTGCATGACGAGTTACCCTTGTCATTAGCAGCCAAGAGGTTAAAATGTCTTGTTTCTGAACAAGAAGTCAATGTAATGAACGTAGACAAGATGTTATTGATTCATGAGATGGGATATACAGCGAGAGCCTTGCCGTATATTATGAAAAATGTCCAGAATATTGACAGTCATTTTGAAGCCGTCAGCGAGATTTATTCTGCCAGACCATTTGACTGATTAAGGGATGTTCGATACCCCAGTGCGTGGTGACTCACGAAACCCCGCTCCTTGTACTTTTCGCATTGTGGCAACAATATACCCACGAACCCAGGATTTCACTGAGCGGCATAGCTGCCTCCCAAGAAGGGCCCAATCATAGAGCTTCCTTCAAGTGCTCCTCAACACCTCCTGTCCTGATGAAGACCCCAACACGAGGAAATACCAGCCTGTAACCTAACAGGGGTCGAAACGTAGACTTCTACAGATCATCGAACACGTGGGACTTAAATGAACAAACTATATATGTCCTAGGTGTTATGATAATAAGGAGAATTTATGGATCTTTCTAAGACCGTATACGTTTTTATTGTAAAACTTGCTATTGTGCACGTCACGATACCTTTACCCTTTCCCTCACCTACCCAATCACCCCCATTCTGCTACCAAAACTTCCTTCCCTTGTCACTGTGAGCACTGTATATAATAACACAGTAATATGCCAAATGTTTTGAGTACTAAAGCATTTATTATGTGCATACATCAATGACTAATGTGGAGTAAAACACATGATTTCTTATTTATGTTCTATGTGTCACTCATTAAATATATATGCTTGATGAACTAATGAAGCCATTTTTTTGTGGTGGATTTTTTGTTACTATTCTTTAATAATCAAACTAACTCGACCAGTTTCTCTAACGTAATGCTTTGATAACCCTGGTCGGGTAGTTTTATTTGGGTCATCCCCGTTAAAACTTAACACAGAATATTGGCCAAGTAGACGGGAAGACCCAAAAGCAAAGAATTAGCATAATCAAGGTGGGATGAAACTAGTGTCTGTACTACTGTTTTGTGTGGCGATCAAGGAAGATGGGGAAGGATATTTTTCAGTACCGGAAAAACAATAAATGAAATGTTGGTGTTGTGAGCAACAAAGGTAGGTTTATTATTGTGTTTAAAATCCAGTGTGACTTTAAAAAAAATATATATATATATTTCTTTATTAGCAATTTTAAGCATATTACATCTCGCACCTAGCAGCAGTTCAATGGAATGAACTGCCGCTAGAATTACGTCTTACTGATGACTACATGTTATTTAGAAAAAGGCTGAAAACCCATCTGTTTCCTAGGGTTTTGTTCCTGACACAGTGTCATCTAACACTATCCCACCCTCACTATGAATTACGCTCTCCCAGCGTCGTGATACACTTTTGGATTAATGTTCCGCTTTATAAATAAATGAATAAAATATAAACAGTGCAGTATAATTATTGAGAAATCCTTGAGCAACAGATGTATACATATAACTGCTACCTATACTGGTCCAGCAGTAACAACATAGCAGTCAAAATGATACTCCACAATATCTACCACATAACAGCTGGGAGTACTCCAAATACCACCAATAAAGAACACATAAGTAGTGCACGGTATAACGGATAGAAACACAGTTTATAATAAGCATTTTCAATGCAATAGGTCCCGCAGTTGTTAGAGTTTTGAGCCATTGGCATTGTAAATGGCACTGCCTTTTATTAATGTGTTGGTTTTTAAAACGTAAATAAAAGGCATTGTCAATTACAATGCCAATAGGTTAAACTCTCGTAAATGCGAGACCCATTGCATTGCAAACGCTTGTTTATCTTCAAAGAGCAGCACAGTACTCCTAATTACAGCAAAGACACCACAGAACTAACGAAGGATTAGAACGAATATGTGTATGTGCCTGAGGAGCAGTGAACCCCCCCACATAAGCAGCTAAAGTGTCAAGGACTAGCCGTCGGCCCATGTGGCAGGAGATTTGGGTACCACTACAAATTAGCTAGTTGTTTATGGGCGTTTTCCGTCTGCAACTCTGCAGACAAAAAGCTCATAAATAACACTGTTAGGGGATGCCATGACAGAGAGGCGTGGGAGGTGGGCTGGTATGTACAGGGAAGGAAACATACATTACATGTTTTTTTTTAATTACAAGAGAACAATGGGGGTGAACAAATACAAAAAAGTCTACGTTGGATCTAGTCTTATTCCTACACTGGATATTCCAGCCTTAATAAGACCACGCTTCAGCCATGCAGGTGGAGAAACCTTTTAAGAATCTGAGAATAGCAACACCTGTTCGTAACTGATGGAAAACGCATAAGTACAGAGAAAACAGTCTCTTAGCTGTACCCAACAAAGTTTGTAAAATCAAACCTCGCAACACCAACAAAACGATTTAGAAGCTACATTTAACATTCCATCTAAGCATTACAATTCCTATCACGGTCCATTAGGTTAATAATGTGTTTTATTCATTATCACTAAAATTATTATCCACGGTTTATTTGGCAGAGAACAGGGCCACTGGAATTATGCCATTTTGCGGTTGTGGTGTTTTCTGCAAAACTAAGGTCCATCAACTGCTGGATTTGCCGCATATTAACAAAAATAAACTAGCACTAAGGGAGGCTGACACCGGGGGACAGTCTGAGGCCTGGAGTGCATGCTCAAGGAAGGGTGACTCTTATTACCAGTGGGGAGCTGAAGTGAGAGCCCTGGTTAGGGGGCGGGAGGGAATGTGGGAGGTGAAGGGCTGTTAAGGTCAGTTGGGGTGGGGAGCCTGGCGATTGTCGGAGCCTTCGTAAGTGTGTACACAGGCTCTGGCTGATTGGGGGACGGGGCAGTGAATGTTTGCCATGCGTGGGGAGTCTGTGGCAGTGGGAGCCTGAAATGTGAGGAGACCCCGTGGATGGCTACGCCAGTTAGCTGACTGTGAAAAGACAGACAGTGCCACTGTTGGTATGTAACTGCCACAGTCTATTAACACGTGGATCTCATAATGTGCAGTCGGGCTGGCATTTAGGGGGTTTGGAAATGGGGTTGTTGCAGGGGAGGCGGGAGGGAGCTTATCTTCCATGTATAAAGTGCACAATGGCTATTCGATTAAACATGTGCACCTCATATCAGCGCGCCGGGGCCTCGCTGGTGAGGGGGAGCCGCGCAGGTATTGGGACACTCACAGGCCCGTGGTGCCCATGCCTACCGTGAAGATGACGCAGAGGGCCGAGAGCACCACCATGAAGTCCGGCATGTTGGCAATGGGGGCGGGAACGGTCCTTGAGACTCCACCGCATGCTTGGCGTCAGGAAGCTCGAAAGCCGAGGAGGAGAGCTGCCGCCTTCCCGGGTCTGGCCCTCCCCGCCGAGACGGGCTTGGCATGAAGTCTGTGTACGATGCAGGAAACAAAGGCAAACTACAAAGAAATATACGTAAGGTGTGGTGGAATATGGATGCACCAGCAACATATAACAAGACGCCGTGAGCGTGCACATGGGCTGTCCAGGCGCCCTCGCGAAATTGAAAGCAAGGCAGAGCGCAAGAGGAGAGGCGCGCGTTCACAGCGCATGTCTCTAAAAGCACGTGGTCACAGCTATTGTCTGCAATGGGTTTAGTAAGCTCGTGCACCTCTCCTGTCTTCACTTCATGAGCTACCTGGCAACAATAAGTCTCGCTACGCGAGAAACGCATGCGCTGCATCGGTAGCGAGACCTGAAAAGGAATATCAACATTTTAGAGAATACCCTTCCCTCCCTGCCAAACCCTACCCACTTGACTTTCTTTCTGTATCGTATATGCACTGCTCACAGTTCTGCTGTTAGAAAATATTTGAATATAGTTATTCGCACATGTTTAGGTGCCTATACCTTTCCTAGCAGGACCGCTCTAAACTCCCTGCCCCCTTCATAATCCTTTTCTGAGTAATTCTCCAAAGGGGTCTCCAGTAATGATTGCATCATGGCGCCCCAGGGTAGCAGGGCCTCCGCAGCCTACACATCTCCGCGCGTTTTTCTCATCTGTGTCACTTACGCCCGACCCACTCCAGTGAGTCTCTTTTCCAGGCATCAGCCATTGGGGAGTTGAGGTCTCAGCCAGGTCATCTCTATATGCCATCTTGCCACAGTAGGCCTCAATACTGTGTAGTGTCTACTCTGTGTCTTTTTTGGGTTATCGGAGATCAGTCCAAGCAAACACTGGGCTATCTGCTGTGGCATATCCCAGCCAGTAGTGTGTTGGATGGGGTACAGCCCTCCATCCATTAGGGTACAAAAGCTGTGCAGTGCCACATCATATGTAGGATCTTGGCTATCTATGCTCTGCAGCAGAGACCACGCTGATCCCTATTTGGGTAAATGGAAGGCATCTCCCAGGGCATAGGTGCACCAAATGAATGATATTATACTGAAGCTGGTAGACTGTTGGCTTCAAATTGACACCCTACGAACCCTAGCATGGATATTAATAGTCTTTGGGAGCAATAGACTCATAACTATCTCATTGCCAGGCCGCATCTATTCGTAGCGGCGCTAGCCGCTTACCTGTGGTAGCTCCCTGTATAAGTGTGTTATGAGCCTACGCCCACATGCCATGGACAGTAAAGTAACTATTGTGTGTGAAGGCTGGCCGGAGGGGGACTCTGGGAAGGTCAGTCATAGCTGACGTGCTGTGGCTGCAATTTTGGCGTATTGGAGAACCTGACCCCCTCCAAGCTTAAACGCCTCCTGCTTAGCGACAAAACGTCCCTCCCAATAAAGGTCCGATGACCTTATACAGCCACCCTCTTGCCATTTATCAATTGCCATGAGATCCAGTGTGACATTTCTGATTTGATTATAATGATGTGTCTGCTAGACGTTTTGCAGCTCTCAAAGAACTCTAATGACAGTCTAGCTGGCTAAGTGCCTTCTGCACACATCCACTTTGAATGGTGTAAATTATTAACTAGTTGTGGTACATAGGCCTCGGTATGCTCCCCTTGGAATTTAGAATCATTGAAATGTAATATAAAGCTATTTGGGTTGATGTGTAACTTCCAACTCAACATCTTGTAGATTGGAAGCAGGTAAGACATTTTGGGGAGCACACCTACATCTATGGACCTCTGGGTTCCGCTTCAGTTTAACACTGCCGACGTGGATCTAAATAACGCCCAGTCTATGTTTTAGGAAGCTCAAAGAATGTCTGATAACAGCATGACTGATTATAAACCAGCTGGTCTTAGGGAAAATTCACTTATCAAAATGCCTGTGCTGCGCGTTCGTCAAGCAAGTCCCAAGTACTGTTGTGGAGTATTGCAAACATCAGTGCTTAATTTGAGCAGGAGCTTTCAGGTGCTCAGCACCGGCACTTCTTTCACAGGGCCGGGGATACAATTTCTGACCCTGCAGGTGGTGGTCTCAATATTAATTGTTCAAATTCAAAATAAAAAGAATAACATACATTGCATGGTTTGTGGCTGGTAAATGTTCATAGTCAGGCCAGCATACGCCTGTCCAGGCAGGTATGATTGTGTATCACCAAGTTAGTGATGATTTCATCTCGATGATCACAAATCCAAGAAGTCATCGACAAACTATGTCTTGCAGTCCATTCCCAGAGTCTGCTGCTCCCTGCCACTGCCTGAGCCTAAGCCTCTTATTGGATAATTGTAGATGGGGTCTGGCTCAAGACTGAGTTGAGGCAAGGAAGCTGCGAGAGCGCATTTGGAACTTGGGAGTGAGGGCTCGTGAGGAAGAATAAACTAAAGCAAGTGTGGACTTTCCACTTGCTGTGTAGCCAGAGTAGCATATCCTGCAGCCCTGCATTGCTGCTATCCTCAACGTGCTTGATGTGGCTTTGGCCCAACACAACTTTTGTGCGCCATGGCGTCACCTGTAGAATTTGTGCGCTACACCCCAGCATGGTAATTGGTGAGTGTGCGTGAGTCCAGTAGGCACCACAGCCATACTTACCAGCATTGGCAGCATTACGGCTGGGGACAATGCCTGTGCTGTAGCAGGCAGGGTCACAGCAAGCTGCGCAGGGAATGCCAATGCCGTCGCCATCTCTGGACCTACTAATTACAGGCAGCACTAGTAGTGACATCACCTGCTGTGCTCGAGCAGCTACCTGTTCTGCAAATAATCCAGTTATACTGCACTGATTAATATATGCAAAAAAAGAATTTTCATTTGGTGTACATTTTTGTTTTGCACTCGGTGTAGGTAAGAAAGTAAAACACATGCCATCTTCCTCTTCTTTAGGGAAGACAACAGGAAAACACAGAGTTCAAAATAGCAGGGACATGTACAGGCTGACAACAGGGGTCACAGGTCGCAGCAGTGTTATAGATGAGAGAGCAGGAGTAAAGAGGAGAAAGAAACAACAGGAGAGGAGAGAGATAAGACAGAGCTAAACAGAAGAAAAGGAGAGCAAATCAGATACAAAGAAAAAGCAGCCATGACGTGAAGAAGAGAGCATTAAGAAGAGAGAAAATAGAATGAAAAGATGTAGAGGACAGGACAGAGGAAAAGAAGCAGTCGACTGATAAAACAGAAACACAGATAATCCCTGCTAGAAGAGTGATCGTAAAGAGCCAAGATCGAGGGGAGAGAGAGCAGAGCATGGATAAAAGGGAAAAGGAAAAAGGGCAGGGGTAGAATGAATAGAGGGCAAATCAGAAATGCAGGGAATAAGGTAACACACCAGGTGTGACAAAGATGATAGAAAACAAGTAGAGAGGTGAGAGGATAGACTCTTAGAGCAAAGACGTAGGGAACAGACAACAGATCAAGGTTAGAAGATAGAGACTGAGACAGTGAGAGTGTTGAAAGTGGGGCTCACCGGAGGAAGAAGTGAGCTGTGGCCTCCTTGGCAAAATTTGCAACACCTGCACTTTTTTTTCTCCAAATTAAGCACTGCTTTCAAGGGGCCTCATTTATGAAAAGTGACGCATCGCTGCGTGAAAACAGCGATGCGTCACTTTTCACTGCGCACTCCTTGCGACACCAATGATGCGTCATATTTAATGTATGACGCATCATGTCGCAAGGACTTACAGATATGTCAGTATTTCTGACGTATCTGTAAGCGCAAAAGTGACGCATTGCTGGAGTGTGTCACAAAAGTGTCGCAACTCCAGCAATGCGTCCTTTCACATGGGAAAAGCCCCATGTGAAAGGGATTGCGTCAGTCTTACACCTGCTGTGAGGCAGGCGCAAGATTTTGACGCAACAGCATCCTAAAAGTGACGCAGTGAAATCTCATAGATTTCACTGCGTCACTATTACGAGGCTTTTTGCGGGGGAACGCCCTCTCTGCATACAGTATACCTGACGCAGGTATAATGTGGCGCAGGGGTTTAAAAAGTGACGCATCTACCTATATGCGTCACTTTTTAAATATGGCGCAACAAGGCACAAAAAGTGACGCACCGGCGGTGCAAAACTGACGCAAGGCCTCATAAATAAGGGCCAATGTGTTTTGGAGTTGTGGAGCCTACATTTTAAATACATTTAAATGTAACGGTCTTAACTGGAGTAGTCGCGGGTACCTCCAAACATCATTCAGATGTGACATTTGATTCACTTGCGCCTCTTCAAATATTGGAGAGCGTTGGCTTCAGAGCTCGTTGTTACTTTGCTATCCAAACGCAGTGCGGTGTGGGTCAGCCCTGGGCTGCACCTCTGCTTGCAAGCACTCCAAAGCTTGGTTGCACGTAAGTTGGAAATTAGGAACAGAAGTATTGAACAAAATGGAAGATCCGTCATGAAGGGGAATAGGATAGATCACCAGGAGTCTACAGGTATTCCAACTCGAGTGATCCAGTAACTTATGGGGTTGAGAGAAGACTGACAATTTGGCATATCACTACCTCCAGCGGCATTGTGTGAAGGGTCAGACATTCAAAGACTGTGGGTGTGCGCGCATTCTCAGGTGTCCTGATGGAGAGCAGTGACTGCAAGAGTAATTCATGACAGTTGAGATTATGTTCAGAAAGTGTGTATGGTGATAGCACGAGAAATGTACATGGCAGTTTGAGTGTATGTTACATTTTCATAAGTCTGTGGTTGTGAAAGTGGCAAGGTGCAGCTGTGTTTGGTATGGACAGGGTGTGTGTTTTCATGGGATCTGTAGAAATTAGTGTAGGACTTCACTCTTTTATAGAGTGATATACATGCAGAATGTGTGTCCCCACTGTTTTTCTTTCAAGTAAGCCAGGGCAACCCACTATACAATGTGGCAAATGGAAGAAAGTGTTTATGCTCCACGCTACAGTGCATGGCAATGCATCTGAGCACTGGAAGAAACAAGTCCTGACTGATGCACTGGTTGGAAAATTAGTACGTCTAGCACCTGATTGGCAGTGAATTTATGAACATTTGCCAGAACTTACTGCCGAAGAAGCGGCAGGTCCCATTGAAATTGATGCCTGCGTAAAAAGAAATATATACAATTCTTACAAAATATGTGCACCATATTAGAGAGCTTGGAAAAGGGCACAGAGAGAAGGGGAAACTGTTTAATATTATGATACAGAAAGCTGGCAACAGACCGTAAGTTTGGGAAAAGTCTTGAAGAGAGAAGAGGCGATCAGTTTATGTTGGGTTGCAAGCAACATCGAAAAAGACAAGCTCTGGTTGAAGGCTAACTCTAAATCATCAGAGGTACTTCTGATCGCTAATAGAACTGAACACAGCCTTACTGGCGTTGAAGAGATAAAGAGAGAGCATGGTGAGAGGGAGAAAGTACAGGTGGTGATGCACAAGAGCAAAATTGATCAAACACACCTTGAGACATTTGAAACAAAATGTTATAGATGTGGCAAGCCAGGTCACTTTGCGAATGATAACGAATACCCAGGATGGTAATCAAGCTGTAAACCATGCGGTAAGAAAGGACATTTTTTTAAATTATCCAGATCAACTAAACCTCCAAAAATGTAATCAAGTAGTCAAGGAGATTGTACAACAGGTTACAGGGAGAAATAGATTAGTGCTATCGATATAGTGAAAACTAAAGTGTGTGAACTTGACCTGTTATTTGATTCAGATTCAAAGTTGACAGTTTTTTAAGAATTACTTGTAAAATTCATCAAGGGAATGGTAAAGTGTATAAGGCTGATATTAGATTTGTCCATAGTGAGGAGCCTATTAACTTACAGGGCTACTTTATGGGCTCTACAGAATATAAAAAAAGAATAACCATGACTAAAGTGTATATGTCATCCAGAGGGGACTGTATAATCAGTCAATTTCACCTACAAAATTATATTTTACTTTTGGTCCCTAAAGCCTCTCCTCCCTCCATTTCAAAGGAAGATAACCACGCCTTGAGGTGAAAGCAACATAATTGGGTGGTGACTGATTCAAAGCAGAATTCTGTGAAGCATTTAGTCAAAAGGCGAGGATGTTTGAAGTGGTATAGACATGGATAAGGTTGAAAAGAGAGTCAACCAAGAGTAAGTGTTTTCCACGTTAGATATATCATCAGGTCAGGTTGTATGAAGAGTCTAAAGACTGCAAAGTATTCCTCCCCCTCCATGGAACATATAGATTTCTCCTCTTCCCGTTTGGTCTCATCTTTTCAGCCTCAGTATTGCAACCAGTGACGGCAAAAGTGTTCGCTAGCATACAGGATATCAAAGTTTATCAGGAGGATGTCCCGGTAAATAGATGAAGCCAGAACGAGTATGATATTGAAAATGCAGCAATATGGGTTAACGTTGAAAGTAGAGTAATGTAGGTTCAATCAGAAGGAACGCAATCACTTGGAGCAAAGATAACAGGAGATGGGATTAAGCCAAAGCAGGAGCTAGTTAACACAATTGAAAACTTACAGCCTCAGAAAACAGACAAATTAGCAATGTACCTTGAAATGGCAGAGTTTTATGCCAAGTTTATCTGTAAATGTGCATGCAGTACACAAGAAATTAGAAGATTGCTAATGGAAAAGGGTAGAATGCGTATGGAGCAAGGCATGTGAAGCTGAGTTTGAGATGGTAAAGACCGATTTAGTGAAGGCTCCATCACTTCAGACTTTTGACCCAAACTAAAAATGGAAAACAGTAACAGATGCAAGTACCAGAAGGTTTTGGGGCAGTCCTGCTTCAGTTTGAAGGAAAGGAATAGAAGTCCATTGTTGTAAATAACTATCTTTTGTGTGGTATTCTCCAGATGTTTGTCCTCTTTTGCCAAAATGTGTGTACTCCTGATTGGCACATTTAAGTCCCTAGTATATGGTACCACATGTACCCAGGGCATGTAAATGAAATGCTACTAGAGGTCTGCAGCACTCATTGCAACCCTCACTAAAGAAGCACTGTACACACTTGTCCCAGACCTGCCACTGCAGCCTGGGTCTGCAGTTTCAAACTGCAAATTTGACCTCTAAAGATAATCCTTTTGACAGGTTTAAACCTTCCTTTTTCATACTTATGTTACCCCTAGGAAAGACCTTACGTTCTCATAGGGTAGGGTGCATGGCATTTAAAAGTAGGGCATGTTGATTTAATGTTTTACACTCCTTGGCAGTGAAAAACCTCCCAAGTAATGTTTGACTGGGGCAAGGCTTGCTCTCCTATAGGGAAGTGCTGAGGTACATTATAAGCACTTGTAATGCTTTGTATCAGTTTGGAGCAGCAGAAACATGATTAAAACCTTCCTGCACACAAAAACAATCCACAGATGCATTTTCCTCTTTCCATGTGTGCTGCAGCAGACATGAAAAGAGGAAATAACAAAGAGAAATAAACCTTCTCCTCATTATACACCTGTTGGGATGGCTTAGCGTTTTGACAGAATCTCCGGTTTAGTACCTCTAGTAAATCTGGGATTGTGCCAAACTCCTTGAGGGGATGCGTGGGAGCGCCCACACTCCACCCATGGAACGCCGTCCCAATTCAGAGTAACATAAGGCAGCAATTTACGCCGCCTTGCAATACTCTGGATTTACTGACCCCTGCAGATCCACACTAGGTAGCTTTGCGTGGCTTAGTAAATCTCATAGAAGCCCTTGTGTGACGCAAGGGCTTCGTAAATCTGGCCCCTGGTTGCGGAGGAGCTAGGCTGTGCCTACTTTGGTCTCGCCCTAGAGACCTTCAATGACTTGGCGACTGCCAGGAATCCTCCAATAACATGAGAAAGTGTCCCTGGCTCTTCCTCTGTGTTGCCAAAGTGCATAAATCTGCTCACTTCTCTGGACATTCGGCTGAATAAGAGGTTTAGAGGACGCCTGTAAGACCAGCTGTGGAGCTGCTGGCTCATACAGGAAAAGGGCAAGAGAGTCCACCACCACCACTACCAGTGCATTTGTTAAAGCGTCATCCGATAGGCCCATTGCTGTATGCAAGGATGGCCATTAAATGCAACACACTGCAGAGACAGGAGCCAGGGCGTACAGACGCATTAATACTCCTCATGACATCTGCCTACACCTTTCTGGCGTGGAATGTGAAGGGCACTATCTCCGTAGGGATGTGGAATAACCCCCGTTTGATTGAATCTGAACATGACAAGCAAAAGAGGGTAGGACAAGTGTGGTAATTTTCTTTTCCTCCCTCATTGAAAGGAATGTTCTTATAGATTAGCATAAATCTTCTTGTCCAGCTGCATCGATCTGTCATGGATCCAGGCGTATCTGTGGGAGTGGCGCGGACACATCAGAAGCTGATGCCACATTGTTGCATGTATGCGCCCAGTGTCGGCAACGAATAAGTCTTCAACGCCATAGAGGGCATAGACCAAAGATACTCTGAGTATTATATGATTTGGGTTCTACATTTTAGTTCCTGCTGTGTTTTATGGGTACGATAGCACAGTCCTGGGTGAGTATTCTTCCGAGACTGCTGTATGTTTGCCAAAGTTGATTACGCTACTCGCTTGCATGTGACGCATACCTTATTTGTAGTTCAAGAACATAACTTGCTGTCGAAGTTGTTTTGGGGAGGGAAATCAGGACTCGTGGGCTTGTCAATGCTCATATTTTTGTGGGAGTATGGACCCACCATATGTGGAGCGTGGGGCATAGGACTGCGGAGTTCATGGTCTATAGGATTATTGATACTCCTGAGGTGAGGTCTGGAATATTACACCAATAACAAGATGCCCTCCTTGCTTATTTCAAGTGGATGATACAGGGGGACCAATGCTACTTCTAAACATGTACTGAAATGTTCATTCCGGGGTTTTTGATAATATTTTAACAAATGTCACATAACATTTTTGTTTTGAGCACCAAAAAAACAGGTGAAATTAGGTTTGGCAGCGGCATTGTTGAACTACAAATATGGGATGCATGGAGTAAACGCTGTTGACTGAGCGCGGGTGATGGAGGTAGTTATAATGCTGTATGCCAGGCACCAGTGAGTCACTGTTGTTAAAAAGGACTGAAAGGGAATCAATTTCGGAATAGGTTTGATGGGCACGCGATAGGCAAGAAGACTTGGCACTTATTAGAGGGTGCTCAGGAGTGCCAGATCCAGACTTGTGACAAGACTAGAAAAAATGGTTAGGGGTTCTGCCCACCTCACCCTCCCGTACCTGGAGAAGTGTGGCTCACTGGTTAGAGGAGGCAGACCTGGCAGCAGAGGTCAGCCCGGGACCAGGGTTCAATTCCCGGCTCGGTGGGGTCTTGAGTCCTAAAAATGTCCATGGACTTGACAATTCTCGCTCCGGTGCCTACTCGATTCACGGGTTCACACTCTGCGACTCTGGGCAGTAGCTTGCTTAATCTCCACAACGGCCCCTCACGGCGGGATGCCTGGCTTTCACCTTGCGGATACCCTGCCGGGGTTATCTCACGGGAATACCAGGACGGGTTCCCTAAGCAAGTGCTTAGAAACCGCTTGGTGATTTGCGCTATATAAATTCCTGTACATTTACCTTTACATTTACCTGAGCAGGAGACATCCAAGGATGAAAAAGTAGAAACAAATGGTACTGAAGGGATCAATCCACTTTTAATTATCGAACAAGAAACAATTAATTGTCTTGTGAATTGCGAATTATACCCAGGGTAAGTATATATTAATTCATATACACATATATGAGCGAACAGCCAGAGAGGCACAATATAAACAAATAAAACAGTCTATATACAACACATCACATGTACATTATATACAAATACACAAAACATTTACAATATCAAAAATACTTCTCTGTACCCTTAAGACAAAAAAACATATATAAAATATATATATACACCAATTTACATATGTACCTCCTCTTAATTTGGGGTGGAGTACACAACAAAATGGTAGTCCCAAAAACAAAGCACCAGGGGGTTAACTTATCAACCCAGCCTACATTTGTGTTGGTGCACCTAGGAAAAAATCCAATCTTCCTTAAATTTTAACAGGGGACTCCGTTCAAAGCATAAGGTGTCGACGCAGTCGCGTTTCAGCCAGATGATATAGGCTTCATCAGGCCATGGGTAGTCTAGTAACAAAAAATACATATATTATCCTCTTTCTTACCTAAACAAGACAACACATTACAGCTGCTAGAATTAAAACCTCGCCCCCACATGTGGAAATGCAGTGTCAATGGGTGATTCCATCAAGGAAGAAAAAGAAAAACAGATAGTCAAGACCCAAACGAAGAAAAATCCAAGGGCAAATAATAATAAAGTAAATATTAATAATACGGGAGACTATCAAAAAACCACAACCACACCTCCAAGGGTGAACAGCACAAACATGTGACAAAAATTTAGAAACAATGGACAATCAATCAAATCACCTTATATCCCAAAGTGTATTATTGCATATACATGCCAAGTACTACGAAACACATTACGTGTCAAATATAAATACCTAATCTTCACGGCCCTGGCTAAACCTAGGGCAGGTATCACCGGCCACCCCACACAACCACCCAAGTGGGTGGGGTAGGCACCACCGTCTCGGCTCTAGTCTTGTGAACTCTACATGAAGTAAACATATTAGAGAGGCCAATCAATCACAGCGGAAGATCTAACAAGGGGGAAATGGCCACATAGCAGCCATCACTAACAACAGGATATCTAACCCAAGTCCCGGCGCACATACCTTATATCTTCACAGTGTCCGCCCAGATAGAGAATAATATCTGAAGTGGCTCAAGTCTCGCGGTCTTCCTATAATCATACCGGATCCCAGGAGAAAGAAGAAGAGAGGAACAACACACCGTCAGTCACTCGGACCTCTCTCCTCATTTCCCTCCACCAGTGTTCAAACAACGCTAACTGAAGGTCCTCACATGCTGGATTACAAGCATCTATAACCTTTACTAGGTGCGTACACCCACCTCTACAGACACTCCCAGTCATTAACTTCACAAATAGTGGCAGCCGGCCGGTCATGTGCAGATCTAAATCCGAGTAAAGAGGGGGCTCAAAATACCCATAATTCACGTGCCCGCCAAACTCAGAGGGTTACGTTCTCAAAGCTACATATCGGCCTAATTACAAACCCTAACACAGACCCTCGAAGCAAGAAAACAGACAAGCATTGGAAATGCAATAGGTCTCGCAGCATTAGAGTTAGTGCTTTTAGAATTGTTTATGGGTTTTTTTTGTAAATCTTTAGCATTTTTGTTTCCTGTAGCCAATGCTAAAGAATTACAAAAAAAAAAAGCCATAAACAATTCTAAAAGCTCTAACTCAAATGCTCCGAGACCTATTGCACTGTGTGAGGGTGAGGGGTTGAGGGTGAGGGTGGGTGAGGGTGAGTGAGGGTGAGGGGTTGAGGGTGAGTGAGGGTGAGTGAGGGTGAGGGTGAGGGGTTGAGGGGTTGAGGGTGAGTGAGAGTGAGGGTGAGTGAGGGTGAGGGGTTGAGGTTGAGGGTGAGGTGTTGAGGGTGAGGGAGGGTGAGGGTGAGGGAGGTGTTGAGGGTGAGTGAGGGTGAGTTAGGGTGAGGGGTTGAGGGTGAGTGAGAGTAGTTGAGGCTGAGTGAGGGTGAGTGAGGGTGAGGGGTTGAGGGTGAGTGAGGGTGAGGGGTTGAGGGAGGGTGAGTGAGGGTGAGGGTGAGTGAGGGTGAGTGAGGGTGAGGAGTTGAGGGTGAGCGAGGGTGAGGAGTTGAGGGTGAGTGAGTGTGAGGGGTTGAGGGTGAGTGAGGGTGAGGGGTTGAGGGTGAGTGAGAGGTTGAAGGTGAAGGGTTGAGGGTGTGAGGGTGAGGGGTTGAGGGTGAGTGAGGGTGGAGGGTGAGGGTGGGGGGGTGGGGGGGTGAGGGGGTGAGGGTGTGGGGTGAGAGTGAGGGGGTGAGGGTTAGGGGGTGATTGTTAGGGGGTGTGAGCGTTAGGGGGTGTGAGCGTTAGGCGGTGTGCGGGTTAGGGGGTGTGAGGGTGAGTGTGAGTGAGGGGGTGTGAGGCTTCGGGTGTGTGACGTTGCGTGAGTGTGAGTGTGTTTTTCTTGTGATGTCCCACTCTATTTTGATTCATTCTCCACTAAGTTCGGTGATTCATTGGGGGTGCGTGGCTAGCCGAGCTGCGAGATGGCCGCCATGTGAGCGAGCTCCGCCGACCGGGGGATTAATCCTCTTAATTTATCCTGCAATACAAGCTGTAACTGGCGTGCTGTTCACTCTACACGGTGGGGTAAGCTTTTGTGGCCCCTCGAACGAAAAACAACGTAGCGAAAAGTGTCCCGCTGGGCGAGATCCGGAGGAAGGTGGGACCCAATTGGGAGACACTGAACCAGCCGCAGGCGAGCACCATTATCTCGCTGCTAAAATCGAGCCCGAGGCGGAAAGCGAGACTGAAGGCCGCAGCTGTGGGAAACTGCGGAGAACTAACCAAAGCACGCAAAGGTGCCTGGGGCTGGCGGACCGCGCTGCCTCGAGCGCCAGATCTACACATTGCATGCATCAGCAGATTGCTCTCCTGAAGCTGGCTGCCTGAGCCTTTACCCTATACAAAATGGCGGCACCCCGCAGATTGCTCTCCTGAAGCTGGCTGCCTGATGGAGTGGAGAGCGGGCGGGCAGAGAGAGTGAGGGGGCGGAGCGGGGGTGTGGGAGGAGTGCGGCTGGCTGCCTGATAGAGTGGAGAGCGGGCGGGCAGAGAGAGTGAGGGGGCGGAGCGGGGGTGTGGGAGGAGTGCGGGACACAATTGCTGCGAGAGGGGGCTGTTTAAATATAACTTTTAGATGCTGGCACCTGAGCCTTTACCCTATACAAAATGTCGGCACCCCGCAGATTGCTCTCCAGATTGCTCTCCTGAAGCTGGCTGCCTGATGGAGTGGAGAGCGGGCGGGCAGAGAGAGTGAGGGGGCGGAGCGGGGGTGTGGGAGGAGTGCGGCTGGCTGCCTGATAGAGTGGAGAGCGGGCGGGCAGAGAGAGTGAGGGGGCGGAGAGGGGTGTGGGAGGAGTGCGGGAACAGACGGGAGGGGAGGAGAGTAGGAGGAGGAGTAGGGGAGGCACGGCCTAGCGGCCGTGCAATCAAGAAGTGAGGGGGCGGGAGAGTAGGCAAGGCAGGCGGCTGGGGCCATGTGCACGCGCTTTTAAGCTCAATGCGCATGCGCATTGAGCTTAAAAGTCACGGGCACTGCAAGGAATCGCCACGATTCCTTGCAAGTTGGGGAAAGAGTGGATAAGTCCCAATACTCTCGCTTGCTCGATGCGCATGCGCATCGACAGGCGAGACCTAAAAAACGAAGGGGGCCATACCTGCTTATCACTCCACTATCTTACCCAACACTCCCCTCAAAAATGTATTCTAATCTCCAATGACCTCACTGCCCGCGCTGCGCGCTCGCATAAATATGCGGCGAAGGGGGAAGAAATTACCTTCAGTATCCAAAAGGTCGGCGGCACGTTACTTCAGTGCTCGCTACAACGCCTCTCCAGTCAAACCACCAGAGATTCTGGGGTGGCCGACAACGCGCATTCTAAATAAGCGTGTCCTACGTCAAACGGTACGCCCATCCCGCAAACGACACTAAAAAAGGACTACACATCCCCAAGCGTACCCGAAGTTCATTTACTCTCGACTGATGCACATCCACCGGCACTAAAAGGTCACAAGTGCTCAAATTATTCCGGATAGAAGGCCAATCTCATTCAACCATGCAAAAAGGAACAAAAACAATTGTTAATAAAAATAAATCATGTAAGAAGAAGAAATAACCATAAGAAGACAATTCAACCAAAAAGCCCATTGTGACATCATCAAATCGTCAAGCATCCACTAACACTCCTGCATTTCCACTACTGGGTTCCCATTCTAAAAAAGGCAACATGACATTACATCCCAAAAAGGAGTAAACAGTATCAAAGAAGATGAATGCCACTCATGCTCAATCTGTGGTAGAGCACAATAAATACACATTATACACATTATAATGCCCCATCAAGAAAAAATATATATGTATGTATATAACAGCATAAGTACACATACATCAGTAATTAGTGCCATACCATATCGCAATCCATACTCACTAGATAAAATCTCCAACAGAAATATACATAGTACAGTGATCAAGGCAAAGGAACAATAGATTCAGATCAAAGCCCAAATTTCATCCCGCTCATTAAGTCCCTTCTCAGAGGTATGGTACCTCTCTATTAGTCTTGCTTCTGTACGATTCAACTTGGTCTCTAATTCTGTTTTGTTTTTCGCCGAGATGGTAACTAAGACTGCCCAAGTCAACTCCTCTTCATTATGGTCTGCCTCCATATAGTGCTGCACTAAATGAGCCCCAATGTACTTACACCTTATGCGCGATTTATGCTGTCCAATGCGCATTTAGACTGCTTGCGTAGTTTGCCCAATATAGGACAAATCACAGGGACATGTTACTACATAAATGGCGTTCTTGGTGTTGCAATTAGAGAAGGTGCGCATCGTATGTGTATGGCCATTGATATCAATCTCTTTCAGATCCTTAGTATTCGGACACACAGCACAGTTCATACAGCGGTAGTGTCCGATCACGGGTGGCAATCCTAATAGGCTCCTAGTATCTTTTTTGCTTATCACCACCCTACTCGCCTTCACCAAATTCTGCTTTATTTTTTTTCCTTTCCGAAACGCAAATAGCGGTTTTGGAATATTCAGATGTTCTATTAGTCTCCAATTTTTTTAAATGATCTGTTTCACCTTATTAGCTTTAGGATTGAATGTTAGGACGCAGGTCAAAGATGTGCCCTCTTTCTTTTCTTTAGGTGTCAACAAACTTTCCCGGGGCGTGTACCAAGCACGTTTAAGTGCTACTCTGACCAACTTCCTGGGGTATCCTCTATTGCAGAGTTTATTCATTAGTGTTTCCGCATTATCAAAATAGTCGCTTTTGTTGGAACAATTGCGACGAATACGCAAAAATTGCCAGTAGGGCAAGTTTTCTTTAAGACTCCTGCGGTGGCCACTACTGAATTCTAAAAGTGTATTCCGGTCAGTAGGCTTAGTGTAAAGGTTAACCTCCAGGTGTCCCTCGCTGTTATAAATCCACACATCAAGAAAATTGATTTAATCATTGCTTGCACTCATTGTGAATCTCAAATCAGATGAACACGAATTAAGCCACTCATGAAACCTAGTGAGTTCCTCACTATTACTATTCCAGATTAGGAATATGTTGTCGATGAAGCGCACCCTCCTCGACACCAAGTGCAGAAATGGGTTCACTTCACCGAAGACATACACCTCCTCAAATTGATCCATCACCAGGTTGGCAATCTCCGGTGCAGACTTGTGCACATGGAGTGTCCTTGATGCCACAGCTTCTACATAGACAGGAAGCGCCCGGGTGTGGATGTGTGAAGTGGCAGCGTGCAGAACACTTGTAGCACAAGTCTTCTCCGATACTACCGGTTGGATTTTGGGTCAAACCCAACTCTAAATTTAGATTTTGGGTCAAACCCAACTCTAAATTTAGATTTTGGGTCAAACCCACCTCTAAATTTAGATTTTGGGTCAAACCCAACTCTAAATTTATGTTAAGGGAGCTTGTGTTGGCAAAAAGGCGCGAGACCATGAGTTGGAATCACATAGGGGTCAGACAGAATGTCAGAGCGTTTGGGACTTGCACAGATGCCTGAGGGAGACCTCAGACCAGGTGTACAGAGGGCCAGCTAAGGCCTGGACATAAGTGATGATCCCCTTCCTCCATTGTGTAGACGTACACTACCATCCATTGCGATGCCCCAGGCGCAGTACTATATAATGCTATGGACATGTTCGAGGTGGGAGTTTACAATTAATTTTGACATCACAAGCTTGCCCGCTATGATAGATCCGCAGATTCAAATTCCTTCAAATATCTGACTTTGCAAAATATTTAGAATTTTTGTGAATGCGTGCAAAGGATTATTTGTACACGTAGCATGCGATTAGGAGGGCAAAACTGTATTGTATTTACATTTCACTTTAATAAAAAAAAAGATATTGAAATTACAAAAATAGAAAAGAAAGATTAAGCATGTATATAAAAATGTATGTTGAAATGTTAAACGACAATGCTAATGACTGCTTTACAGTGTAAAGTTTACACTGTAAAGAATGTGATGGGATGTACCTCAGTGTTTCTCTTGTCTTCCCTCCTTCGGCGAGTCACAGGGCTGGGAATGAATGTAGACATGTCCTGCTGTCCCCGCCTCTCGGGCTCCAAGAATTCTCTGCTTGTGTCCGGGCTCGCCTGACCCCCTTGGAATAATTCTCTTACTGGTACGTCCCAAAGAAAGCTATAAATGTCATCGCCTGTGATTGAAACGCCCGTGGGAGGCGCAGGCCCGCCGCAGCCCGTGCAGGGCCTGCGGCCTTCCAGGGACGGCCCCAGTGCCTGACCCGGGGCCAGGCGGCCGTGGACGAGAGAGAGGGCGCCCCCCCCCCATCCGTGTCAGGAGCCAGGGCACTGTGTGAAGAAGGCAGGGGGTGGGGTCAGGGTTTCAGAAAGAGGCACGCATAAAGGTTCAGGGACAGCGCCCTGCTCATTCATCATCTGTACGTAAAAATGATCTCTCAGTGCACATTCAGCGGGGCCACCGGAATTATGCGGCATGGTGGAAGCAAAATATCCATAATACGCTGTGGCAGTATTTCACTTCATTTGGGCCTGCATTGCTGCTTCACGTCATCATTGTAAGTCTAATAGCTGCATCAAGAGATCTGCACAGAAAGGGACCCAGTGAACCTCTGCACCACGCGCACTCTCTGTTGCCCAGACCTATTGTACATATACTGGGCGTTGGCTCAGCTCCTTGCGCGTGATTGGATGGCTTTGTTGTCCGTCTTCCTTCTTTGCTCCTGATTCGATCTCTTCGTCCATGTGTGTCCCATACTGGGAGCATTTTGGGCTCCAGCTGCTCGGCTTGTGTCCCTCCACTGCTGACCAGGATTGCATTCAGGGATCTAATATTATCATTTTCTGTAAGGACTCCAGTGCATTTGTTTTCTTGTTCTTTCTCCTTGTGCTACTTCCAGCATCCCCCTACTAGCTCTCCATGTTGAGTGCTCTCCTCTCCCCCATCCCACCTCTTTTATGAGAACGCCCTACTCGCGCTCTATTTTTAGATGGCGAGACAGGACGTATATATATATATATATATATATATATATATATATATATATATATATATATATATACCTAGAACAAAATTATTTTTTGTTTAACAACGAGATCTACCATCAGGTGAGAGGAGTGGCGATCGGGTTCCGGCTTCTCGCCCAGCTACTCTTGTTTACACATGGGGCATTGAGGCCGTGGGAGGAGCAGGTCCTGAGGGGAGAGCACAAGAAAATTATGGATGATCAGGGTTTGGTTTATCTCGGGTATATTGAAGACCGGGGGCCTCATTTATGACTTTTTGCCGCAGGGAAGCGCAGCAGGCCTTCCTGCTGCGCTTCCCTACGGCAAAAGAAAAGGGCAGAAATGCACCGTATCTATAAGATACGGCGCATTCCTGTCCTTTTCCCCTGCGCCGGCGCACAATGGGCTGCGTGCGCCAGCGCAGGCCCCCTTGCACAATGGTGCAAGGGTGCCTGCGTTGCGGGGAAGATTATTTTTGTACAGGAAGGGAAACCTTTCTGTACAAAAATAATCACAAGAGGCTTTTCCTCTTTCTATGTGTGCTGTAGAATGCAGCACACATAGAAAAAGGAAATACAAGGAGAAATAAAGACATTTCTCCCTGTTGCGCCTCCCTTACGCCTCCCCTGGGGAGGCGTAAGCTTTTGGCACTGCTTCAGAGTTACGATTTCTCGTAAATCTGGGGCAGTGTCAAAAGGCCATGGATGTTGCTGGGAACGCCCCCAGCAACACCCATTGCACGCCCCTTTAACGCAGAACACTGCGTTAAAGGCACTGATATTTATCAGGCAGCAGTACGCCACAAAAACTGGCGTACTGCTGCCTGATAAATACCACGCAGGCTTCTGCGCCACGGAACTTCATGAAAAGTGAAGTTCCGATGGCGCAAGGGCCTCATAAATGAGGCCCCAGCTTTTCATCTGGAGAGGCACAGAGCAGAGTGCCATCATATTTGTGGAAATGCTTAATATCAACTGCCTTAACTTACATTTTACGTCAACAATTGATACACAAGCTGTCTGCTTTTTAGATGTGGAGGTAAACACAGATAACAACTCTTTGGCAACTAGACTGTATAGGAAGCCTACAGCGGGCAATACTGTTCTGCACGCGCCGAGTCACCATCCGCAGCATCCCTTATGGTGAGAGGCTGCGTATCAGACGCATATGCAGCTCGGACGTGGAGTGTCAGATTGCCCAGTTAGCCAGCAAGAAACGCTTTTTGGCCGGAGGCTATGCTGCCAGTGTAATCGACGCAGCTATCCAAAAGACTAAGTCCATATCTACAAGAGAAATATTGATACCTAAGACACAAGAAGTGGGACAAGTTGACAGTAAATCAGGTACCCAAACTAGGATCATTCTCACTTACAATAGACCACATCAAGAGCTGCATAGGATCAACAATCGTAGCTGGAATTTGGTGCAGGGGGACCCTGTGATTAGAGGTTTAGTGTCAAAGAAACCGGCACTTACATTTAGGAAATCCTATTCGATGGGCAAAAGTCTGGTGAGGAGCAGCCCTGAAGTAGCCACTCCGGGAACATGGATGGCACAGATTAAGGGTTTCAGAAAATGCCCTAGTTGCAAGGCCTGTAATAATAATAATAATCTTTATTTGGATATATAAAAAAGAAGATATCCTTAAAAGCATTTCACAATAATTCCCACAAGTCAGCACGTTTTAAAAGAAATTTAAGAGCACATTTTAACGACAATTAATCAATGAAGATCATCCGAATCATGTTGTTCAATTTCTGTTGCCTGTTAAAAATTAAAACGTTATTTGACAAGCGACAAAACGCCTAACATTACAAAAGGGGTTTGATGTGCTGTCAGTTGACGACGTACAACTTATAAAAATCAAAACAAATTCAAGAAATTGCTACTAGTTGTGCAAAAATGCAGTCCAAGTAGAGTAAAACACTAGTCAGTGACGACAATTATGATAAAATGCAACCGGTTATCAACAATTTTTAAAACTTAGAAGTAAAATACGATTTGTGTTAAACAGCTAGACAGGGGAGAGCGGGGGTTGCTTGTCCGTCTGGCTTTTGTGTAAAGCTGCGGTGTGCGTGCCGTATGTAGGTTGTGAAGGCAATATTTAGAGCTGTATTTTCAGGGCTTAAAGATGTGATAATTGCCTGTCTGCAGGTCCGAACACCCAGCCTATTCCACTCTGCTTTTAGTTTGCGTCTTTGTTGGGACATGAGGGCGGGACATAAGCAGACCACGTGCTTCAATGTTTCAGCTGTCTTACAGCACCCTCTGCACGTTAAATCTTCCGTACTGCGCCGCCAAGAAGGCAGATCCTTTAAGAATCGCCAATCCCCCATTCTGATGGCCAAAAAAATGCGTATTAAATGCAGTGAGTAAGTGCAAGAAAGGTAGATGGCAGGGGATATCCACCCATAAGAGTTCATAACTGACCATGCATGACTGCGTTTGGACAGGTGCGCTTTATCCATAATAAGGGAGCTCATTCTGACGCCTTTTTTAATACAGGTTTTGAATGCAGTCGTGCTAGGGTTGAGGGCCCATAGGTCGCCCACCGACATTTCACGAATAGAATCCGTGAAAAGGCGGCCGTATGAGCCCTCTGGGTTTTTCTGGCTAATCTCTAACCAAACTAGACCCCATTATATCCAACATACAGGAGTTAAAATGGTTGAAAACTGACCCTATTTGCTGGTCAGACCATTTTTTAACTCTTTTTAGTATTACTCTTACTGAATCCAAGCTGCCATACTCTGCTCGGCCTCCGATTTTCATGAGAAATTGGAAAAGGTTGGACCTGACCGAGTTGCAGAATGCACTAAAAACACACCCCCCTGTTTTGGGTGTTGACATGGAAACAAATGCGCGGGAAGCCCACACCTGGCTGGAGAGAGCAGTCGACACTTGTTTGCCCATTACCAGGTGCAGAGGGAATGTTCATCGTCCCCCAGCTCCCTGGTACAATGAAGATTTGAAGCTAGAAAAAACCAAGTGTAAGGCACTCGAGCGGAAATGGCGCAAACATTATGATCCTCTAAAAAAGGAAATATATCGTAAGGCCAGAAACCTCTACCATATGACCTGCACCAGAGCCAAAGCACACTATGTAACAGAGACCATCAACACTGCCGCCAATAAAGCACGGACTCTTTTTAATACAGTCAAAGAACTAGCCGGAGCTAATTCTATGGCGGCTGCACCCCCCCTTACCCCTCAAAAATGTCAAGATCTTGCCACGTACTTTGTGGAAAAGATCGAGAACATTATTGCCAATATTAATCCCCTGGTGAGGGATGACAGGGAAGTTCCATCTTCTGTAAGTCCAACAGGACAACGGCTTGACTCTTGGCCACCCATCTCCTTGGACACCCTGAAATCCTTAGCTGCTTCCATTAAATCAGGCTCTCCCTGTGAGCCTCTCCCTATTAGTATTCTGAGTCAACTGGATGACTCAGCTCTGGGGATTATTGCTGAGACATTAAATGCCTCTATTCATCTGGCAACCGTCCCAGCGGCTTGGAAGCACGCCATGGTCAGCCCTCTATTGAAAAAGCCGGCTGCTGACCCAGAGGGGCTGGCCAACTACCGCCCGATATCCCTGTTGCCCGCTTTCTCAAAGATCTTAGAGAAGCACATTCACGGTGTACTCTCAACATATACGGAGAATAACAACTTACTCCATTTTTCCCAGTCAGGCTTTAGGGCGGGCCATTCCACCGAGTCCGCCCTCTTGGGAGTCACCGAGAAGATCAGGGGACTCTGGGACGAGGGGCAAACGGTTGCTCTTGTCTTTCTTGATCTAAGCGCGGCCTTCGACACCATCTCACACAACAGACTGCTTACTAGGCTGAGTGATGATGGTGTCTGAGGGAAAGCGCTGGACTGGATCTCGTCCTACTTGAGCAACCGGACGTTTCAGATCTCGTCCTCGCAAGCTCAGTCACACCTTTTTCTCACCCCATGGCGTGCCTCAGGGCTCAATTTTGAGTCCGCTATTTTTTAATCTGTATCTCCGCCCTCTCGCCGATCTAGCAGAGCGAGTAGGTCTAGAACTTATGACATATGCGGATGATTCGCAGATTATTTTTTCTCTTACCAACTCAAAGCCTTCATCCCCCTCTGCGCTGAAATTAGGTCTTCACGAAGTCTTCAGCTGGATGTCAACGAACCAGGTGAAGCTCAACGGGGAGAAGACGGAGATTCTTCTCCTAAGAGAGATCTGTGGCAGGATACCCATTGGCCGCCATCCTTGGGTGCTTTTCCCAGCCCGGCTACCCAGGTCAGAAACTTAGGGGTATGCATCGATGATTCTTTATCGATGAAACAGCAGGTCAATAAAGTGGCTGGTACGTGCTTCACTATCCTCAAATGGCTGCGGAAGATCATCTGGATGCTGCCTGTGGATACCCAGAAGACCGTAGTCAATACACTGATTACATCTAGGCTTGACTACGGTAACATCTTATATCTGGGTTCCAATTTAGCTGTGATTAGGCGGCTTCAACTTGTCCAGAACTCCGCAGCCAGGCTGCTATGTAAGATCCCTAGGACAGCAAGGATCTCGAAGCACCTTAAGGACCTGCACTGGCTTAGAGTTGAGATCCGGGTTCGGTTCAAAGCGTTGACCTACATGTTTAAGATCAAGGCAGGGACCGCACCAAAGTACCTGCAAAAACTGGTTAGGCCCTACGTTCCTGCACGCAACCTCCGTTCTTTAAATGGAGCAAACTTTGTGGTTCCTAGATTTAAACTGGCCCGAGTGGGGGGAAAGTCCTTTTCCCATCTGGGACCAGTCCTCTGGAACTCCCTTCCCTTAGCCTTACGTAAGGAGGAAAATCTCGCCAGTTTTAAGAAAAACGTTAAAACTTGGCTCTTTAATAAATAATTGCGGTCTTTGACCGGGTTGCTTTCTGTGTTTTCGGCCTCCCAGTCCTGGCGCCGGGAAACCCTTTGTGGGTATCTGCGCGCATTATAAGTGCAAAAAATAAATAAATAAATAAATAAATAAATAAATAAATAAACTAAAGACTCTAAAGTGCCTATATCTGCTTTTCTAAGTTTGTGACAGAAATTTAAGTATGTGTCGATGTTGGAGGCCTCGTAGTTTAATAAGCCCAGTTCTAGCCTGATCTGGGCAGCGAAGGCAGATTTAGGCAAATGGAGTTCATTTTTGTAAATTCTGGTCACAAGCTGATTTAGGGTTGTGTTTATTTTACCCCTGAATATCTCGATGCCATACGCCAAGCTAGGCCCAACTTTGGTCTCAGGATATCCAGTAGGAATGAAAGTGTTGGACCAGACAGCTCTTTTGAGGGCTTAGATAGAGTGACCTCTAGGGTCGTGGCTTTTACTGCAATCTCATTGCGCTGTTTGGTCAAATTACCCCTAGAGTCAAAGTGGACCCCTAGGTATTTGTATGTGTTTCCTGTTGTTAAACTTATATTTTTATATGACCACCCACCACCACCGTTGCGTTTCCTTCCAAAGGTTACTACTTGGGTTTTCTTTAAATTTAGCTCAAGTTGGTTCTTAGTGGTGTAGCTGTATAGTTTATCCAAAAGCCTTTGCAGCCCGACCCGTGTAAGGCTGAAAAGAACCAGATCGTCGGCATAAAGGAGATTACTTATTGATGAGTCTCTGACCTTAGGGGGGTGACTGTTTATTTTGTCGAGTGTGACCGACAGGTCAGCTATAAACAGGTTGAAGAGAAGGGGGTAATAATAACAAAAGGTACCAGAGGTACCTTTTGTTATTATTAGATTCAGTGGGGATCGTACTCAGAGCCAGGTCTATAAATTTTCCCCTAGGTCCTCTCCTACCTTAGTGTGTTTTGTTGAAGAGAAGGGGGGCCAGCACGCATCCCTGTTTGACACCTCTGGTTGTCATGATTTTCCGCGAGAGATGCGTGCCAGACCCCAGCTTCACCTGGACCCATGTGTGTGAGTACAGTTGGATTATTGCTTCCAGGAGTTTTTCAGGAATCCCCCATTTTTTTCCCCATAGTGCTGCCCTTGGAACCCGGTCGAACGCAGCTTTAAAATCAACAAAACAACAGTGCACAGCCCTAGATGTTGAGAGCATTTTGTCGATGATTATGGGCAATGTGAGTAAATTGGTCAGAGTCCCGGAATTGGCAGTAAAACCTGTTTGGTTCATTGGAATCAGTTCGCGCAGATCTGCCCATGACCTCAGCTCCTTCAGTAGAATTCCTGCATAATGCTTTGCCTCGATGTCTAGGAGGGCAATTAATCTGTAATTGCTTGGAGTGGTACGGGAGCCTGATTTATGGATTGGATGGATTATTGCACCGCGCCAAGAGTTGAACTATTGAAGTTCTTAGTGCAAAGTTGAAAAGGCTGGTTAAGTGCCCCGACCAAAGAGCAATGTTTGATTTAAACAGACTCTGAGGTAAGCCGTTTGGGCCCGGGGCCCCGTCTGATCTTGCTTTTGACACAGCCTTGGTAACCTTTTCTTGAGTGATCTGGATATCTTCACTGCGAAAGTCTACACAATTTGTGGACCTGCGCACGCTGTTACTTGGGAGGGCTTCTGTCTCTTTGGGGGAGCGGCTTCTTATTGGTGCTGTGGTCTCCGGGGTCCTAAAGTGGTCAGTCAGGAAGGTGGCCCAGTCAGATTCTTGTATATTTGCTGACCCAAAGCTTCATGGACACGATTTGGAGCGATTGATTAATGCCCAGAATTTTCTTGCGTTGCCTTTTTTACTTTCCCATAGCAATTTGGCCCAAAATTGATTTTGATGTGTTAGTTTGTCTTTTTGTGCGGCCATTCTGAATGATTTTTGTGCTTATTTGTACACATACAGGAGCTCGTTAATCCCTGGGGATTTTGTAAGCGCCCGCAAGGCATTGTTTCTGGTTTTCTTCAACGCCCTTGAGTGATTTGAAAGTGAAAACTGCAGGGTGGAAGTAGCATTGTGCAGAGCCTGTTTGGCGGAAAAAAGGGTGACCAGTTGTGAGCAAAGCATTGTCCATGCAACAGTCGGGGAGGCCATCTGATCTGTTCCACCTTTAATGAGAGCCAGGCTTGCCTTCATGATGTTGGGACTTATGTCTTCACTCCATCTTAGGCGTTTCAGATTTTCAGTGTAGATTCCTGTGCAGGTGGTTAAAGCAGATTTATGATGCTCTGGTTTTGTGGTGAGGGTAATCACCTGGGGTCAGTGATCACTTTCCAGTCGTGGTAGAATACTAAAGCTGGCCAGATGTTGGATCAAGGCTGAATTGCAGATGGTATAGTCCAGGTAGGATTGCTTGTGGCCGTTTGTCCAGGACCATTTTGGAGGAGTATCAGCCGTTGATCTTCCGTTCATTACCAAATATCCGGCACTGTAGAATTGCAGCACGCAGAGTTCTGCCAGGGCGCAATCAACTTGGTTTAGGGGTTTAGATTGTGCCGGTGCCTCAGATAGTGTAAATGGAAAAAACCCTTCATATTCTGCAGGTTTACCCTGGAAGAGGTTGGTGTTAAAGTCCCCTGAAACAATACAGTCTGAATCGGGATAGTCCCCAGCGAGCTCAATCATGATTGTTGATAGACGTGCCAGATGACCCTTTTTTGTGCGTGTGCTTGGGTTGATGTAGACATTAAGAAATAGGAGTGTGCGTTGCTTAAACCATGAGTTGATTTTGACACCAAGTAGCCAATCTTCATCCAAGTTTAATGGCACAATCAGGCCTTTTAAGTTGTTTGAAACATAAATTGACAGGCCCCCTTTTGAGTGGCCATAGCGGCAGTCTCTGATTCCCAGTTTCCATAGTTCGATAAAACCAGTGACGGGACAACTTTGAGTAGCCCACGTTTCTTGCAGGGCTATTAGTGCATGCCCATATATAAAGGAGTGTGTCTCTAAGTTGGTTATTTTCTGCTGGAGGCCGCTGATGTTCCATGAACACAATGTAAAGGCGGAGTCTACCTGAGTGCTTGTAGTGGTTGCAGGTGGGGGTGATTGGGATCTTGCTTGTGCCAGTGCTTTGTAGTTTTGGTTCTCCGGGGGAGCTTCCTGTGGTCAGTCTGTTTTTCTACTGGACAGGGCGGCCGGGAGCCATCCCCATCCTTGGGTATTGTCAAGGTTAAGTTCACCTGTTGGGGAGGTTGTCTGTGGTTCTGTAATTCCTAACGCATTTTTTAGAATTGAATATGGCCTGGTTTTGAGTCCAGATGTAAGGCGTTCAGCTTTTAGCCGGGCGCCTGACTGGTTTAATAACACTGTGGGGTAACCTGGGATAGAGTAGGGATAGATTCTGATGCCCCATTCCCGGAAAGTAACCATATGGTCCAAAAATATTCCTGCCCAGGGGGCCGACCTAAATGACACCAAGGTTACCTCGGATGGTTGTGTACCTCTTGGGGGAAGGAATTCAATGGAGTTTATGTCATCCGATGTTATTGCTTCAAAACCCGGGATGCCATTCACTAATTTTATTATATTTGACCTATGTAGGGTGTCATGCCGCCCCTTTGATTTATATTCTGGAGCTAGGAGAATAGTGGTGTATTTTGAATCGCTTTTGGACCCCTTGATACATGGACTTTGTTTGGACTGAATGGCTTTGTCGGCTGGGAAGCCAGTATCCAGTCCCCGTTGGAGTTGGGGCTGCTGTCGAGGAACTAGACTTAATGTCTGACTGTTTGTTAGGGAGGTTAGTTTATGATTGTAAATTGTTTTTGAAGGGATTATTTCAATGTTGAGTTTTTCCAGCCGAGGTTGGGTTGTTGGGAAGGCTAGTTGAGGTTGTGTTAACGTGCCTGTAGTCCTCGGTGTGGCTAGTTCATTGGGTGTGGGCCTCAGTTTTTCTATGGCAGGCTGTGGCTCTGATGCCACTGTTTGAGCGGATGCCATGTTTGAATCATAACCACAATCAGAGGGTTTTTGACAGGGGCTTGAGTGTGAATCCCCTTTTAATTGGCTGTGACTGACGTTTTTTGAGGTTGAGGGTGGTGGTGGAACACTTGTAGCTTTTTTATTAGACGCCATTAAAAAGACAGGAATAGTTTCGGAGGGACGGATGTTTGATTTGCTCTTAGTTTATTTCTTTGTTTGCTCTGCCGTTTGCGCTCTCTCTTGCTGCAGGGTGGCATAGGGGCAGACAATGTTTCGAGATTAGGAGGTGCGGAAGCAGCTGGACTGACTGGCAGCCCTGCCACGTTGGGGCTGATAGGATGTGTTTACCCACTTAGTGACCCGGTGTTTCGGGCCGAGGCCGTGACCGGCGCTAATGTCATTGAGGGTAATTGAGGTTGGCAAGGTTTTGTTTGGCTGTTGCTGTGGCCTATTTGAGGATCTTGTTCCCCATTCGCCTGAGTCACAGTTGCAAAAAATGTCGGGGAATGACTGATTCTGAAATCGGATTTGAGGGGATTTGCGGTTGCTTGCAGGGGGTTTTCGGTGAACCGCCTCCCTTCAACAGCTTAACCTCATTTATTAAAGTGGATAGAAAACCTGGCAGTGAAGAAAGTGAGTCAATAATGGGTGAGCAGCAACAAACCGACTGTGCTAGTTTTGAAGATGATTGTGCTCCTATGATTAAGTTGTTCAATTTATCCAGTTTATTGTCAATCCCTGCTGTGAAAACTGCTAGAGTATTCAGTAGGTCGACCTGCGGGTCTAATTTGTCAGAGTGATAATTTAAGGCGGTAACGGTCAGTTGCAAGGTTTGGAGTAGTTGAGGCCAAATGCTTGATATTGTAGGGGCTTCTTGATGTTGGTTCGCTTTCGGGATAAGGTTAGGGGCGTTTTGAGGGTTTTAAAAAAAAAACAGGTGGCTAAAAGTTGGTCATTTGAGTCAGATTTTTTGGGTGATTTTGATGAGGTTGGTATTGCTGTTAGTGGTGAGAGTAAACATTGTTGGTAACTGGTCGGATACGGGCTTCCCTTTAGAGAACTAGGGATATGTGGTAGGGGGGGGCTAAGTATGTCATTGTTAAAGGCATGATAATTTTGAGCATGAATTTGTGGACAAATTAGTTGAAGGTGGGGTGCTGGGGTAACCTCCTTTAGCACAGCAGTGTGTTGCGGTGGCTGTGATGGTGAGGTCTCTAACTGCGATGGTTGACGTGCTGAGGAGTGTAAATCGTGAGTGAGGATCACTGGAGGGGGTTGGGTAGAGCAAGCCTCTTGCTTGTTGGTGACATAAGGTCGGTGAGACTGACTCAATAAAGATTGATGACTTGGTAAGTGATCTTGGGTCATCCTCCCGCAGCTCTCCCTGGCCGTTATCTGGTCGTGAGATGCAGACCCAAAGATGTAGACTTCTGGAGCAGAAGCAGGGTTTTTGATTGTTGTAAGCAGCGTTTGCGGTGAATGCAGTGATTGCGTGCTTGACTTTACCGATTGTTCTAGGGTGCTCGGACAGGTAGCCTCCAAGGGATGAGGATAAGAAGTAGACTTTAGCATGTCCGGGGCTTTTTTAATGTAGTCCAATAGGAACCGGGGTTTAAGACCATTTGCAGCTGGTGCCTGGGAGAAGAGCGTGTTGCTGTTGTTAGGGTGTTGCCTTCCATGTGAGGGCGAATTTGGAAGCTTCAATGTGTCCCGGAGGGCCCGAAGGCTCGTGTGAGTAGCCAGGGGGGCTCTTTATCGATTGCCGCCTGGTTTGCCTTCTTCCTTTTTGTTGCGGTGGTGGTTTTTCTAACTCTCCCCGATCTCATTGCTTCTGTTGAATGGCGTGGTTGCAGGGAACCGCTGGTGTAGGGTCCAATGCAGTGGGACCTTCTTCCGGACTTGCACTTGGATGTTTCTACTAGCTCCTGACTGTATCGTGAGATCAAGGGACGTAGGAGCCCCTAATGGCAAAATATTCTCGTCTTAGCTTGACTGTCTCGTAGCGGGGAGGTCGGGTTTCAGGTGTCAGGTGTCAGGCGCTACTGCTGTTGCTGTTACTGTGGTGTGTGTAATGGCGACCCCCTGCTCGCTGCTCCCCGCCCCAGCCACCCTGCTCGTGGCCACCCGTTCGCCGAACCGACCACCAGGGGCCAAGGGTCCGTGCTTAGTTCAGAGGCATGCCCCACCCCCCAGATGCAAAACCTCAACCAAACGTGGGGGGAGGGAGGGATGGGGGGCGGAATGCGTGAGCCCTCACTACCTGGTCTCCGCCGGGCGGCGGAGCCGACTTGGTGCCCATGAGCCTGGGGGGGTGTCAATGGGGAGGGAGCGAAGGGGATGGAGCCAAAGCTGGAGAGCTAGGGAGATTCCCCAAGAGCGCCCTAGGCAACCGACCCGGCGAGGAACAGGCAGCGGTAGGGGGGGGAGACCACGCCGAGCAGAGCGGAGCTAATACCCTTCACACCGACCAGGGCTTGAGAAGTGCCATCAACGGTGACCGAGGGGGGTAACTCCGGGGCAGGTTAAGGCAGTTTAGGGCAAACAGGCCGGGTGAAGCACCTTGCGAACCAGGGGGGAGCGAGGTCTTGAACTCAGCCTGGACTTGGCTCCCTGCCTACCCGTGGCTGTGTTGCGCCGCCGCTCACCGCCTCTCGACTTACTTGGTTTTACCTTCTATGCACCACACCGCCGTCCCCCTCGTTATGCCTCGTTCTCGGGCCCCCTGGTTACCAAGTCCGCGGCAGTCCCGGTCTAGATCCTGGTAGCTTGGATACGGCTCCGGCAGAACCTCCACTTGCTCCACTTGCTCGGCCAAGCTCCTCCCACCTACAACCAGCTACGCCTCACCACGTCAGTACGCCCTGCACGCTACCAGTGAAAAACAGCTATGTGAGAGACACAACCAAATAAACGTAGGCCTGTAGATTTGGTTGCAACAAAACCCAGTATGGCAGTCCCTTTCAACCAGAGCCTATTATGATTGGTAAAAGATTGACATGTAAGACTGAATATGCTATTTATGTGCTGGAGTATCCTTGTGGGCTCAGATATATTGGCAGCACAAAACTGCCGGCCCCCAAACAGATACTCCAGCACATAAGAGCTATTACGGTAAATGATCAAGCATATCCAGTAGCCAGACACTTCGAGCAGGCCCATAATGTGAGAAGTTGGCCTGGTATATGATGTTCACTATTCTAGTGAGCACCTTGCACCAGTCCAAACAGCCCTTATGGTGATGGTTGTAAAGTCAACCTTATAGACCAGCTATCCTAGAGGTAGCATGGACAAAGCAGTCTTAGGCTAAACTCAAGAGGGCATGTGAAGCCAGCTGTTCTACCATATGCAATCCCTTTAATACCAAATAAAAGGACACCACACAGGATATATATTCAAAATATATATGTATTTATTTCTAAAGCAATCCCCTGAAATCTTTATGAGCACAGAAGTACAAGCGCATAACAAGTAACTTAATATAACATACAAAAGTTGCACAAATATGGATAGGGCCGGGTGGCCCGCTAAACCATATACTAAACAAATGGTATAGGAACCATGTCACGAACAATGGTAAGGCCTAGGGCCTTGGGAATCGCTGGGGCTACTCTGAGCTAACAATAGTTAGGGAGCAGGAGGCCCACGGGATGCGTGTGCAGTATCTAAATGCACACGCGTGCACACATAGAAGTCAATGGGTGCGTAAAGTTAGAAAGTTAAAGGTTTGGGAGTCTTCCGACTGGACTAGAAGCTAACCACTTGAAACTAGGAGAGTTACTCTTCACAGGAGCACCGCAGTACTCGCGTTACCTCACCCACAGGAAGCGGGTGCATAGGTCCCAAAGTGTGTCGGGTTTCGTCGTGGAGTTCTATGGAGCCTTGGAGAAAAGATGCTGCAGGCGGCCAGGAGAGAGGAGTTCGGGTGGATCCAAGGGTGGATCGAAGATGAAGAGGACCTGAAAGCAGAGGGGCCAGAGTCTGGGTCACTAGCCAGTGACCAGGAAGAAACCAGGCGATGTCGCGAAGCAATCTGGTGCTGATGGGAAGCTTCTCTCTGCAGCCACGTGGACCAGGAGGCGTCAACGATGACCAGGAGTCAGGCACGGACTGTCCCACAAAGGCTCTCACTGTCGGCAGTGTCGGGTTCAGGATTGGAGTCAACAAGCCTTGGCAAAGGCAACCCACGCAGGATACAAAGTGGGCTTCTTACTCAGACCAGCAAGGTCTGAGGGGCTGCTTCTTTTGAGGGAAGCAAGGGCCAGTCTGGAGCAACCAGACCAGCAGAGTAAATTCAAAGGATCGTCGCCAAGATGGCCACTAGCCAACGGGCAAGTGACCGGGCAGACGCGTCGAGCAGGAAAATGCATAAGGGACCCACGTAGAACTCGTGGAGGGTGCAGGGCTGATCTTTGGAGCAGATGCTGCTCGGGGTGGTGCTTCTTAATCCCCAATGCACAGCTTCGAGGAGGCCTCGGGGGCTGCACAATTAGCAGGTCGCAGACTTTTAAAGATAGCTGGTCCCACGTCTCTCGTTGCCTCCACGGGTCTCAGTTTTGCAGGGACTGTGGATCGGGCTGTTGGATGTCTGGAAATCCAGTTCTCGTTGGGCTCTGTGCTCCGGCGGGAGCGTCGACAAAGCAAGTCGGTGATCGCTGGGTTGGTGCCTGCTTGTGCAGGGTGGTCACTCCTTGACCACAAGGGAGATTCTTCAGTCTTCTTCTTGCAAAGTAGAGTGGTGAAGGTACAGAGTTTAGTTTCAGAATTTCAGTCAGGATAATCTAAAGTCTTGGGACTCAGCTCCTACCTATATACCAAATCTAGGGGCTGGATTACCTGCTAGGTCCCTCCTATGGGTGGGACCAGGGAAGGGGGTGGTTACACCCCTTTCCCTTTGTCCAGTTTTGCGCCAGAGCTGGGGCTGGAGTGCCCCAGCACCGGTTTGAACTGGACTATGCATGGGACACCTTGTGTGCCCCAGGCAGTGTCTCCTTTTTTTCAGCCCTCCCTGTCCCAATACACAATATCCTGTCTGGGGTGGTGCTAGCACCTCCCAAGGCAGGAAACCTATTGTCCAAGCCTCCCTCGCTGGAAGGACTCCCAGTAGCAGGAGGTCAGACTTGTGTCTGTGGCAGCAGCATCCATTTTGTGATGCTGAGGCTCTGGTTAACTTTAACCGGGAATATTAGGAAAAACATGTCTACTCCCTCTAGAAGGGTGGAATGCTACCCCCGTAGCCAGAACTGGTGAGGGGGTTAGTATTCCAAATTGTATGACACCTTACTCAACATGTTTTGATAAAGCCAAACCAGAGTTAGCATCTGACCGCAAGGTTCATAATGCACTTAAGAGTATATGGTATGGCAATATCCTAGAACAGCTATAAGGACATGGTTCCGAAAGCTGCAGACAGGCTGAGCTCATGCTAGAGCACCATCTCACATAAAACCAAGCACTCTGCCTCCAGGATTGTTAAGGCCGGCCATAGGAGTGACTTATAGGTGTATATGTGTCTAGATATAAGGTCTATATAGGTATACTATATCTAAGCAAAGGGTGATTACACCACCTTGCCCCAGCTGAGTGATCAGCCAACTGTGTCAATTTGGGTGGACAGCCAGGGGTGGCATAATACATGCTGCAGCCCCTGGTAGCCCTTGGATGCACATATGCCCTGGGTACCTATAGTACACTGTACAGGGGCTCATAAGGTGACCCAGTATCCAATTGGAGATGTACCTAGGGTACATGGAGTCCATTTTAAAGAGAGAGCAGATAGCCTGGGGCCCTGATTAGCAAGATCTCAGGCCAACTAAGTCGAAAACCAGCTAAACACTAGGCAAAAAATCTGGGGTAACCATAGTCCGGTATCCACCTTCCTACACATAACAGCAATCCAAATTTCTTGCAGTACTATGTAATTGAAACGGTCTTTCCTATGAAGCGAGGTGGTAACCGGAAGGCAAAATTACGTCTCCTCGAGACTAGGTACATAATTGAACTCGATACAAAGCATCCTGCAGGACTTAATTCCAGTGAAGATTTTTATACTTGTTTGTAATCTCGGTTTCCCAGTGCATATATTTTGTAAATTGTTCTCTGGTATTTATAAATTTCAATGTGGGCCCATATTGAAAATGAAGATGACAACCGTTACAATCAGGTTCTGGTTTTATATAATATGAATGAATTTAGGTTTGATTTTTTGGATTTAACACTTTCTCTTTGAGGTTTAGGGTTATTACAGAGCAGCACCTGTAATAGGTGCTCTGATGCACAAGGGTATTAGCTATGCAATTTTGCACTATTTTGCACATATATTTATTTTTTTGAATTTTCGCATACAGTGTTGGTATATACAGGATGGATTTATATAATTATCTCAGGTCCTTGCGAGAGTAGATAACGCCCACTTGGGCTATATTATAATGGTATATAAAGCATCTGTGGCAATATCAACATGAATATCTACAATGCAACATGTATGGTACTTTATACATGGTTGTCCTGGTAATACATTTTCTTGTATACATGGACTTCCAGGTTACCAACTTTCATAGGACAACCATCACAGATACATATATTTCAATGTTTGCCTCCATGGCACTGGGAAGGTTTTGAATTATATGTATTACTGTGACAGGCAATCAAAATGACAAAAACATCTTTTTAAAAGCATTAGAACAAGTGTTTTTAAATATTTATCTTTCTATTCAAAAGGTCATTTTTCTTGCTTCCATGCTTGATATTTTTCACATTATTATGGTATTATGCTGCTAGGAGCAACTTGTTGCTTTATTTATGAATCTTGCACTGAGATATGTATTAATTGCACAGTTCCATTGTATTATGCTGCTAAAAGTAACTCGTTGCTTTCTATGATGAATTTTGTACTGTGCAATAGCCATTTCCTATTTACACACTTTAAATGCCTCCCCTTCCTGTGACAACGCATCATGTGATCAAGACCCGATTGGGGCTCGAAACGCGTCATGGCGTACTGGCTGGTCGAGAAATAAAGCATATATGATTGGCACTGATACCTGGGTCCACTTTTCGTCTTCTTGCCCAGGAGAGACAGTCACAAGCGGCGATTTGGAAGTGTATGTATATATATATATATATATATATATATATATATATATATATATATATATATATATATATATATATATATATATCTCTATCAGGGGTCTCCAACCGTGTCTGTAAGAAGACACAATTAAGGTAAATGAAAATCTTCCTGAGCTACAGATAATAGTAGTGTTTCATTAGTTATAGTCAGATTTAGCACATGAATACGTTGACGCGTTTCGGTGGACTAAACCAAATCTCGTCCACCTTCTTCAGGACAAATATTTCGGTATGAACCTCCCTCGAATTAGGAATAACAGTTCATTTAATATCTATAAAAACATTCATATAACAAAAGATTAGAACCAATTGAAGGTATCACAATCGTGACCAGCTCAAGCAAAAGGTGGTGGAAATTTGGTTTAGTCCACTGAAAGGCTGTGAGGTATTCATGTGCTGAATCTGACACCAAGGAAGGATTTTAGGTGAAAAATATTCACTTTGTCAGGATTCATGTTTGTTCAGAAATAACGTTTCAGCACTTGCAGCAGATGTAGTAACACAGTTTTTTAGGGTTCTCCCATTTGATTTTCGTTTGATATTATACATTATTTGTTTGATTGTATTCTGTTGCACTGATACCATTGGGGGTTTGGAAAGGGACTTTATTTACCTTTTTAGGTTTTTATTAGATATGGTCTTCAAATGTACTATGAGAATATAATAAACAAGTTAGACATCTATATGTGGTCTCTATGACATTAAAGCTTTATATACATTTCCTCTCTGGTGGTATTTGCATAACCTTATAGGATCCCAGTTGCTTTGTGTGCAGGGGGATGAATTGAGTGGTTGCATATCTATTGTGTGCCGCATTGATCCCAAGGGGAGTCTTCTATTCTATTACTTCAGGCATGGTTGCCAGCAGTAATGTAAAAGATGCTTTGTCATTGTAGAAAGGCTCTAAATGGATTAATACATAACATAAATATCCGCAATGCTCTGGCACCAAAATACTATTATTGGTAAAAAGACTCCCACTCGCCATGATTTATCACTCAAATATCATCTTTAAATTTACACTATGGACATTCAGCCTTTTCTTCCCTCCAAACATCAGTTTATTGGTTCTAAAAATACACACATTATTGTCTTGAATACACTCGTTTTAATTTTGATGTACATACACTAATTCAACCAATCAAGATGTTCCACTTTTGTAGCCTTGGCTCCACGCAGGAGAGTTAATTCCAGGTAGCTGGAGAGATACCTGTTGGCAAAAAGTGAGTGTGTGAGAGTTTGTGTGTGTAGACACACACATATATGTATATGCACACTCCCGTATACATAACAGTCCACTCACAATGTTTCTGTGTTTTACATAACTCTTCCTCTTTTATTTTATGCATCTAACGTGGGCGTCCATCATGTTAGATTAATAAATTAAAAATGGCCGCCAG
The DNA here is from genome assembly GCF_964263255.1 of Lissotriton vulgaris. Classification (NCBI taxonomy): domain Eukaryota; kingdom Metazoa; phylum Chordata; class Amphibia; order Caudata; family Salamandridae; genus Lissotriton; species Lissotriton vulgaris. Next base: position 107,042,753 of record NC_141696.1, read on the forward strand.
CATCACAACACATGCATTGTGCTGCTTATCTTGGGATGGATTTTCTTAACTAAAAATCCATTCCAGAGTGGCCTCTGTATGCATATGGGAAGGAATGTCGCTGATATGATTTCAATGACTTCCCACAAATGCAATGAGCCGAGATGTTAAGGGTCAGTGATCTGAATGGGAATAAAACCAGGTCTTGCTCAGTGAAAAACTCAGGGTCATATTTTCAAGGGGATCACTTTTAGCGATGCTCTGGTGACGATATGCCCTTCTCCATATGTTTAAAGCAGCGCTGAGCGACTTTTTGTCACTTAATGCCACCTTGTTAAATACAGCCCCTTTACACGCATCCCGTAGAGTGAAAGGGGCGTGCAATGGGTGTTGCTGTGGGCGTTCCATCACATAACCTATTGATTTTGACTCTTCCCCAGATTTACAAGGAGGTGTAAATAGTTCAAGTTCAAGTTCGGGAATTTATATAGCGCACTACTCACCCAGAGGGTCTCAAGGCGCTTGGGGGGTCAATATTTATCGAATAGCCAGGTTTTAAGTTCCTTTCTGAAGGAGATGTGGTTCTGTGTAAGGCGGAGGTGAGTGGGGAGTGAGTTCCAGGTCCTGGCCGCCAAGTAGGAGAAGGATCTACCTCCCATGGTGGATCTTTGGATACGCGGAACTGAGGCGAGGGCTTGATTGGAGGATCTTAGTTGGCGGGTGGGTGTGTAAAAGGACAGTCGAGTGTTGAGGCATTCGGGTCCTAGTTTGTAAAGGGCTTTGTGTGCGTGGGTGAGGAGACGGAACGTTATTCTCTTGTTGACGGGAAGCCAGTGGAGGTCTTTTAGGTGGCTGGTAATGTGATCTTGGCGAGGGATGTCCAAAATGAGTCTCGCTGATGCGTTTTGAATGCGTTGGAGTTTTTTCTGTAATTTGGCTGTGATTCCGGCGTATAGTGTGTTTCCATAGTCCAGTCGACTCGTGACCAGTGCGTGGGTGACAGTCTTTTTTGTCTCGGGGGGGATCCAACGGAAGATTTTTTTGAGCATACGAAGTACGTTGAAGCAGGAGGATGAGACTGCGTTGACTTGTCTGGTCATCAAGAGTGAGGAGTCCAGGATGAAGCAGAGGTTACGAGCGTGGTCTGTGGGTATGGGTGCTGTGCCCAGAGCCGAAGGCCACCATGAGTCGTCCCAGGCAGAGGGGGATGATCCTAGTTTGAGCACCTCCGTTTTGTCGGAGTTAAGTTTTAGGCGGCTGTTTTTCATCCATTCTGCTACTTCTTTCATGCCTTCGTGGAGATTGGTTTTGGCTGTGTTAGGGTCTTTGGTGAGGGAAAGGATAAACTGGGTGTCGTCAGCGTAGGAGATGATGTTAAGGTTGTGTTGACGCGTGATGGGTGCGAGTGGACTCATGTAGACGTTGAAGAGGGTGGGACTGAGTGATGATCCTTGTGGTACACCGCAGATGACTTCGGTGGCCTCTGATTTGAATGGGGGAAGTCGGACTCGCTGAGTTCTCCCCGCGAGGAACGAGATGATCCAGTCCAAGGCTTTTCCTTGTATGCCGATGTTGTTGAGGCGTTGTATAAGGGTGCTGTGACAGACTGTGTCGAAAGCGGCGGAGAGGTCGAGTAGGATGAGGGCCGCTGTTTCTCCGTTGTCCAGTAGTGTTCGGATGTCGTCTGTCGCTGCAATGAGGGCGGTTTCAGTGCTGTGTTTGGCTCGAAATCCGGACTAAGAGGGATCGAGGGAGTTGTTGGATTCAAGGAAGGTGGCGAGCTGGCTATTGACGGCTTTCTCAATGACTTTGGCAGGGAATGGGAGGAGGGATATGGGGGGGTAGTTCTTAAGTTCAGTGGGGTCTGCTGTGGGTTTCTTCAGGAGGGCGCTGAGTTCGGCGTGTTTCCAGCTTTCTGGGAAGGTAGCAGAGGTGAAGGAGCTGTTGATGACATCACGGAGATGGGGTGCGATGATGGAGTCTGCTTTGTTGCAGATGTGGTGGGGACATGGGTCGGTTGGCGAGCCAGAATGGATGGAGTTCATTAGGCGGATGGGGTCTTCAGTGGTGATTGGGTTCCAGGCGCTGAGGTTGTTAGCGGGCGGTGTAGGTTCGGAGGGGGGTGGGGAGGGTTGTTAGTTGGAAATGTTCTTGAAGCTGTTATGTATGTCGGCAATTTTGTTGTAGAAGAAGGAGGATAACGAATCGCAGAGGTCTTGGGAGGGAGAAATGTCGTTTGAGGCTGCGGTGGGGTTGGTGAATTCTTTGACGATGTTGAAGCGTTCCTTGCTGTTATGGGCGTTGTTGTCGAGTCGATCCTTGAATGCTGATTTCTTGGTGGATCGAATCAGTTGGTGGTGTTTGCGGGTGGCTGCTTTGAAGGTGGACATGTTGTCGGTGGTTGGGTTTTTTCTCCATGTTTTCTCTAGAGTACGGCATAGCTTCTTGGATTTCTTAAGGTCATCGTTGAACCAGGGGGCCTTTTTGTTACCTGATTTGATCTGGTGGTTTTTCAAGGGTGCTAATTCATCAGCGCTGTGAGTGATCCATTGTTTGAGTTTGGTGGCAGCTTGGTTTGGGTCCGATGAGAGGGTGGGAGGGTTTTGGTTGAGTGATGTGAGGAGTTGGTCGGTGGTGATTTTGTTCCAGTTTCTTCGAGGAATAGGTTGTGAGGGGTTGTGGGTCGAGGTGGTTTTGTAGCTGAAGTGAACACAACTGTGGTCCGTCCAATGGAGAGCTGTGGTGCGATCGAAGGAAATGTGTTTGCTGGAGGTGAAGATTGGGTCGAGCGTATGTCCGGCTACATGGGTGGGGGAGTCAACAAGTTGTTTGAGTCCGAGATTGGCCAGGTTGTCCAGAAGGGTGGTGGTATTGCTGTCGTTTTTGTTTTCCAGGTGGAAGTTGAGGTCTCCTAGTAGAATGTAGTTCTCGGAGGCGAGGGCATGTGGGCTGATGAAGTCAGTGATGTCTTCGCTGAATTGTTTACGGGTTCCTGGTGGTCTGTATATGAGGGTGCCTCTAAGTGTAGTCCTGGGGTCGGTGTGGATCTGGAAGTGAAGGTGTTCGGCGGTAGCGAGGTTATCGTCGGAGCTGGTCGTGATTCTGATGGTGTTCTTGTGGATGATGGCGATGCCTCCTCCTGTTTGGTTGGTGCGGTCTTTTCGGATGATCTTGTAAGCGTCCGGGATGGCTATGGCGATGTCGGGCGCTGATGAGGCGTTCATCCATGTTTCTGTGAGGAAGGCGACGTCCGGCGATGTAATGTCGAGTAGGTTCCAGAGTTCAATGGAGTGTCTGTGGACAGAGCGGGTGTTCAGCAGGATGCACTTCAGGTGGTTCGAGTCGGAGCTGTGTTTGGAAGGCGTGGATTTGGTGTGGGTCTTGATGCAGGCGAACTTGCAGGAGAGGCAGGCGAAGGGACCGTGGGTGCGTCCTGAGGCAGTTTCGTAGCAGAGCATGATGGTGTTAGAATGGCGCAACAAGGACAATACTTTTATTTCTCCTCGTTTTTTGGTCTTGCCTGGCGAAAGCTGCACACAGCGCTGCACTTGCCATGCGTCAGCTGTTTGTCATCAAATCAACATGTGCACACGTACGGAGGGACAAAGACGGCGTTGGGCTGTCCACATGCACGCGCAAATGCACGGGCATGTGGACAGCCCGACGCCATCTTTGTCCTTCTGTACGCGTGTACATGCGACTTAAATTGACACACAGTCTCGACTCACTCACTAGTGTTGCTCTCTCAGCAGTCGATGCTACTGCTGTCAGTCACACTGTGGCAAACCATGGGGCCGGGATTAATATCCGGATGTGGCGGCGTAGCTGTCACGTCTGGAAGAAGAGTAAGTGAGAAGCTGCAGGAGACTTAATCTGAGTCAGATGACGACTCGAGTCGTGCTCTAATGATGGCCGCCCGGCGGCGTAAAACATGATCGATCGTCGTATCGCGGGCGGCCGGTGGTGCAAACTACTACTGCGGCTAGGCAGCGGCGCCAGGGGGCCAGGACGAGTGAGTCCGCAGCCTGGGGGATTGAGAAGAAGAAGGCTGCTGCTGCAGAGTGCATCGATTCATGCAGCAGCAGTGCAGTTGACGACCGGGAAAGAGTGTCTGCACTCTACAAGTAAGTGTTTTAATACTAACTCATGAGTCATCGTGATCTGAAAAATATAAATTTCACACAAATATGCTGCATTGATCGGCAGGGCTGCTCTGTATGATCATCCTTCCAGGGGTCACAGTGAGCCTGAGTCTCCTGGTTTAAACTAATTTATCATAATCTCTGCAGTGTCACATGATTTCACAGTATGCAGGCAGGCCGCAGGGCTGCTGATAATTGACTTTTATGTCGATCCTGCTGGCAAGACCTCAATGTGTCCAATCAGGCTCTGGCAGCGCAGCTCTGATGTTTTCCTGTTTCAGCCTCTACCCCTGCCCAATCTGGGTGTGTGTCTACCTTATGTGCACAAAACTTTAATAAAATACTACCTCTGAAATACTGGTTTAATGCCATGGTTACACATTTGTTTAACAGTATGATCAGGTCCTTTGCAGCAGTTTTTAAACCCTTGTTAGAGTTTCTTGTTGTTCAAATGGGTGTAATTTCTAATATTGATATGTTTCCCTCATCTTCGCTGCTTAATTTTGCTCCAAAGGAAAGTGTCACTCATAGTCATTGAAATGTCACTCATAATTACACTAAAGTTCTGAAACTTTCTCACATAGTAATCTGAAACCTTGGCAGCTATGCACAATCTTATGGTTCCCAGGTGCTTTCACAATCTGTGTTCCTTTTACGTTTCTGGCATTCTTGTTGATGTTTGTTCTGTTGATATTCCAATTTGTAGTGTTTCCTATTGTTAATACGGTGTGTTGGATGGTCATTAGTAAGGCTGGAGCAGGATTATATATTGTTTAGTCGTGGAATATTTTGTATAGTGAACTGCTAGATTGGGCTCTGGGTCTGTGTGGAACATTATCTTTTCTTAGTTCTGCTGGGTTGAGGAATTTGCTCATTTGCAGTGCTTAAATTGAGCTGTTGCTGGCAGGTGGGGCCCACCAGCACATATTTTACCTCATCGAGTTGGACACAGAACAAGAAAGAACAAGCATTAAAAATTCAATAGGTCTCGCCTATCATTAAGTTAAAGTCATTTGCTTTGCTATGCAATGCCATTAGCAAAGCAAATGGCTTTAACTTAATCAAAGGCGAGACCTATTGCATTTTCAATGCTTGTTTCTATGTGTGCTCCATCCGTGCCCCTCTGTAATACTGATACCGATCTTCAGAGGAATTACAAGTGCTGTATTATGGTGAATGTTCTGCCCCTAGGAAAAATAGAGCGGCTGCGTTGAAGCCGCTCCGTGTTTTCACAGCCTGCACTTTGAAGGGAGAATAGAGATCCCCTTGCAGGCAGGTACAGTGAGTGGCTGCACCTGCTTGCACAGGGGTGTCTGGGAGCCCCTTTCCCCCTCTATAGGGCTGCTATCAGGGGGCACACTGATGCCGCATCACCTTTTGGTAGTGTACTGTCAGTGCGTCTCCTGAGAACTCCTCTGTCTGTAATACGGCGCAGGTGCAGGGGCAAAGGGTGTCCCACATTTAGATGGGGTACGCCCCCATGCAATTGAAGGAAACACCCTCTAAAGATAGGTATCAGTATTACAGGAGGGGATGCACAAGCATCTGGTGACCCTACTGTAATACCAAAGTGCCCCGGGGGCATGCAAAGGGGGCACAAACGCCTGTTGCACTCCAGGGGCACTTGCATAATACGGCTCAAGGTGTTTTAGGAAGTCATGTTGCCTGGGCTATGTAAGAGGTATTCTCACTGACTGGCTCTGTCCATGTGATTTGCGCATTCGCAGCAGAGTGCAGCTGATTGGTCAGAATGCTGAAGAGGTTTGCATAATTAGAACATTAAGTGGGTTCTTGTCCATGCACTGGCATCAGGTTCGTTCTGTTGAGAGGTTGGTGGAAATCTGAAATGATGCAAAGAGGGCACTCTATCCAGCACAGCGAGATCCCAGGCCCCAACAGGGAGGGTATTATGAAGCCCCGCAGGCGCTTGCTGGGAAACATATAGGTTTGGGGAGCACATGGTGACTGCCAAGACTGTACGACTATCAATCCAGTTTCTGGGGCTAGTGTGCCTTAGGGCAATGAATGTGGTAGATTGCTGCTGTCCTTGGAAATGCAAGAACTGCTGCAAGGTCAACAATATGCCCAAGTAAGATCTTTAGGCCAGAGCCCAGATTTACTAAAAAGTCATGCAACACAGCGCAGCGTCTGACGTTGATGTGTTGCATGAAAGGGAGCGAGCAGAACAGCACCATATCTACTAAGATGTGGCATGGTTTTCTTCTCTCACTGTGCTGGCACAAATTTTGGCTGCCATCAGGGACGGCTCTAGGCGGCCCTGGGCAGGGAGCATAGGTAGGGGGCCCCGGAAGAGGGGGTCCGGGCAGGGCGGAGCGCGGAGGCCAGTGAAGAGGGGGGGGTGAGGGTGTTTGGAAGTGGAACAGAGCCGGAGACTGCCAAATCCCTGCCAGGGGCCACCACGCAAATATGTATCCATCCTCAGAGGATTATTATATTAAGGATATATATTGGCGTGGTGGCCCCTGGGGTTTGGTGGCCCTGTGCAGGTGCACAGCTTGCACATGCCTAAGGCCACCCCTGCTGCCATGTACCAATACACACACCATTATGCAATGGTCTGTTGCTTTCTTTAAGGACCCTTCCAGTAAAAAAAAAATATCCTTTAACAGTTTTCCTAAATTGTATGTGTGCAGTAAAATGCACAATGAGTTTGAGTTTAAAAGTTTTTATATAGCGCTCTTACACCAGCGGTTTCATGGCGCTGTAACTGGCAGATCTCCACAAGGGACAAAGGGAGGAGGACAGGTGACAGGGGACTAAATAAAGATTTTGCTGAAAAAATAAGTTTTAAGTTTCTTTCGAAACTGGGAATATGGAGTTACACAAAGTAAAAAAAGAGGAGAAATGAAAACATGCGTCCTCGCTGCACCTGCTTCGAGGCGGCGAGGACTTTGTTGCAGATTGCAGTCTACTATTGTTTGTAGATTTGGGTTTGCGTCAGAACCCTTGGGTGGTTGCATTGGAACGCCCATGAACCACACATGGAATTTACCTCGGACACAGTGTAACGCAAAGCATTGGACACTATTCAGCACAAACCCTGATGGAGGTTGTATAGTAAGCTCCATCATAACATTTTTCATTGTGTTTACATTCCAAAAATAACGCAAACCGGCGCACAGCATTCGTTAATCTGGACCCTCATGTCTAAGTCAAAGAGTCCAGGCTCACTCTCGAAGGGTGGGGTTGCGTGAAAAGTCTGCGTAAGGCGGCACATGCATCAGCTCTCAATAAATATAATGTCCAAGTGCTGGCATTCTCTTTATAAAAGAGAGGACGTGTTTATTATTATGAAGGAAATAGAAGTGAATATGTTTTATGGTGTGTAGTACTTTGGTTTAAACAGCCTACGCACCTACCTCTTCGGTGCCCCGGGGGAAACTTAGGGTCATATTTACAAGGGCTTTATCTCTGCTTTTTTGGCTTAAAAAGCCAAAAAAGTGGAGCTAAAACTATCACCCTATTTACAATAGGGTGCTAACATGCATATTCACATGCTAGCACCCTTTTTCCCAACGCCTCCCTTTGCATGTGGTCGTCACTGGGCGTACCACGGATGGACAACCTTGCAAATATTGCTGATGTTCACATTGCGTTATTTACATGGCTGCCCCAGCAGTTTAGCACACATTAGTTTTTTGAGAAAACTGCTGTTTTCTCTAAAAACTAACGTCTGCTAAAATGCAGACTTACCTATCCCCAACATTGGGGTGGATTATGCTGATAAGACCCTGTGGGTCGTATCAGCGAGGTTATCGCCCTTTTGAAGGGAACATCACTGGGTTTCCAGCGATGTTCCCTGCAAAAAGGCGATAACCTTGCTATCTCTGGAATTTTTATCGTCCTGGAGTAACGCGTTGTTAATAACGTGCTACCAGGGCGATCAATTCCAGAGATAGCCTGCGATAATCTAATTATTGCTAAGCGCGGCCAGCGATAATTATCGCTGGCCGTTTTTAATATGCCCCTAAGAGAGACAGATAGACTAGGTGTTGGACCTGGCCCTTTTTGGCAGGTTCACCCCGAAACTTTTTGCTTTTTCCTAGCCTGTTTCTGTGACCTGGTGTTGGTGATTTTAGGCCTCTGTGCACTTTTTCACTGTGGTACAGTGTAAAGTGCGTGAGCTCTCTGTGTATGTGTGGTGAGTGACCGGCCCTCCCATAGGAATGAATGGGGAATATGTATGCCCATGGTAGTTCCTGATGTGTGGGGAGTGCAAGGTCGAGTTTGGTATGTGTGAACTTGTGAGATTGAATGCTGCGCAATGATTTATGTGGAGAAGTGTGGCTCAGGGGTTAGAGGCGGCAGACCTGGAGCTTGAGTTCGGCCCTGGACCAGGGTTCAATTCCCCGCCTCGGCGGGTCTTGGGTTCAATAATTCCACGGACTCGATAATTCTCGCTCCGGTGCCTTCTCGACTCACGGGTTCACACTCTGCGACTCTGGGCAATAGCTTGCTTAATCTCCACATCGGCCCCTCGCGGTGGGATGCCTGGCTTTCACCTTGTGGATACCCTGCCAGGGTTATCTCACAGGGGAATACCAGGACGGGTTCCCTAAGCAAGCGCGGAGATGCCCCAGGGTAAGTCATGCGCTATATAAGCTTCATACATTTACATTTACATGATTGTGTCTAGTGTAGAAGTGCCACTTCTAGAAGTTGGCATATTTGTGTAATTTGTGCCTGGCATGTGATTGGCTGGAGCCTGGCTCCAGGAGGGTGCCTGGGCCTGCTTGTGGATTGACTGTCTGGTTTGAGGGTGACAGGGGCTGGGGTGCCCCCAGGAGGTTGTCTGAGTCAGCCCTTGGTTGAATGACTGCATCTGCAACTAGAGTGGTGGGAGGAGATAGCACCTGGGAGTGAATGGGGCTTGGTTTTCCCCACACAATGCTGGCTCCACCCCCTGTGGTGCGTCTGATGTCCCTAGCCTGGCCTGATAAAGGAGTTCCCTATAACCAGTTGTAGCTGGTTCTCACACTGCCTGCACCCTGCTAGACAAAGGATTTCTCTGTATAAAAAGGGGCTGTGTCCCCTTACAAAATGTTCTTGTTTCTGACTTGAATCCTGCCAGGGGCGTGCTGCTGCTTGGGCTCAGGGGAAGGCCTGCCTCCCTGGGCCCTGCCCAGCCCCTGGATACCTGATGGACCCTGTGCTGGGACCCCCCTGCTTTGCCTGGGGGGATTGGGGGACTTTTCTTTGCTGATGGGCTGGTTTCTCCAACTCTTGGTTCCAGGACTTTGCTGCATCCCTTGAAGAACTTTGCTGGAACTTTATCTGTCTCCTGTCCTAGCGCTAGGAGCGCTGCATATGCCTTTATAGCGCTGGGGGAGCGCTTGATTTGTCTTTATAGCGCCTCAAAGCGCTGTATTTCCCCCCTGAGCACCTGGGAGCGGTCTGTTTTCTAGCGCTAGGAGCGCTGTTAGTTGTCCTTTAGTGCTTCATGTGTCTTGGCCGGTGCCCACCCGGCATTTGTCACCCCGTGTGGTGGCCGAGCGGCGCGGGTGCCACCCCGCTCATTGCCGCCTTCATTTGCCCGCTTTTCTCGCCCCGTTTATGTTTTCACTCGAGGGAGCCTACCCCTCCGTGAATTCAGCCCCCGCCTACAGTGCCTGGCCGGGCCGCCGCGCTGCCCGTGACGACCCGGAAGTGGTTGGCCGGCCGGCCAATTGCGAGTGCCGCCTGGCCGGAAGTCCTGCCCTCGCAGGAGCAGCCCGAGGAGAGAGAAGAAGTACGGCGGGAGATGGCGTGGGGCTCCCGTGAGACTGGGAGAGCCTCGCACCAAAGGGAGATGCAGCAGAGGCAGCCGCGCTGATGAGGAGCCCCTGTGAAGGGTGGGGCTCCACCACGCGGCACAGAAGGCCAGAGGCGACACCCGAGGGAGACCGGCGGCATATCAGAGCCGGTGAGTGGGGCATTCGTGGTGTTGGCAGCAGAGGGGGGCGTCAGGGCACATTGCCGGTGCCCCCCCCGCCCCCAGTGGTTGCTCTCAGATGAGTGGGGCCTCGGAGTCCCCCGAGAGGGACTCCCGCATCCGGAGGCAGGATGGTGATTGAGCCCTGAGAGGCTCAAGTGGCCCCATGTGTTGACGAGCCCCGAGAGGCTCGAGGGAGGCATATGTGATTTAGAGCCCTGAGAGGCTCCAAAAGGCGGCACTTCGTGTACGAGCCCAGAGAGGCTCGTGGGGCCATATTTGTTGAGCCCTGAGAGGCTCAGACCGGCCCATTGGTGTTAGGAGCCCAGAGGGGTTCGTGGCCGCATTTCTTTGCTTGGAGTCCAGAGAGGCTCAGGGGCGATCACTTGTTCAGAGTCTGCGTGACTCCCACGTGGACCCATCATTATTGATTCCCAGCTTCCCAGCAATTACTGGGCAGCTGCACCGTTTAGGACCCTGACTATTAAGACACAGGGCGTCATAGCCCCAACAAGGCCAGTTGGCCTAGGGACTGCCACAGGTGGCGGCTTATGTAAGTTTGGCGCAATTGTGTGGTTTTTCCTGCACCTCTGAATGTTTTTAGGCATCATGTGTTTTTGTGTTATTGAGTTGTGTTCTGGCACCTCTGAATGTTTTTATGCATCATGTGTCTTCTTTGTTCTGGTACCTCTGAATGTTTTTAGGCATCATGTGTCTTCCTTGTTCTTACACCTCTGAAAGTGTTGGTTTATGCATCATGTGTCTTCCTTCCCTGCACCTATGAATGTGTTTTTGATGCATCATGTGCCTTGTTCTTACACCGCTGAATGTATGTTTTATGCATCATGTGTTTTCCTTCCCTACACCTCTGAATGTTTGTGATGCATCATGTGTAATGTGTTCTTGCTTATACCCCTAATTGTATTGCGATACTTAGGTGGTTGTTCTTTCTAGTACAGGAGGTCCTAGTGAGGTCCTGGTTCCCTGCGTGACATTCTCCTAAGGTGGTTAGGGTTGCGTAGGTGGTACTTACCTGTTACCAGTGGTTACTGGTTGTGTGCTATATTTGCTAATTTGTGCGACAGTGATTTTATATCCTATATTCTATCTTCTAGAAGTGCTATTTCTACTAAGTGCTGATTCTGACAGTGGTCCACGTGGCCCTGTCCGGTGTCAATAATCCCTTGTGAATATTGCCCGTGCCAGTTGGCACAATGTATATTGTGTGATTACTATCTGATGTGTTTTGACAACACAGAAGTTATTTTTATATAACCTCGTGTGGAGTTCCTTTTGTGGTGTGCCTAGGATGTTGTTGCTGTTGTGTGCGTGCGCAAATGCTTTACACATTGCCTCCGGGATAAGCCTGTCTGCTCGTGCCAAACTACGAAGGGGGTGAGCAGGGGTTATCTTGGCGTGTAACTCCCTTGCCCTGACTAGAATGGTGGTTTCTGCCTAGCTTTGGCGTCAGCCTTAGCCAACCAGAAATAGCCAGTTCTAACACTAGGGATACAATTGTGATGATTTCTAAGCAAGTGCAGGCTCTCTTCAATAAACACTGGTTCTGTGCATACATATTGGCAGGCCCTGCGCCTAGGCTCCATGGGCAGACCACGGACCACTGCTGTGCCACACACACAAGGAGGGTTGCCAGTGGGCTGGGGTCTTTCTGGCACTTCCCTTTAGGTTTGCCTTACATCCCCACTTAATATGCCTGGAGCCTGACCTTCTTCCACTGGGCTTAGTTTGCTGTCTGCCAAGTTTCATGCAGTTTCTCTCATGCCATGGCTTTTCACAGGTGCTCACCCCCAACTTAACCCTGTCTAGTCCTGAGCCTTATTGGCTGCCCCCTCAACCCATTGATCAGGACATTTCCATTCAGGATATTGTCTGTGCTGCATGGCAGAAACCATGCACCCAGGATTGTGGCTGTCATATGTGCTGCACAGTTGCCGCTCCCCAAATCACCAGCAAAGTAAATTCTATTTGCATGCGGGCACCTCAAAAGCGGAGACAACATGCCCCATCTGAGTGGCGTGATACAGCGGGATTTGAGGATCTACTGTAGGTCTTAAGAACCATCAGCCTATAAAACGCTCACCGGGTGTGGCCGTGTTCTTAGTTCGGAGCACAGGGTTCACGGTTCGATCCCCGGCTCCCGCGGCAGCTCAGCTCAGCACCATGTGACTCTGGGCAATAGCTCACTTCATTTCCACGACTGCCCCCAGCGCCTTGAGACCTGTAAAGGCGAGTAGTTCGCACTTTACAAATACGGATTTACATTTTTATTTTTTGGTTTTCCTCCCGGTTGATGAGAGGAAGCCTCAGCGTGGAGTCTGTGCTTCACCTCTGTTGTTCTGCTTGTTTGCAAAGCTTCTCCTGTTTCTGCCTCTCCAGCTGAGACTATCTTCAAGCCAAAATTAAGAGAAAATCTTCCCAGACATTTTCTGTTTGCAGGGACTTTGGAATTCCTTCTGCAGTGTCACATCAAAGACTTTTCTAGCATTCCTGGAGTTATTTGGTTATCATGTAGTTGCCTTGTCCGAAGTCACAGGTGCAGGAGGCTCAGGTATCCAGCGGTCTCTGACTGTGCCCGCTGTGGCTCATATGGGTATTTGAGAAGTCTGGGGCTACAATAGACCTTTGTAAATTTGGAAAGCTTGCGGTGCGTCCTTGCAAGTTCCTGGCTGAGAACTGGCGAGGTGAGAAATTGCAGTTCTTCTTGGGTGGTGGTGGTGGTGGTGGTGGTGGTGGTTGTTATCTCCATGAGGTAAAATGTAACTTCTGGAGAACTTTGAAAACTGTTTTTAGTTAGAACACTAAGTGGAAGGTGCCTGAAAAACCATTCTACAATGAGTTCCCACAATGTACATCTGATGGTGTTGAGCTCCCTTTGCTGTGAACCGGAGGACCTTTCCTGTGGCAAAGGACGAAGCTTCATAAATGCACATAGAGGATGGAGCAATTGTCATCTCTGGAGCAAGCATCAGCCACCATGAGGCACATTCCAACACTTGGCTCTGTACTACATCTAGGCCACCCCTTCAACTAGGTACACCAGGCACATACCAGCACAGGACACTCTATTGCATTAAATTTGCAGTTCAGAGTGCTGCGTGAACTCATGCATACACTCGAACAGCACTCTGCAACGCGAACCGGTGCATACACTTGAACAGCACCTTGGTGACAGGCAGACGGGCTCTTTGAAATCACTTATCTGGCTTTCACTGGAGGTGGAGACCCAGCCTGAGTTTCAGAGGGAGCAAGGGATACCCCAGCAGGCGGGGACAGTCACTCACTGCACCCACATGCTGTGGAATGTATGCGGGTCCATTATACCCCAGCTTCCTTTTCCGCAAAGGCACCCTCAGAGGAGACGCCTATGTGGCATGGAGTTAGCGCGCCTATCAGCAGCATCTTTTCCCCCATGGACAAAGAGGCAAATGGTTCACTCCTTTGCATCTGGCCATGCGGTCATGAAAATGAAGACCCCCTTGGAACCAATAACCTTATTAACCTTCTTCGGATCTAACATTATTTACCTCCGTCTGTTTGTACAGTTAGTACCACCACTCCCCCAAACCCGCAGTGTGTCTTCCACCTCAGACCATAATAATAAGTGGTGAAACTTCAAGATTGTGTGGTCACCCTTGGTTTGTCTTTGGGGAATGCCTTACTATTGTGGCGGTTGAACCATAAAACTGAGAAAACGCTTTGATCCCTTCACTCTTCTCAAACCTGCTGGTGGATATAACATTGATGGGGTAAACATTCCATTTGTATGCCAAGAAGTGCAACATGTATTTCATTTTTCTACCGAAAGATGCATTGATAGGAGTTAAGACTACAGGACAATGTATTGTGTGAGCTATGATAGAAAGTTTCTTAAATTGGGCTTCAGAAAGTAATACCATAATAAATGTTATATTGTTCTTTGATTTGACCCTTGGATCTTTGTTGGTCAATTATGTAAAACATATGCTGCCTTTATAGTTTCTTTAATCCATCTTTGTTTCTTTCAATGATGATAGCTTTTATTGTGTTTTTAGTCTTCATGCCTTGAGAAAGCCCTCTGCGGTCGTGAAACACGTGTCGGAGATCCAGATATCTTATTTGGATTTGTAATGTATGATGCAGATGGAGTTACACTGAGTGTCCATTCAAACATCCGATAGTTTCATTACTCATGGTAGTGCACCCACATGTCACATGGCCTCAAACTCTGGTGTTACTCCATTTTGAGGATAAAATCTAGCTTCCGCATGAGGCATCTGGTACAGAGAAAGACACTTTCTGCGCACTACAGACTGACAACTACAACTGAGGGACATATTTGCAAGGGTTTGCACCACTGGAATGGCACTTTTACAGATCTTGCGGAAGCACAATGCTCTGCTCCATATTTACAAAGTGGCGTTTGCCACTTTTTGTGGTTTAACGCCGCTTTCTAAACATGGTACCTTTTCACACAGGTATCTGCATGAAAGGGGTGTGCAATGGGTGTTGCTGTGAGCGTTCCACCACAACACCCATTGCTCTTTGATGCTGCCCAAGGAGGTGTGAATCTGAGGCAGTGCCAAAAACGAATGCCATGCAAAATCAGGTGTTAGAAAAAGCAACATTTTGGAGAAATAACAGATTTCCTCACGTTGCGCCATTCTATGTGTGCTGCATTCTCCAGCACACATAGAAAGAGCAACCCGCCATTAATGATTGTTTATGTGCAGGAAGGTGCTCCTTCCTGCACATAAACAGTCATGAAATAATGAGGCTTTGTTACTTCTAGGTGTGCTGCAAAATGTAGCACACATAGAAGTAGCAAATCACAATACCTTCCTGCACACAAACAATCATTCCCTGCAACACGGGCACCTTTGCCCTATGGCGCAACAGTGTTTGTGTTGGAGCTAGGCAGCTATAATTTTATCACCAGCACGAGGGAAAACACAGGAGTGCACCATATTGTTGTAAATACGGCGCATCACTGCGTTTTGGAAATGGCAAACGCAATGCTGCACTATTTGCGCCAGCTCCTTCAATTCCCTGTAAATATGCCACTGAGTGCGTCCGGTCATGGAACACGTGTAGGTACAGTTCAGTGATGAGCTGCATTATTCGATGGATTCCTTTTAGCCCTGTGGTTGGATGAATGTATTATTGTGACGGTCTACGTGACTCTAGAACAGGAAGATGAGTTATACAGCCAAGATCCATACTTTGAAAGATTGTTCTGTGGGTCTAAATACCACAATGTTACACAATCTGAGCATAGTAGAGTTTTAAGCCTGAAAGGAAAGTGTGTTGCACATACTTTACACTCATCAAGCAACAGGAGTAGTAAGGGGAAGCCAGGTAGGTCAGAGATTTACTCCTCTCTGCTGTATGTGTCCAATTGGTAGAAGTGTATACAATATGGTAAAGAGTAGAATTCAAGAATGTTTACTCTGAGAAACCAGTTCCTAAAGAAATGAGCAGTCCGAACTGAGAAATTGCTCTCTATGCAGGTCTTTAAATATCACTCTAACCTGGTATTTTAACTGTAAGGAAAGTGCAATAGAAAATATGATGAAAATATTTGTGATCTGTATAAATAAAGAATCTGTCACCCAGTGTGGTGGGAAGAGGTTGTTTCATGCAAAGTTACTTAAAATGTAGTTAAGTGTCTTGTTTTTGCTTTTAAGTACATGCATGTCAGCACTCTTGGATGTTCTGTTAAGGCGCTTTTGCGAGAGTGCTTTATACCTAAAAGAGTTCATTGAACTGAAGACCAAGAGAGACAAGGGATCATATTTACAAAGAAGTGACAGCGAGTGGTATTAGCCTTCTTGGTTTAACGCTGTGCTCCGCCACTTCTAAAAAAAGGCAGGGCAACCCCTATTTACAATATTACAGTGCAGCCCTGTGTCTCCCCCTGCGCTAGCACTAAATTTATCTGTCTAGTGCCAATGCAAGCACCTTTGCACCATAGTGCAATGGAGCGTGCGTTGTGGGGAATAATTGTTTATGTGCAGGTCGAGACAGCAATTTTAAATGGCGATTTGTAACTTCTATGTTTACAAGTTGCGACTCGTCATTTTTAAAATGATTATTTATGTGCAGGAAGGGACACCTTCCTGTACATAAACCATCATACATGACGTTTTGCTGTTTTTATACGTCCTGTACAATGCAGCACATGCAAAAACGAGGAGATATAAAGCATTACTCCTCGTTGCGCCTTGATAAGACAAGGTGCCTTATTTACAAGGCACCGTTAAGCCATGTTAAGTGGCTGAACACTGCCTTACAAATAAGGCGAAACCCATATCACCAGTCGTGGCCAATATGAATCCTGGGGGGGGGTGTAGGGGGGGACAAAGACAAATAGAGGGGTACACGCACGGGGGTTAGTTATAAAAAAACAACACTTACGTTAACTTACCTTTGCGTTTTGCATCCCGCGTCGTCCGCCTGAACAGGAAGCAGCCACATGCAAAAATAACAGTTGATAGACAGAATGCAGAACAATGTCATACATTCACCCCAGTACAGAGATCTGGGTCTAAATCCATCGTTTTTTTTGCACTCCACACCACCCCAGTTCAGACATGGCCATATGCAAATTAGCCTTGACCCTGTGCCTCATGGGAACAGTCCAGCATGAACTGCCAAGCCATGTCTTTCCTGGACCGGAATCAAGCATCCTAGGACCGGTTTCTGGCTATCAGCCGTCTTCAGCCAGGATAGCTTGACTCCAGTGGTGTGGAGAGCATGGAACTCACATCTGAGCATACCCATCCCACTCGGGGTGACAAATGCAAATATAACAGTTGATGGACAGAATGCAGAACAATGTCATACATTCACCCCAGTACAGAGATCTGGGCCTAAATCCATCGTTTTTTTCCACTCCACACCACCCCAGTTCAGACATGACCATATGCAAATCAGCCTTGACCCTGTGCCGATTTAGGCTCAGATCTCTGTCCTGGGGTGAATGTATGACATTGTTCTGCATTCTGTCCATCAATTGTTGTTTTTGCATTTGTCACCCCAAGTGGGATGGGTATGCTCAGACATGAGTCCCATGCTCTCCACACAACTGGAGTCAAGCTATCCAGGCTGAAGAAGGCTGATAGGCAGTAACTGGTCCTTGGATGCTTGATTCCGGTCCAGGAAAGACATGGCTTGGCAGTTCGGGCTGGACTGTTCCCATGAGGCACAGGGTCAAGGCTGATTTTGCATTTTCTGAACTGGGGTGGTGTGGAGTGCAAAAAAACGATGGATTTAGGCCCAGATCTCTGAACTGGGGTGAATGTATGACATTGTTCTGCATTCTGTCCATCAATTGTTGTTTTTGCAGGAAGCAGCCACAGGCAGCCAGCCGCCCTCCCCTAATCCAATCACGATGCAGCAATTGCAGCGTTGTGATTGGCTGGGACGCCAACCCCACAGGTGTCTATGGGGAGGCCATTTCATCTATGTAGCCGCCTTGTCCGTCTGAACAGGAAGCAGCCACAGGCAGCCTCTCTCCCCTAAGTCAATCACGACGCAGCAAGGGCAGCGTTGTGAATGGCCCATAGACAAGTGTCTATGGGGAGGCCGTTTTCTCTATGTAGGCTGCATGCAGCCTATATAGAGAAAATGCAGAGTGCGTATGACTTGTTTGGTTGGCCCTGGGGCCGACCAAACAGTCAGGGCACTCAGAGTGGGCAACCCACTCCTCCCCTGGACTCCTGCAGGACCGCCCACCCGCCCGCCCGCCCCCAACCAGGCATACCCTTCTGCTTTCTCGCAGTACAAGAAGCAGAAACATAAAATGTTATTTAAAATACTATTTTATGTTTCTGCTTCTCGCACTGCGAGAAACCAGTGGAGCAACACTCCTCCACCACACGGGGGAGCTGCCCCGGATCGTCACCACAACGTAAAAAAAAACTCAGGTTCTGGTTGCAATAAGGGCTTGTAAATATGCCCCAAGGTTTGCTATAATGCCACAAAGGAAATCATTTTGATGAATCTTTTTATGGAAATTCACGCGAATACTCATCACACTCTATGCCAGAGGTAAGTGACTCCATAACATACCTACTTGGGCTCCAAGAGGTGATTTAATAAAACGTGTATAGCACTTTATAAATAACACAGAAAGTGGTCATTCCACATGAATGAGAGACCTGAACTGGTACTTCTTGCATTAAGAAAGAATTCTGAATGATGTCACAGCTCAGTCATTAAAAGTAATTTATTTGGGATTTCATTTTATTCCTGTTTGTCCCCCTCTCCAGGAGCTCCAAGAAGCACTTCTGAGCAGCTCAAGCTGCATAATGAGGTACCGTCCTGGGGTTCATGAACAGCATAAATCAACAAAGAACATAAAACAGACCCTCTCCTTAACAGGACATGCAGAGAGAACAACTGGGTTTCTGTCGCGATCACAAGTTAATACACTCTTCACACCCTGTGCAAAAAAAGTGATGCAAGCCTGGTTACCAAACTCATGTAAATATATATTTTTTATACAATAAAAAATTACAGAAATCAAAAAAACAACTTAAGCCCAATACCGTGTGTGAAATCTGAAATACACATACCGAGGGTTTTATGGAAACACACTTTAAAGGTACATTATTTATTTAAATTGTAAAGAAAGTAGCAATGCCGCATTTTGCTGACTGTCTACAGCCCGAACACTACAGTAGCTGAAAGTTATTGAAACTACTGGGGGCCTCATTATCGGTATTTTGGCGTAGGGCAGAACAAAAAGGCACCTTGCTACGCTGCCCTGTGCCAAAGTGAAAGGGCAGGAATCCACCGTATGTATCCTATATGGAGCATTTCTGACCTTTCTGCCTGTGCTGGCACAGTTTCGACAGCCTAGCGCCAACATAGGCACCCTTGAACCATGGTGCAAGAGTGCCTCCGTTGCAGGTACAATTGTTTTTGTGAAGGAAGGGCCACCTCCCTTCACAAAAACAATCCTACAAGGCTTTTTCCTCTTTTCATGTGTGCTACAGAATGTAGCACACACGGAAAGAGGAAAAAAAGCAGAGAAATTACCATATTTCTCCTCTATATGCCGCACCTGGGGAGGCGTACGGATAGCATGGAGAGCACGAGACGCACGTCTGGACATACCCAGCCCACTCGGGGTGACAATTACAAAAAGAACAATTGATGGACAGAAAGTTGAACAGTGTCTTTAGCTTTCTTGCTTTAACCCCTTAAGCGCTGCGCCCGTCCAGCGGCCGACGGCACCACTACCTCGGGAGTGCTGCCGTCGGCCGTTGAACGTTCCAACTGCACCTGCGCAATGGAACATTCAGCCCTGGAGCTGGACGTTCCAAAGCAGCTAAGGTGTTAAGTGCAACAAGTATGCCCAGACTGGTCCCAGGACGCTTGTTTCTGATCCAGGGAGGATCTGGCTGGCCGTTCAGGTTGGATTGTTCCCATGAGGAGCAGGGTCAAGACTGATTTGCATATGGATAGGTCTAAACTGGGTTGGCATTGTGAGCAAAATAACGATGTATTTAACCCAGATCTTTGGAATGGGGGTGAATGTTTTGATTCGTTCTGCATTCCGTCCATCAATTGTGTGTCTTTTGAAAATGAGGAGTTGGCATGGACACTGTGCGCAGTATTCCTGGTTCCTGTAGTAGTTCATTTAGGGAATCTTCAAATCTGATGTAACTCCTGCAATATGAAATGAGACATACCCTAGGTGTAGATAATTCTGGAGTGCAGGAATACTACTGTGGTAAACTCAAGGGTCCCGTGATAGGGTCTATGAGAGGTAGAGTGGTAGGCGCGCCTGAATCTAGGCATCAGGATCATCTTCTATTTCACAACAGCTATTGTGTGCCACATCTACTTCTAGTATCCCATGGAGGGGTGGGGGTGGAGATGCCCTTTTTAACTTATTTAACTAGCCCGGACAGACCCAGCAATTACCGCTGTAGTTCCCTACTGTTAAGAAACCCAGTTACCTCTTCTTGTTGGGGTATTTTGCTTTTCACATCTAATTTTTATGATTTTTGTTTTTTTGCCTGACCCTGCGCATTACATTAGCCTATTGCTTTTGCAGTGCTCCGCTCCCCCCCAACACACACAAGTCTGTGTCCCTCCCCTGTCCTGCCATGTACTTCAACCCCTTTCTCCAACCAGTACTTACTAAATAACATGTCAATCTCCTATTAAGGCACCACGAGACCCAGCATAAATAGCAATTCTTTAAAAACCTTTTGCCTTCCACCTACCCCCACCCCATATTGACCCTCCCCATACCTGGGCTATAAAAGAAAGGAGGGCCCGCACAACTTCTCTTCTTTTTGTTTGCTTCTTGCAGACATCGCATAGGATTGTTGCTTCAGGATTGTGCATCCAGTGCGTGGAGGCCGAGAGGACTCCAGGTGAGTAGACATCACATCAGCTTGATGCTTCAGGCTCGTGCATCCAGTGCGTGGAGGCCTAGAGGACTCCCGGTGTGTAGACATCACATAGGCTCGATGCTTCAGGCTCGTGCATCCAGTGCGTGGACGCCTAGAGGACTCCCGGTGTGTAGACATCACATAGGCTTGATGCTTCAGGCTCATGCATCCAGTGCGTGGAGGCCTAGAGGACTTCAGGTGTGTAGACATCACATTGGCTTTATGCTTCAGGCTCGTGCATCCAGTGCGTGGACGCCTAGAGGACTCCCGGTGTGTAGACATCACATAGGCTTGATGCTTCAGGCTCATGCATCCAGTGCGTGGAGGCCTAGAGGACTTCAGGTGTGTAGACATCACATCGGCTTGATGATTCAGGCTTTTACATCCAGTGCCTTGGGGCTTCGAGGACTCCAGGTGTGTAGACATCACATCGGCTTGATGCTTTAGGCTTGTGCATCCAGTGCATGGAGGCCTAGACGACTTCAGGTGTGTAGACATCACATTGGCTTTATGCTTCAGGCTTGTGCATCCAGTGCGTGGACGCCTAGAGGACTCCCGGTGTGTAGACATCACATAGGCTTGATGCTTCAGGCTCATGCATCCAGTGCGTGGAGGCCTAGAGGACTTCAGGTGTGTAGACATCACATAGGCTTGATGCTTCAGGCCCGTGCATCCAGTGCGTGGAGGCCTAGAGGACTTCAGGTGTGTAGACATCACATTGGCTTTATGCTTCAGGCTCGTGCATCCAGTGCGTGGACGCCTAGAGGACTCCCGGTGTGTAGACATCACATAGGCTTGATGCTTCAGGCTCATGCATCCAGTGCGTGGAGGCCTAGAGGACTTCAGGTGTGTAGACATCACATCGGCTTGATGATTCAGGCTTTTACATCCAGTGCCTTGGGGCTTCGAGGACTCCAGGTGTGTAGACATCACATCGGCTCGATGCTTCAGGCTCGTGCATCCAGTGCGTGGAGGCCTAGAGGACTCCAGGTGTGTAGACATCACATAGGCTTGATGCTTCAGGCACGTGCATCCGGTGTGTAGAGGCCTAGAGGACTCCCGGTGTGTAGACATCACATCGGCTTGATGCTTCAGGCTCATGCATCCAGTGCGTGGAGGCCTAGAGGACTCCCGGTGTGTAGACCTCACATCGGCTTGATGCTTCAGGCTCGTGCATCCAGTGTGTAGAGGCCTAGAGGACTCCAGATGAGTAGACATCACATTGGCTCGATGCTTCAGGCTCGTACATCCAGTGCATGGAAGACTAGAGGACTCAGGTGTGTAGACATCACATAGGCTTGATGCTTCAGGCTCGTGCATCCAGTGTGTAGAGGCCTAGAGGACTCCAGGTGAGTAGACATCACATCGGCTCGATGCTTCAGGCTCGTACATCCAGTGCATGGAAGACTAGAGGACTCAGGTGTGTAGACATCACATAGGATTGATGCTTCAGACTCGTGCATCCAGTGGGTTAAGGCCTAGAGGACTCCAGGTGTGTAGACATCACATAGGCTTGATAATTCAGGTTCGTACATCCAGTGCGTGGAAGACTAGAGGACTCAGGTGTGTAGACATTACATAGGCTTGATGCTTCAGACTCGTGGGCCGATCATGGTTTGAGGTGGGGGGGAGGCGAAGAATGTTGATGAGGGAGGAGGCAGGCAGGAAGGGTGGAGGAAGAAAAAGAGGTGGCTGCTGCAGTTTATAGCCTACGCCGATGCTGCTTTCCAAGAAAAGGCACCAAATTTAAGCCTTCAAAGGGTGCTTTCTCCATGAAAAACCATCACGGAAGCTGAAAAACCCTAAAATATACGTTTAGTTTCTTGCCCGCTGAGTGTTGTTAAGGGTCGAGGTGGAGCTCGCAAAGTGACTGCTGCCTACCTGGAACTAACGATTTTTCATGGAAATATTGCACACTTCTCTGCAAAGTCTGCCTTGATTTTTCCGATCTGGGATTTGGTGTTTCCTGCGCTAGAGAACAGACCAACAGCATTCCCCCTGCAGCAGACACAAATAAAGAAAGACTTCTACAACCAGACCACTGGACTTTTATTTTGGTTTTTAACGGCATTCCGTTCCCAGATGTTATAGACGTCAACCCACGCCCCTTTCCAAAACCTTGCACCTGAAATTAAAAAAAATATATAATAAATACAGAAATGCTGGAAAGGGAATCCGAAAAGGGGGAATTTAAGGCATCCGTTGGCGGAAGGCAAAAGGCAGCTGGTTTCCTCTTTTGCTCGTAGCGGCGGAGGCCCGGTGTACATCCCCGGACTACAGTGGCAACAGTGGCGGTCGAGGACGCCGCGGCCGTCGGCATGGCCGCCCAGCTCACACCGGAAGAAGAGCAGGTAACCTAAACGTCGACACCCTGTCGCACTGACAGGACAGTACTAGGGAAACACTGAGGTTTAGAGAAAAAGAGACGTCAGAGGGCGGGGTTGTCTAAATCCTATAATCCTCGTTTTCGAATCTTATGTATGCTGAGAAAATAGATTTGGTAATTAACATTTGTATAGCTTTATAAACGTCTTCAATGGCAGTTTAGTTTAGGCACGTTTTTGTTGACGCTCTAGTTGTTCCGTCACCGGAACAGGAAGGGGAGCAACAGGAAGCGGAAGGCGGCCATCTTGTAGAGGCGCCGACCGCTAACGCAACGGTCAGGGTTCCCGGCGCTCCGGCAAATTAAAGATAACTTTCATTACTTATATAGCGCGTCACTGGAGTTATTTCAATTACTACAATGGCGACGAGGCTCATCGTGTGAAACCCGCGCACCACCTGCTTTCCGACACGGCACCAGCAGGAGGAAACGCCGGAGCGTGGCAGAGGTCCCGACCTCCAAGTGGAAAAGAGCGCGAAACGGCGCCGCCCCCCCCCCCAGAACATCACCACAGGTCAGCAAATATTAAAACACATGCCCTGCCTGCGGGGGGAGAAAGGACTGGAAGGGGTAACAGCAAAGGCACACTGTGGGCACGGGAGGAAGCTACAGAGCCCGGCCCAGTGGTGCACAGTACCCTGGGTGGCAGTGGAAGCTGCTAGAAGGTGAGCACATAAAGTGCGGCGTAGAGAGGGCGGACAGGAGGCGCTTAGCCCTGCTCAGTGGAGTACCCCACCTCAAGCTTTAGCTGCAAGGTGCCCGGCAAGCTGGCAGAGCAGCGATCAGGAAAAGAAGTGCCTGGCTCTTCAGACCCAGCCAAGGAAAGGCTTGTACAGGCTTCACCTGGTTCCTCAGAAGTGAAGGGGGAGGAAGACAGCGACGACGATCGCGAAGAAAGGCACGCAGTCGAGCAGTCCACGCCGGGTAGTCCACCTAGTCGGGCGATTCCGGTTGCCACTCGCCAGAGAGGCGAGCCCAAAATGGCTACCCAGTCATCCTCCCTCACCCAGCTAGTGCCATTATTGACGAAGAGCGGAGAACCGGACATGCAATGGGAAGACTGGAAGATGTACTTCCTGAATTACCTTGATGCTTTGGAGGAGGAAGGTGATACCCCGTTTTCTTGTAAGAGGAAGAAGAAAATATTGTTGCATAACTTAGGTCCTGAAGGGATTAGGGTATATGACACCATAGTCAAAGGAGCAAGGGACGCCACAGATACAGACGTTTTCAGCCACGCCATTGCCGACCTCGACGCACATTACTGGCCGGTGGTGTGCGTCGCCATAGACAGATACAACTTCTTTCAAAGAAAGCAAAAGAGTGGTGAGTCCGTGGACGAGTATGTGGTGGCCCTCCAGAAGTTAGCCCTTTCGTGTAAAGTTGGCACACTACACGACAAACTAATCAGGGATCAGATCATCATGCACACATCAAGCACCCACGTCCAAGAAAAATTGTGGGTAAATGGGGACGCCCCCCTCAAAGAGATCTGGGCGATGGTGAAGAAGGCCGAATTATCCAAGCGATGTGCACAAGCAGCCAAGAAGGAAACTGGAGGATCGCAAACAGTGTGCAAGATAATGACACCGGGGAAGAGTGAGCGGCCAAGGCCGAGAGACCAACCGAAGATTCAAGAGGGTCGGCGCCCAGCCCCAACCAATCAAACGGACCAGAGAACGAGCAAAGGAGGGCGACTAAGCTGCTACAGGTGTGGGAGCACAGCGCATCTCGGGAACGACAAAGCGTGCCCGGCATTCAGGGCAAAGTGCTCATACTGCAGTGTGTTCGGGCACTATGAGAAAGTGTGCCGCCGGAAGCCAAAGGGAGCAATGGTCAGATACGTCGACCAAGAGCAACAAGAGAATGTGGATAACCAAGAGGAAGAAGATGACTTAGAAGAAGTTCTCTACATAGACGTGCAGGTGTTAGAAATGGATGGTTCTGAGTCGGACAAACCAAGACTAGACATGCACATAGGAGGGATACCCATAGAAATGATTGCAGACAGCGGTGCCCCCATCTCCATCATACAGAGACGAGTGTGGGAAGAAAAATTTGTCTCCAACATTGAAGAGGAACTACGTCCGATGGACCTGAGACCGGTCACATACACTGGACAGAAAATTCCCATGTTGGGATACTGCCCCCTCCTGTTCGAGTTCAGGGGCCGTCACGCACAGTGCAAGCTATACATCGCAGAGAAGGGGCCCTCAGTACTAAGCTGGAAGGACCAGGGAGCGTTGGGGATACAGCTCAACCCAGGAGGCAATGAGAAAATCCTACTAATGGATTGGGAAGAGAAAGATGATACGGAGTCGTGGCGCAGAGCATACCCCAAAGTCTTCAACGGACAAATTGGAGAACTATCGAAGTACAAACACCTCATAAAACTTAAGGAAGGAGCGAAACCCGTCGTTCACAAGGTGAGGAACATCCCGTTCCGTTGTAGGGAAGTAGTGCAGATGGAGCTGGACAGGCTAGAAAAGGAAGGGGTGATCAGAGCCATAGAGAGTGCAGAATGGCTTTCACCACTGGTGGTGGCGCAGAAACCCAACAGTAAGGTGCGGCTGTGCGTCGACCTCAGGGAATTAAACAAGAACATAGTCATCGACAAATTCCCTCTGCCCCGCATAAATGAGATGCTGGCGAAGACTAAGAACATCAAGTGGTTTTCCACAGTGGATTTATCGTCCGCCTACCACCAAGTGAAACTGCACCCATCCTGTTGTCACCTCACGTCCTTCATCATGCCCTTCGGCTGCTACGAGTTCATGAGAATGCCGTTTGGCCTGGCCTCAGCGGCGGCAGTATTTCAGAAGATGATGCACAGGATCCTGAGAAATGTTGAAGATGTACAGTTCTTTCAAGACGACATCTTAGTCATGGGAAGAACCAAGCAGGACCACAACGACAAACTTCACAAAGTGCTGCGCACACTACAAGACAATGGACTTACAGCGGAATGGACCAAATGCAAGTTCGGAGTGCAATCAGTTACCTACCTGGGTCACGAGGTAAGCGAAAGAGGGATTGAACCAAAGCAGGCCAACATGGACGCCATCCTGCAGGCCCCCACCCCGAGCAAAAAGGAGGATGTTCGGTCATTCCTGGGAATGGCCGAATACTACAGCAAGTTCATTCCTCACTTCGCAACGAAAACCCATCTCCTGCGCCAACTACTGAAAGAAAAGAACAAGTTCGTATGGAGCCAGGAGGAACAGACGGAATTTGACACCCTCAAACGGGAAATGGGAGCCGCCATTCCACTAAAGGGATTTGACCCAACGGCAGCATCCATGCTAACAACAGATGCCAGTGACCGGGGTTTGGGAGCGGTACTGATGCAGCAATCCGAAAATGGAGACATGTCAACAGTCAGCTTTGCCTCAAGATCTCTACCGCCAAATGAAGAAAAGTTCAGCGTAATTGAAAAAGAAATGCTGGCTGTAGTATGGGCCATGGAAAGATTCAGGCAGTACTTGTGGGGTGCAAAATTCCTGGTAAGGACTGACCACAAACCCTTGGTCAAAGTGCTGACCTCCAGTGGCCATGCTCATGCGACACCCAGAATTGCGAAAATGACACTCAGACTACTGGACTATGTGTATGAAGTAGAGCACATCCCGGGGCCGCAAAACAAAGTGGCGGACTTCCTCAGCAGAGCGGCAGCCATGGAAGCAGCGGAGGACCAGGAGAAACATAAGTGGGAAGGATTCGTGGTAGCCACCATCCAAGAGACAGAGAATGTTATCAGTGCCCAGGAATGGGAAGAAGCCTATAAAGAGGACGATGACTTGGAGGCCATCAAGGGGTACGTAGTCCACGGGTGGCCGGAAAAAAGACACCTCAAGGACGAGCTCAGGAGATATTGGGAAGTAAGAGAGGAACTGTCATTAGCAGAGAACCCAACATTCCTATTGCGAGGTGACAGTGATCCCGCCGCGCGGCATACTGAATCATTTGATGTCCTTACTGCATGAAGGGCACCAGGGCATCACAAAGAGCAAAGCCCTTGCTAGACAAGCGTACTGGTGGCCGGCCATCGATGGTCAGATAGAAAGATATGTAAGGCAGTGCGAATCATGTGCCAGGGCGGACAAGTCGCAGAGCATGTTAAGACCACCGTGGGACGGTTCCCAATCCCGGATGGCCCGTGGGAAATGTTATGAGTGGACATTATGGGCCCCATCCTCAACAAAGCAGGAACGCTGAAGTATGCCATGGTTCTCATCGATAGATTTTCCAAGTGGCCGGAGGTGGAAGTGACGGAGACCGTGGACACGGAAGCAGTGGTGAACTTCTTACGCTCCACATTCGTAAGAGAAGGAATTCCAAAGATGGTCACGTTCGACAATGGGCCGCAATTCACATCCACCAAATGGACTGCCTTCACCGCCAGGAATGGGATAGAAGTCAAACATACGCCCATCTACCACCCCGCAGGAAACGGCCAAGTGGAGCGTTTCAATCGAGTGATCATGGGCACCAACCATCCAAGCGGCGATCAATGATGGATTGGACTGGGAGAAGGAGCTGGAGAAGATGATTTGGGCTTATCGGATCACCCCGGGGAGCACGGGATACAGCCCATTTAAAGTTTTAAGAGGAAGAGAAACCTTCACAAGAGACAACTTAGCGTGGAGGAAACTTGTGGTGCAAAGCAAATGGTCACCGGCGGTGGTCAGGAGGAACTTGGAAAGAGCTCAAGAAACATACACGACACACTTCAACAAGAAACGCAACGTGCAAGGTGCAGAGCTGGAGAAAGGCGACTGGGTAAGGGTGAAGCTAGCTATCCTCAAGAAAAAGGGAGAGAGCAAGTTCTCACCGCCTTTGCAAGTATTGGAACCTTACGCACGTTCTGCCCTACTCAGTGATGGGAAGGTGTGGTCACAGGACAGAATGGCAAAATGCAGCAAGATCATCAAGTGGGGCAGTGAACAAGAGGAAGGTGCAGAGTATGAAGAAGAAGGCGAAGAAGCAAGTGGAGGAAGGCAAAAGGAGAAAGTCAGTGAAGGTGTGCAGCAAGTGGAAGACAGTGAAGGTGAAGGAAGTGCGAACGAGGAGCTGGTGCAAGGAAGAGAGCAGTGAGGAAGTGGTAGAAAGAGAAGGAGAAGGCAATGGAGGAAGACAGGACGGAAAGGAACAAGAAGAAGGCGGGAGTGAAGGAGTGAGAACCAGAGCGGGAAGAACTGTAAAGGTACCTGGGAAGTTCAAAGACTTTGAAATGAACTGGAAGTAAGGACTCTATTGTTATACTGTTTTAGTTGATTAAAAGGGGGGAGATATGTGGTGACGCTCTAGTTGTTCCGTCACCGGAACAGGAAGGGGAGCAACAGGAAGCGGAAGGCGGCCATCTTGTAGAGGCGCCGACCGCTAACGCAACGGTCAGGGTTCCCGACGCTCCGGCAAATTAAAGATAACTTTCATTACTTATATAGCGCGTCAGTGGAGTTATTTCAATTACTACAGTTTTGTGTAAAAATGTGATTTCATGTTAAAATTCAGTGTCCGTTTAACGAGAAGTTGCGTAGATATTTTTCATTGTGGACAGACCCGCTTTTATGTTCTAAAGTTATTTCTACAGTAACAAGGAGTAGAAAACACGTATTGCGCACATGATTTAAATACAGTCCGCCACTTTTTGAGGACTTGCCCAGTTTCCGAGTCTGTGAAAGGGCTACTTTTAAAATGTCCGTTTTTTTTCTTAACTTAAAATTCATTTCAACAGCGAGAACACTTTTACTATATACGTCACCTACTTTGTAAGGCTAAACCAAACTTTTTACCTATTCCTCTATCTTCGATAAAACGTAATTTTCCCGGGTCTGTACCCGAGAAACCTTATAACGCCCTCCAAATTCACTTCCTTCGGAGTTTTTAAGTTGTGACAAGCGCGGCTATTGTGTAAAGGTTGATTTGAATTCAAACTCTACCTTTTCCAAAGAGTAGTCCAGAGTCGTAATGTGCAGTTATGGACTGGGAATCGTGTCATATGTGCCCAAACTACATTACAGTGGTGCTAAATAAGTTTGCAGATTTTAAAAAAGCAGGGACCAAATCAAGTAGCGTTTGTTCTTTTGGTTCTGTTTGCGCGGGGTGGGGAGGGTAATCACTGTTTATTAAGTAGTCAATCGAAGACAGGCACTATTGATATTTAATTCTTGTGCGTCTGAACAGTAGAGAAGTGAGACGAGTAATATTGGATTGCATAACGCCTAACATTAAAAAGATAGCAGGGCCATTTTCGATTGCATGATGGTCTGCCCTTCTGCTACTGATTTCATTGCAAGTTAAACATTTATAAGATGGACACAGCTATGGGTATAGGTAAGCCCACCCCACCCCCCTTCTCAATGCATGTGTTGTCAAAAATGGGGCCGCAGGAGTTTAAAACAAGATTGTCTCATTGAAAATGGCAGGAAAAGTAAATGGTAGGAAAAGTAAATGGGGGAGTCGGAAACAGCTAGTTAGGAGTATCTTGAAAATTACACACCAGTTTAACATTTGTGATCTAAACTGAATACCGTGGATCACCACTGTCGGAGGTTTTGTGGTGACTCCAACATTTATGTCTATGACCAGTTTCAACTAGGATTTTTACGTGGTTTGAGATCAGGATTAACACCCAGTCTCTCACAGGAGTGTTTTCTTCTATGGGCATTCAGGAAAGTTATGAAGACATTGCTGTTACAATGCCTGAACCAAAAGAGTTAGACACATGTCCTCCTTTTGTCTACTGCTGTGCATGTCATTGATTTGAGCCCAACACACTTTTCCTTCTGGGGCACTTGAGACTCAGACACAACATCCAACTATAGAACGCTCTGCTTTCCCAATAAAGGAAATAAGATGTGCTTTTTTAACTAATAGCCTTTCAATTGTTAATTAGTCGCTATTTTGGGATCACATTTTTTAAAAACATTTTTGCCTGCAGTTTAAAACCAGGCCCTTTCATTTGAAGCGTCTTAGTAGGTCAGATTTGAAGTGCAAAAAATGTTAAGTGCTTTTGTTCACGGTGAAGTGGGCTCTTTGCTCTAGGAAGCAGGCCCTGTTAAGTGGGTGTCTCTTTAGTACCTGTATGACGTCACATCAGTGCACAATACATACCTTGGGTTTGCTCTCCTCTGTCGTGCTTTCTAAAAAGGATGTCATTGATAATGGCCAGGTGGTGTACTGTGCAGTAAAGCACGACCAAGGCCACGTCCTATGGATTTGTATGGGTCATAAAGCACTACAGGATGATTTGCTTTATACGTACGCTGCACTTCACAGAGACAATGTGTCTTCTCACCTTGAAACTTCCATTCGGAACCTTCCAGAGAGGCAGATGTTGCAGAGCAAGGGATGGGGCTTTCTTTGGGTAGGTGTGGCTCACTTGGGACATTACAGCATTTTCACGTCTGTCACATGACAATGTTTAGAAGGGTTATCTTTTGTGTGCACGTTAGTGTGCACCATGTTTTTTCCATTTAGGTTCGGAATGCCTTGCTTAGTGCACTCTAGGAAGGTGTGGGGGGGATGTCTGGTGACGGAAGTAGACTGGGCTGCAGTGGTATCTGAAACAGACCCTCACCACGCACCTTGTGTGAGGGGGAAGGTTGTCCAGTGGGGCATTCCTCCCGCTTCAGCAGTCGGTGGCACCTGTGATATCGCACATGCACAATTCTAGTCTGATAAGAGTCTAACTTGGTTATTGGTGGTGACCAGTGCGGAAGCAGAATACTTTGTAAAGTGAGCTCTTGTACGTAGGTGACCTGATGGGTTTTTCACTGCTGCTCTGTGCAGTTACATGACTCCATTTCATACCAGTATGTGGAACTGTATCTGTTAGTTTGACTGTAACCAACTTGTCAATAACATGACCTGATCTGTAAGGAACTAAATCAGGCAGGGGTTATGTGCCAGGCCCAGCTGCCTCGTGCCCAGCCTACACTCAGATTGCAGAGAAAATGACCTACTCTGGTGTCCGCCCCTCACTGCTACCCTTACATCTGCTGACCTAGTACTTTTTTGTGTGTAGGTGGGTATGCACACACAGAAGACGATTTCTGAATCCGCTTCACTCAAAATGCAACCCACGGTGCCAAAAGGAGGCAGAGGTTAAAAAGGGACAGACTTGAATAACTACATAAAGTCGCTGTGTGTGGCTCTGGGTGTGTGTGTGTGTGGCTCTGTCGGTGTGTGTGTGTGTGTGTGTGTGGCTCTGGGTGTATGTGTGTGGCTCTGGGTGTGTGTGGCTGGCTCTGGGTGTGTGTGGCTGGCTCTGGGTGGGTGTGTGTGTGTGTGGCTCTGGGTGGGTGTGTGTGTGGCTCTGGGTGTGGGTGTGTGTGGCTCTGGGTGTGTGTGTGTGGCTCTGGGTATGTGTGTGAGTGTGTGTGTGTGTGGCTCTGTGTGTGTGTGTGTGTGGCTGGCTCTGGGTGTGGGTGTGTGGCTCTGGGTGTGTGTGTGTGGCTCTGGGTGGGTGGGTGTGTGTGTGGTAGTAATTGCTGTCTGCTGAGCTCGTCCGAAGGGTACAATAGGTCTCACATTTGTGAGAGATTAAGCTAATGGCAATGTAAATGACAATGCCATTTATTTATCTGTTTTCAAAACCAACACATAAATACAAATTTTGTCATTTACAATGCCAATAGCTCTAACTTTTCCAAAGGCGAAACTATTGCATTGTAAATGCTTGTTATTTTTTGGTTTTCCTCCCGGTTGATGAGAGGAAGCCTCATTGTGGAATCTATGCTTCACTTGTTTTGTTCTGCTTGTTTGCAAAGCTTCTCCTGTTTCTGCCTCTCCAGCTGAGATTATCTTTAAGCCAAAATTAAGAGAAAATCTTCCCAGACATTTTCTGTTTACATGGACTTTGGAATTCCTTCTGCAGCGTCACATCAAAGACTTTTCTAGCATTCCTGGAGTTATTTGGTTATCATGTGGTTGCCTTGTCCCAAGTCACAGGTGCTGGAGGCTCAGGTATCCAGTGGTCTTGGAATGTGACCGCTGTGGCTCATTTGGGTATTTGAGAAGTCTGGGGCTGCAATAGACAATTGTAAATTTGGAAAGATTGCGGTGCTTCCATGCATATTACTGGCTGAGAACTGGCGAGGTGAGAAATTGCAGTTCTTCTTGGGTGGTAGTGGTTATCTCCATGAGGTAAAATGTAACTTCTGGAGAACTTTGAAAACTGTTTTTTTAGTTAGAACACTAAGTGGAAGGTGCCTGAAAAACCATTCTACAATGAGTTCCCACAATGTACATCTGATGGTGTTGAGCTCCCTTTGCTGTGAACCGGAGGAGCTTTCCTGTGGCAAATGACGAAGCTTCATAAATGCACATAGAGGATGGAGCAATTGTCATCTCTGGAGCAAGCATCAGACACCATGAGGCACATTCCATCACTTGGCTCTGTACTACATCTAGGCCACCCCTTCAACTAGGTACACCAGGCACATACCAGCACAGGACACTCTATTGCATTACATTTGCAGCTCAGAGTGCAGCGTGAACCCCTGCATACACTCGAACCGCACCTTGGTGACAGGCAGACGGGCTCTTTGAAATCACTTATCTGGCTTTCACTGGAGGTGGAGACCCAGCCTGAGTTTCAGGGGGAGCAAGGGATACCCCAGCAGGCGGGGACAGTCACTCACTGCACCCACATGCTGTGGAATGTATGCGGGTCCTTGATACCCCAGCTTCCTTTTCCGCAAAGGCACCCTCAGAGGAGACGCCTATGTGGCATAGAGTTAGCCCACCTCTCAGTGGCATCTTTTCCCCCATGGACAAAGAGGCAAATGGTTCACTCCTTTGCATCTGGCCATGCGGTCATGAAAATGAAGACCCCCTTGGAACCATGTGTTTTTTATTAACCTTCTTCGGATCTAACATTATTTACCTCCGTCTGTTTGTACAGTTAGTACCACCACTCCCCCAAACCCGGAGAGTGTGTCTTCCACCTCAGACCATAATATTAAGTGGTGAAACTTCAAGATTGTGTGGTCACCCTTGGTTTATCTTTGGAGAATGCCTGTTGCCTTACTATTGTGGCGGTTGAACCATAAAACAGAGAAAACGCTTTGATCCCTTCACTCTTCTCAAACCTGCTGGTGGATATAACATTGATGGGGTAAACATTCCATTTGTATGCCAAGAAGTGCAACATGTATTTCATTTTTCTACCGAAAGATGCATTGATAGGAGTTAAGACTAAAGGACAATGTATTGTGTGAGCTATGATAGAAAGTTTCTTAAATTGGGCTTCAGAAAGTTATACCATAATAAATGTTATATCGTTCTTTGATTTGACCCTTGGATCTTTGTTGGTCAATTATGTAAAACATATGCTGCCTTCATAGTTTCTTTAATCCATCTTTATGGTTTCTTTCAATGAGGATAGCTTTTATTTTGTTTTTACTCTTCATGCCTTGAGAAAGCCCTCTGCGGTCGTGAAGAACAAGTTACTTACCTTCGGTAACGCTTTTTCTGGTAGATACAATATCTACCTGTGGATTCCTCACCTTGTGAATATCCCCCTTGCGCCAGCAACGTTCGGAAAATTCTTCGTAGCACGCCGGCGTGGACGACGTCATTGGAGCACGGCATCGCGCGCGACTCCGTCTGACGCCACCGACTCCATATAAGGCCCACGTCGGCGTGATGACGTCAGTTCCGCCCTTTTTTCCGTGCCTTCGAGGCACCCGGACGGACCAACGAGTACATATATATGTATATACACAATGTACACAGCACATGCAAATCAAAAGCAATTAAAGTGCAAAACTATACAAAATCAGATAAAACCATAAATACATTTGCATATAAAACCAGGTATAGCAGAGTGGACAACGGGGAGGCTGGTGGGTCAGTGAGGAATCCACAGGCAGATATTGTATCTACCAGAAAAAGCGTTACCGAAGGTAAGTAACTTGTTCTTCTGATAGATACATCTGCCGTGTGGATTCCTCACCTTGTGAATAGAGTCCCACAGCAGTCCCCACTCCCGGAGGAGGGTGCCCACTCTGCTACACCAGCAAATCTTGGAGAACAGAGCGCGCGAAGTGGCCGTCCCTCCTCACCTCAGCATCCAAGCAGTAGTGCTTCGCAAAAGTGTGGAGGGAGGCCCAAGTCGCGGCCCTGCAAATGTCCTCAACAGGAACAGCTCTAGACAAGGCAGAAGTAGCAGACTTTGCTCTAGTTGAATGAGCTCTAATACCCTCAGGAGGGTCCTTACCCGCCAGAGAGTAGCAAATCTTAATGCAGAGAATAATCCATCTGGAAAGTGTGCGCTTGTGTACCGATCTGCCCTTCTTGCAGCCAGCAAAACCCACGAAGAGCTGATCATCTATTCGATAGTCTTTAGTCCTATCAAGATAGAAACTAACCGCTCTCTTCGGGTCCAGGCGATGAAGCCTCTCCTCCTCCTTGGAAGGGTGTGGGGGAGGATAAAAGGTAGGAAGGGTAATGGATTGACCTAGGTAGAAGGGAGTAACCACCTTAGGCAGAAAAGCAGCCCTGGTCCTAAGAACCATTCTTTCAGCATGGATGGACAAAAACGGGGGCTTGGAACTAAGAGCTTGAAGCTCACTTACCCTCCTTGCCGAGGTAATTGCAACCAAGAAGACCGTCTTAAAAGAAAGAAGCCTCATTGGACACTTGTGCAAGGGTTCAAACGGCGAACCCATCAGATAGGTTAACACAAGATTCAAGTCCCAATGAGGCACAATGAAGGGAGAAGGAGGGAACCTATTAGTGAGTCCCTTCAAAAACCTCAATACCACAGGAGATTTAAAAAGAGAGGGCTGATCCGGCAAACAGAGAAATGCCGATAAGGCCGAAAGGTAACCTTTGACAGTGGCAACAGCAAACCCTTGCCGAGCCAGAGAAAGAGCAAACAACAAGATATCAGATAAATGAGCCTTTAACGGGTCAACATCCCTCTCCCTACACCAAGATACAAACTTAGACCACCTATACGAATAAATGGATTTGGTGGAGTCACGCCTGGCAGAAAGTATGACATCCACCGCATCGTGAGGGAGAGAGAAAGAACTCAGATTGCCCCGTTCAATCTCCAGGCATGAAGGTGTAATGTCCGGAGGTGGGGGTGTTGAACCTGCCCCTCCATCTGAGAGAGGAGGTCTGCCCTGAGAGGGAGACGGAGCGGCGGGTGAGAGGAGAGGTGGAGAAGATCTGTGTACCACACCCTTCTTGGCCAATCCGGGGCGACCAATATGACTCGGGCCCGGTCTTGGCGAATCTTCCTCAGAACCCGAGGAATCAAGGGTATGGGAGGAAACACGTAAAGGAGCTGACCTCCCCAGCTCAACTGAAACGCGTCCCCCAATGCTCCTTGCATCGGATACTGGAGACTGCAGAATGACGGGCAGTGAGCATTCTCGCAAGTGGCGAACAGATCCACCCGAGGAGTCCCCCACATCCGAAAGATGTTGCGAACAACCTCCAGGTGAAGCCTCCACTCGTACTCGTACTCATACTTTCTGCCAGGCGTGACTCCACCAAATCCATTTATTCGTATAGGTGGTCTAAGTTTGTATCTTGGTGTAGGGAGAGGGATGTTGACCCGTTAAAGGATCATTTATCTGATATCTTGTTGTTTGCTCTTTCTCTGGCTCGGCAAGGGTTTGCTGTTGCCACTGTCAAAGGTTACCTTTCGGCCTTATCGGCATTTCTCTGTTTGCAGGATCAGCCCTCTCTTTTTAAATCTCCTGTGGTATTGAGGTTTTTGAAGGGACTCACTAATAGGTTCCCTCCTTCTCCCTTCATTGTGCCTCATTGGGACTTGAATCTTGTGTTAACCTATCTGATGGGTTCGCCGTTTGAACCCTTGCACAAGTGTCCAATGAGGCTTCTTTCTTTTAAGACGGTCTTCTTGGTTGCAATTACCTCGGCAAGGAGGGTAAGTGAGCTTCAAGCTCTTAGTTCCAAGCCCCCGTTTTTGTCCATCCATGCTGAAAGAATGGTTCTTAGGACCAGGGCTGCTTTTCTGCCTAAGGTGGTTACTCCCTTCCACCTAGGTCAATCCATTACCCTTCCTACCTTTTATCCTCCCCCACACCCTTCCAAGGAGGAGGAGAGGCTTCATCGCCTGGACCCGAAGAGAGCGGTTAGTTTCTATCTTGATAGGACTAAAGACTATCGAATAGATGATCAGCTCTTCGTGGGTTTTGCTGGCTGCAAGAAGGGCAGATCGGTGCACAAGCGCACACTTTCCAGATGGATTATTCTCTGCATTAAGATTTGCTACTCTCTGGCGGGTAAGGACCCTCCTGAGGGTATTAGAGCTCATTCAACTAGAGCAAAGTCTGCTACTTCTGCATTGTCTAGAGGTGTTCCTGTTGAGGACATTTGCAGGGCCGCGACTTGGGCCTCCCTCCACACTTTTGCGAAGCACTACTGCTTGGATGCTGAGGTGAGGAGGGACGGCCACTTCGCGCGCTCTGTTCTCCAAGATTTGCTGGTGTAGCAGAGTGGGCACCCTCCTCCGGGAGTGGGGACTG
This sequence comes from Lissotriton vulgaris, assembly GCF_964263255.1. Lineage (NCBI taxonomy): Eukaryota > Metazoa > Chordata > Amphibia > Caudata > Salamandridae > Lissotriton > Lissotriton vulgaris. The sequence continues at coordinate 107,079,109 of NC_141696.1, forward strand.
CTGTGGGACTCTATTCCCAAGGTGAGGAATCCACACGGCAGATGTATCTATCAGAAGAACAAGTTACTTACCTTCGGTAACGCTTTTTCTGGTAGATACAATATCTGCCTGTGGATTCCTCACTGACCCACCCGCCTCCCCGTTGTCCACTCTGCTATACCTGGTTTTATATGCAAATGTATTTATGGTTTTATCTGATTTTGTATAGTTTTGCACTTTAATTGCTTTTTATTTGCATGTGCTGTGTACATTGTGTATATACATATATATGTACTCGTTGGTCCGTCCGGGTGCCTCGAAGGCACGGAAAAAAGGGCGGAACTGACGTCATCACGCCGACGTGGGCCTTATATGGAGTCGGTGACGTCAGACGGAGTCGCGCGCGATGCCGTGCTCCTATGACGTCGTCCACGTCGGCGTGCTACGAAGAATTTTCCGAACGTTGCTGGCGCAAGGGGGATATTCACAAGGTGAGGAATCCACAGGCAGATATTGTATCTACCAGAAAAAGCGTTACCGAAGGTAAGTAACTTGTTCTTCACGACCGCAGAGGGCTTTCTCAAGGCATGAAGAGTAAAAACAAAATAAAAGCTATCCTCATTGAAAGAAACCTGATCTCAAACCACGTAAAGAACTCAGATTGCCCCGTTCAATCTCCAGGCATGAAGGTGTAATGTCCAGAGGTGGGGGTGTTGAACCTGCCCCTCCATCTGAGAGAGGAGGTCTGCCCTGAGAGGGAGACGGAGCGGCGGGTGAGAGGAGAGGTGGAGAAGATCTGTGTACCACACCCTTCTTGGCCAATCCGGGGCGACCAATATGACTCGGGCCCGGTCTTGGCGAATCTTCCTCAGAACCCGAGGAATCAAGGGTATGGGAGGCAACGCGTAAAGGAGCTGACCTCCCCAGCTCAACTGAAACGCGTCCCCCAATGCTCCTTGCATCGGATACTGGAGACTGCAGAATGACGGGCAGTGAGCATTCTTGCAAGTGGCAAACAGATCCACCCGAGGAGTCCCCCACATCCGAAAGATGTTGCGAACAACCTCCAGGTGAAGCCTCCACTTGTGGTCGGCAGAGAACTGCCGACTGAGAATGTCCGCACGAACGTTCAGGACTCCGGCCAGATGATTCGCCATCAGACAAATCTGGTGGTCCTGAACCCAGGACCAGAGACGCAGAGACGCAGAGCCTCTTTGCAAAGACAATGCGACCCTACTCCTCCCTGTTTGTTGATGTACCACATCGCGGTCGTGTTGTCTGTCAGGACCTGGACCGACCGACCGCGAAGGGAAGGGAGGAATGCCTTGAGCGCCAGACGTATGGCCCGCAATTCTAGAAGGTTGACGTGAAGCAACCTTTCCTCTGGAGACCAAAGACCTTTGACCTCCAGATCCCCCAGATGAGCACCCCACCCTAGAGTGGATGCATCCGTTATCACCGTGGCCACCGATGGTGGAAGCTGAAAAGGCTTTCCTTGAGACAGATTGCCTTCCACGCCCCACCAAGACAGATCCGCTGCAGTTTCTCTGGAGATCTTCACAGACTCCCCGAGATCTCCGTTGTGTTGATACCACTGCCTGCGGAGGCACCACTGGAGTGCCCTCATGTGCCAGCGTGCATGGTTGACCAGGAGAATGCAAGAAGCCATCAGACCGAGCAGGCGAAGGACCCTCAGGACCGGAACAACCGCTCCATTGTGAAACAAAGGAATCATTTCCTGAATGTCGCGAATCCTTTGCGGAGGAGGGAATGCACGACATACAGTAGTGTCCAGTACTGCACCTATGAACAGGTTGCGCTGGGAGGGCACCAGGTGAGACTTGGGCACGTTTATCGAAAAACCCAACCTGAACAACAGCTGCGATGTCTCTTGCAGGTGATGAAGCACCTTCTCGGGCGACTCCGCTTTGATCAGCCAGTCGTCCAGATACGGGAATACAGGTATCCCCGACCTCCTGAGATGTGCAGCCACCACTGCCATCACCTTGGTGAAAACTCGAGGCGCAGTAGTAAGACCAAACGGAAGGACCGCAAACTGGTAGTATTGCGATCCCACCGTAAATCGGAGATACTTCCTGTGCGACTTCAGGATTGGGATGTGAAAATACGCATCCTGCAAGTCGATTGACACCATCCAGTCTTCTTCCAACAGCGCTTGAAGAACCTGCGCAAGAGTGAGCATTTTGAATTTCTCCTGTTTGAGATAGAGATTCAAAATCCTGAGGTCCAGGATTGGACGTAACCTGCCATCCTTCTTGGGGATCAGGAAATACCGGGAGTAGCACCCCTGACCCTTTTCCTGCTCTGGAACCACCTCTATCGCACCTTTCTTGAACAAAGCCAGGACTTCTTCCTGCAGGCGAACAAGGTGGTCCTCCAAACAAAAATCCTGGCAAGGAGGGTAATTGGGAGGGAACTCCTGGAAAGGAAGAGCATACCCATTTTCTACGAGATTGAGAACCCAAAGATCTGATGTAACCGATTCCCAATCCCGTAGAAAATGAGTAAGCCGACCCCCCACCGGAGCCACCTGATCCAGAATGGCGGATCTAGGGCTGCTTTGCTGCAGGGGGAGGGGGTTGGTTATTAGAGGAAGAGGAGGAGGAGGAGGAGGAGGAGGAGGCCTGGCGTCCACGACCACGGCCCCTTTGCTTTCCTCTGTAGGTTTTATAATATACAGAGGATTCTGACGCTGCTGCTGCTGCTGCTGTCCCTGGTTGTAGGGACGAAAATTGGATCTGCCAAAACCCCCTGTACTTCCTAGCCGCAGAGCCCCTCATCTGAAGGCCCAAAGACTTCGCCGTAGCCCGGCTGTCCTTGAATCTCTCCAGAGCTACGTCAGCCTTCTTGCCAAAGAGGCCTGACCCATCAAATGGCAAGTCCAACAACATAGACTGAACATCAGAAGAAAAATCAGAGGACTTAAGCCATGCGGCCCTTCTTGTAGCAACAGTAGAGCCCATAATTCTGGCAACAGAGTCCACCGTGTCCATACCACTCTGTATAACCATACGAGCTGCAGCCTGAGTATCAGCAACCACCTCGATAAAGTTCTTCCTATCGTCCTCCGGAAGCTTAGGAGAAAGCTGTTTAACAGAGTCCATTAAAGCATGAACGTACCGCCCCAAAAGGCAAGTAGCATTGGTGGACTTCAAGGCCATGCTACCTGAGGAGAAAATCTTTTTAGCAGACTGGTCCAATTTCTTAGAGTCCTTGTCTGCCGGCACCTGTGGGAAAGAACCCGCAGCCCTGCTGGAACAGGCGGCCTGCACTACCAGACTCTCCGGTGCAGGATGCGAGGAAAGAAATTCAGGGTCATCAGGAGCCACCCTGTAACGCCTTGCCACTGACCTGGAAACCGCAGGAGCAGACAAAGGTCTCTTCCAGACCTCCTTTATTGGTTCAGTCAATGCCTCTGTAAAAGGAAGAGTAGGCTCCACAATTGAAGAAGGCGAATGCAAAACTTCCGTAAGGATGTTGGGCTTGTATTCAACTGTGGGCAAAGTCAAGCCTAGCAACTCTGCAGCCTTCTTAATAACAACATGATAGGGTGCCAAGTCCTTAGATGGAGTGTCTGAAACGGTTGGCAAACCCCACTCAGGAGAAAGTTCCAGGCCACTAGCGTCTTGAAGGTCCTCAAAACAATCCCCCTGATCTTGCAACTCCCCTTCCTCAACCTCGGAGTCCATACACTCCTTCTCCTCCAAGAGGCGTTGAGCCCTGCGCCTCGACCATTCCATACGGACCGAAGTCGATGGATCCGGCAACGACTCCGACGGCGCCGGAGCCGACGTCGAGCGAGGAGCCGGAGGACGGGAAGCACCACGATCCGAATCACCACGAGGCCGATCCGGAGTCGGCGAAGCCGCATGCGAAGTCGACGACCTCGGCGGCGCCGTACCGAGCCAAGGAATACAAGGCGTCGGCATAAAGGGGGCCGGGGCATAAGCCTGGGGCACACCCAAATTGAAAGACAAAGGACCCATGGGACCAACATGCGCACCAGTGGGGTACATTGCCCTCGAGTAAACACCAAACATGGCGTTTAAAAACTGCGAGGGATCCTGACCTGGATCTGGAAAGGGTGGGTACGAACCCAACGGCCGCTCCGAAGGAGGCTGATCCGGCAAAGGCGCACCCTGGCCCTCTTGTTCTTCAGGCTCCACAACCGGAGTCGGTGCTCGAGGAACCTCTTCTTCATGCACCGATGAATGGTGCGACTCCAGATCCTGTTCCGGCTCTTGAACTGGAGAACCAAGGTGAGATCGAGCAGGAGAAGGAGACACAAAGTCCTTGTGATGTTTACGTGACTTCTTCCTCGAATCCGAAGACTCCTTGCCAGAGTGGTGTCTGGAGTGATGTTTACTCCTCTTATGCTTCTTTCTCGAGGAGCCCGAAGCATGGCCCGAGGCCGACTTGGATCCGGACCTCGACCTCCCTCTGGACCTCGACCTCTCTCTCGACCTCGACTTGGCCCTTGAAGCCGACCTCGACTTCGACCGCGACAGCTGTCTCGACTTCGAGCGCCTGGACACTGACCTCGAAGACCTTCCGGCTTCTCTTTCCTTCACCTTTGCAAGCAGAAGCTTCGCCTCCCGCTCTCGCAAGGCTTTGGGGTTCATCTTGTCACAGGGACGACAGTTCTTAACATCGTGACCCGAACCAAGACACCACAGACAGTCGGAATGCGGATCGGTGATCGACATCATCCGGGAACAGGAACCACATTGTTTGAAACCTGTCTTCCTCGTCAACATCTTCGGCGTTGAAGTGAATTCCAACAGAGAAACAGAAACAGCTAAACAGCGAAAAGATACAAAAGTATCGCAGAAGATCCCAGAAACCGTTAGCGTTGACGACGCGGAAAAAAGGGAACTGACGTCATCACGCCGACGTGGGCCTTATATGGAGTCGGTGACGTCAGACGGAGTCGCGCGCGATGCCGTGCTCCTATGACGTCGTCCACGCCGGCGTGCTACGAAGAATTTTCCGAACGTTGCTGGCGCAAGGGGGATATTCACAAGGTGAGGAATCCACACAGCAGATGTATCTATCAGAAACACGTGTCGGAGATCCAGATATCTTATTTGGATTTGTAATGTATGATGCAGATGGAGTTACACTGAGTGTCCATTCAAACATCCGATAGTTTCATTACTCATGGTAGTGCACCCACATGTCACATGGCCTCAGACTCTGGTATTACTCCATTTTGAGGATAAAATCTAGCTTCCGCATGAGGCATCTGGTATAGAGAAAGACACTTGCTGCACACTACAGACTGACAACTACAACTGAGGGACATATTTGCAAGGGTTTGCACCACTGGAATGGCACTTTTACCGAACTTACGGAGGCACAATGCTCTGCTCCATATTTACAAAGTGGCGTTTGCCACTTTTTGTGGCTTAACGCCGCTTTGTAAACATGGTACCTTTTCACACAGGTATCTGCATGAAAGGGGTGTGCAATGGGTGTTGCTGTGAGCGTTCCACCACAACACCCATTGCTCTTTGATGCTGCCCAAGGAGGTGTGAATCTGAGGCAGTGCCAAAAACGAATGCCATGCAAAATCAGGTGTTAGAATGGCGCAACATGAAGAAATCTGTTATTTCTCCTAAATGTTGCTTTTTCTATGTGTGCTGTATTCTCCAGCACACACAGAAAGAGCAACCCGCCATTAATGATTGTTTATGTGCAGGAAGGTGCTCCTTCCTTCACATAAACAGTCATTAAATAATGACGCTGAGGGAAAACACAGGAGTGCACCATATTGTTGTAAATACAGCGCATCACTGCGTATTGGAAATGGCGAGCGTTATGCTGCACAATTTGCGCCAGCTCCTCCATTGCCCTGTAAATATGCCACTGAGTGCGTCCGGTCATGGAACACGTGTGATGTGTAGGTACAGTTCAGTGATGAGCTGCATCATTCGATGGATTCCTTTTAGCCCTGTGGTTGGATGAATGTATTATTGTGACGGTCTACGTGACTCTAGAACAGGAAGATGAGTTATACAGCCAAGATCCATACTTTGAAAGATTGTTCTGTGGGTCTAAATACCACAATGTTACACAATCTGAGCATAGTAGAGTTTTAAGCCTGAAAGGAAAGTGTGTTGCACATACTTTACACTCATCAAGCAACAGGAGTAGTAAGGGGAAGCCAGGTAGGTCAGAGATTTACTCCTCTCTGCTGTATGTGTCCAATTGGTAGAAGTGTATACAATATGGTAAAGAGTAGAATTCAAGAATGTTTACTCTGAGAAACCAGTTCCTAAAGAAATTAGCAGTCCGAACTGAGAAATTGCTCTCTATGCAGGTCTTTAAATATCACTCTAACCTGGTATTTTAACTGTAAGGAAAGTGCAATAGAAAATATGATGAAAATATTTGTGATCTGTATAAATAAAGAATCTGTCACCCAGTGTGGTGGGAAGAGGTTGTTTCATGCAAAGTTACTTAAAATGTAGTTAAGTGTCTTGTTTTTGCTTTTAAGTACATGCATGTCGGCACTCTTGGATGTTCTGTTAAGGCGCTTTTGCAAGAGTGCTTTATACCTAAAAGAGTTCATTGAACTGAAGACCAAGAGAGACAAGGGATCATATTTACAAAGAAGTGACAGCGAGTGGTATTAGCCTTCTTGGTTTAACGCTGTGCTCCGCCACTTCTAAAAAAAGGCAGGGCAACCCCTATTTACAATATTACAGTGCAGCCCTGTGTCTCCCCCTGCGCTAGCACTAAATTTATCTGTCTAGTGCCAATGCAAGCACCTTTGCACCATAGTGCAATGGAGCGTGCGTTGTGGGGAATAATTGTTTATGTGCAGGTCGAGACAGCAATTTTAAATGGCGATTTGTAACTTCTATGTTTACAAGTTGCGACTCGTCATTTTTAAAATGATTATTTATGTGCAGGAAGGGACACCTTCCTGTACATAAACCATCATACATGACGTTTTGCTGTTTTTATACGTCCTGTACAATGCAGCACGTGCAAAAACGAGGAGATATAAAGCATTACTCCTCGTTGCGCCTTGATAAGACAAGGGGCCTTATTTACAAGGCACCGTTAAGCCATGTTAAGTGGCTGAACACTGCCTTACAAATAAGGCGAAACCCATATCACCAGTCGCGGCCAATATGAATCCTGGGGGGGAGGGTAGGGGGGGGGACAAAGACAAATAGAGGGGTACACGCACGGGGGTTAGTTCTAAAAAAACAACACTTACGTTAACTTACCTTTGCGTTTGCCGTCCCGCGTCGTCCGTCTGAACAGGAAGCAGCCACATGCAAAAATAACAGTTGATAGACAGAATGCAGAACAATGTCATACATTCACCCCAGTACAGAGATCTGGGTCTAAATCCATCGTTTTTTTTGCACTCCACACCACCCCAGTTCAGACATGGCCATATGCAAATCAGCCTTGACCCTGTGCCTCATGGGAACAGTCCAGCATGAACTGCCAAGCCATGTCTTTCCTGGACTGGAATCAAGCATCCTAGGACCGGTTTCTGGCTATCAGCCGTCTTCAGCCAGGATAGCTTGACTCCAGTGGTGTGGAGAGCATGGGACTCACATCTGAGCATACCCATCCCACTCGGGGTGACAAATGCAAATATAACAGTTGATGGACAGAATGCAGAACAATGTCATACATTCACCCCAGTACAGAGATCTGGGCCTAAATCCATCGTTTTTTTTCACTCCACACCACTCCAGTTCAGACATGACCATATGCAAATCAGCCTTGACCCTGTGTCGATTTAGGCCCAGATCTCTGAACTGGGGTGAATGTATGACATTGTTCTGCATTCTGTCCATCAATTGTTGTTTTTGCAGGAAGCAGCCACAGGCAGCCAGCCTCCCTCCCCTAATCCAATCACGATGCAGCAATTGCAGCGCTGTGATTGGCTGGGACGCCAACCCCACAGGTGTCTATGGGGAGGCCATTTCATCTATGTAGCCGCCTTGTCCGTCTGAACAGGAAGCAGCCACAGGCAGCCTCTCTCCCCTCCCCTAAGTCAATCACGACGCAGCAAGGGCAGCGTTGTGAATGGCCCATAGACAAGTGTCTATGGGTAGGCCGTTTTCTCTATGTAGGCTGCATGCAGCCTATATAGAGAAAATGCAGAGTGCGTATGACTTGTTTGGTTGGCCCTGGGGCCGACCAAACAGTCAGGGCACTCAGAGTGGGCAACCCACTCCTCCCCTGGACTCCTGCAGGACCGCCCACCCGCCCGCCCGCCCCCAACCAGGCATACCCTTCTGCTTTCTCGCAGTACAAGAAGCAGAAACATAAAATGTTATTTAAAATACTATTTTATGTTTCTGCTTCTCGCACTGCGAGAAACCAGTGGAGCAACACTCCTCCACCACACGGGGGAGCTGCCCCGGATCGTCACCACAACGTAAAAAAAAAGTCAGGTTCTGGTTGCAATAAGGGCTTGTAAATATGCCCCAAGGTTTGCTATAATGCCACAAAGGGAATCATTTTGATGAATCTTTTTATGGAAATTCACGCGAATACTCATCACACTCTATGCCAGAGGTAAGTGACTCTATAACATACCTACCTGGGCTCTAAGAGGTGATTTAATAAAACGTGTATAGCACTTTATAAATAACACAGAAAGTGGTCATTCCACATGAATGAGAGACCTGAACTGGTACTTCTTGCATTAAGAAAGAATTCTGAATGATGTCACAGCTCAGTCATTAAAAGTAATTTATTTGGGATTTCATTTTATTCCTGTTTGTCCCCCTCTCCAGGAGCTCCAAGAAGCACTTCTGAGCAGCTCAAGCTGCATAATGAGGTACCGTCCTGGGGTTCATGAACAGCATAAATCAACAAAGAACATAAAACAGACCCTCTCCTTAACAGGACATGCAGAGAGAACAACTGGGTTTCTGTCGCGATCACAAGTTAATACACTCTTCACACCCTGTGCAAAAAAAGTGATGCAAGCCTGGTTACCAAACTCATGTAAATATATATTTTTTATACAATAAAAAATTACAGAAATCAAAAAAACAACTTAAGCCCAATACCGTGAGTGAAATCTGAAACACGCATACCGAGGGTTTTATGGAAACACACTTTAAAGGTACATTATTTATTTAAATTGTAAAGAAAGTAGCAATGCCGCATTTTGCTGACTGTCTACAGCCCGAACACTACAGTAGCTGAAAGTTATTGAAACTACTGGGGGCCTCATTATCGGTATTTTGGCGTAGGGCAGAACAGAAAGGCACCTTGCTACGCTGCCCTGTGCCAAAGTGAAAGGGCAGGAATCCACCGTATTTATCCTATATGGAGCATTTCTGACCTTTCTGCCTGTGCTGGCACAGTTTCGACAGCCTAGCGCCAACATAGGCACCCTTGAACCATGGTGCAAGAGTGCCTCCGTTGCAGGTACAATTGTTTTTGTGAAGGAAGGGCCACCTCCCTTCACAAAAACAATCCTACAAGGCTTTTTCCTCTTTTCATGTGTGCTACAGAATGCAGCACACACGGAAAGAGGAAAAAAAGCAGAGAAATTACCATATTTCTCCTCTATATGCCCCACCTGGGGAGGCGTACGGATAGCATGGAGAGCACGAGACGCACGTCTGGGCATACCCAGCCCACTCGGGGTGACAATTACAAAAAGAACAATTGATGGACAGAAAGTTGAACAGTGTCTTTAGCTTTCTTGCTTTAAGTGCGACAAGTATGCCCAGACTGGTCCCAGGATGCTTGTTTCTGATCCAGGGAGGATCTGGCTGGCAGTTCAGGTTGGATTGTTCCCATGAGGAGCAGGGTCAAGACTGATTTGCATATGGATAGGTCTAAACTGGGTTGGCATTGTGAGCAAAATAACGATGTATTTAACCCAGATCTTTGGAATGGGGGTGAATGTTTTGATTTGTTCTGCATTCCGTCCATCAATTGTGTGTCTTTTGAAAATGAGGAGTTGGCATGGACACTGTGCAGTATTCCTGGTTCCTGTAGTAGTTCATTTAGGGAATCTTTAAACCTGATGGAATTCCTGCAATATGAAATGAGACATACCCTAGGTGTAGATAATTCTGCAGTGCAGGAATACTACTGTGGTAAACTCAAGGGTCCCGTGATAGGGTCTATGAGAGGTAGAGTGGTAGGCGCGCCTGAATCTAGGCAGCAGGATCATCTTCTTCTATTTCACAACAGCTATGGTGTGTCACATCTACTTCTAGTATCCCATGGAGGGGTGGGGGTGGAGATGCCCTTTTTAACTTATTTAACTAGCCCGTACAGACCCAGCAATTCCCGCTGTCGTTCCCTACTGTTAACAAACCCAGTTACCTCTTCTTGTTGGGGTATTTTGCTTTTCACATCTAATTTTTATGATTTTTGTTTTTTTGCCTGACCCTGCGCATTACATTAGCCTATTGCTTTTGCAGTGCTCCGCTCCCCCCCAACACACACAAGTCTGTGTCCCTCCCCTGTCCTGCCATGTACTTCAACCCCTTTCTCCAACCAGTACTTACTAAATAACATGTCAATCTCCTATTAAGGCACCACGAGACCCAGCATAAATAGCAATTCTTTAAAAACCTTTTGTCTTCCACCTACCCCCACCCCATATTGACCCTCCCCATACCTCGGCTATAAAAGATAGAAAGGCCGCACAACTTCTCTTCTTTTTGTTTGCTTCTTGCAGACATCGCATAGGATTGTTACTTCAGGATTGTGCATCCAGTGCGTGGAGGCCGAGAGGACTCCAGGTGTGTAGACTTCACAAGAGGACTCCAGGTGTGTAGACTTCACAAGAGGACTCCAGGTGTGTAGATATCACAAGAGGACTTCAGGTGTGTAGACATCACATCAACTTGATGCTTCAGGCTTGTGCATCCAGTGCGTGGAGGCCTAGAGGACTCCAGGTGTGTAGACTTCACAAGAGGACTCCAGGTGTGTAGACATCACAAGAGGACTTCAGGTGTGTAGACATCACATCAGCTTGATGCTTCAGGCCCGTGCATCCAGTGCGTGGAGGCCTAGAGGACTCAGGTGTGTAGACATCACATAGGCTTGATGCTTCAGGCTTGTACATCCAGTGCGTAGAGGCCTAGAGGACTCCAGGTGAGTAGACATCACATAGGCTCGATGCTTCAGGCTCGTGCATCCAGTGCGTGGAGGCCGAGAGGACTCCAGGTGTGTAGACTTCACAAGAGGACTCCAGGTGTGTAGACATCACAAGAGGACTTCAGGTGTGTAGACATCACATCAGCTTGATGCTTCAGGCCCGTGCATCCAGTGCGTGGAGGCCTAGAGGACTCAGGTGTGTAGACATCACATAGGCTTGATGCTTCAGGCTTGTACATCCAGTGCGTAGAGGCCTAGAGGACTCCAGGTGAGTAGACATCACATAGGCTCGATGCTTCAGGCTCGTGCATCCAGTGTGTAGAGGCCTAGAGGACTTCAGGTGAGTAGACATCACATCGGCTCGATGCTTCAGGCTCGCACATCCAGTGCGTGGAAGACTAGAGGACTCAGGTGTGTAGACATCACATAGGCTTGATGTTTCAGGCTCGTACATCCAGTGCGTAGAGGCCTAGAGGACTCCAGGTGAGTAGACATCACATCGGCTCGATGCTTCAGGCTCGTACATCTAGTGCGTAGAGGCCTAGAGGACTCCAGGTGAGTAGACATCACATCGGCTCGATGCTTCAGGCACGTACATCCAGTGCGTGGAAGACTAGAGGACTCGGGTGTGTAGACATCACATAGGCTTGATGCTTCAGGCTCGTACATCTAGTGCGTAGAGGCCTAGAGGACTCCAGGTGAGTAGACATCACATCGGCTCGATGCTTCAGGCTCGTACATCTAGTGCGTAGAGGCCTAGAGGACTCCAGGTGAGTAGACATCACATCGGCTCGATGTTTCAGGCTCACACATCCAGTGCGTGGAAGACTAGAGAACTCAGGTGTGTAGACATCACATAGGCTTGATGCTTCAGGCTCGTACATCCAGTGCGTAGAGGCCTAGAGGACTCCAGGTGAGTAGACATCACATCGGCTCGATGCTTCAGGCTCGTACATCCAGTGTGTAGAGGCCTAGAGGACTCCAGGTGAGTAGACATCACATCGGCTCGATGCTTCAGGCTCGTGCATCCAGTGCGTAGAGGCCTAGAGGACTCAGGTGTGTAGACATCACATAGGCTCAATGCTTCAGGCTTGTGTATTCATGCATGGAGGCCTAGAACACTTCAGCTGTGTATCTAGGGTGACTGAGAACCCAGAATAAAGTCCAGGCTGTCCTCCTTCCATATCTGGTAAGTAGTGCCACATGCTGGGCTTGTAGATGGGGGTTTGTTCGGCGGTTGTAAGGTTATCGTCAGAGCTGGTCGTGATTTTGATGGTGTTCTTATGGACGATGGCGATGCCGCCTCCTGTTTGGTTGGTACGGTCTTTTCGGATGATCTTGTAAGCGTCCGGGATGGCTATAGCGATGTCTGGTGATGATGATGCGTTCATCCAGGTTTCTGTAAGGAAGGCGATGTCTGGTGACGCAGTGTCGAGTAGGTCCCAGAGTTCTATGGCGTGTCTGTGGATCGAGCGGGTGTTTAGCAGGATGCACTTCAGGTGGTTAGAGTCGGAGCTGTGTTTAGAAGTCGTGGATTTGGTGTGATTCTTGTTGCAGGCGAACTTGCAGGAGTGGCAGGCGAAAGGACCGTGGGTACGTCCTGGGGCAGCTTCATAGCATTGTGGTGCGTCCGGGGTTAAGGGATAGGAGGGTGGCGGCGTCAAACGTTATGCGGGAGGAGTGCGGCTTGCGGGGGACAGGGGGTCTGGCGCTGGGCGCGGTCCTGGGGCGGACGGGCGTAGACGGGCTTACCTTTGGCGCGCCTTCAGCGCGCATGGGGCACGACCGCTGCGCGTGAACGCTGCACGACAATGCATCTGTCATATGCGGATAGTGGAAGGGGAGGGGCGAGGGAGGGTCAGCAGGGAGGCAGGGTGGAGATCAGGGGAAGGAGGCAGGACAACAACAAACAAAATGGCAGCAAGCAGGCAATCCGAAAACAACACTGGGGCACAATGTAGGCGAGCGCGATGTGAATGGCGTTCTGGCAAATACAGTATACTATTACAGGCACTAATACTATTTCAGGCAGTATAGTACAAGAACTGCTGTCGCACAAGCGCACTTTGGTCGTCAAGCGTAACGATTTAAATGGCCTCGGCAAATTTAAACAATAATGCCCGGCGGGCGGGGCAATCTAGCGCTACGCTCTAGCTAGATGAATCTTAGACTGTGCAGGCACAGGCAGAGTGCGAGATCGAATCTCAGTGGTAACGATACCGGTTCGAGGAGGCTGGGAGCAGCGTGTGGAGCGGCCGCTTCTGCTGAGAGCAGTTGTAAGAAATCCCAACTTGTTCCAACACAGGTCTTGGGGTTCATTGGGGCCCGATTCTAGACTTTACTGTGCCATGTCTCACTTCCTCAACTCACAGCTGTCAAATTATACCAGTTACTGTTTACTCTGGGGAGAGGAAAGCTGAGCCAGCAAGCCCAGAGCTGCCGACTTTGGAACTGGGGAACCAGGTTCGAGTCTCGGCATCAAATCAACATCCCGTGATTCTGGGCAAATCACATAATCTTCCCGTGCCTACCAAAAATGAATGTGTCCGAGTGTAACTAACGTAACTGGTGCTATGTAAAACGCTCCAATTCCTTCGGGTTGAGTTCCTGCTATATAAATCTGCAACAACAAAAAAAAGCCATGGAAGACAGTTGACCATAGGCAGCTAACATGTTCAGTGTTCTTTTTAGGTGCCATAAACTCGGCACATAGATTTGGGGAACTGGGATATCCATTGATCAAACCTTCACATCCGAGATTGTTTTCAGAGACTAGGTCTAAGATTAGGAGCAGAACTCTGTCCAGGGCAGGACTGGCTACCAGGCGTTTTGACATTCTGCCGAGGTGGGGGCTGATGTCACTGTGGAGGGGGCTAATTTCGTTGATGGAGACCTGCTTGTGCTTCGAAATAAACAAAGCAAAACAAATTTCGTTCAGCACAAGCAGGTCCCCATCAACGAAATCAGCCCCCAGCTCGGCAGCATGCATAAACGCCCGGTAGCCAGTCCGGCCCGACTCTGTCCTAAGATTATGTCCCTCTTCCATCACAGGAAATAACTCTTCCTTCTTTGTTTCTAGTTTCTACAGCTGAAGAGGAATCGAAGATACACTGGATGTGCTCAGAGCATTCAAACTCGACAAATGGACAAGATCCCCGATTAAAGATTGCATGAAAGAGCCATTGTCAATTTTGGTGTTTTTCATCATGGTTGTAAGGCATCTAATGCAACCTTAAGTGGATGGTTAAAGATGGGATTTCCATGACCTAGGAAGAGTGTAGGGTACATTTTCCTTGGGGATGGCTGGCTGCATTCTGGAAAGAAGCATGTGGGGCCTCTATTACCAATATATGTAATGCCTATATACTTGTATATGCTATGATATGTCTCATCAAAGCAGTCCATGCCTCATAATGGAACATATGGGAGATGGGTATAAATAATAGAAAGCAACGAGGGACACACAATACTGTGAACAAGACCCGGTGGGGTTGAAACGCGTTGGTGTTGGTGTAATTGCGATTTGTACATAGTTAATAGATTGAAGATTAACTATCCTCTCAAGAGTGCAGCGTTATTTCTTTAGATGGAGAATGCTTTGATATATGTACCTATATTACTCATTATAGGTCAGATGTAGCAGGTATAAATTCGATGTGGAGCCCAATGTTTTGGGAGCCGCCACTTGCTTAATCATTGTTTACTGTACTTTTGGTTCTCTTGGCAGAACCATTGATGTGGTTTCGGAGCAGGTGGCTGGAGGCATTTCATCCTTCTGACTCACCAACTCTAGACCTGGCTGGCCTCAACAGTTATTGCAACGAGAAACCGAGAGCCAGGGAGGCAGAGAAGTGCTTTATGAGCATGAGAAATAAAACAATAAAATACAGGTGCCGGGAAGGTAAAACCATAAGAAGAAAGGTAGAAGCGGAGGTCAAGTGAAAAGACCAAGAGCACTATTGAGAGCGAGCATCGTGGGTCAGGAGACCGACTACAGCGCGCACGGCACTCGCTGCCAGGGCAGCCGGTGCCTATGATTCTACATTAAAAAATAAATAAAACTCTGTTGATAAAAGTTTTTAAGCCGGAAAAAGAAGTTCTTTCTGGAAGTCTATGGAAAAGACCATCACTACTTTCAACCAGATGTATTTATTTGCAATATGTTTTTTATACGTTGCGAAGGGAGTCAGGCGAAAAAGCATTTATTTCAGAGAGATTAGGGTGAGGGGTCTGAATGGCCAATCAGAGGTTCCCTCAAGTTCAGGCAGGGACTCTAAAACTCACAGTGTGTCTCCGGTGTCTAGAAGTACCAATCCAGCCCCAAATGCTACACCATGGTCCCTCCCAATGGGAAGAAACACAGCAAGAGAAGCAGTTCGGCACTGCCGGGCCTCCAGGGACACAACTAGACCTACAATTCCAAACTTGAAAAGGGTCACTTCAACAGAGAAAGAATATGGGCTGCTCTAAGTGAAGGAGTCAATTTTATCCACTGGGATCTCAACTGGGTTAGAATTATGAGCTTTTTTAATATTCATATGTATTATTATAGGAAGCGACTAACCACATGTAACTCAGTTTCGGCTATGCCGCAACCAACCAGACCAGACTCAGCTGCTTCACCTCAGTCCGTCCGAACAAAGACAGATCAACCCCCACCACGGTTCCAGCTACTTTTTGGGATACAGCCTTTACAACAAGGGTTTTACCGCATTGTACCTTTACCACACATTTTTTTACCAAGCATATGCTTTTACAACGTATGCCTTTACCATGCATTCAAGGTAAGTTCAGAGGTGTGGGGGGTCTCCCCCCACAAATACATTATATATATATATATTGGTTGTGTGAGCAAGGCAAAGATGCTGAAACGTGTTACAGCGAAATAATAAATGCAAAAGAAAATTTGTAGATAAGCCCCTGTGTTAGTGTCTAATTTCTATTGAGGAATTGGAATATATACATATACAATATATCACACACACACACACATATCTATATATATATATATATATATATATATATCTATATATATATATATATATATATATATATATATATATATATATATATATATATATCAAATGCTCCAAACACCAGCCGGTTGCACTCGTGAGCGGGTGCACGCCAAAACGGGGGTGTACCCGTTGTATTTATCACAGCTACAAACGATCCACGAATCCTTAATTCGTAAAGAAAGCAGCACACTCAGGGGGTAGTTCCACATAGATTTAATGAGGGAACTTACAGCATACGACGCGTTTCGCCAGAGGGCTTCGTCAAGATATGCAAAGAGTAAGGCGTTTCAACTCATTATAAATCAACAAAAAAATCTCTTACTTCCGCTATTACAATGGTAAGCAAAGAAGGACTATATACATGGTTACAAATGGAACCGCCATGTTGGAGAGATGTATCCTCACACTGTTATATACAGATAAACAATCAATATACGCAATCAATATACATATGTACATGAAATGCAGCAACCCTAATGCATATTAGAGGGTTGCAAAGTTAATCAAGCCCGGAATGGGCGTAATAAGTCCTTCTATCCTGATAACGCCCAAGATGGGCATAACAAATGAACAGGTGTTTTGTACAATGGATAGGGTGTTAGCAAAATACACTATACTCTGAGATGCAGGGAACCAAATGGCACACGTAAATACATATATACATATATACATAAGCTGCGAGTAGCAGTACTCGACATAATCTAGCTGCATGGCACGGAATTCTGTAAACACAGAGGACACACCCTCAAAGACATGGCAGAATTGGCAGGCCTAAATCTAGCCCTGGATGGGCCTGTGTACTACACCTGTACAAAAGAAATAACCAAATAAAATGGGATGTAAGAACAAATTCTAGATATAAATAACAGTCATGTAATCCTAAAACCAGAAATACGAATAACAAATATGGACTGTAAAGACAAAATAGAGAATACAGTGCGAATGCCAATATTAGTCTCCATCATAAATGCATGCAGATTAACCCAAGTGGACTGAAAGTTCTTCGTGCATATTAAGACCTTTGGGGTATTTACTCTGCAAGTCGATGATGTATCTCGACTCCAGCCTTCTAAGTTTGAGAAGGCGGTCGCCACCCCTGATGTTCACTGCTACACTATCGAGACAACAATAAGCTAACAGGTCCCTGTTGCTATTATGTTTCTTTTCAAAGTGCCTCGCTACAGGGTAGGTGGCGTCTCTTTTGGCAATGGCACGCATGTGTTCTAAAATTCTCAATTTAACTGCATTGGTGGTGCTCCCAATGTAGTTTAAGCCGCAAGGGCAAGTGAGGCAGTAGATGACATATGCTGTAGAGCACGTGAGAAATTTAGTGATATTTTTGGGTGCGGGGAGACCTGGAATTTTAAAAGCAAGCGTCCGCTTGCTATATTTGCAGGCCTTGCACCGGCCACATGGGTAGAAGCCTTTGAGTGCCGGTAATTGGGCTTTATTTTCAGGAACTGAATAGTGACTCGAAACCAACTGGTCTCTGAGCGATCTGGCTTTCCTAAACGTTACAAGAGGATTGCTGGGCAAGTCAGCTTTAATGATGTTGTCTGACATTAAGATGTTCCAATTCTTTTTAAGTATCTTTTTGACTTGGCCAGCATTGCGGGAAAAGGTGGTAATGAGGCGAAATGCCCCATTGATGGATTTACCTGTTTTCTTAGGTTCTAACAGTGTTTTCCTCTGCATCTTATTGGCTCTGTCAAGAGCCCTGGTTAACACCTTTTCACTATATCCCCTTATCCTGAATCTTTGAAGACTAGCATCCGCTGCCTTCTTAAAATCCTCTTGATTGGAGTTATTCCGTCTAAGCCTTAGAAGTTCTCCATAAGGGATGCTTTCTACCAATTGGCGTGGGTGGCTGCTAGTGGCGAAGAGGGTGGAATTACCTGCCGTCTCTTTCCTAAATAGTTTAGTTTGCACCATTCCCTTGTCATCTATATATACAGTGAGATCGAGGTAGTTTACAGAAGTCCTGCTTATATGACCTGAAAACTTTAAGTTCATGTCATTGATGTTGAGTAAGTCTATGAACGACATGGCAGTGTCTATGGGACTTTCAAGGATGATAAACAAATCATCGATATATCGATGCCATCCAATTATTCTGTCATGCCACTCTGGATTGGTGGTTCTCCAGGGAGCTTGCTCCTCCCACCAACCTACAAAGAGGTTAGCGAAGCTTGGAGCGGAGCAAGCTCCCATGGCAACTCCAGAGATCTGCCTGTAAAGCTGCTTGCTGAAAAGAAAAATATTATTTTTCAAGCTGAAAGTCATAAAATCAAGCAACATCTTATTATGTTCATAGTAACACGCAAGACGTTTATCCAGAAAACTCGCCATGGATCTCAACCCATCGTCATGAGCTATACATGTGTATAGACTGGCGATGTCTAATACCATCATGCAATAAGTGTCTTTCCATACAATGTTGTCCATCAAAGTCAAAAAATGTTTGGTGTCTCTAAGGTAAGAGGGCAATGACTTGTTTCTGCGTTGTCTAAGCCCTGTGATTCCAACGTTTTATTACCTTCCCAAGGTACATAAGGACATGTCCAATCCTCCGGGAAGGCCCATTGTCGCCTCCAACGGTAGTCTCACTGAAAACCTCTCCATTTATGTGGATTCATTCCTTTCACCTTTGGTTATGTCATTGCCCTCTTACCTTAGAGACACCAAACATTTTTTGACTTTGATGGACAACATTGTATGGAAAGACACTTATTGCATGATGGTATTAGACATCGCCAGTCTATACACATGTATAGCTCATGACGATGGGTTGAGATCCATGGCGAGTTTTCTGGATAAACGTCTTGCGTGTTACTATGAACATAATAAGATGTTGCTTGATTTTATGACTTTCAGCTTGAAAAATAATATTTTTCTTTTCAGCAAGCAGCTTTACAGGCAGATCTCTGGAGTTGCCATGGGAGCTTGCTCCGCTCCAAGCTTCGCTAACCTCTTTGTAGGTTGGTGGGAGGAGCAAGCTCCCTGGAGAACCACCAATCCAGAGTGGCATGACAGAATAATTGGATGGCATCGATATATCGATGATTTGTTTATCATCCTTGAAAGTCCCATAGACACTGCCATGTCGTTCATAGACTTACTCAACATCAATGACATGAACTTAAAGTTTTCAGGTCATATAAGCAGGACTTCTGTAAACTACCTCGATCTCACTGTATATATAGATGACAAGGGAATGGTGCAAACTAAACTATTTAGGAAAGAGACGGCAGGTAATTCCACCCTCTTCGCCACTAGCAGCCACCCACGCCAATTGGTAGAAAGCATCCCTTATGGAGAACTTCTAAGGCTTAGACGGAATAACTCCAATCAAGAGGATTTTAAGAAGGCAGCGGATGCTAGTCTTCAAAGATTCAGGATAAGGGGATATAGTGAAAAGGTGTTAACCAGGGCTCTTGACAGAGCCAATAAGATGCAGAGGAAAACACTGTTAGAACCTAAGAAAACAGGTAAATCCATCAATGGGGCATTTCGCCTCATTACCACCTTTTCCCGCAATGCTGGCCAAGTCAAAAAGATACTTAAAAAGAATTGGAACATCTTAATGTCAGACAACATCATTAAAGCTGACTTGCCCAGCAATCCTCTTGTAACGTTTAGGAAAGCCAGATCGCTCAGAGACCAGTTGGTTTCGAGTCACTATTCAGTTCCTGAAAATAAAGCCCAATTACCGGCACTCAAAGGCTTCTACCCATGTGGCCGGTGCAAGGACTGCAAATATAGCAAGCGGACGCTTGCTTTTAAAATTCCAGGTCTCCCCGCACCCAAAAAGATCACTAAATTTCTCACGTGCTCTACAGCATATGTCATCTACTGCCTCACTTGCCCTTGCGGCTTAAACTACATTGGGAGCACCACCAATGCAGTTAAATTGAGAATTTTAGAACACATGCGTGCCATTGCCAAAAGAGACGCCACCTACCCTGTAGCGAGGCACTTTGAAAAGAAACATAATAGCAACAGGGACCTGTTAGCTTATTGTTGTCTCGATAGTGTAGCAGTGAACATCAGGGGTGGCGACCGCCTTCTCAAACTTAGAAGGCTGGAGTCGAGATACATCATCGACTTGCAGAGTAAATACCCCAAAGGTCTTAATATGCACGAAGAACTTTCAGTCCATTTGGGTTAATCTGCATGCATTTATGATGGAGACTAATATTGGCATTCGCACTGTATTCTCTATTTTGTCTTTACAGTCCATATTTGTTATTCGTATTTCTGGTTTTAGGATTACATGACTGTTATTTATATCTAGAATTTGTTCTTACATCCCATTTTATTTGGTTATTTCTTTTGTACAGGTGTAGTACACAGGCCCATCCAGGGCTAGATTTAGGCCTGCCAATTCTGCCATGTCTTTGAGGGTGTGTCCTCTGTGTTTACAGAATTCCGTGCCATGCAGCTAGATTATGTCGAGTACTGCTACTCGCAGCTTATGTATATATGTATATATGTATTTACGTGTGCCATTTGGTTCCCTGCATCTCAGAGTATAGTGTATTTTGCTAACACCCTATCCATTGTACAAAACACCTGTTCATTTGTTATGCCCATCTTGGGCGTTATCAGGATAGAAGGACTTATTACGCCCATTCCGGGCTTGATTAACTTTGCAACCCTCTAATATGCATTAGGGTTGCTGCATTTCATGTACATATGTATATTGATTGCGTATATTGATTGTTTATCTGTATATAACAGTGTGAGGATACATCTCTCCAACATGGCGGTTCCATTTGTAACCATGTATATAGTCCTTCTTTGCTTACCATTGTAATAGCGGAAGTAAGAGATTTTTTTGTTGATTTATAATGAGTTGAAACGCCTTACTCTTTGCATATCTTGACGAAGCCCTCTGGCGAAACGCGTCGTATGCTGTAAGTTCCCTCATTAAATCTATGTGGAACTACCCCCTGAGTGTGCTGCTTTCTTTACGAATTAAGGATTCGTGGATCGTTTGTAGCTGTGATATATATATATATATATATATATATATATATATATACACACACATATATATATATATATATACACACATATATATATATATACACATATACACACAGATTTGCATATGGGTGATCCACATTGTAAATACAATGTATACTGCAGAGAGGAAATTCCAGTATTTATAATGTTAGGCAGTATTTTCATCTATCAATTCTTGGCTATCAAAAATGGTTTCAAATACCAATTCAGTAGTTTGTGAGCCACCAATTTTAAATATAGTTCTACACAGACATGGCTATTGCTATTTCTAAAATAAGAATAATGTGCTCCTTTAGCGGTACCCGCATACCCAGAAAAGGCGTCCTGTACATTTTTAAAGGCCTGATGGCCTTAAAGAATTCTTTCAGACATCGAAAGGAAGAGGGTCTTTGGAATGCTTCAGACATCAAACAGAGCCTTCTCCTGCACTATTCTGTCAGACCGAGAGCAGACTGGAAATTGTTCTGTAACACACCTGCAAACTGCTAGACAGTCTGAAAATCTATAAGTAACAAACAAAATAATCTAAGACAAGCTCGGATTGTAGGCACTTTATGAAAAGCTATGAACCCTTGCATTGAGTGCTGTACATGGTAACATAAAGCACCACCAGAAAGACAATGATGAAGTAATCAGCGAAAAATGAGGAATGCATCTGGTAAGCTTTGAAGAGTATACTCTTTTCCCTTTTTAAACACATATGTCTCTGCTGTGCACTTTCACTTGGTTCCAGAAATACCTATGGCACCTTTTCCACATCTTTGCATGAGGTGGACATTTAGTTTAGAGTCAGTGCAGTACCAAACACAGTGTTGAGCAGCAGCAGTATGGGATTGTTCCGGTTCTGAAAGTTCCTGGTTGGGACAACCTTCCACAAACAAGCATGGGAGCCAAGTGATGTCCAGCAGGATCATTGAATTGTTTCTGTTCTGCAACTTTCTGGTCGATTTATCCTTCCAGTAACAAATATGGCAGTGAAGTAATCTCAAGCAGGGTGGTTGGATTGTTTCTGTTCTGCCACTTCCTGGTTGACTCAGTCTTCCAGTAACAAACATGGCAGCCAAGTGATGTCCAGCAGGATCATTGGATTGCTTCTGTTCTGCCACTTCCTGGTTGACTCATCCTGCCAGTAACAAACATGGCAGCCAAGTGATGTCCAGCAGGGTCATTGGATTGCTTCTGTTCTGCAACTTTGTGGTTGATTCATCCTTCCAGTATCAAACATGGCAGCCAAGTGATGTCCAGCAGGATCACTGGATTGTTTCTGTTCTGCCACTTCTTGGTTGACTCATCCATCCTGTAACAAATATGGCAGGCAAGTGATGCCCAGCAGGGTCATTGGATTGCTTCTGTTCTGCCACTTCCTGGTTGACTCATCCTTCCGGTAACAAACATGGCAGCCAAGTGATGTCCAGCAGGATCATTGGATTGCTTCTGTTCTGCCACTTTGTGGTTGATTCATCCTTCCAGTATCAAACATGGCAGCCAAGTGATGTCCAGCAGGATCACTGGATTGTTTCTGTTCTGCCACTTCTTGGTTGACTCATCCATCCTGTAACAAATATGGCAGGCAAGTGATGCCCAGCAGGGTCATTGGATTGCTTCTGTTCTGCCACTTCCTGGTTGACTCATCCTTCCGGTAACAAACATGGCAGCCAAGTGATGTCCAGCAGGATCATTGGATTGCTTCTGTTCTGCCACTTTGTGGTTGATTCATCCTTCCAGTATCAAACATGGCAGCCAAGTGATGTCCAGCAGGATCACTGGATTGTTTCTGTTCTGCCACTTCTTGGTTGACTCATCCTTCCTGTAACAAATATGGCAGGCAAGTGATGTCCAGCAGGATCATTGGATTGTTTCTGTTCTGTCACTTCGGGTTGACTTCTCCTTCCAGCAGCAAACATGGTAGCCATTAAATATCACAGAATTGTTCTGGTTCAACTACTTCTTGGTGGGTCATTCCTCGGGTAACCAACATGGCATCTGAGTGCTGTTTGGCATCTACTAGTAACAGAGGAGTGTTACTGTTCTGCCACTTCCTGGTCTGTTCTTTCCTCCCTTACTGCAGTTGACACCAGGTTTCAATGGATTTTTGCTCATATTCCATGGGGGCTGCTGTTAAAAAAGTCCATAAGTCAAATGGCGACACCCCTGGCACTGATCCATACGATGGAGGTATAAAGGTCATGCTTCGCTGCTACCTGTCTGCCAATCTGGGTTGTTGAAGTCTTGGTCTGTCAGGTTCACTGTGTAGGGCACATCAATGACCCCACTGGGTTCCCCTCGCTGGCCACTGGCCGAACGCCAAGAGTTCAAAGGGCGAATGGACTTCTTAAACCTCTGAAGAAAACAGAAGAAAAAAATTATAAACACATCTATTCATATTGCACCAAAGGCCAGCAGGGGGCATCAATGAGCTTTTGCAGTATTTGGGGCAACAAGACCAGTACAGTAAGACACTACATTTGGCGCAATAACTCCAAATAATAGCAAAATACCAGTTTGGGTAAAAATAATAAAAGATAGAATTATTTGTATTTTTCTTTCGTTAAAGGCATATATGCTCTTGCAATATGAGAGTGCTGCATAAATTATGCAAGTTGGGTACTTCCAGAATTTAGGTGGAGAGCTGCTCCTTCCTATAGAACACATCTTCAACACTACCGACACTCAAAATCTGCTCACCTCAAATGTCTGTTTTATGACATTTTTGTAATTTTTTTTTAAACAAGTTTTATTTGTCACAGTTCACATAAGTTGCATAGCTCCGCAACCCAGAGACTGCTGCACACATCAATTGTAAAATAAAAAATTACGTTGACTTTTATATACTTGAAAAAACCATAATAGATCAAACCCCTCCCTCCTCCCCCCGATTGCGCCCACGCCCCAATAGAATATTTAGTACTTCTCTGGACCCATACACAGAGCCCATCAGCCACCCTGCAGAGCCCATCAATCCGTCAAGTGAACGTCCCCTTCCAGCGGCGGATGTAAATCTAGTCCCCGGTAGTCTGCCCATCTTTTCCAAATCTTATAATGCTTACGGGGACACCCCCTGGCAATGAAGACCGGCTGTTCAAGTCCCATGCAAAAATCTATCCCATTCCTCCTTGCAGCCAACGTCTGAGCCGAGGGCGCCTTCCAAGCCCTGGCAATGTCCCTCTTTGCCAACGTGAGACCTAACAACAAGAGGTGTTGCTTATATCTATTGCCCCCAACTACCTCCATGACATGTAACCGGGCCAAGCGCGGCGTGCAGCGAAGCTCCCATCCCATCCCAACACTTCTGACAGGCAGGAGAACACCCCCCTCCAAAATCTATGTAGCGAGAGACAACTCCAGACTGTTTGCAAAAAGGCGCCCTCCTCCGAACCACATCGATACAATCATTCCTGCCCTCCACAAGCGCTCTCTGGTAAAATACACTGTGTAAATATTTGAATTGTATCAGACACAGGCGCGTGGCTGCTATTGCTGCACCCCCATGGACTTGCTAATACCTCCGCCCAGTCCTCCTCCTCCAGTTCACCTTTTTATGGCATTTTTTTATGCGTAGGGTAAGCTCAATGCCATCCACAACAAGCTCAAAAAAAGTGACAACGTTTTTACTATGTTTAGCATTTACTACTATTGTTGCCAATATGGAAAAGGGGTTGCCTTATGAAAGTTATTTAAAGGACTCTGCAAGGTAGAGGTAGATTGAGTTTTTTGCCTGTTGCAAAACACAAATGCTTCGAAGCACTCGTCTTACAAGGCACATTCAGATGTGGCTGCCGCAGGTGGTAGAGAATGAGCCTTCCTACAGTAATGCTGCCAACTCTCCATGAAAGCTCTATAGATCCCCAAGGCAGTGGTTCCCAAACTTTTGTCTTCTGTGGACCCTGACTTTATCATTACTGGAGCCTCGGGACCCTCACTGAATCATTGTTGGAATCTGGGGACCCCCCTTCGCTGAGTCGTTACTGGAAGTCAGGAACCCAGGATTAAACACTGTCGATAATTTGAACCACAAAACAATACACAAAAAATCCAGAACAAGCATTCCATCAACCACATACATAAATAATAATACATTTAATTTGCAAACAAATATGATTTTAAAAGAACAGATTTTAGTAGAAGGGTTGGAGCTTTTCTAAATTCCACTGAGGCCCCTCGTCGTCCATACTATATTCTATTTGATGCACCTTCACTGCTCCCACGAATCAATAGGAGGATACCAATTTAATTTCTAGCCTCCAATTTCAAATACTGGACATTTCCAGTACATTTAAAAATGTCCAACTGTACATTTAGCCACTATATGTATTTACACTTTATTAATCTGTTAATATTAGTTAATTTTCTAAGCAGTGATGGACCCCCTGAGGAGGCTTTGTTGACCCCTAGGGGTCCCTGAACCACAGGTTGGGAACCACTGCCCCAAGGTGTAGTCCCGAGTGCAGGAGATGTTGGTTGCAGATGTTCTCCATGGATTTGAGGTGCCCCAGATCCCCCCCCCCCCAAACCACAAAATTCCTTCCAAAGTAGAATAGGAATATTTCAGTTACGTTTGCAGAGACATATTAGTAGAGACGTCCACCAGGATAGCGACGGAGTTCAATTTCGTAGATAGTCAAAGGCTACATAAATGTGGGCAGGACTGTAACGAGACCCTCTCTTGAACAGGCAGACCCTAATGCTTTCAGCCATCCAAGTTGACAACGGCAAACTGAGCTAAAGACAGTGGCTGCATTTTAAGGAGCCTATGGCTTCCTTGCAAACATGCTGGGAGAACCTCAGAGAGACTTGTGTAAGTGCAGAGCCGCACCATCGGTCGGATGCCATCCTAGAATTTAAGGCTTAAAAATAAATAAAAAGTACCACCAGAGTATACTGCTCTAACACTAAAGTGTTGATCTAGGCTTTCAGAGATCAGCCATTAATAAAAAAAATCTCTCCCACATTAAAGATTCTTGTAGTGCAGGTAAGGCAATGAATTGAAGCATCCGGGAAGGATACGTGATTTCAGGTTAGGAAGGATCTAATAACCGAGATAAAACAGATTTCTTTCAGCACAGGCATTCACACACCAAGGTTATCAAGTACAGGAGCAATAAGAAAGACCGATTTCCTAAGAGGATATCAGATGAGCCCAGACAGAGCTAGTGTCACCAGACATTCTGCCAGATCTCATGGTCAAGGACTCTTGTGGTGAGTAAAGAATGCAACAATTGCTCCAGGATAGCACTATTATGCATCGATCTCAGTGCGCATAAGCAAATGTGTTGGATGTTCACTAAAAATTGAATGCAACCCTGCCTCAGTCTATCACCTGAGGGACGGAAAGACAGACGGAACACTAACAATGCCCAGTAGAGAGTTATAGCGATGTCTTGCAGTCTAAGCAGCTTTGCTGTAGTCGTATCAAGCTACTACTCTCCGTTCACAAGTTCATCAGAAGCTCCAGAAGGAATACTGTACTTACGTCTGTCAGGGTTCCAGTTTCCTTAAAGATGGCCACTCCCGCCCAGATGGGAATCTGTATACAGCAGAGTGCCCCCATGCAGATGCCCAGGGCTTTTCCCCAGCGCGGATACTCGTACGAGCCGTAGTGCAGCGGTGTGTTGTACATCTCCATGAAGATATAAAAGAGGATGAACTATGAAAAAAGAGACAAGATCTTGAGGTAAAATATGCGGGATCAAAAGCCGGCATACTTCTTGTGCACTTCTGTTAATTCAATAATTGTTTCACAATAGATAGATTTGCAAGCTGATACTGATAGGCAATTTTAAGACTGAGCCCACTCTTTATTTAAACCCCTTTATGAAATACAAGACAGTGTGATCTTATTGGAAGCAAAGATACCACTTCTTCAAAATCACATACCCTATGCTACAAAATCCATGTCACAAAAACTAGAGTGGGGAAGAGCAGGAGTCTCAGACAGTGGGAGACAAAGGGAGCAAGCCTCTCCATCAGCTATCTGATCTTATGCAAATTTATAGTGTCTAGCTACCCTGGGGCTTCCCAGCGCTAAGTGAGTCGAGTGTGCACCCTCAATCGTCTAGAGCTGAAGCTTAAGTTAAACTAATGAGGGTAGAGCCATGGTTTGATCATCTTCCTGAACTGAATCTCCATCCTTAATTCCCTTGGCAGAGAATTCCAAAGTTTGGGGGACAGATAAGGCACGATCTGCCACCCCATCTGGATCTGTGAACACGCGGCACCCTCAAGAGACCTAGGCTCGAGGATCTTAAACCCCTACTGGGAACATAAGCTGATAGAAGAGCACTTATCAGTGGAGGTCCCTATGATTCACACTCCTGTGAACCATGCAGAGTGCCACAAAAGTATTCTGAAAAGCCTTTTTGAGCTGCAGAAGAGTAGTTTGAGACATTCATCTGCCTTTTCCCTGCAGTTATTTTATATATTTCTTTAAAATAATTGTTGTTTTTCCATATTTCAATACAAAATGCATTTTTCACATGGGCCTTAGATGAGAACAGTATAATAAGCCCCACTGCCCAGGCATCATGTCTTCTGTCCTTGATAACTATTCACATCACACCCCAATATGTCTCATTAACAGCTGAAACTTCACCTGTCTCCTACCCACTTGTCCAAGATTAAGACAGAACTACAAACCTGTAGTTTTTTAATTTTTTTAACTGTGTCCTTCTTACATTTTACTTTTCCTTAACAATTCTCTTGCTTTAATGAATGCTTTATTAAAATAGGGGAAACCTCAGTGTTGTAGTCATTCCAGCCTGGCCTAGTCACACTCCTTAGCACCTTCTTGTTTTGAATATGTCGTTATTGTTTTCCTGTAGATGCAAGGTGGTGAGTTGCACACCTATATAATCAGATGCTCTTAGACAACTTCGCTTAACGTACTCTGCTGGGCGTGTTAGCTTCCTCTGCGCTCTGTCCTATTAATATGAGAGCAAGAGTACGTTTGCTCATATGGGATTCCTCACCTGGGGAGAGTTAAGTGAATAAAAGTGGGCGGTAGCTGGTTGCAGCGAAGCTATTTTTTTTCTGATGGTACAAGCCAGAGTATTCCGCGGCTTTTTGCCGCGAAAGAGAAGGAATATGGATGATTCACGAGTAGGAAGCTCACACAAATAATTGTTTTGGAGATAGAAGAGCACGTGTCACGGTAAGCGCGTGGCAGTAAAATGTTATTGTAGAATAGTGAGCGTCGGCTGGAGGGGTTACGAATCAGTCAGTTGAACATTACTGAGTAAATTTCAGATAATGGTTTCTGGGGTAACACGGGCAAACGCAGGACGATGGTAATCTCGCTACTGTTTGGAACAGGCATATCCAGAATGTGTATATAAGCGCAGGCAACAGGCTTACAGTCTTACATTTATATGAGTGCATGGGGTTAGTAGACTGTATTATAATGATGACATTGGCAATTATTGGTGATATGTATATTTTTTATTTTCATAGATGCCCCTGAAGAAGGGTTTTATATCCTAAATGCATTGGGCGTTTTTACAATAAAGCGTGACATGTGGAAACTTTCATCATTCTTGTGCTTTTTTGGAGAACGACATGAAGTGCAACAAAAATGAGTCAAATGAATTGACTAAACAAAGGAGTAAAAAGGATTAATGATGAACTAAACTTGGTATAAGCGTAGAATTTCATGATTTAATTCATTGGATTCGTTTGAAACATGGCTGTGCAGTTTGATGGGAATCGACATGTGGTTCTCTTGTGTTCGTATCGTTATTGTTTTCCTACCATCTACAATGGTCATCAGTGGGTGATCAACTTTCAAATCAAATGCATAACTCACCTCCCTTGCATATCTCTTAAAAAGAAATACCTCTTTGCCCACCCCCTTCATCTCCTTAGATTCTCACTTCAAACTTCAGGTTTCTCCGGATGAACATCCGGGATGCTGATGCTGTGCACACAGGAACAGTGTTGCCTATTATGTTCCCTTAATGCTGTGATTTCATGCCTCCTCTTATAGAGAGCTACACTTTCTCCTCTAGTCTCTTCTTGGCCTCAGGAGGTATTTGGTATTCAAGGTAAGATTGTTTGAATGGCAGAGGTCATGTTATTTTGTATTTTAAACTTGGTATCTGCTAAAACCTGGAGATTTTGTATTTGTGTCAATTCTTAAAATCTAATCTTACTTTTTGTATTAGTTTGAATTGATTGACCTTGGAGAAGTCAGACGTTTCTAAAATCCATGCATGACCAGGTAAGGTTTTCTCTTCACAAACTGAACCACGCAGACTAGACTTTATAACACTCACACTTCGAATACTGAAATTTGAGAGCACCGTCCTTTGAGGGGGCTGAAGAGTCACCAAAAACACTTTATGAAAGATGAGCCGAGATGGGTCTTATATTTAGTAATTGCATGCTGCCACGAAGGGTGCCATTAACAGGTTATAAGATTGTCCCAAAAGCATCAAATATGGTTTAAAGTTCTAAGTTGAGAGATGTTGACGATCGGACCACAGATTTGTTTAGTTTATCCTGAGATCTCCAACACCTCACTGGGCTCTGACTCTTTAAGGGTTGGAGAGCTGGAGGCACCGGTGTTTAATCCAGATGTCTGCCTAACCAGGTCAAGTTTCACCATCATCTTAAGGAGTGGGAACTCTGTGTTTGCTAAAGGAATCAGAACAGCATCAATGAAAAGACCATGTTATATTGACTTCCTGGACTCGGTTTCTAAATTGTAGATATTGAACTGGTGCTTCCATAGACATTGCACATATTATAAATATGTGGGGAATCGGTGGAGGTTGGGGAGTTGGAAGACGGGTAAAGGTGCCACAGAAGGTGTGGGAACAGAATGCATTGATATTTGTTTTTTAGTTAGCACTATTGCCACTGAACATAACTTATTTACTCGGATTGTAGGAGTTGTAATTAGCAATTCAATGAATGTTAAATTTTGTGTTTAATCTACATTTGTGTAATACTAGCCTGATCAATCAATCCGAGTATTTAATATGGAAGAGTCATTGTCTGTTCTTGGTCATATGAAATTAAATAAGTCAATGAGCTTCGTAACGTTGTCATATGTTTGCCTTTCTTTAATAAAGTTGGATTGATCTGGTTGTTTAAATATGTTCTAGTTGTATAGTCAACTATTTAGCATATATTTTTAAGGTGAGATTTAGACTCACTGAGGGACTGGGTCGCCATCCAGCTTAGGTATCAGTAATGTAGTACTCAACCATGACCTTAGTTACTGTGCTAGTCCCTGGAAAGTTACAATCACTCTTTACATCATCATAATTTAGTCATACTTTGATACATTAGTCCTCCTTCTGTTTCAGGACAGTTCTTGATTCAGACTTTTTAGATGAATTTGTTCAGTTGAGACATTTGGCTGGGCTCCTACTTTCTGATTTTACTGAAGTACAGCTTGTAGGAAGGTGGAATCCCACTTTTTGCCTGGTATTTTGCTGATTTTCGACTTAGTTGGACTGGGATCCTGCTATTCAGGGCTTTAGTCTATCTGCTTTCTCGCTAAAATGTATTCCATGTACTTTAGGTACATACCAGATTAGTTACTGAGTTACTATGTGAGCCCCTAGTATATGGTACCTTGGGTACCCCAGAGGCCTACCGGGGCCTGAAGCATGTATTATGCCACCCCTGGTTAGCCTTTCAAAATGGCACCACAGATCTGCACTTGCAGCCTGGGCAAGGTGGTGTAAGCACCCCTTACTTAGATATAGTATACCTATATCTACCTTTACATATAGACACATATTTACCTATAGGTCACTCCTATGGTAGGCCTTGAAAATCCTGTAGGCAGAGTGCTTGGTTCTGTGTGAGAGGGTGCCCTAGCCTAAACTGAGCCCCTCTGCAGCTTTCGGAAATCCTTCCTTATAGCTGTTCTATGATATAGCCATACCATATACTCTTAAGTGCATTTTAATCCTCGCGGTTAATGCTAACTTTGGTTTGGCTTTATCAAAACACGTTGTGAAAGGTGTCAAACACTTTGGAATACTCCCCTCCACCCCTCCCCCCCCCACCAATTCTGGCGGCGGGGGTAGCATTACACCCTTCTAGAGGGAGAAGACATGTACAAACTGGTATACCCGGTTAAAGTTTAAACGAGCCTCAGCATCACAAAATGGTTGCTGATGTCACAGATACAAGTCTGCCCTCCTGCTGCTGGACGAAACTCCGGCAGGGGGGGCCTGGACAAAAGGTTTCCTGTCCAGGGAGGTGCTAGCACCTCCCCAGACAGGCTTTAGTGTTTAGGGGCAGGGCGGGTTGCATTCAGGGAATGCTTTTCAGACACTGCCTGGGGCACACAAGGTGATCTTTGCATTTTCCAGTTCAAACCGGTTTCTTGGGCACTCTGCCCCAGCTCTGGCACGAAACTTGACAAAGGGGAAGGGGTGTAACCACCCATTACCCAGATCCTCCCATAGGTCGGAGCCTAGAGTTAGTCCAACCCTTAAACTTGGTACAAGTATAGGAACCCAGTCACTAGAACTTTAGATTACCCTGGAAGAAACTCTGAAACATAAATCTTGGACCTTCGACATTCCAGATCGACTGGAAGACGGAAGAAATCTCCCTTGAGGTCAAAGACATCATCAACACATCCTTCGACACCGCAACCTTCCCTGAGAGCTGGAAGCACGTCGAACTCAGCGCTCTACTGAAGAAACCATCAGCGTACCCCACCGAACTCAAAAACTACCTCCCCATCCCGCTCCTCCCGTTTCCGGCCAAAGTCATCGAGAAGACCGTCAACAAGCAGCTGGCCGCCTTCCTCGAGACCAATGGGTCCCTCGACCTCTCGCAGTCTGGCTTCCGGGCCAACCACAGCACCGAGACCGCCCTCATCGCAGCCACCGATGACATCCGAGCCCTGCTCGACAATGGAGAAACAGTGGCCCTCATCCTCCTGGACCTCTCCGCAGCATTTGACACGGTCTGCCACCGCACCCTAGTGCAGCGTCTCAGCAATGTCGGGATACCAGGAGAAGGCACTGGAGTGGATCATCTCCTTCCTCGCCGGAAGGACACAGAGTCCGCCTACCCCCGTTCAGATCAGAAGCCACTGAAGTCATCTGCGGCGTTCCTCAGGGCTCCTCGCTCAGCCCCACCCTCTTCAATGTCTACATGAGCCCCCTTGTGGCCATCGCACGCCAACACAACCTCAACATCATCTCCTACGCCGACGACACTCAGCTGATCCTCTCCCTCACCAACGACCCCACCACCGCCAAAGCCAACCTTCACGAAGGGATGACAGACGTAGCCGAGTGGATGACGACCAGCCGCCTGAAACTGAACTCAGACAAGACGGAAGTCCTCATCCTGGGCTCCTCACCCTCCGCATGGGACGACTCCTAGTGGCCCCCCGCCCTGGGCAGCGCACCCAAACCGACAGACCACACACGCAACCAGGGCTTCATCCTGGACTCCTCCCTCTCCATGACCAGACAAGTCAACGCCGTCTCCTCGTCTTGCTTCAACATCCTGCGCATGCTACGTAAGATCTTCCGGTGGATCCCCACCGAGACCAGGAAGACGGTCACCCAGGCCCTCGTCACTAGCCGACTGGACTACGGCAACGCCCTCTATGCCGGAACCACGGCCAAGCTCCAGAAGAGACTCCAGCGGATCCAGAAAGTCTCAGCAAGACTCATCCTCGACATCCCCCGACACAGCCACATCTCCGGACACCTCAGAGACCTGCACTGGCTCCCGGTCAACAAGAGAATCACTTTCCGCCTCCTCACCCACGCTCACAAAGCCCTACACAACCAAGGCCCAAGATACCTCAACAGCCGCCTCAACTTCTACACTCCCACCCGCCAGCTTTGATCGACCAGCCACGCCCTCGCCGCCGTCCCCCGCATCCGAAGAGCCACCACAGGAGGAAGGTCCTTCTCCTACCTGGCCGCCAAGACTTGGAACTCCCTCCCGACCCACCTCCGTCTGACCCAAGACCACCTCGCCTTCAGGAAGCAGCTCAAGACCTGGCTGTTCGAGCAGTAGCGGACCCCCCTCCCCAGCGCCTTGAGACCCTCCGGGTGAGTAGTGCACTATATAAATGTGTTTGATTGATTGATTGATTGATTGAAAGAGTGACATCCCTGTTCAAACAGGCACCAAAGAGCATCTTGCCGGTCTGCATTTTTGAGACTCCCGCCTGATCCCGAAGAATCTGCAACACAGGACACAGACTTCCAGACATCTCGGAGGCAGATACAAGATCCCAGCAAAGTTAAGTTGTGCATTGGGGTACTTGAAGCCCATGCCCAGAGAACTTTTTATACCGAAGCTGAGAGGCCTGCAATCCACGAGTGTTCTGGATGCCCCCTTTCTTCACTGCAGCTCGAGGCTCCTTCACGATCCCTAGATCGTTGGCTAGAGGGTCCCCACGAAGGACAATCCTTAGTTTCTTGAGCTTTCCTGGTTGATGTGCTCTGACTCCCCTCCAAAGGGCGAGTCCCTCAGACCTTGCTGGTTTGCACCAAAGCCAATCTTGTCATCTTGCAAGGGTTGCTGTTGCCAAGGCTTGTTGGGTTCAATCCGGATACCGACACTGCAGCACTCGACATCCTTTGTGGGATAGCTCGAATCCAGCTCCTGGTTGTCGTCGACGCCTCCTGGTCCTCGTGGCTGAAGAGTCAAGCTTCACTTCTTTCACCTAAAAACACCCGACATTGGCTGGCATCTTCCTGTCGCCATACTGGTCACTGGCTAGTGACCCAGACTCTGTCCCCTCTGCTTTCAGGTTCTTCAGATCTCTGATCCACCCTTGGATCCACCCGGACACTTTCCTTTGGTCGCCTGCAGCACTTCTTCGCAGCTCTCCATTGGAATCGATGACGAAACTAGACACAAAAAGACACCTATGCACCCGGCTTCCCTGGGTGAGGTAACACGAGTGCTCCGGTGCTACCGTGGGTCTTGACTCTCGAAGTGTCTAAGTCTGAAAGGGTTCCATCGTAGTTCACTCCTAAATGTCCTTAATCTTTAAAAATGTAACTTGTATTTCCTCCACAGAAGTTAATAGGTGATCTGCGGCTGTGTTAAGACACTGCACAAGTTCCCCGTGGGCCTCCTGCGTCCCTTCCTTGGGTGGTTCCTGGTTGCCCCAACAGTTCTACAGGCCCTAGGCCTAGCTTCTATCTCTCACTTGGTTCTTATACCATTATTTTAGTATATGGTTTGTGAGGGCCCTAGGGCATAACGTATACTATGCTATTTACTGTGTGCTATTTAAAGTTCTTGTATTGTACTTTTGCCTCTAGCCTCATAAAGAGACTAGGGGAGTTGTTTTTAGAATAAATACATATATATTTGATATATACCTTGTGTGGTGTACTTTCATTTGATCATTCAAGAGATTATAGACTGGTAAAACAACCTGCTTTACATTCCTTCGAAGACGTAGCCTGAAGGCTGCTCTCAACTAGGATAGCTTTCTATAAGGTTGACTTTAAACCTACCATCAATAAGGGTTGTTTGGACTGGTGCAAGGTGCCCACTAGAATAGTGGACATCATATACCAGGCCAACTTCTCACACAGCTCATTACAATGTGTGCTGCTAGTTATGGAGAACCAGCTTTGAGTGTTGGTAATTGTAGAGGTGTAGCTCTGTAGCACACTCTGATAACCTGTAAAGGTTTGTTCTATCTCTGCAGTATCAAGTGTTGCCCATAGTATACAGCTGGTTAAGCATTGAGTGCCAGTCTGTGTTCAAATATACCTCAGTTGCCCAAATACTCCTGGTGCACCTCTGCCGGGCTGGTGGTCTGTCAGCAGAAATGTCTGCTGGCACGCTTATAGGTGTGCACCTCTACAGCATAGACTATTGACCTGTATATAGTGTGCATGTCTGTGCAGCATCGAGGATTGGCCACTGTAGAATAATACCTCTGCCAGATGAACTGCGAGGACCCCGGAGTAGCGTATGGGCAGCTTGTCAGACTGATGCTCACGCAACCTTGATGAATGTGCCATTTGGCCTGAACTGATGGAAGAAACAGATCAGCTCCTTAGAGGGGAACTCACCAGCAGCAGGAGAGGTGTGCAGAACACCCAGCAGGCTTTAAAGAAGATGAGGAGCTTCGTGCACCATGGTGGACACTGGCAGATCATATCGATAATGTCTTGGCAGAACTGGTTCACTCCTGAGAAGGTAAATAAAACAGTTAAACATAGAGCAGTCAGACTTCTTAGAATAGTACAATATCAGCAATTCACCTTTGTGATCAATGCCTTATTGAATAAGGAAATATGACTTGCAATCCCAGTTCTGCATCATTTGTATGTTACTTAGGTTGATCAATATTCAATATCCACACTCAGGTGTGAAAGGTAACATATACAGACACAGGAGGTTAATGGGGAAGAAGAGAGACAAGAACATACACACATGCAAGCATGTTTGTTCATTGAATCAAGTGCTGTGGTGTTGTAGAGTGCTCCATTTACATTTAAAAGAGCTGCTATAACCTGGGATCTACCAGGATTTAGGTCTTCTTTATGTGAATAATTTGTGCAGCACTCTAAGCCTGAAAGAGTCTGGCTCTGACTTGCAGGGGCGCTCTCTTATGTCTGGACAAAGATTGTGACTCTCTGATTAACTCAAATGATAGTGAAACACGTGTCAGCGGTTGCTTTAATTCATTTCAGGTTGGCTTGGGTGGTATATTACTAATTCAAATCTGTAATACTATGCCTGGTGTGGTAAAAGGCTTTTGTCATTTTTCAGCTTAGCGTGGATAGCACAGTGCTAATCCAATGCTTAAATACTTTGCTAGAAAAACAGGCACTTGAGCTGAGCAGTTTTGTAGTATTTGTGATATTGTGGAGTGTTCCATATAAAGGAGCTGCTCTCCATCCAAAACTTAGGAACTACCCAGATTCCTCCTCTTTCTTTAAAAAAAAATATATTTCTACTTTGCCAATACTAAAAGGAGAATATTCACTTTGAAGCAAATGTTTAATTTATTACACACATTGGTGATAATAGGTGGGATTTTATGAATACTAATTAAGATCCCTTGACAGGGAACACACCATTTTCGATTAAAGCCAGTACTTTCACATACTTTAAACACTAGGCTGTAACAAACCACTTCCCAAACTAGTCTGTGTCATAGAAAATCACTTTACAGACACAGCACCAATTTAATAAACGTATCACACTGGTCCACACAAGACAAACCACTCCACAAACCAAGCACAGCCAGTGAAAACATGAATTATTCATGCATATCAACCAAATCAAATCCTTTTAACAATGTGCCAGGCACGTGTCTC
The DNA here is from genome assembly GCF_964263255.1 of Lissotriton vulgaris. Taxonomy (NCBI): domain Eukaryota; kingdom Metazoa; phylum Chordata; class Amphibia; order Caudata; family Salamandridae; genus Lissotriton; species Lissotriton vulgaris. The sequence continues at coordinate 107,115,548 of NC_141696.1, forward strand.
AATCATTTCACGACCATCCACAAACTGAGCCCGCTGACAGGTGCAGTGAAATATTTGCAGCAGCAAAGGGAATTTAAATGCACAAAGACATATGTATGGGAGGTGTCCAACATTTGTTTTAAACATTCACGTATGAAAAGATACACTTGTGTGGTGTGTGTAGGAAGCATGGGAATAAGAGTAGTTTTAGATCACAGAATGCGTGTATCTATATCAGATCCTTATTGGTGCATCCATTGCCAAGGCAAAGTAAGAGTCTACAGAGGGTACCAGTGATAGATTAAATAGGTTTATTGAATACAGATTGTTGGGCAGATACATGGACCTCTTGACACCCTGAAACCCTCTGATAGATGATCTACCTCGCAAACTTCCTATTCTGTCGCTTTGTGCTCGACGTCTCTTGGCAGAACATGTGCTACCTTCACAAAGCTGTAATATCTTCAAATCTCAGTTATTCCTTCTTATTAGGGTTACCGAGAGACCTGTTGTCTAACAGACACAATTAAAGATGCCACTAGGCAATGAAGAGATGCCAATCTTTATCGGTCATATCTTTGTGTCAACCATTACTAACGCCAGTTCTAGCTCTGGATTTCTAATTCTGGGCACAACGACACCGCCAGGTACTAAGAGCTACATCTGTGAGCGCATCTTTTCCAAGGCACCACAGATTAACATCATCAACAGGACTGGGCAGGAATACACAAATAATGAAATCTCTTCCTTTCTTAAATGTACATTGACTAACGTTGCCAAGATAGAACTATGGTCATGGAATTCTTTAAGGCGTTCCAGTGAGATCCACGCTCAATTTTCATAAAGTTGCGAACCTTCTTCAGGAAGGCAGACGAGGGAGCATCTCTAGTGTATCTTAAAGACAACGCACCAGTGTTGCAGCACTCACTCGATTGACTGTGAACATGGCAGCCTGACAAATGGCTCCAATGCTATAGCTCTATTTGTTCATGACAAAATGCAATTTCCTTCAGGATTCTTGGAAGTTGCTGAGCTAAGATATTCAAGAAAGCTGTAGTTGATTTGCTGACGTATGTAATCTTCACATAAGTCTTTCACCATCTCTGGTCCATGGGCCAATCTATTCGATATCACACACCTAGATTCCTTTAGTAACCCAGATGTTGAGCCACAATTATGTGTTTGAAATATTGACCAGAAGGTATATCATTACCATAATATCAACTTTACAATAGTGGAGTTAATAACTGTAAATCTACTCTTATCGTGCCCATGTTTTGATAGTCGATATCATGGTACAGTTACAAGTCATTATTTCAACTGTGATTTTTTTAACACACAACCCTTACCCATTGTAAGTACTGGCATGGAATTTGCCTTTTTTAGATTGTTTGTTCACTACCACGTGTGATCGTTTTTGTGTTTAGGCACTTATAGGGAGCCACCCGATTAGAAGAGACTGCAGCGATGGTCACGGTGAAAAAAAGAGTATGTAAGCGCTGTAGAGTAGCCTCAATGTCTTGTGCTGGAGGAACCAATCCATTTTAGCCTCCTACATTGGATTCTAATATTGCATGGACACTGGTGGCATTGTTATATAGTAATTATTAATAGTAGACACTGATCTCCCTCTGATTTTCCTGCTACTCTTCATGCCCGGGGAGGGAAGAGTGTGAGACAAGGGGTGGCATTCCATCACTGTTGACATTTGACCATGATTGTCCGGGGTCATCCGTTGAACGTTGTTGATATCAAGTGCAACCTGGTGAACCAAACCAGGCACTCAATATCACACAGATGCGTTGCCTCCTCTGCCTACACGCCAAGTGCTCTTAAGGAGTGGCTACACACAGACCCTTTATGTGCACAAGATGTTTTAAGAATTATGTGCTACAGGCAAAACAGGAGCATATAGGGGTGTAAAGTATGTGTCTGAATGAGAGTACATTTTTAATTACGCTTATACAAGATGGCGCCCACCAGCTAAAGTCAAGGGGACCTGCCAAGATACCTACCATAAAAGCAGGTCATGCCGATGCACATGAAGAGAGTGATGATAATGAGTCCGAAGCTGGTGCTGTATGAGTCGATTAGGGTAAACCAGTAGATACCGCCCTAGGAATCAAGAGGAAAAGAGCAGATGAACTGGTGACAATCTATTAATGGGTGGCAGCCAAATCGTGATCCTCTGTACACTCGAATTATCCCAGATTGCTTCATGTCAACAAATTTATTGTTTAACATGTTTATCCTCATTTTGAATGGCCCGAATATCAATGTATGCCCAGGACTTTGTCTGTTCTGCACTGTGATAGCTTCTATGTCCACAGGGGATTCTGGGGGTAGATGTATGAAAAGACTGGTCACAAAAAGTGGTTGGAAATTGGGCATGGGCATTGAGAGACCAGTCTTCAATTTTGAGGTGGCTCTATGTACTAATAGGTTGCATTGCAAAATTCCCAGTTTGAGGGAGAGTGGGATCACAGATTAGGCTGGGGTTGCAAAGTAAGGTTCAAGAATAACCTGCCTGATTGATTAACTAGGCAGGTCGATATTTGATTGGATTGCCTACCAACCCAGGGATGGCAGCCTGCAAAGAACAGCAGATCACCATCCCTGCGTTTGCATTCCCAAATGGGAAACTTTTTTTGTTTGCTTTTTAAAAAGCAGTTTATGTTCCTTAAAAGAACCATTGCTGCTTAAAAGAAAGTGTTTGGGAACACATATGGGGAAGCAACAGGCCCCCAAGACAACTGATTGCTCCCCTGCGGTTACCTGACACGACCACCAAGGGTAAAAGCTATCCAATGGGGACATGACTCCTTTTGTGAATCTGTTTCCACCTCTCACCTGTAACTTTTCAGTGGGTTGTATAGTGATCACAACCCTTTGATAAATACCATTCTAGCTTGCTATTAGGATGGGATGGCCATTCCTAAATGTGATTCAAAATGTGCCGGTAAATCCATTTTGTGAGTCCGAAATGCTTTTCCCACGCACAAAGGCCATTTTTCAGTTGCAAACTCAATCATTTTGTGCATTGCAGGGTTTGAAACAACAAAATCACTCTGTACATCTCCCCCTGGTGCACGCACAAATGTATTCTGTTAGCATAGACACGAGTAGGACACATTTCTTATTTTAAGATGTCGACATTATTTGCGTCACCCCTTCTGTGAGCACAAAATACAGGTGTCCCAAGTTACACAACATTCCAGGGGTTGGGGAATTCCTATGAATACACCGGTTTATTTATTCCCTAGAATGATTGTCCCTTGCTAGGGTTAGTTGCTCTGCATTACTGCCAACAAAACAAGGGTCAAGGCAGGATCCTGGGAAAGAAGCACTGACTGCACCTGACTTACTTCATGGAACCTCTGCCTCAGAAGGCTACCAGGTGTGGTGCTTGCTGGAGGATCTGTACGGCAGCACTAACACCAGAAGGAGGCCATGGCCCTGGGAAGAGTCACATCAAAGCTAGAGGGTCCCATCTAAAGAAGCAAGAGGAAGTGATAGTTTTCTTTAATTTAGCGTGACACTCAGATAATGGATCAGCCTGAACTTTTGGGTTTAGGAGGAAACAGAATGTCCATAAAATGTGCGGGTCGCCCTTAACACGATCCCAGAATAGGACTCTTGCAGTCCCTATCCAGGCCATTGCGTCTTCAGATGAAAACTCTACTTTATCCACATTCATCTGCCCACAGCCCCTGCCAAATCCATGGAGAGGTGCCCTCCAGAAAGTACACACTTGCCTCAGGAGTAGACATTGCCTGTGCCACTGTCCCTCTCTCTTTGGAGCAGTACAAGGCCCCCTGATTCGCTAAAGGACGAGTTTTCTCGAGCAGCTCTGTGGAGTTGGGGCTTTGGTGTGGATAATATCTGTGGACCAACAGGACCTTTCAAGTACCTCTGTAATAAGGAGCAGACCGAGAAGGTAGAAGCCGAAGCAGAGGGCGCCAAGGAAGATGGTCTTCCGCCTCCAGTCACGTAAGGACGGGAACTCGTCAATCACGGCTGTGGTGATGCCTTCCATGTTACCAAACTGAAATACACAAACAGGAAACAGCAAGTTCTGGCGTGTGGTGGCATGCAGGGTAAGCGCAATCATGCTGAAGACCCAGATAACATGACTCTCTTGATTCTAATTATCACTAGGCAGACAATTGGAAATGCAGAAACATGGCTGCTGCATGCAGTCGGATACAATCACCAGGGGGGTTCATCCATAATGAATCTAATTAGTGCTTAAAAGGACACACCTCCTTAGTATACGAACCTCTAGTTCATCTCCGCAGGAAATGGCATTCGAACGATGCAGGGAATTAAACCAGATCTTGAGGGAAATCTAACATTGTGACAAGGTAACACTATGGTAGTCAATTCTTGTAAATGCTACAAGTAAGTTCTTTCCTTGGCTGTTACATATACGCAATATTACTAAACAACTGCTGATTTAACAACACAATGTTTCAATAAAATAATATCACCAATAAAGCTACCATTTATAAGTTCTTAAAGTGTATTTCAAGGCAAGTTAACATTTCTACAATGAAATTCATACAAAATATTCATTTGTATAACTACTTGATAAGCAAATAAAACCGCATAGAATCAAGACAGCCCTACATATAAGAGAAGCAGTAAACACATTTTAACTCCAAAACGACTACTTATTTATTGAACGTATCATTTATTTATAAAGCACCCAATTACCTGGGGCTGTCCTGGATCTAGCAGAAATTACTCCGGAGTAAACAGCCAGGTGTTAAGCTCTTTCCTCAAATGTATCAAATATATCAGCTTGGTCTGGCTCCAAACGGACAAAACACATGTTTGGCAGATAAGTCTGATGAAAACTATACTAAACTGTGGAAATAAAGATGACAGCCAATTCTAAAAACAAAGCTAGTGATATATTGAAAGGCAATGTGTGGTGGACATGTTTCAGTCGTTTTTTAATTGCATTCAGCCTTCTACAGGACCATAATTGCTTGGGAACATAGATCACTTGCATACCACAGAACATTCTCGAATTAAGATGTTTCGCCTAAGCTAGATTGGGCAAAAACCAGTGAAGCCAACCAATTGTTGATACAGATTCCTTAATAAGGATAAAAGATGTTGAAGAGCAGGAGTACCGTCAAAAACTGCTTAGTCTTCAATATTTACAAACCACCCATATTCTCAACCTAAACCTTGCCTGGGTTCAAGTTTGTTTAGCTCCCCGCCATGGCAACACTGAAAAAGCACCAGAACCAAATAACAAGGACATCCAGGGTCTCCTTTAGAGGTTCGTATTGAGACACTGGTTTAAAGGCTGTCATAACTAATCGAACTGCAGGATATGTGTTCTTCTACAATTTTTATCCATGTATTACACCATTAGAGCATAGAGGTCCCCATAGCCCCAAAAGGGGCATGGCTAGTATAGGACACGAGGTTCTAGTATCACCGATGCGTCTTGTGCTTTAAATAGAATTCTGAAGCAGCAGTTCACTTAACCATCTTCAAATTCATGAGTAAAGTGTCACTTCACGATTAATGATCACTGGACTGCTAATGGAGCCAATATGAGGGCTTATCCTGTCCATGGACAGCCCAGGAGATGTGCATACCAAGCACAGTCCTAAAAATAGATTATAAAACCTCACAAAAGTCAGCTTTCTCCATACAGATTCTAGCTTTCTAGCCCTTTCACCAAAAAGGGGAGACAAGATGAAGAACACCTGGCCATGAATTGACAATGCTGTGGCAGCAAATGATGGACGGAAGAACAAGTTACTTACCTTCGGTAACGCTTTTTCTGGTAGATACAATATCTGCCTGCGGATTCCTCACCTTGTGAATATCCCCCTGCGTCAGCAACATTCGGAAATTCTTTTGTAGCTTCGCGCCGACGTGGACCCGGACGTCATAGAGGCCCGTCATCGCTCGCGACTCCGCTGACGTCACCGACGCCTATAATAGGCCCACGCCGGCGTGATGACATCAGTTCCGCCCTTTTTTCCATGCCTTCGAGGCACATGGACGGACCAATGACAGTAGACAAACACAGTACACACAGAACCAATATCAAGGTAACACACACAGTGTGAAGTAAATGCAATATAACATTTGACAATTAAATAAATACATAATAGAAACACTGGCATAGAAGAGTGGACAACGGGGAGGCGGGTGGGTCAGTGAGGAACCCACAGGCAGATATTGTATCTACCAGAAAAAGCGTTACCGAAGGTAAGTAACTTGTTCTTCTGATAGATACATCTGCCGTGTGGATTCCTCACCTTGTGAATAGAGTCCCACAGCAGTCCCCACTCCCGAAGGAGGGTGTCCATTCTTCTAAACCAGAAAATCCTGAAGGACAGAGCGCGCAAAGTGGCCGTCCCTCCTCACCTCAGAATCCAAGCAGTAATGCTTCGCGAAAGTGTGGAGGGAAGACCAAGTCGCCGCCCTACAAATATCCTCTACAGGAACACCTCTAGCCAATGCAGAGGTTGACGACTTAGCTCTTGTAAAATGAGCCCTTATACCCTCTGGAGGTTCCTTACCGGCCAAAGAGTAGCAGATCTTTATACAGATAACAATCCATCTAGATAAAGTTCTTTTATGGACCGCTCTTCCTTTCTTGCAGCCAGCAAAGCCAATGAAGAGCTGGTCATCCAACCGACAGTCTTTAGATCTGTCCAAGTAAAAGGACACCGCCCTCTTGGAGTCTAGACGGTGCAACCTCTCCTCCTCTTTGGAAGGGTGTGGGGGAGGATAAAAGGTAGGGAGGGTAACAGATTGACCAAGGTGGAAAGGAGTTACCACATTTGGCAGAAAAGCAGCCCTGGTCCTAAGAACCATTCGATCAGCATGAATGGACAGGAATGGGGGCTTGGAACTAAGAGCTTGAAGCTCACTAACCCTCCTTGCCGAGGTTATTGCAACGAGGAAAACTGTCTTAAGGGTCAAAAGCCTCATAGGACATTTGTGGAGAGGCTCAAAGGGAGCACCCATCAAAAAGGTCAAAACAAGATTCAAGTCCCACTGAGGCACAATGAAAGGAGAAGGAGGGAACTTTTTTGTGAGGCCCTTCAAAAACCTAAGGACAACAGGAGACTTAAAAAGAGACGGCTGGTCAGGCATGCAGAGAAATGCCGACAGCGCAGAAAGATAGCCTTCACTGTGGCAACAGCAAGCCCCTGTTGCGCCAGAGAAAGAGCAAACTGAAGAACATCAGATAAATGGGCTCTCAAAGGATCTAAAGACTTCTCTCCACACCAAGTGACATATTTCGACCACCTATACGAATAAATGGACTTAGTGGAGTCACGCCTGGCTGACAAGATGACATCCACCACGTCAGGCGGGAGAGAGAAAAAACTCAGGTTGCCCCGTTCAATCTCCAGGCATGAAGGTGTAAGGTCTGGAGGTGGGGGTGTAAAACCTGCCCCTCCATTTGGGAGAGGAGATCTGCCCTGTGAGGGAGACGGAGCGGCGGGTGAGAGGAGAGGTGGAGAAGGTCTGAGTACCACACCCTTCTTGGCCAATCCGGGGTGACCAAAATGACTTGGGCCCGGTCCTGGCGAATTTTCCTCAGAATCCGAGGAATCAAAGGTATGGGAGGAAACGCGTAAAGGAGTCGTCCTTCCCAACTCAACTGAAACGCGTCCCCCAAGGCTCCTTGCATCGGATACTGGAGACTGCAGAATAACGGGCAGTGAGCATTCTCGTGAGTGGCGAACAGGTCCACCTGAGGAGTCCCCCACGTCCGAAAGACGTGACGAACCACCTCCGGATGAAGCCTCCACTCGTGGTCAGCCGAAAACTGCCGACAGACTGTCTGCACGAACGTTCTGTACTCCGGCCAGATGATTCGCCATCAGACAAATCTGATGGTCCTGAACCCAGGACCAGAGACGCAGAGCCTCTCTGCAGAGACACTGCGACCCCACTCCTCCCTGCTTGTTGATGTACCACATCGCGGTCGTGTTGTTCGTAAAGACCTGAACCGACCGACCGCAAAGGGAAGGGAGGAAGGCCTTGAGTGCCAGACGAATTGCCCGCAACTCTAGAAGGTTGATGTGGAGCAACCTTTCCTCTGGAGACCAAAGACCCTTGACCTCTAGATCCCCCAGATGAGCACCCCACCCTAGAGTGGATGCATCAGTTATTACCGTGGCCACCGATGGAGGAAGTTGAAAAGGCTTTCCTTGCGACAGATTGCCTTCCACGCTCCACCAAGACAGATCCGCTGCAGCTTCTCTGGAGATTCTCACTGACTCCCTGAGATCTCCGTTGTGTTGATAGCACTGCCTGCGGAGGCACCACTGGAGCGCCCTCATGTGCCAGCGTGCATGGTTGACCAATAGAATGCAAGAAGCCATCAGACCGAGCAAACGAAGGACCTTCAGGACTGGAACAACCGCTCCATTGAAGAACAAAGGAATCATTTCCTGTATGTCGCGAATCCTTTGAGGAGGAGGGAATGCACGACATACAGTAGTGTCCAGTACTGCCCCTATAAACAGGTTGCGCTGTGAGGGCACCAGGTGAGACTTGGGTACATTTATCGAAAAACCCAACCTGTGCAACAACTGAGTTGACACTTGCAGATGATGGAGCACCTTCTCCGGCGACTCCGCTTTGATCAGCCAATCGTCCAGATACGGGAATACAGGTAACCTTGACCTTCTGAGATGTGCTGCCACCACAGCCATCACCTTGGTAAAGACTCGAGGCGCAGTAGTAAGACCAAAAGGAAGGACCGCAAACTGGTAGTGTTGCGACCCAACCGTGAATCGGAGATACTTTCTGTGCGACTTCAGGATTGGGATATGAAAATACGCATCCTGCAAGTCGAGCGACACCATCCAGTCTTCTTCCAGCAGCGCTTGAAGAACCTGAGCAAGGGTGAGCATCTTGAACTTCTCCTGTTTCAGGTAAAGGTTCAAGATCCTGAGATCCAGAATCGGCCGAAACCTGCCATCCTTCTTGGGGATCAGGAAATACCGGGAGTAGCATCCCTGACCCCTCTCCTGCTCCGGAACCACCTCTATCGCACCTTTTCGAAACAGTGCCAGGACTTCTTCCTGCAGGAGAAGCAGGTGGTCCTCCGAACAATAACCCTGGCAAGGAGGATAAATCGGGGGAAACTCCTAAAAAGGAAGCGCATACCCATTCTCTACAAGATTGAGAACCCAAAGATCCGATGTTACCAATTCCCAATCTTCAAGAAAATGGGTAAGCCGGCCCCCCACTGGGCCCACATGAGCCTGAATGGCGGATCTAGGGCTGCTTTGCTGCGGAGGCTGGGGGCTGGGAAGGGGAAGAGGAGGAGGAGGAGGAAGCGTTACGGCCCGAGCTCGGGACCTCTGCTTGCCTCTATAAGATCTATAAAACGTGTTTTGCGGCTGCTGCTGGGTTGACTTATAGGCTCGAAAAGAAGATCTGCCAAATCCTCTTGTACGCCTACCAAAAGTGCCCCTGGACTGAAGGCCCAACGACTTTGCAGTCGCCCTGCTGTCTTTAAAGGCTTCCAAGGCAGTGTCCACTTTTTTCCCAAACAAACCAGACCCGTCAAATGGAAGGTCCATCAACGCCGCCTGGACATCTGTGGAAAACTCACTTGACTTCAGCCATGCAGCTCTTCTTGTGGCTACGGGAGAACCCATGACCCTAGCCACAGAGTCTGCCGTGTCCAATCCACTTTGAATAACCTGCCTTGCTGCAGCTTGAGTATCAGAGATTACCTCCTGGAAGTCTTTCCTACTCTCCTCAGGCACCTTGGGCACCAACTGCTTCACAGTGTCTATAAGAGCGTGGATATAACGCCCCATCAAACAGGTAGCATTCGTGGATTTCAAAGCCATACTGGCAGAAGAGAAAACCTTAGCAGCCTGATCCTGCTTTCTCGACTCCTTTTCCGCTGGGACCTGCGGAAATGCACCCGTAGATCTTTTGGAACATGCAGCCTGCACCACCAAACTCTCTGGTAGAGGATGAGAGGATAAAAACTCTGGGTCTTCAGGAGCTGTCCTATATCTCCTAGCTACTGCACTAGACACAGCAGGAGCCGATACAGGTTTTTTCCAAATCTCCAAAATTGGATCCTTTAAGGCATCATTAAAGGGCAACATTGGTTCAGACGCTGAAGAAGGTGAATGAAGGACCTCCGTGAGCAGATTAGATTTAAATTCTGCAGTCGGCAGAGCAATGTTCAACAAGCCCGCAGCCTTCTTTATCACTACATGATAAGGAGTCACAACCCTTGATGGTTCATCAGAAACCGAAGCAAGGTCCCAATCAGGTGACAGTTCCAGGCCACTAGCAACAGAAAGGTCCTCAAAAGGATCCTCAGAATCCTGTAGTTCGCCTTCCTCCAGATTTTCCTCACGATATCTTTCCTCCTCCTCCATCAACCTCTGGGCCTCACGCCTTGATCTATGCTTCACATTTGAAGCCGACGGATCCGCAATCAACTCCGACGGAGCCGGTGCCGGCGTCGAACCCGATGTCGGACGAAGAAGAGATCCACAACGTTGATCAGGGTTCGGCTTCAAAGATGATGGGACTGGCGTCGACGGAATCGGAGACGCCGACCTCGGCATTGAAGGCTTCGGAGTTGAAGGCCTCGCCGGATTCGGATAATGCCAATGCGGCGTCGGAGCCGGCATAAAGGGCGCAGGTGCATAGGATTGAGGAACACCCAGACCATATGCCATCGGACCCATGGGACTAGAAGGAGCCCCAGAGGGATACATAGCCCATGAATAAATTCCGAACATCGCATTCAGAAAACGCGAAGGATCCTGACCTGGACCTGGGAAGGCTGGATACGAACCCCCAGGCGGATCTCGAGGGCACGGAGCCGAAGCGGCGTCGACCTCCTCTTCAGGCTGGTGCACCGGAGTCGACAGACCTTCGAGCAACGGAGCCTCTCCCTCTCCAACCACCTCCTCCTCACCTTCATCCTCCCGACCTGAAGGATGGGATGGGTCCGGAGATGGAACAGCTTTCTGCTTCGGCGAACTCTGAATTCGCATGCGACGCCTCAGCCTCGGCATCCTGTTCCTCCGAAGCCGAAGAAACCACCACATTCTCGACCAGCTTCACCTGCGACTTCGGCTTGGAACCCGACTCCTTTCTCGATCGATGTCGGGATTCATGGGTTCTCTTCTTATGCTTCTTCCTCGAAGACCTTGAAGCATGGGCTGAGGACAAATCCGAACGAGACCTTGACTTCGAACGTTGAGTCCGCGATCTTGATTTCTTCTTTTCTTTTCCTTCTTTAAACTTGGCAACCAGAAGTTTTGCTTCTTTTTCCTGGAGGGCCTTTGGTGTCATCTTCCTGCAGGATTGGCAGTCCTCGACGTTGTGGTCAGAGCTCAGACACCACAAACAGCATTCATGCGGATCTGTAATGGACATCCCCTTATTACATTCTCCGCAGGCCTTAAACCCGGTCTTCTTCGAAGACATGTCGAAAGAAAGTGAAGACAAAGAGACTAGAAACAAATAGCAAGTAACAAAGTTACAGCCAAGGCTACAGACGATCCCAGAAAACCGTTAGCGTCGACGACGCGGAAAAAAGGGAACTGATGTCATCACGCCGGCGTGGGCCTATTATAGGCGTCGGTGACGTCAGCGAAGTCGCGAGCGATGCCGTGCCTCTATGACGTCCGGGTCCACGTCGGCGCGAAGCTACAAAAGAATTTCTGAATGTTGCTGACGCAGGGGAATATTCACAAGGTGAGGAATCCACACGGCAGATGTATCTATCAGAATGCTGAATAAATCAAACATTCTCCCATAGTCAAGTGATCAGGCTTAAATCCATCATTCTTTTGCTTACCACGCCACCCCAGTTTGGACGTAGCCATATGCAAATCAGTCTTAACCCTGTTACTCATGGGAACAATCCATCCCGAACTGCCAAGTCTGGTTCTTCCTGGACCGGAAACAAGCATTCTCGGACCGGTTTTGGGGTATATCACCCCTCATCAGCCAGGCTAGCTTGAATCCAGTGGCACAGTGAGCAAGAGACCATCCCACTTAGGTCGAAAGGTGCTGCAGTGAGCAAAAAAAACTATGGATTTAGACCAAGATTTCTGTTCTCTGTAAATGTTTGACATTTTTCAACAGTCTGTCCATCAACTGTTCTTTTTGCATTGGTCATCCTGAGTGAGAGGGGTATGCCCAGACATGGGTCCCGGGCTCTCCATGCCACTGAAGTCAAGCTAGCCTGACTGATGAGGGGTGAAACCCTAAAACCAGTCCCAGGATGCTTGTTCTCGGTCCAGGGAGGACCTGGCCTGGCAGTTCAGGCTGGACTGTTCCCATAGGAAGCAGTCTCAAAACTGGTATGCATATGTCTGGGCTCAAACTGGAATTGCATGGGGGAGCAAAAAAACGATGGATTTAGGGCCAGATCTTTGTACTGGGGTGATTGTTTGACATTGCACCTGGTGGAGGTCACTTTTGATTTGATTTTTATCGGCATCTCATGATTTAGGATATCCATCATATTTTTACAGCCTTGAGAAAGCCCCAGGCCTGTCTGGCCGAAAGAGGGTGAAACACAGGCCTGCTGTCCATAAAATTACCAACGTGTTGAATGATATCGTGAATATGATAAAAACGCTTGTTCTGTGAATTAAAAATATAATACCTCAATTGAAACAGGACTAAATAAGTTTCTTAGCATGCTACATCAGAGTGATGAAACAACATACAAATACACAAACAAGGTTCCTAAACTAAAAAGGAGGCCAAACTCAACCCTTAAATAACTACTATTAACAGAGGCAAAGGAGGTCCAAACCTCGAGTAGCGTCCTACCGCTCATATTACAAAAGGGCATTATCAGCCCAGGGAGAGATTACTTGGACATAAGAATTTGAATACCAAAGACTGAACAGGGGTTTGAAACAAAATACAATGCCTGGGATCAAATCATCATTCCAAGGGACAAGCTTAAATGCAACATTTACTCAAAACAGCCACAGAACTAGAAAAAGCCACTTGTTTTTCAAAAGTTCGAGTTTACTTCCAAAATTCCAGATTCTGAATGCTCTTGGTGATATTACTGAAGTTATGGCTATGATAGTTCAGAGGCATGCATAAAAGTACACAAATGATCCATCAATATTCATGCCTTAGAACAGAATTGGGCCAAATCCACACAATGTTGTGGACAATACCCTTTACAACATTTCCAGTTCCTCAATAGATGGGGATAGTTAAGCTATTGCCACTATGCCAATGCCTGTATTATTTCTGGTCTAGGTCATACCATGAATTAGCACAAAAATAAACAAGCATTTGCAATGCAACAGGTCTCGCATTAGTTAGAGTTAGAGAATTTGGCACTGTTTATATTTAGCTGGATATGTTTACTGTTTTGCGTACTGTATGTGTTAGAGAATGGCAGGTTTGTATGTATCAATGGAGTAAGTATGTGTATTATACTTTATATTATGTATAGTGTATGTGTATTATATATTATACAAACCTTGACCCACCCCAGAGAACAACTTTGTTCCATGCTCTGACCAGTAAATTAGGACTGTGGAAAATCCACCATCCTGGCTTACTTTCTGCCATTGTAAAATTAACAAAATCCAGTTTCATGAATTACAATATGAAATTTAGCCCAACTATGGTGCCCAAAAAAGTTTGTTAACAAGACTCTGTAAAAAAAACATTATGCAATTGCATTACAAATATGTATAACAAAATCAGACTTTCAACTTAATATTTCCTGAAATGAGTCCTCATCAACATAACAATGAATATGTTAGTAGGAAGAACAGCGTAAGTGAAACACTCTTGAGGTTTTCAAGGGCCCAAGGACCTGTTCACACTATGGGGCATATTAAACCTCTTGCTGTGCGTTCGCCTTCTCCGCATTTGTTTGGTTAGTAAACCTCATGCTGTGCGTTTTCCCGTCTGTGTGATAGCTTTCATCTATTCTACATAACAAAAAAAACGAGTTTACGCTATTAGCATTGTAAATGGCAATGCCTTTTATGTTCTAAAATAAAAAAAGGAATTGTCATTTACAGTGCCAATAGTTTCAACTCGCGTAAATGCGAGACTTATGCATAATATTCCAACAATGTTGCATCACATTATTATTGACTTTGAATTAATTCCAAAAGTTATTAACAGAATGGCAAATCATGACTTGTGTGTAATTACCAATGCATTTCGGATTATTCCACCCTTCTTCAGGGGCAGCTGTAAACCCAATAATATGCCAATTACCACATTGTAAGGAACGTGACTCGTTTCTAAAATAACCTAGTTCTATCAATGGCATGAAAAAGCGAAATGGCTGGAACAGTGTAGTAAACCAACTCTGAAAATCCGCCACCATACACTGTAAATATTCAGCACACCACCAGTATGTGCTTAGAACCATGTGCTCAGACACAAACGTTATAGTGTCTCTCCTTGTTTGAGTACCCCAAAACACTGTAATGACTAAAAAAAGGAATAAAAAGACAACAAAACACTTGCTGCCAGTGCTAATAATTTTATAAAAAAAGAAATGTCTTTCTGATACCAGGTGCAGCATACTACAAGATCCAGCATCCATCAGTAATCTTACTTGTGCACTGAATCGTGCTGCCCGAGTCTCAGCGCAAAAACATGGCGTGTCCTTGTGCATTACAAGCATACATTTACAGCCTTTGGCCATCAGCCATTATTGGGCACTTCATGCCTCCCTTCCCCCGGTGCCTCGGCTGCTGCTGGTTGGTGTGCAGTGCGCATGCTCCAGGGACAGAATGAGTGATTAGAGCTGTGTCCTCTCTGTTTACCAACCAGGCGCTAAGATCTGAAGCCATGTGATCACTGCAGGAATAACCTTTGAACACAGCCTTTGGCTCAGTCCTGAAAACATCATTGTCGCTAATGCGCTCCTTCAAGGCACTAGGCATGTTTTAGCCCCCCCCCTCCCTCCCTGACAGATTGCTTATTCTATGTGCACGGGATTTAAAGGCTAGAGCGTTTCTTCCGTCCAGTCATTTACAGCGCTTCGTGGCTGCTGCGGTGCTGTTAGACACTGGGCACTGCAGAAGGGGGCCGTCAGACTTCAGATTTAAGATCAGGATGGCCCCCCCCTTACACAAGGACGCATTAATTTTGTTAGACTAAATTCAGATGCCAGATGTAGACTAGGGGTACAAAAGGGGGTGGTGATGGACGGAGCATCTGAATCAATCAAACACTCACACCCAGTCAAAAGATTTGGGTTTAATCCATCACCGTTCTTTAGCCCACTCTGCCACCCCAGTTCAGACATGGCTATATGCAAATCAGTCTGACCCTGTGCCTCATGGGAACAGTCCATTCCGAACTGCCAAGCCATGTCTTCCCTGGACCGGAAACAAGCTTCCGAGGACCGGTTTCTGGCATTCCAGCAGTCTTCAGCCCGGCTTGCTTGAATCCAGTGGCAAAGTGAGCAAGGGACTCACGTCTGAGCATACCCTGCCACACTTATGGCGGCCAAAAGCGGTACAAAAGGGGGTGGTGATGGACGGAGCATCTGAATCAATCAAACACTCACACCCAGTCAAA
The DNA here is from genome assembly GCF_964263255.1 of Lissotriton vulgaris. Classification (NCBI taxonomy): domain Eukaryota; kingdom Metazoa; phylum Chordata; class Amphibia; order Caudata; family Salamandridae; genus Lissotriton; species Lissotriton vulgaris. The sequence goes on from NC_141696.1 coordinate 107,131,100, forward strand.
AGATCTGGGTTTAATCCATCACCGTTCTTTAGCCCACTCTGCCACCCCAGTTCAGACATGGCTATATGCAAATCAATCTGACCCTGTGCCTCATGGGAACAGTCCATTCCGAACTGCCAAGCCATGTCTTCCCTGGACCGGAAACAAGCTTGGGGGCAGTGCCAGTGATTACAACAGATCCCCATCGAATATGGCGGCCTACCTCACCAGAAGCGAACATCATCTGTGGGTTTCATCATCAGAGTGGTATATTCCCGTCCTGCCAGGTTGAAACCTAGCGCTTGGAGGCGGGGCAGAGGGAGGCTGCACTGTGTGCTCCGTGGATGAATCCAGCAATCTTGCAGAGCAAGTAAGGGGTTGCATCAGCGGAGTGACATGCCTCGTCCTGCCAGAGTGTAACCTAGCTCTTAGAGGAGGGGCAGTGAGAGGCAGCGCTGTATAATCCAGGAATGAATCCAGCGCTCTCACAGAGCCCCGTCCTGCCAGACAATGAAACCTAGAGCTTAGAGGCGGGGCAGAGGGAGGCAGCGCTGTGTGCTGCTCCGTGGATGAATCAAGCGCTCTCGCAGATCAGCAGAGTGGCTTGCCCCTGCCCTGCCCATGCCGAAAAATTAGTTTGTTAAGTTTGTTTGGTTTAACTGGAAATCCCTCTGTGTTAAAAAAAGTTTGTGCACATATTTGTATCACCAATATTAAGGGCATGCACAGTTTTAACTTGCGTGCAATTCTAGAGAGGTCCGGAGACATTTACCTTTGTAATGAGAGAAGCTTCCTAATGGGGGACAGCGAGGTCGCATTCCAGCGGAGCAGCCGTGAAATGGATTCCCCCCAAAAAAAGAAGCATATGTCTTCAATTATCGCGGCCGTGTCTGGCCGCGATAATTGAAGACATATGGGCTTTGGTACGCGAACGCCTATGGCCTATTGCGTGTTCTGTTAAAAAAACAGCACACACGCAAAGCCCAATCAAAATGGACCTAGGAAATAACATGCCCGAGCTGTGTGGAATTTCTAGGTCCATTTTTGAAACCCTACCAAAAGGGCTTTTCACTTCGCTTCGCTTGTGAGCCCTAAAATGGAGCCCTGGTTAAATTGCAAAGCTACAAGCAGTGGATACAGTTGAATTTTGTGGTATAAAACCTCTACACTACAGGGTGACCACCCTACCATAACCTGTGAACTGTACAAACTATGCTGCAATACTCTTTGTACCGAATCAACTTGCAATATCACGAACGCAAGCCTCAGCGTCCTCCACTTACCAGGGTATCAACTCCCAAAGTAAACAGCATCAGGAAGAACAGAATGGCCCAAAATACCGACCCGGGCAGGAGGGCAAGAGCTTCTGGGTAGGCTACAAATGCCAACCCCGGACCTAAGGAACAAAAGGAAAGTAGATATTTGTCTATTTCTCCAATTACTTTATTACCACTGCAAAATACAAATAAAATGTGTTCTACTCTACCCAAATTGCACAATTCCATTTCTACATAGTCATCTAAGACCAATAATAATGGGATTCTAACAGTTATATCATTTCTTGTGACTTGTTTACGAAATGCAAAGCAGAAACCAGGTATACTATGGAAAAGTCTTCAACTTTATCACCAGAATGGGGATTGAAAAAGGGTTTGTTTAATAAATAAATGTAAAAAAAGAAAAAGGGTTATTTTCTAATTAAACCTGGTATGTGGTAAAATGAAAGGATTTTTCAATGCAATGTAGGAATTCATTAGGTTTGTGATAAGATTTGAGACGGTTTCCACAAAGTATCTGATGGGATTAGGGAAAAGGCTACACTCCTTAGACTTTAGGAAGCTGCCACCCACCCATTCACTGGAAGCAATGTAATGGAAGCCCTATCCCCATGCTTTTGAAACAGACACACGCTCAAGAGAGGCCCATCCCTCCTGTTATGCTTCAGAAAGTAAAATGTAGCTCCTTTAATACCAAATTCTCCCTTAAAAAACGTCCTAGGATTTTCCTACAGAAAAGCAGAAATTCTTTGGGTAAGCAATAATTGAGTTAATAAGGAATTATGTTTTAATTCCATTCATATAGCACTTACTACTGCCCAGGTGTTTAAAGTGCTTTACAGTGACTAAAACCATGGAGCCAAAAAGCAGTGGTCCGTTGGTTATTGGGGTTAGGCTTGCACGTTAAAGAAAACCCTTTCTGCATTTACCTGTGTTTGTTTATGTGCATTCTAATCTTAGCTAGGACATTAGTCCAAATGGCAGCTCAACTTAGGATCTCATGTAGTTTTATCACGCAATAACCAAGTGCCAAATCCGAGAACTGTCCAGGCAGGTCGGGCTTCTTTCCCCTTCCTTTAAGAGTATTCTAAAACTGTCCTACATGAACCCTAACACAGGCACCTGTGACCGTGGTTTAGTGTCTTCTGTAAGGGACCAACAGGAATGACTTGGGAGACGTTTGGGGTGCTGTGAGCAACGAGTGCACGCGTCCCACTGAGAAGTACAAGATTACTCTCCTAGTACAGTTCATCAGAGGAGGAGGAGGAGAAGAAGAAGAAGAAGAAATCAGGCACTAAGGAAAGAAAGATACACACAGTGACCTCTGCCTCTCTGATGGGGGGGGGGGGGGGGGGGGGGGAGGGAGAGGGAAAGCGTGTGCTGCTGACTATCGATAGTACTGGAAGTGTGACTCGACCAGAAGGGAAGAGGAGCGGTACCGCAGCCAGGGAGACTGACGCTGGAATCTGGGGCTCACGGTTTGATCCCCGGCAGCGGCGGCAGGTCAGCCCAGCACCATGCGACTTGCTTAATCTTCCCGACGGCCCCCAGGGCGTGATGCCTTCGGGTAGCTGTTCATGCCTAACAAATACTGGATTTACATTGATCAGACTGCATCTGCTGGCTGGGTCTGAGTGTTAGTGCCATCAGGCATTGACACAGAAATGTTTATATCCTGAATTGACGGCCACTCAAACCATCACTAAACCTTCACTAAGCAGAGCTACATCAACCTCTTTTCTTTTTTAACAACTGCATTTATTTTTTTTTCTTTGCCATTACAGGGACATCATAGCATGTATGTATGTATGTGTGTATGTATGTATGTATGTTTGTCCTAGTTACATTGGAGTATAAATTATTTCTTACTTTTAAGTGAAATTTTGCTTGATGTATAAATAATAAGCAAAATATCTCTTCAAAACCAGTCTACTACCTTTGCCTCTTTCAATTATCCTTTTAAGGATCTCTTCTCCCATTGAGTTTCCATTTCATGTGTCACCGATCGGGGCGGAGCATCCGATAGACGCTGGACCGCTCCGCAGCACACGTCCTGTTCATATGGGTTCTGAATTGGCGCCAAACTTTCTTGAATAAATGCGTTCTATCATTTCCTAGTGCGGATAGTTTTTCCATAGCATATAGGTTCCAGATCTTTCCCGCCACAGATGCATCTGCAGTGGTGGATGTAAGGGTGTGTCTGGAGTCTCCAAATATACATGGTTGCTATTCTTGTAGCTAACAGTAGATGAGATTCATTTCCCAACCAGAGTTGTGAGTAGGTAAATACTATGTTCTTCTGGTCCTCTAAATAGCAGACTTGTGGGATCAAGTGGACGGGTAAGCTGTCTAATGTGGGATAGGTTTTCCTTGTCATATGACGGTACATGTTAACATGACCATCACTTAAGGGTTAGAGTGCCCTTTTCCCTACAGTCATTCCAACTAGTCTCCAAGCCACTAAACTTTGCATGCATCCTTGCAGGGGCTCGGTACCACCTTACCAATATTTTATATACATTTTAACCACTATTCTTAAGGGATTCACAACTGTGTTCCTCCCCAACAATTTCAGGGCTTTGCATGTATCAAAGATACAACTAAAATAATTAAAACTGTAAAAGCATAATTAACTTTTGAAAACTTGAATATACAAATACGTCGAAACACTTAAAAGCAGACCAGACTTTACCAAAAATAAAGAAATTTTTGAGAAATTGTGAAAAATGTAACAAGAATGCTTATAACTTTAGGCAGATTAGTAAGTAACTTCATTTTTAAAATTTAAATTTAGGGGAACTTTGGCACAAGTGGAATGTATGGAAAAGCATATAGAAAACTATTTGACCATTTGATCACATCCAGGGATAATGAAGTCTCGATAACTATTAATAAACAAATGCGAGAGAAAGGGTATTTCACCATAAAGGTGGGGAAGGAAATCCTGATCCCCTTTTATCAATGATTTACAACAAAATGGAGGAGGGCCCCCAAGAGGTTGACTAATACCTCTTTTCAAATGGATATCGAGGTGAGTCTATTGCAACCCAAAGTGGGACAACCTTTGTCCTTAGAAGACCCCTCACTCACCAACCTAGTTGGTGATATGCTTCATCATCGGGGTCCCACCTGGACAGCCAAGTGCCATCCAAGTGTACTTCGACACCTGACTACAGTGGAGCTGTTTTTTTGTTTTTCATATGTGCAGAAGAAGTAATATAAAAGTGCATATTAAAATTGTCCAATACTACCCACTCGTAGAATTTATTCTGGAGCGTTTTAGACAATGATTAAAATAATATGGGACACCTTTGCCCGGTTAGGTGGGCTATTGATGTCAAAACAAGTTGTGTCGTTTTTCTAAAAAGAGGTCTACATGTTTCAACCTACGTGCAAATATGAGGTTTTTGTCAGGACCAATGTGATGCAGACTAGGTGGTATACGCACGCTAAGGCTTACCCTGCCCTCGCCTGCGTAAATCTCAAAATCACAAAAATCGTGATTAGTTACAAAATACTGTTCTTCTCCATGATTGCTGCAAAAACTCGAAGCGCTCTGATTGCGGGCTTCATAGGAGTCCCCGGTCCTGCATTTGAGATCGCTGCCACAATTAGTGGAGGGATTCTGCGGGCAGATTCGCCTATGCAGGTAGCCGTGCGGGAGCCCCGTTGGTGAAACATGTAGACCTCTTTTTAGAAACACGACACAACTTGTTTTGACATCAATAGCCCACCTAACCGGGCAAAGGTGTCCCATATTATTTTAATCATTGTCCAAAACGCTCCTGTTAGACCTGTCTGCTTCTGGGAAGACTCTAACCACCATGATTTATTTTTGTCCCCCTTAGCCTCCCAGAGTTTCTATTTTTTTATTTTTACATGTGTCCATCAGGAGTTTTTAATGCTGTCAGGGGGCTAGGTGTTCCTTGGCGATGACGCCATTTTTCCCTCATCACTTGTGAGGCCTAGTCACCCCCTTGAAACCTTAGGGATCTCCAGAGACCTAAAATGGTGTCCACCAACTGCCATAACGGACACTCCTGGAGGACAGGACCATAGGGTAACATTAGGGAACTTTCTGGAATCAACTAGAGACTTCTGCAGGACTCAGGCCACCCTATATAAGGCCAGTGACCAGCAGCCATTTTATGCTGACCCCAGAGTAGAGGAGTGAGGCAGTGGTGAGAGGAGGTGGACACACTGAGAGCAGCTAGTTTGTCACTGAGGCTGACAGTTACTTCAGAGGATTGTTCCCCCTTCAACCTTTGACCGATCCCTCTCTCAAGACAACAACTACTGTCAAGGAAATCGAGTTACTGGAGGAAGAAGAACCTTTTATCACAGCGCCCCAGTAAAACCACTCAGAGCACCCTTAATTGGGGGTATTCCTGCCTGTCAATACCCAGCGCTGTGCTCACCGGTGTTGTGGAGTAGCTGTGGTGAAGGTGGGCGTCTGTGGCACCTTAGCGCCCTGAAGGGCGAGGACGCCGTGTGTGCACATCCTTCCTGTGGACCCGGAGTGAGAAGTGCCTGAGGAGAAGCAGTGGCGCTGCTCCGATCGGCGTCGGGACCCCGGGGGCACCGGCCGCGTCACACGAAGAGGTAGGCGCTTCCGCGCATGACCGGCGAGTGAACGCTTTTGCGAGGCAGGAGGGGCCTAGGATCGAGCAGGCCCAGAAGAGACCGAGCAGCGTCCCTGTGGAGATTAGCGTCCTTCCTGGGAGCAGGTGCGCCGAGACGGAAGAGGAACGAGCGCTTCCGCGCATGCTCCGCCGAGTAGTGCCAGCGGAAGGAAAGTCATCGCGCCAGCTGAGGAGCGCCGCGCCGGAGCGCCAGGAGGACGATCCCCTCAGAGGAGGCAGAAGCGCCACAGCGGACGACGCGGTAGGGAGCCCTGGGCCGGGGAAAGCCTTCCCTGCCTTCCCCCTTCAGCCCGTCTGTTACCGGGCTCCAGCGCGTGTGGAGGAAACACCCGCGACACGCCCCCAACCTCACAAGTAAGCCGGGTAGTGTGGGAAAGGGAGGCGGCAGAGCCAGGTGAATGAAGCAGGACAGTGGGGCTACGACCCACGCGAGTGACTGACTTGTCCAGGGGAACCTGACTCAAGGAAAGCGAGTTAGCGAACGGAACATCATAGAATAAAACTGATCCAATATCTGACTCAGAGAAGAAAGGTGGAAGTGGTGCAGGGAACCACAGGGTTCCTGGGTAAAATCCCCTACAGAGTAGTGATAAGTGAAGAAGTAGATTCTCTACCAGCTAGGTGTGCCTGTCAATCAGAGGGAGAGGAACCTTACTAATATTATTGTGTTTTCCCTTTTAGCACATAACTGGTGGGTTATACAGTGAACATCTACATTCAGGTCTTGCTGTTGAGTTGAGCAGTGCTTAAGAGCTGTGGTGTAAAGTACCTATTAATGAACCTGTAAAAACGTATTGCACTATCAGTCTGCATCTTCTTTTCAGTAGATTTATTGGTGGAGTAATGTGTCATTGTATGTTAATGTGAAGTAACCTTACAGAGTGTGAAGCTAATGAGATTCTCTTAATCAACCAAAGAGTTACCCTTATGCTTTACTGTACCATTGACAAAAGAATGTGATTTATTGCCCTTTTTCCACAGCAGGAGGAGTGAAAAGTAATTTCTTAAAGTAAAAGTGTAATGTTGACTCCTGAAAGAAACTAATATTGCATCTTGTATAACTTAAATCCAAAGAGACATATTATTTTTATAAAAGGTAACGGTATTTTTCCAAACAGAGGTGTTGTGTCTTTATTTTAGTGGTTCATCACTGTGTTACTGTGGGTGAGACTTGTAAGTACTTAGCCAACGCCTTGAGTTAGCTGTAGACCACTACTGTGCCAAGCTACCATATGTAGGCTTGGGTAATCTAAGTCCAACATAATTGGTGTTTCAGCGGTGGGATAGCGGATTTGTGCTTACACTCACTTATTAGTAATGCAGTGCCAACCACGAGACCTCACCTGGAGTTTTCTCCCTGCGGCCCTCCTAATTTACATTTTTGATTTTTCTAAATTTACTTCTGGCGGTGGGTGGAGGTTGACCTCAGGTCACTCTGTGGATTTCTCCTGGGTAGCATTTTATACTTCAAATAGAAATGGAGATAAATGTGGAAGAGCTAGACAATTATACTGTGCCCCAATTGAAGGAATGGTGTCAGCAGCAGGGGGTGTTTTTCAAGAAAGGCGCCAGAAAAGTAGAGCTGCTGACCAGTATCCGGGCATGGGTAGAGGCTCATTCCGGGGAGGAGGTAGATCCTGAGGAGAGTGACAAGGACACTGTCCTGGAGACCGCAACACTGTACCAGGCGGGAGGGGAGAACCTTGTAACAGGTCCTAGAACACCTTCTAGAGTGGGCAGTAGTGTGTCAGAGAGGGGCCTGACCGACGCCGAGTTAGAAGACAGGAGGGAGGAGAGGAGGATGAGAATAGAACTAGCCAGGATGGACATGGTGAGGGAGGAAAAGAGGTTGGAACATGAGCGGACCATCAAAGAGATGGATTTGCAAGCCCTGAATTTACGTACCCCCAAACCAGAGAATGGTGGCAGCGATAACCAAACCAACACCAGAGAACCTAGACCGTACCTACCAAAAGACATTATGGCTTGTTATGTACCCAGTGACGACATTGCTAAATGGCTAGCCGCCTACGAGGTCTCGCTGAGGGCCCATGGAATTCTGGAAGTCCACTGGGGAGGTGGGTTATACAAATACATGCCCCCCACTGGCAGGGATACTTTGTTGGCCCTTGACCAGAGTGAACAGACCTACTATCCGGCTATGAAATCAGCGCTGCTCAAGAAGTTTGGGTTGACCCCTGAGAAATATAGGCAAAAGTTCCGGGGCAGCTACAAGCTGGGCACACAAAACTGGGTAGATTTCTTGGACTACTCCAGGAAGGCCCTGGAGGGTTGGGTAAGAGGCAGCGAAGTAGGAGACTATGAGGGACTATATGACCTCATACTCAAGGAACACCTACTCGAGAAGTGTCTTCCCGAACTAAGACAGCATCTGGTGGACAGCAAGCTGACCAGCCCCAGGAAGCTTGCTGAGGAGGCGGACATCTGGGTTAGTACCCGGGTGTCGACTAAGGGGACTGGAGGGAATTCCCAGAAGCAAGGACAGGGAGCCCCCCAGAAGAAAGAGGGAGGGGAAACTAAGAGGGAGTTCTCAAAAGGGCCACAAAATACTTCGCAAGGAAGGGGCAGAGGATTCATCCCCAAGAGTAACCCCCCTCGCAACCCTACCCCTGGCCAAAGCCAGCAGCCAAGGGTTGTTCATTGTTTTGAGTGTGGTGGTGTGGGACACTATAAAGGAGATGTGAGATGCCCAAAAAGACCACCCCCTCCCACTGGAGGAAGAGCCCCGGGAATCACTAGTGTAGTGCTCGGGGAGGAGATGCCTTTGGGTAATGGAGGGGAGCGGGCGGGTGTCACCCTAGTGTCCCTGGGAGATAAGGAGATGGTTCCCAAGACCCAGCTGCCCTCTAATACTACTAAGTATGAGCAGTGGGTCACCATCAATGGCCGTAGAGGGGAGGCTCTGAGAGACACAGGAGCCAGCATGACTATGGTAAGGAGTCAGCTGGTGTCTCCAGAGCAGGTCATCCCAGATGTACTCCATCCCGCCGTAATGGCTGACGGCAGATTGGGCCACTACCCTGTGGCTGAGGTTCCCTTTGAGTGGGGAGGGGTTGCAGGTCCACTTCGAGTTGCCGTAAGCCCTGCCGTGCCTGTTGACTGCCTGTTAGGGAATGATATGGAGCACAATGCTTGGAGGAGGGTGGAGTACCAGACTCACTCTGCGATGCTGGGACCCCCTGACTGGACTTGTGTCAGCACAAGGTCAGCGACTGCCCGAAGGGGAAGTTTGCTTACGCTGGAGCCTGGAACAATGGCCCAGCCGGCTGCCAGAGAGGAGAAGGACAAGAGGCCGGAGGACCCTGCCTCGACATCTCCCCCTCGTGAGACAGCTGGACCACCTGCGGAGGTGGATCTGGAGTCCACAGGGGAGAGTGTTGCTTCCCTGGAGAACCTACCCATCCCTACTGAATGGCATGTGGAGGGAGGTCCTTCCCGGGAAGAGTTCTGCAAAGCTCAGAAAGAGTGTCCTACTCTCGAGGGGCTGCGGCAACAGGCCAACGCCCAGGCAGCGGGAAACATTGAAGGGAGCTACCGGATTTACTGGGAGGATGGACTCCTCTACAGTGAGCCCAAGGCACCTGGCCACGGTTCAGCCAGAGCCTTGGTGGTCCCTCAATGCTTTAGAGCCTTTCTACTGGAACTGGCTCATGAGATACCATTGGCAGGACATCTAGGACAGGACAAGACCTTTGCCCGGCTTGTCCCCCACTTCTACTGGCCTCGAATGAAAGTGGCGTCTGATACATATTGTCGGACGTGTGTGTCCTGCCAAGCTAGTGGGAAAACAGGAGTGAAGCTTAAAGCTCCCCTGGAACCACTACCTGTCGTTAGCACCCCCTTTGAGAGGGTGGGCATCGACATTGTGGGGCCATTGGATCCACCAACTTCAGCTGGTCACCGGTTCATACTGGTTTTGGTGGATCATGCCACACGGTACCCAGAGGCAATACCTCTGAGGACCATCACTGCACCTGTGGTGGCAAGGGCCCTGATGGGGATCTTTACCCGAGTGGGTTTCCCCAAGGAGGTTGTGTCCGACAGGGGGACTAACTTCCTTTCAGCATACATGCGGGCTATGTGGAAGGAGTGCGGAGTTACCTATCGGTTTACCACTCCTTATCACCCACAAACCAATGGTCTTGTGGAAAGGTTTAACAAAACCTTGAAAGGTATGATACGGAGTCTACCTGAGAGCCTGCGGAGGAAATGGGACATCCTCCTACCCTGTCTCTTGTTTTCTTACAGGGAAGTGCCACAAAAGGGAGTGGGCTTCAGCCCCTTTGAACTTTTGTACGGGCACCCTGTACGGGGACCTCTCAGCCTGGTGAAAGACGGATGGGAACGGACTCCCAGAAAGCTTCCCCAGGACGTGGTGAGCTACATGCTGGCCTTCCGGAGCCAAATGGCTAAGTTGTGGAAGCAGGCTTCAGACAACTTGGAGGCCAGCCAAGCAGTAATGAAGGAGTGGTATGACCACAACGCTCACCCAGTGGAACTGGAGCCTGGACAGAAGGTTTGGGTGATGGAACCTGGAGAGCTAAATGCCCTCCAGGACCGTTGGACAGGCCCCTTTGAGGTGTTGGAGAAGAAGGGGAAGTCCACCTACTTGGTGGATCTTAAGGCCCCGAGGCAGCCCCACAGGGTGCTGCATGCCAATCGCCTCAAGCCACATCATGAGAGGCCCGCGGTTGTCTTGATGATGGTAACCGATGGAGCAGAGGAAGAAGAAAGCGAACCTCTCCCTGATCTTCTCTCGTCCCAAGAAAAGGATGGGTCGGTGGAGGGAGTAATTCTCTCGCCATCCCTAACTCCTGAACAGCAGAGTGATTGCCGCCAGATACTGGAGCAATTCTCTTCTCTGTTCTCCCTTGTCCAGGGTAGGACCCACTTGTGTACCCATGACGTGGACACAGGAGACAGCCCACCTGTGAAGTCTAAAATCTACCGGCTGTCGGACAAGGTGAAGGCTAGCATCAAGAGTGAAGTCGCCAAGATGCTGGAGCTGGGAGTGATTGAACCTTCTGGAAGCCCTTGGTCTAGCCCGGTGGTTTTGGTACCAAAGGCTGCCCCACCAGGCACCACACCTGAATTGAGATTCTGTGTGGACTACCGAGGCTTGAACTCAGTGACCAAAACTGATGCCCATCCTATCCCACGGGCGGATGAGCTGATTGACCGGCTGGGAGCTGCTCAATACTTGAGTACCCTTGACCTAACTTCAGGGTACTGGCAGATTTCCCTTACCGAGGAGGCGAAGGAAAGGTCAGCCTTCTCTACACCTGAGGGACACTACCAATTTCGTGTGATGCCCTTTGGGCTCAAGAATGCCCCTGCCACTTTTCAGCGGCTGGTGAACAGGGTCCTTTCTGGAATGGAAGCTTTTTCGGCTGCATACCTGGACGACATTGCTGTCTTCAGTAGCAGCTGGGAGGACCATTTGCAGCATCTGCAAGCTGTTCTTCATGCCCTGCAACAGGCTGGATTGACAATCAAGGCCAGCAAGTGTCAGATCGGACAGGGGTCGGTGGTGTACCTAGGTCACTTGGTAGGCAGAGGGACGGTGCAGCCCCTCCAGGCAAAGATTGAGGCTATCATCGCCTGGGAGCCCCCCAAGACTCAAACAGAGGTCCGAGCCTTCCTGGGCCTCACTGGATACTACCGTCGCTTCGTGAAGGGGTATGGCACTATCGTGGCCCCCCTCACTGAGCTTACTTCCAAGAAGCAACCCCGACGGGTAGTCTGGACGGAGGCTTGCCAGCGAGCCTTCATGACCTTGAAACAAGCATTGTGTTCCGCTCCCATTCTCAAGGCCCCTGATTTTGCTAGAGAATTCATTGTCCAAACAGATGCGTCAGAACATGGCATTGGGGCAGTGTTATCGCAGCTAAATGATGAGGGCTTGGATCAACCCGTGGTCTTCCTGTCCAGGAGACTACTCCCCAGGGAAAGGAGGTGGAGTACAATTGAGAGAGAAGCCTTTGCGGTGGTCTGGGCTCTGAAGAAGCTGCGACCATACCTGTTTGGTTCGCACTTCCTAGTTCAGACTGACCATCGCCCCCTTCGTTGGCTGATGCAAATGAAGGGGGAGAATCCCAAGTTGCTAAGGTGGTCCATCTCCCTACAGGGAATGGACTTTAGGGTGGAACACCGACCTGGGGCAGACCATGCCAACGCAGACGGTCTATCCAGGTATTTCCGCCTTAGTGATGAGGACTCCCAAGGGGTTGGGTAGTTCTCCCCACTTTCAGCTGGGGGGGACGCGTGTTAGACCTGTCTGCTTCTGGGAAGACTCTAACCACCATGATTTATTTTTGTCCCCCTTAGCCTCCCAGAGTTTCTATTTTTTTATTTTTACATGTGTCCATCAGGAGTTTTTAATGCTGTCAGGGGGCTAGGTGTTCCTTGGCGATGACGCCATTTTTCCCTCATCACTTGTGAGGCCTAGTCACCCCCTTGAAACCTTAGGGATCTCCAGAGACCTAAAATGGTGTCCACCAACTGCCATAACGGACACTCCTGGAGGACAGGACCATAGGGTAACATTAGGGAACTTTCTGGAATCAACTAGAGACTTCTGCAGGACTCAGGCCACCCTATATAAGGCCAGTGACCAGCAGCCATTTTATGCTGACCCCAGAGTAGAGGAGTGAGGCAGTGGTGAGAGGAGGTGGACACACTGAGAGCAGCTAGTTTGTCACTGAGGCTGACAGTTACTTCAGAGGATTGTTCCCCCTTCAACCTTTGACCGATCCCTCTCTCAAGACAACAACTACTGTCAAGGAAATCGAGTTACTGGAGGAAGAAGAACCTTTTATCACAGCGCCCCAGTAAAACCACTCAGAGCACCCTTAATTGGGGGTATTCCTGCCTGTCAATACCCAGCGCTGTGCTCACCGGTGTTGTGGAGTAGCTGTGGTGAAGGTGGGCGTCTGTGGCACCTTAGCGCCCTGAAGGGCGAGGACGCCGTGTGTGCACATCCTTCCTGTGGAGCCGGAGTGAGAAGTGCCTGAGGAGAAGCAGTGGCGCTGCTCCGATCGGCGTCGGGACCCCGGGGGCACCGGCTGCGTCACACGAAGAGGTAGGCGCTTCCGCGCATGACCGGCGAGTGAACGCTTTTGCGAGGCAGGAGGGGCCTAGGATCGAGCAGGCCCAGAAGAGACCGAGCAGCGTCCCTGTGGAGATTAGCGTCCTTCCTGGGAGCAGGTGCGCCGAGACGGAAGAGGAACGAGCGCTTCCGCGCATGCTCCGCCGAGTAGTGCCAGCGGAAGGAAAGTCATCGCGCCAGCTGAGGAGCGCCGCGCCGGAGCGCCAGGAGGACGATCCCCTCAGAGGAGGCAGAAGCGCCACAGCGGACGACGCGGTAGGGAGCCCTGGGCCGGGGAAAGCCTTCCCTGCCTTCCCCCTTCAGCCCGTCTGTTACCGGGCTCCAGCGCGTGTGGAGGAAACACCCGCGACACGCCCCCAACCTCACAAGTAAGCCGGGTAGTGTGGGAACGGGAGGCGGCAGAGCCAGGTGAATGAAGCAGGACAGTGGGGCTACGACCCACGCGAGTGACTGACTTGTCCAGGGGAACCTGACTCAAGGAAAGCGAGTTAGCGAACGGAACATCATAGAATAAAACTGATCCAATATCTGACTCAGAGAAGAAAGGTGGAAGTGGTGCAGGGAACCACAGGGTTCCTGGGTAAAATCCCCTACAGAGTAGTGATAAGTGAAGAAGTAGATTCTCTACCAGCTAGGTGTGCCTGTCAATCAGAGGGAGAGGAACCTTACTAATATTATTGTGTCTTCCCTTTTAGCACATAACTGGTGGGTTATACAGTGAACATCTACATTCAGGTCTTGCTGTTGAGTTGAGCAGTGCTTAAGAGCTGTGGGGTAAAGTACCTATTAATGAACCTGTAAAAACGTATTGCACTATCAGTCTGCATCTTCTTTTCAGTAGATTTATTGGTGGAGTAATGTGTCATTGTATGTTAATGTGAAGTAACCTTACAGAGTGTGAAGCTAATGAGATTCTCTTAATCAACCAAAGAGTTACCCTTATGCTTTACTGTACCATTGACAAAAGAATGTGATTTATTGCCCTTTTTCCACAGCAGGAGGAGTGAAAAGTAATTTCTTAAAGTAAAAGTGTAATGTTGACTCCTGAAAGAAACTAATATTGCATCTTGTATAACTTAAATCCAAAGAGACATATTATTTTTATAAAAGGTAACGGTATTTTTCCAAACAGAGGTGTTGTGTCTTTATTTTAGTGGTTCATCACTGTGTTACTGTGGGTGAGACTTGTAAGTACTTAGCCAACGCCTTGAGTTAGCTGTAGACCACTACTGTGCCAAGCTACCATATGTAGGCTTGGGTAATCTAAGTCCAACAGCTCCAGAATAAATTCTACGAGTGGGTAGTGTTGGACAATTTTAATATACACTTTTATATCACTTCTTCTGCACATATAAAAAACAAAAAACAAGCTCCACTGTAGTCAGGTGTTGAAGCACACCTGGATGGCACTCGGCTGTCCAGGTGGGACCCCGATGATGAAGCATGTCACCAACTAGGTTGGTGAGTGAGGGGTCTTCTAAGGGCAAAGGTTGTCCCACTTTGGGTTGCAATAGACGCACCTCGATATCCATTCGAAAAGAGGTATTAGTCAACCACTTGGGGGCCCTCCTCCATTTTGTTGTAAGTCTCGATAACTATGACATTATGGGTGTGAAATAAAAATATGGACTAGTTTGCTATCAATAAAGGCCTCAACTACATTGAAAGGACAAATCTTACTCCTGGGCAATGTGTAGCCCCAGGACTTTAAAAAAAAAAAAGTGACCTGAAGCATCATAGACAAACTTGAAGGTAGGCTGTAGCCAACCACCCTTACTGTCTAAACCCGCTCCTGCTTTATAAATGGGGCACTGTCCACCAGTGAACTACTCAGGAGACAGGCAAAGCAGATATCCTGGTGGTATTTCTGGATTCTTTCCTTGAGTGGCTATATTTTCTGAACATTTTCTCACTATAGAAGATGCACATGTACCTGCACAAAACATTATTTCAAAGAAAAAAGCGTGAAAAAGATACAAAAAGCATATCAAAATGAATTTTAAGTTGCTAAAACTGGAAAGAGAAAGTAGCATTTTTATAGATTCCTGCTTCACAGTGTGGAGAAAATAATGGAGTCTAAGAATGGAGTCTAGTTTTCCAATGCATTGTGGGACTGCAAGGCAGCACCCATGTCTTAAAGTGACAGAGACCCTGTGGCTAACCCCCCTCCCACCCCCGCCTGTGCCGTTCTTTTTCTTTTCGGACTTTTAAAATTGGCCGTGAGGGGGAGGGAGTAAAAGACTGAAGGCAGTAGAGTTGTACTTTTAATTCTCCATTGAATTGGACATTTGGTATTAAGAAAACATTCTAAGCCTCACTTTCATTTGTTGTTCACAATTATATATTAAAATACTTCGCTCACACAAGTATGTGGAGTTATGCAGAACAAAAAATACTCCTCTTTAAATTTAAATACATACCAATAGAAGATACACACTATACCTATTTTTGTTGGTAACTAAGTGCTTGACCTAAATGTTTGTCTGTTTCTATCCTGTGGGCAAGGATATACCGACTTTAGAGATGCAGGATTTGTTAGTGGTTGCCCTTCTGTTAAGTTTGCGACTCTCTTTTTCTGCCGTACCTAAAATACTTCTCCATATTTGTTTTAACCCCCTCACTCCCACACACCCACAGATGGAGAACATTGTGGGACCTACTTTACACTTACAATTAAATTCAACTTAAACACCCAAGCTCTTTGGAATGTTACCTTAGTTTCTGCTTCCAAATTAACATGGGGTTTCTCACCCATCTTAGGAAGGGATATGTTGGGTCATATATGAACTGGCCAGAGAAGCATTCAGTCACGAGACAGGATGGCAATGGAGTCATTTCATGGCTCCTCTGGTGCATTTCAGGGAAAGGGAAAGATGGGCGGGTGGGATCGCGAAGATTCAAATATCTGGGTGGGATGGTGGGCGGCATCCTTCCCAGTTCATGTCCCAATAACAATGGCAGATAAAATCAATAGGGTGATGTATTCCCAGAACCAACTGACCCCGCTCTCCCCTAGAGCTACTCTTCCACTTACCTGAGTCGGCCACTTCTCCCACCGGCACTTTCTTCTTCCAGGCCATGTGTCCCAGCACAGAGAATATGGCGAAGCCGGCAAAGAAGCTCGTACAGCAGTTGCCAATGGCAATAACCAGGGTGTCTCTGCAGGGACACCAAAAAGTGTAAATCACCGTTGTCCGGCGCTCACATGCATTCACATCCAAAGCCTAATGCATTATTAAAAAAAATCAGTACATAAGTGTTGTTTTGAAATTGATCTTAAAAAAGTACAAAATCAGTAAAAGCTAATGGCCTAGTTAAATGTTATGCCCTTCTTAAACATCTTCAAGAAACGCGTATTAAGATATTGCATTCATTTTTAATATTTTTTCAAAAAATGTTCTCTGCCCGTAGAAAAATCTTATGATGTGTTATGTTATGTTATTAAAATCTTATAGAGCGCACGTACACCCAGAGGTTTCATGGTGCTGGTATGTTGAGACTTGTATTTCCCCATCACAGCATGTGACAACAGCTTGCCAGCATGTATGCACACCCTGGTTGTTAAACGGTTGTCACAAAAAGTGTCATCACTCATTCAGGAGAGATGGGCATAGCCAAATGCTGTGCACGATGGCTTCGTGGGCTTGCCTGCACCATCTGTAAACGTTGTCATTTCCCTTAGCCAACCATTTCAGACAGAGGTCCAGAGTCAAAACTCCTCTGAGATGTTGGGACATAAATGTCCTTTTCTTGTGGTTGGAGTAACAAGTGCCCACGTGCGTCTGTTGCAGCAGAGCTTTGTCCGAATGATTGAGCCAAGCATGAGAGGCTTTGCAAAGGCGGTCTTTTCACCTAGAAGCAACAGCGTCCACATGTTGCTATTAACAAACTTCTTGAAGTCTCTTGAGATTGGCTGCTCCCACACACCGGTTATGTGCAGGTCTTATACTGTTCTGCAGATGCTCTCTGAAGATGCACTTCCATGTATCGGTCGGCGGTTCTAGCCAGACCCTGTGGTCCAGCGAGCTCTCCTGGGGAGCTCTTGGCTTTTGCCTTGCATACGTTTGCTTCTCAAGCCCACGTTCCAGCCGGATGTGGGCTCGAAATGCACTCCATGGAAGGCAGAAGAGCTGCCTGTATCTGTTGAGGGCTTCTAACCACTCTGATTGGCGACCACAGAGAGCTTCACAACCATGTGTGATTGTGGGGAGAAGCTTTGTGCTGATGACTATCAATAATGGATAGAGGGCTTAACCTCCAAGCCTCTTTTCAAGTGGTACAAAGGCTGCTATTAAGGACCCACTTTAGATTGTATGTGGGCCTTGTGACTAGGTATTTTATGTCAATAAGGATTCCTAAATATTTATCAATTTGTTCCGGAATTATTTTAGGGTTATTCACATACCAGATCTCTGATCTCTCTAGACTTTTGCTGAACACAAGCGCTTTAGTTTTGCTAACATTGATTTCAAGCTTATCTGTATCGGTATAGTCTCTTGGTTTCAGCAATATGAACAAGTTACTTACCTACGGTAACAATATATCTGCAAGAAACAGTAGTTAGCATTAGATTCCTTACCTTAGAATATCCCCAGGCGTTAGACTGGATCCGGAAATTTTTGAGTAGCAGTATCCTTGCGCGTCGGTAGGCGTCGTCTGCGGCTCCGTGTCCGTCGTGGGCGCCGTGATGACGTCGTCAGAGTACTTAGACGCCGCCTCCGCGTGCTGACGTCAGTTCTTAGACACAGCTTTTCCGCACCAAAAACGCAGAGCTATGTCAAAAACCAACACTGGTGCCATTGAAACTAGGGCCCTGAAAGGGGATGGCCTTAACCCTAGATATCGGTTCGCAGAACGGGGAGGATGGGTGGGGCGGTAAGGAATCTAATACTAACTACTGTTTCTTACAGATATATCGTTAACCAAGGTAAGTAACTTGTTCATCTGAAAGAAACAGGTTAGTATTAGATTCCTTACCTTAGTATAGATACCCCAGCAATACCAACTCCAGTGGTGGGTCTGCGAACCCAGAAAGTCCTGGAGGATGGAACGGCCAAAGAAGCCATCCCTCCGGACTTGGCTGTCCAGGCAGTAGTGTCTTGCGAACGTGTGCAGCGAGGCCCACGTAGCTGCCTGACAAATGTCCTGCAAGGGGATTCCCCGGACCCATGGCAGTGGTAGCCGCCGTGGCCCGAGTGGAATGGGCCCTCAGCCCAACAGGAGGCTCCTTCCTTGCCAAGGAGTAACAACCCTTGATACACAAGACGACCCACCGAGAGATGGTCTGCTTGTGTACCGCCCGTCCCTTCTTAGCGCCCACGTAACCAACAACGAGTTGGTCATCCACCTGGAACTGGCGTGTGCGGTCCAAATAGAATGAGAGCGCACGTTTTGGGTCCAGACGGTGGAGCCGCTCTTCCTCCTTTGAGGGATGCAGAGGCGGGAAGAAGGTGGGCAGGGTGATAGACTGCCCGATGTGGAAGGCCGTGACAACCTTGGGCAGAAAAGAGGGTCTTGTCCGCAACACAACCTTGTCCGGATGGACAGAAAGGAAAGGAGGTTTAGAGGAAAGAGCCTGGAGCTCACTCACTCTCCTGGCAGAGGTGATGCAACCAGGAAAGCAGTCTTCAAAGTAAGAAGGCGGAGAGGACAGTTGTGAAGTGGCTCAAAGGGAGCGCACATCAGATAAGTAAGAACCAGGTTCATGTCCCACTGAGGCATCATGAAGGGAACAGGTGGAAACATGTGGATGATGCCTTTCAAAAAGCGATTTACAATAGGGGAATTGAACAAAGATGGTTGATCAGGCAGTCTCAGAAAGGCCGAAAGGGCAGAAAGGTAGCCCTTGATAGTGCCCAGAGCAGAGCCCTGCTGGGCAAGAGAAAGAAGGAAGAGAAGAACCTCAGAAAGATGGGCAGAGAGAGGATCCACAGCCTTTGCTGTGCACCATGCCACAAATCTGTTCCACCTGCAGGCGCATACCGACTTAGCATTCTGGCAGCCAGGCGTCCCTCCACTATCACAAACTTCAGGAGGCAAGTCAAATGGCCTCAACTGTCGCCGCTCAATCTCCAAGCATGGAGGTGGAGACTGGACAGGTTCGGGTGGAGGACCGTCCCCTGTTGCTACGACAGAAGGTCCCCCTGAATAGGCAGACGAACCGGGGATCGACTGACATACTGAGTAGCTCGGGATACCAGTACCTTCGTGCCCAGTCCGGAGCCACAAGGATGACTTGGGCCCGGTCGCGTTTGATCTTCTTCAGCACTCTGGGAGGAAGTGGTATAGGCGGAAAGTCGTACAACAGACCGCAACTCCACTCGCGACGAAAAGCGTCTCCGAGCGAGTGCCGCCTTGGAGATTCCAACGCGGAGAACTGATGACATTGCGCGTTCTCTTTGGTGGCGAATAGATCTAACCAAGGCTCTCCCCACTGCTGAAAGAGGCGTTGCACCACGTCCGAGTTCAGACGCCATTTGTGATCCATCATGCACCGGCGGCTGAGTTCGTCCGCCCTGGTCACACCCTGATGTTCCAGCCGCTGCCAGAAGCGCAGAGCCTCCTGGCAGAGGGTCCACGACCCCACCCCGCCCTGTTTGTTGCAGTACCACATAGCGGTGGTGTTGTCCGTGAACACTTGCACTACACTCCCCCGGACAGAGGGGAGGATTGCCTTCAGTGCTAGATGAATCGCCCGCAGCTCCAAAAGGTTGATATGGAGCCGTGACTCCGCCGGAGACCAGAGGCCCCTGATCTCCGCCTCTCCCATGTGGCCTCCCCAGCCCTGGAGGGACGCGTCAGTCACAACTACGTGCTCCGGTTGGGGAACGGAGAGGGATCTGCCGCTGACCCAATCGCGGTCCTTGAGCCACCACTGCAGCTGTCTCGCAGTGCCCTCCAAGATCAGGACATGGTCGGACAGGTTGCCCTGATGCTGGGCCCACTGAAACTTCAGGTCCCACGGCAGAGCCCGCATCCGCCAACGGGCGTGATGCACCAGAAGGATGCAGAAAGCCAACAGCCCCAGAAGCCACAGCGTCAACCTGACCGAGACTCGGGATAAAGGCTGAAAGATCGGAATCAGAGCCTTTATATCCCAAACCCGCTGTTCGGGGGGGGTAAACCCAGAACTGCGCAGAGTCGAGAACCGCTCCGATGAAAAGGAGCTTCTGAGAGGGGCACAGGTGTGACTTCGGCACATTGATGGAGAACCCCAGCTGGTGCAGGAGGTCTGCCGTCGTCTGGAGGTGGCTGACGACTGTCTGGGGCGAGCCCGCCTTCAACAACCAGTCGTCGAGGTAGGGAGAAGACTGAAACCCCTAACCTGCGCAGATGAGCCGCCATCACTTTCGTGAACACCCGTGGGGCGCTGGTAAGGCCGAAAGGGAGAACGGTAAACTGAAAGTGCTCGTGGCCTACCGTGAACTGCAGGTAGCGCCGGTGGGCCGGGTATGTGGAAATAAGCGTCCTGCAAGTCCAACGCTACCATCCAGTCTCCTGGGGCAGGGCAGCTAAGACCTGAGCCAGTGTCAGCATCTTGAACTTCTCCTTCCGGAGGAAGCCGTTGACGTTCCGGAGGTCGAAGATAGGGCGTAGGCCCCCTTTGCCCTTCTTGGGTACCAGAAAGTAGTGGGAGTAGCAACCACACCCTACTTCTGGCCCAGGAACATGCTTGATGGCCCCCTTGGCCAAGAGGGCCGTATCTTCCTCCTGCAGAAGCCGCAGATGATCCCCCGATACGCGGTGGTATTGCGGTGGCATGGCTTGAGGGGGTCTCGATGGGGAGGGAGTAGCCCCTTCGGACGATTTGCAGCACCCACCTGTCCGATGTGACAGTGCGCCAGTGGGAGTGGTGATAGCGAACCCTGCCCCCCACTGGCGCCACATGGGCCTGAAAGCACGGACTAGGAGGGTTTTGTGGCGGATGCTGCAGGGGAAGGGGTGGGCTGGCCTCGCTGTTGTTCCCGACCACCTCCACGGCGATTTCTACGGCCACCACCGCGTTGGATGTTAGCCGGAGGTGCGTGGCTGGCAGCACGTGTGGGGGGGCGCCCCTTCCTTGGCCACGAAAGGAGCGAAAGGCACCCGTTTGTTGGCGCGGGCGGAGAGGCCCAAGGACTTGGCCGTAGCCCTGGAGTCCTTAAAGCCCTCAAGCGCCTGGTCTGCCTTGTCGCCAAAGAGGAGACGGCCATCAAACGGCATGTCCATGAGAGTATTCTGGACATCCGTCGAAAATTTGGCAGACCTCAACCAGGCGTGGTGACGAATCGCTACCGCCGTTGCCATTGCTCTGTCCAGTGAGTCGGTGGTATCCACCGGATGGAGAAACGTGCCATATCTCGACCCTCCGCAAGGGCTTGGGCGAGTTTAGCCTTGACCTCCGCCAGGCATTGTGGCAGCACTTCCGTGACCGTGTCCCACAGGGAGTGGGTGTAACGACCCAAGAGGCATGCAGTGTTGGAAGACTGCAGTCCCAAACTAAGGGAGGAGAATATTTTCTTCCCATAATTCTCATACCTCTTGGATTCCCGATTAGGCGGAGCCAACGGGAATGCAGTCAGGGAATTAGAGGCTTAGATGACCAGGCTCTCGGGGGTGGGGTGGGTGGACAGGAAACAAGGGTCGCCCGGAGCCGGGCGGTGGCGTCTGGCCACGTTCCTATCTACAGGCTGGCCTGTAGCGGGCCTGGACCAAGTGCCCAAAAGAACGTCAGTCAAGGCCTCATTAAACGGCAGCAGAGGCTCTGTTGAGCTGGACTGCGGTTTAAGGACCTCAGTGAGGAGGTTAGTCCTCACTGCCGTGACGGGGAGCTCAAGGCCCAAGGCCTTGGCAGCCCGCGTCAACACCACGCTGAAGGTTGCCCCCTCCTCCGAAGCCACAGTAGGAGGTGAGACAAAACCAATGTCTGGCGAAGTGCAGTCCCAGGAGGACTGGACAGGTGTGTCCACCTGTCCAGTCCTCCTGGGACTGACCCTCACGTGTCAGAGGGTCCTCAGACCCCTCCCAATACTCCTCATCAACCATCTCCTGATAATCAGGGTAGTCAAAAGACGGGGCCGGTTCATTGAAGTAGAACTCCCCAAGCGGCGTCGAGAGCGGCGGGCAGTGGAGCCGCTCTGACGCTGGAAACGGGTCGAGGGAGGTATTGGGGACGGCGCGGCCCAAGGACGGCGCCGGAGGTGACACCTGTGGAACTGGTGCTGGTGAGGTCGTCAGGTCGACCGGCGACGATCCGGATCCAGTGGGGCCCTGCGGCGCCGGGCCCGAAGGCTCCGGCGGCGTCTGGGCCGAAACACCCGGCGGCATCGGGGCCAAAGCACCCAACTCACTAGGGCCCCCAGACAGGTCCGCTGGGCCCGAAGGCGCCGCGGAGCCCGTCGGAGGAAAGAGGGACCTCATGGCCATGAGGAAGTGCTCGATCGCCTCTGGCGTCGCTTGCTGCCCAGGGACCGGAGGGTATGGGGCAGGTCGCGACGCCCGCGACTCCGACCGAGCCACATGGGCGGTGTCACCCGAACCCCCGGCCGCATCGCGCGAGCGTCGGGGGGGAGTCGGAAGAGCAATGACGTCTCTTCGACTTCTTGTGCTTACCTGACAACGACTTCGACCCGGAGGAGTGATGACGACTCCCGGAGCTATGATGGCTCCGCCCCCGCGACCGGTCCCTCGACCTCCATCCGGACCGGGAACTCTCACGGCGCGGGGCCGACTGCCGGAGCTCGAGCCGCATGCGGGACCGCTTCCGCCTAGCCTTCGAGGTTAAGGCCCGACAGTCTGAGCAGGTCTTGTCGTCATGACCGGCGCCGAGACAGTGGAGGCACCGACGATGAGGGTCGGTGACTGACAGACGGTCGCAGTCCCCACAAGGCTTAAAACCTGGCATCCCTATCGGCACCGATCGGAGTCGAAGACTCGAAGAAATGATCAAAAAGATCTCAAAAAAGTTAGTCAAAAAGTGACTGAGGTACCACTTTTTCCGGATCTGCGCTGCTGGCACGGAAAAAAGAAGAACTGATGTCAGCACGCGGAGGCGGCGTCTAAGTACTCCGACGACGTCATCACGTCGCCCACGACAGACGCGGAGCCGCAGACGATGCCTACCGACGCGCAAGGGTACTGCTACGCAAAAATTTCCGGATCCAGTCTGACGCCTGGGGATATTCTAAGGTAAGGAATCTAATACTAACCTGTTTCTTTCAGATGTTATTCACATTTTTGCTGCTTTACATCAGATAGTACATTGAAAATCATCCATGCGCAGTGCTGCATTTGGCACCCATTTATGTCAGGACAGAGGACATTCGAGAGTCATTTAAATGCACATGAAATGTACTTGTCATTCTGATGGATCTGCCTAGCTCTCTGTATGCAACTGTGTGGTGCTTTGGAGTGACTAGTATTTTACAATTATTTTCTGTGCTTTGATAGGACTCAATTCATTAATTTGGTTTTCAGGGCTGGATAGTTTTTTTTTAGCTCATTTAATGTTATTAAATGTTCTAAATTAACATTTGCTAACAGCTATGCAACAATATCAGAAAGAAAAGAGAAGTGAAGATACCGGCTATTGCGGTGATTGTCAGTCCATGATATCCTGAACGACTGATAGCGCTCACTACCCGATGGGGTCTCTTGGTGCTGGTCTTAGAAGCCCTGCCTAATCAAAAAGATTACTCTTGAGATTTTGTGGGAGTGTGGGAGAAAGCCGGAGCCATCATGACTTCCAAACCAAGAGGCTTGTACCAAGAAAGTACGTCCACTATGAGAGATGAGGCGAAACGTATCTGCAGATATAAAGCTTCAGCTCTACTCTGTATATTACAACATGAAATGTGTGACTGTTCTCTTGAGCGAAGATATAGTGGAGTAAGGAGGTTACATCATTTCAAGGAAAGATATGCCATTTTGAAATAAATGTGGCTTCCACCAGGAGTGAGTGTAGAGGCCTCCAGACAGACGATGTAGGGTCTTTTTCCAGAGGCCAGGATTGGCTCTAGCAGCGGAGTTTGACCCTCCAACGAGGTCTCAAGCAAGCCCAGGTTAAATTACATTGCGGTCATCAAGTCAGGAATCAATGGACGCCCCGACTACCAATGTTCAATGGTGCTGATGAAGCAGAAGATAAAGAGCCTTTAAGGTCCAGGGTTGGCAATAAGAGCTGTCCAATCACAGCCCTTCCCTGTGGCAAAAGTACAGTGAAGGCACAGAAGTATTCGTTCTGGTGTTATTGGTGTGGATCCTGGCTAATTTGAGCCTCGATATCGCCATAACATATTTGTAAGTTCTTCATGTCACATCCAAAATTTCACCTTCACCCATCATAGCAAAGTGCCTGCACGCTGTATCTATTGAAGCTAAGTCTGCCCTCTTAGAAACTCCATCTTTGCTTGACATGCTGAAATAGTCCAGGTAAACTTCATCACCTTCTCTGCTGCTCCTGCTCAAATTTAAATTCTTTTTTAACAATAACCATTAAGGCAGTGTCATTTAAATACCGGACGTTTCAAGCATTGTTTCCTAAATTGGGTTTATGCATTTTTATATGTTGGATGAGTCTTACATTCCTGCACTGTATGCCAATGTACCGCTTTCAAACGCATTAGTTCGGCATAATCTGCTTTATCTTGGAATTGTTAATGCAATATATGGCTGCCTCCGTAAATTAGTACATGCAGTCCTCCCAGCTCCCAACCTACCTGATGACATTATTATTAAACTTGTTGTAGGAGGCCATGGAGAGCAGACCGCCGAATCCAATCCCCAGGGAGTAGAAGATCTGCGAGGCAGCGTCATTCCACACCTGAGAAAGAAATAAAAAGGCAGAGATCTCAGTCTGAGCCAGAAGTTACAAGATGGCTTTCTTCCCTCTACTGGCTCCACAGATGTGGGGAATGCAAGGCTGGAGCTACAAAGGAGGTCCATACATTGGGCTAATTTTATATACACTACAATTTACAGCTGAAAAAGAAACATCTCAGGATTGGGGATCCTAGAATTTGGAGCAGTCGGCTTTGGTACACAGCTTAACATCAGGATAATGAGACGTTGGGAAACCCTGAATATCTGGTGTACAGATGTGGAAGTGTTGACAGTACAGCTTGTCTGCAAAAGCACTTATAAAAGGAAACATGGCAGGAAACCTCTTTTCTATCCATCCTACTAAGTTGAGCCCTTGTGATACCAGCTTAGGAATTCCGCAACCATGAGTATGACGACGGTTTATCGCTAAAGCCACAGGGTTGTGCTCTCTCTCTAATGCTTGCTTTATTTACCGCTTTGTTCTGAGAACCACCATGCCCTCCTTGATGGCGGATGGTCATGTCTCGGCTGTTACTATCATCACGGGCTCATGTCTTGTTTATGGTAACTCACCCAGTCTTGGTCTTCCATGGATCAAAACTTCATGTGATACGGCGATGGACAGTAGGATCATGGGAGGGACCGCCTCGTGGCTGCATATGTAGAAGTGTACTCGGTTCAAGAAGTGGTGCCTCGTCCATTGGATGATAAGGTAAGGTGCACCAGATTACGACTAAATAGTATGCTCGGTTCGTGTCTTCCGGCTGTGGTCCTGTTTATTCGTTTTTGGTGGTTGGTCTTTATAAGAATAACGTTTGGGTACCAGCTCTCTTGCAAGTTGGATACAACTCTCTAGAACAATCATTCATTGACACAGTGTGCATTTATGTACATATATAGCATAAACCTGGTTGCAAAGTTAAAGAAATGCTGTGCAATGGAGGGAGTATAAGGAGGACCAGAGAGGAGGGGGACAAAGGACATTACTAACTTGGATCCATGATCCGAGTGTTATACAGCAATGAGGTGTTGCTTGAAGAGGAGAGCCCTCGGCAGTTGGGGTGAGGGGCTTTCTGGGACTGGATGGAAGTTCTAGGTCCAAGAACATAGCAAGGTAATATGCGATGTCTTGTCTTTATCCGTGCTGCATTTATTTGTCTTATTTGCTGCTGCAAGCATTACACGGCCAGCAAGAGATTTGGAAGTCAGGGATGGTGGAGTCTGAGATTACCATTTGTTGGATTATGTTACAGATTTTGAAGAAAATGTAAGCTGTAGAGGGAGACAATGGAGATCTTTGAGACTTCATGAGAATCTGTCAAACTTCCTAAGACCTTTCATAAGTTAGATTGCACCGTCAACTATGTTCTTCATGGGGGTACAATGTGATTATGTGATTCTAGGATAACAGTGAGCAGGACACTGAATTCAATGAAGTTAGAATAGACCAGGGACTGTACAGCTGTTCTGAAGTCAGCTTCTGAAAAGAGATTTTACTTTGCCAGCATGATGAGTTGGCGTATTTTTGATGGGTGATGTGCATTGTAAAGCAGAGGGTGGTATGACTGTAGAATCCTTGAAGCTTAGCACAGCGGACCAGTTGTGGGTGTACATTTTTTTTGTACAAAGTTGTATTGTCTGCCGTTGGCAATCAGTACAGACTGGGGCTGGATGTCTCCTGCTAGACCCTGCTGCTCTTGTTGGCCAGAAGGGTTCCCAGGTGATCCATTTAGAGGCTGAAGTTTACTGGAGTTAAGATGGACTCTGTAATTGAGCAGGTCACAGGGAGAGATCAGATCTGGGAGTGTTCGTCTGGCTGAGCTGGAATGAATGAAGGGGAACAAATAATTATTCCATCAAATCCTGTTCTTGAGAAGATGGTGACGAGGGGGTTTAATGACCGAGATGTGTCAAAGGATGTAGAGAGGAGATACTGACCACTGTTGGTGATTTGGAGTACATCATAGCTTAGTTGCCTGTTGGCTGCCTCTGCTACATGGGGTCAAACTCTGGTCTACTTATCTTGGAAGAGGATGCCGTGCTTGATCTATCAACAGAATTGAGTCAAGACTACTTATTCAAAGCTCTTATCCTGCAATGGTAGGTGGGTGATGAGGCACGATTGTTCCAGTCTTGTGTGAATTGGGGTTGATGCCATGGCTGAGGGGCATGATCAGTTTGGTTGGATGGTGATGCAGGCGATGGCTCTCACTATTGATACTGGACCTATGTTGCCCTTTTCTGATTTGGGCCTCAGTGAGTTTAAGATGCTTGACAGGTCCTCAGTGGCGAGAGGTTCTAAAGGGGCCAGTTGGGTCTGGCGATATGTGGCCCCATTCAGATGACGGCCAAGAACCCTGTGCTGTCAATGTGCTGCAGGAGTGAGGGGATTGACGGATTAAGACGACGTGGTTGCTGCTGTGTGGAGTCGACTGCACAAAGAACATTCTGGAATGTGGAGGAGATACAGTAGATTTCTATGTTGCCATTTCTGGCAGAATCATCATCAATTCTACCTACCAGGAGTCTAATGAGACCGCTGCATTCAATAAAGATGCCTCCGTTGCCTCGGTCAATTAGTCAACTCTTGTATGATGCTTCTTTAGGGAAATGGCACACTTCCAACTAGTTCAGGGCCCAACACAGTGCATCCATTTATGAATGTGACAATGCCATATTTCAAAGGTAACAAGTGTGAAAGGGTAACCAGTATACTGAAGTTGGGAAGGTGGGCAGTTGAGAAAAACAAGAGATTACCCAAAATTTGAGGTTCCGCATGCTCGGACATGGGGCGGATAAACATGTGTGGTTTGGGGGGCAGGCTATATATACACCAATAGAACCGATTTAGCCGAAATACTTCCGATTTTTGAAGTCTCCAAAAAATGTTATTTTAGCTGTCTCCCGCCTTAAAATAACTTCACTTTAATATACATTACTTTGAATTTCTTTTACAATAAGCTGGTATGTATGGGCAGACAGAGAGTCAGTGAGTTCCATAGATCAGAGGTATGACCTACCTGAGCGCTCTGTAGCCTCTTCCAATCTGCCGTGAGGTAGAACCGCACCCCTTCGATGGAGCCCTCCAGAGTGGCGCCTCGAATGATCAGCACGAGAATGACAAAGTAAGGGAAGGTTGCTGTGAAATACACAATCTGTGGGACAATGGGAAACAGACGGGAAATTACATGTTAACCGAGGAGCACATGGGCATTGACTGTAAGGGCTGGGGAAGAAGAAGACAATGTTCTTGTGTGACATTAAAACCTGCTATAGACATTTCTTTGACTATGTTTGAGGTTCAGAAACACAACATTTCCTCAGGGACAGCGAGCAAACTCCTAAAAAGATGCCACAAAAAATAGGCTGCATCCAATATTATAAAATACATTGACTTGTGTATGCAAATAATTTACATCATTTGACAAATGGAAAAAAAAACGATATAATAACCAATTTTTTTTTTTGCTGAGACAGGGAAAACATTTTAAGTTAACTTCAGATGTGCGGTTGCCTGGCATGTTAATTGTTCTTCATTCAGTCATCTAAATCCCCATGACAACTAAATCTCTATCCCGTCATTCATTCAGTGCCCCTCCTCGCTATAATCTACACTGATTTATTCTTGTCTGCTCCACTTCACGCACAGTCCTTAATATGATTTAATAATAAAGAACGCACCGCTAGCAAGCCTTAAATGATATGGGTGTATTACCCTCCGGCTGTGTCCCTCTGACTCCATTCCCCGATTTATTCTTCTTTCCTTTGCACACTATCATTATTTTAATGCGGTTCGAACAGGTGAAAGTCTCACATGTTTATGTTACGGTCTTTTCTCTAGAATTGTAGCCTAGACGCAATGCAACTGTGTAACAAGAAGTAAACAAAGTAACATTGTTCCACCAGATGGCAGCCATGTTGCTTCTTGACGCCAATATACATTCCATGGCAGAAGTGTACAAAACTGTATTCCAAGATGGCTGCCTTACAGGTTATGCAAATGCTTACACTGCAATTCCACAAACACTGGCAAATCCAAAGCCGAAATCTATGTGTGATGAGCAGCTGGTCAGCAGTGGGATCTGGAGAGGAGGGGCGAAGGGAAAGGTAGCAAGCAGCAGGAGTGTCTAGTGCAAGTGGGGAGGGAATAGAGGGGGCAGAAAGCAAAACAAAAGCAGTGTGCGGGGGGGGGGGGGTTATAGATATTGAGGATGACTGGCGAATGAGTGCGGGACAAATTAGAACATAGAAAGTTACTGTCACATAAGGAGAAAGAGGAGAGTAAAGAACATGCACTCTTATTGAGTGCTAAAGCACAAATGCCACAGAACCATGCACAAAGAGAAAATTATTTAGCATGCCAGCAGATACTCCACACATGCCCCAAAGGTACAGGTCGAAAATGTAGGATGCAGGGTACTGCTAGATAATTTAAAAGAGTAGACACCGGTAAGGAATTCTCCCCTATTGGGCGACAGGTAAAAAGGCCTAACCTGCCAAAATAACCTTTCCCTCAGGCCTCCACTGCCTGGTCAGGTGACAGAAGTCATGCTCAGTAAAGGGGTCTGCACATGGCGCGCCCCTCCAGACCACAGACACAACATCCGGGTCACCTTCCATAGCACAGTGAGCCTGTTGTGTGTGCAGAAGCCAAACATCAGGTAGGGGCAGGGTGTCTCCAGAGCTATGCCGGTCACCTTTTCCATCCCAACACTGCCCTCCCACACACACAAGGCCAGCACACTGCCCACAGATATGCCTCACTTCATCATACATTGAATGACTGAAGCTTGGAACGCTTCCAGTGTGTTATGCTGTGGATACTGGCTTATGAGAAAGCATTATTGTAAAAGTGCCATTGTGACAGTCCGCAACAGAAGAAAATGAGCCACAAGGTAAGACAACAATCATTTACTACATCACATGTGACAAGATTCTGGTAAACCTTGAATGTGTAGTTAAAGGAAACAAGAATGAGGAAAATAAAAATAGGTTAAGTACCTGTAGTCCAGGCTCTGCATCATAGGTATCTTCATTTTTTAATAATTCCCCGCTTCGTGTGTGGACCGCAGAACGCCATTAAATAGGTCATTTTCATGGAAATAGCATCAAAGAATGTGTTTGCTCATGAAATTTCTGAATAAATCTGTTGAACGAAAGTCTACAAAATCGTCTCATTTTTCATGCATGTTCATGAGAATGTTTCTAAATGTTATTCATCGAGTCACATTGCAGCATCTTTCACTAGGAAACAGAGATTAAAGTCACTCTGAAACAGAATATGAAAGGTATTTCCACGAAAACAAACTGTTCAATGGTGTTCCAGGGTCCAGGGATGCAGCGGGGACTTGGTCAAGCACTCATAACTTCAACAAAGAGTTCTATGATGCAGAAAAGCAAAAACAATTGAATAGACAGTCTTACACATTAAAACAGAAGCTGACGAATTTTACAGCATTTGTTGCTGCCTGATTCCACAGTCTCACATTGCATTGACCAATTCAGTGAGAATTTTTAAATGACAATTTCCTCTTCATTTTCTATGAAGATTGCTTTTTCCATCAAGGTGGCATTTTAGTTTGTGAGTAATTTGTTTTTGCATGTTTTTTTGATTACATGAATATTTGCAATTTTTTGTTTTGACAGTGTTTATGGATTTAGCGTGAAAATAAAAAAGTTTACTTGAACCAGACTAATTCATACAGGAAACCCTGGTGCATTCACATATTTTGGTGTGGGAAACAAATCTTGACATGTTTGTCCCCAAGATATCATAATGATTTAGGGAACTTATTAGCATTACGGTCATGGAAAATTACCAACACTGTGCATAGCGTCATCTATATCATAGGTACCTAACATTGATCCACGGAGACCAGCGATAGATCACATTTCATTGATAACCTAGGACCATGTCATGGATTCCCCTTTAGATTCATCGTATGCAGAGTCATCTCTTGTGGATATCTTGAAACATTGGCATACCGGAGTTCCCTGGTGACATGCACCTGGAGGTAGAATTTGTATGCACCAGTGGTTATATCTATGAACTCTCAGCCATTTTGTAAGATGGAGTGAAAGCATTATTAGAAAATTAGAATGTGGAGCACTCCTTTGAATATGATGGAGTGCTCTGTGCTTCTACGGGCCGGTAAAAGCCCACAGAGCAACATTCCAATGTTGTTTGAACAAAGGTGTCTCGGAGCCTGAGGGGATTTCAATCCCCTTGGACTCCTGAAGCCTTTGTTTTATTTGTTACAACATTCTGCCCTCTAGTGGCAGAATGTTCTAATAGCCTTATAGCCCTTTGTAGCGGAGCTATACCGGCCATTAAAGTCCTGCTCCTTTGTTAAAGGCCCTCACCTTCAGCTCGGGCCTTTAACGCTGGAGCGGGCCTTTAATAGGCAGTAAAGCCTACTACGGCAGGCTATAAGGCTATATTATACAAACATGTCATGGCAAATGTGCATTATTAGTCAGAAAATAAGTCCATCAACGGGTAGAGGCATTGAAGTGCTTTGCAAAAGAATTGCATACTTCACGGCAGGGCCCAGAGTGACTGTTGTGTTAGCTGTAAATGCTGCTATTAGACGTATGTATATGCAACATTATACATTTTGCTGTACCCAGGGCTTTAAGTGGGCCGGCTCTTTCCGGTGCTCAGCACCGGCAGTTCTGAAAAGCAGGTGTTGAAACGGGTTTCAATAGGGCTCTCCATTTTTGCCCTCACCCTCAGGGTTAAAATAAACCCTTAACTCTGCAGCAGTGCCACCCTTCACTGCCTTTGATATAACTTCAAAGAGACCCGTCTAGCTTGTTGTAGGTAATCTTACTTATTATATTATATATCTGGATTCAATCACAGAAGCAGCAAAATGCCTGCCAGGTGGCACACTATGCTAAGCACAGATTTTTTAGCTTGCGTTTTAAGCCACACCCTTAACTGAATCGGTCACGCTCCTTTGAGAGACCCCCAGCCAGTTTTTTCAGCTCACTTAGGGCCAGATGTAGGAGCCCTAATACCGGTCTGTAATGGCCAAATTCGGCCGTTACCGACCGGTATTAGGGTTTCCAGATGTAGAGGGCCTATATTTGACCGATTCTGTAAAGTTACCGAATCGGTAAATTTACAGAATCGGTAAAATACCGAAACGGTATATTTACCGATTCGGAAAAACCACATGTAGGTGGCACTCCTAAGAGTGCCACAGGCCCTTAAAAATCGGTACTTTACCACCCAATCCTATTGGGTGGTAAAATACCGAATTCAGGTGTGCATGCACATCTGTGCCTGCACACCTGTGCAATGTGACACACAGACATGCCCTTAGGGCATGTCTGTGTGCCACATTGCACACAAGTCCAGAATTGGGGTGCTGGAGGGTGTCAAAGTGACACCCCCTGCACCCTTGCAGGATTCGGTATTTACCGATTCTGTAAATACCGAATCTGTATTTCACATTGATTCCTATGGGCTTCAAGGCCCATAGGAATCAATGGGAAATACAGATTCGGTATTTACAGAATCGGTAAATACCGACTCTTACAGATTCGGTAATTTTTTACCTACATCTGGCCCTTAGAGCCCTGGCTGTACCGATTAGGCGCATGCAGTTTCTAGTGTAGAGGAAAGTTAGTTGTTATTAAGACAGATGTTTTAGTTATGTATTGATTTGCATTCCTGCTTGTTTTTGCGTTTAAGAGACTGTGCATTATTCTGTTGTTTGGTTGTCCCTGTACACTGCATGGCAGAGATGTCCTTCCACACGACCATTGCCCAAGGGCTAAGATTAATGTGCTGGAAGCACGAGGCAGGTATCTCGACTCACCTTCCCAGAGCTGTGGATTCCTTTCAGTATGCAGAGAAAGATGATGAACCAGGCCACCAGCAGACATATCGCCAGCTGCCACCGCACTGGTCCTGGGTCGCTGAGCCCGGTGCTGTGAATCACGCCCAGCACCTTGTCGCTGCCAAGACGAAGGCATAGTTAGTGAAGACTTACACTGGTATGGTATTCAATATACACAAAACAAGGCTCTGACCCTAAACACACTGAGTCTGCAGCACCCCCTACCTCAGGTCCAGGAAGTACAGGTGCTGATAAGACCCATGAGCTTGGAGGCCAGCCGCTTAGATAAAATCCCAAAAGACAAACTAGGGCTCCTCAGAGTACAAGAAGGTGTAGATGTGATAATTCTAAGTTCCGACAAAACACATAAAACCTCTGCTAACCCAAGGGTGCCCAGTGTTGGTCCCCAAGTCAGAGAGTCAGGCCACCCACGAAATGCACTTGCATACAAGGGGTCAATATAGGGATTATTTACATAGCCCGGGGTGTGCCGAAAAGATGCCAGGGAGGTGCTGAAAGGATGACAGGGGGGTGCTGAAAGGATGCCAGGGGGGTGCTGAAAGGATGCCAGGGGGGTGCTGAAAGGATGCCAGGGGGGTGCTGAAAGGATGCCAGGGGGGTGCTGAAAGGATGCCAGGGGGGTGCTGAAAGGATGCCAGGGGGGTGCTGAAAGGATGCCAGGGGGGTGCTGAAAGGATGCCAGGGAGTTGCTGAAAGGATGCCAGGGAGTTGCTGAAAGGATGCCAGGGAGGTGCTGAAAAGATGCCAGGGAGGTGCTGAAAGGATGCCAGGGGGTGCTGAAAGGATGACAGGGGGTGCTGAAAGGATGACAGGGGGTGCTGAAAGGATGACAGGGGGGTGCTGAAAGGATGACAGGGGGGTGCTGAAAGGATGACAGGGGGGTGCTGAAAGGATGACAGGGGGGTGCTGAAAGGATGACAGGGGGGTGCTGAAAGGATGACAGGGGGGTGCTGAAAGGATGACAGGGGGGTGCTGAAAGGATGACAGGGGGGTGCTGAAAGGATGACAGGGGGGTGCTGAAAGGATGCCAGGGAGTTGCTGAAAGGATGACAGGGGGTGCTGAAAGGATGACAGGGGGTGCTGAAAGGATGACAGGGGGGTGCTGAAAGGATGACAGGGGGGTGCTGAAAGGATGACAGGGGGGTGCTGAAAGGATGCCAGGGAGTTGCTGAAAAGATGCCAGGGAGGTGCTGAAAAGATGCCAGGGAGGTGCTGAAAAGATGCCAGGGAAGTGCTGAAAAGATGCCAGGGAGTTGCTGAAAGGATGCCAGGGAGTTGCTGAAAGGATGCCAGGGAGGTGCTGAATAGAGGCCAGGGAGGTGCTGAATAGAGGCCAGGGGGGTGCCTAAGGGATGTCCTCGGCATACCAAAGGGAGGTCCTCGGCGTGCCGAAGTAAGGCCAGGGGTGTGCCGAAGAGAGGTCCTCTGTGCGCTGAAGAGAGGAGGTCCTCTGGTCGGGTAGAAGGGGGCAGTGTGTGGAGCAGAGAGCCGTGAGTCTTCAGAAGGGGCAAGGAGCAGAGGGGGCAGTGTGTCTTTAGAGGGGCAGTGTGTCTTCAGAGGGGCAGTGTGTGGAGCAGAGGGGGCAGTGTGTCTTCAGAAGGGACAAGGAGCAGAGGGGGCAGTGTGTCTTCAGAGGGGCAGAGTGTGGAGCAGAGGGGGCAGTGTGTCTTCAGAGGGGGCAGTGTGTCTTCAGAGGGGGCAGTGTGTCTTCAGAGGGGGCAGTGTGTGGAGCAGAGGGGGCAGTGTGTGGAGCAGAGGGGGCAGTGTGTGGAGCAGAGGGGGCAGTGTGTCTTCAGAGGGGGCAGTGCGTGGAGCAGAGGGGGCAGTGTGTCTTCAGAGGGGGCAGTGTGTGGAGCAGAGGGGGCAGTGTGTCTTCAGAGGGGGCAGTGTGTGGAGCAGAGTAGGCAGTGTGCCTTCAGAGGGGGCAGTGTGTCTTCAGAGGGGGCAGTGTGTGGAGCAGAGGGGGCAGTGTGTCTTCAGAGGGGGCAGTGCGTGGAGCAGAGGGGGCAGTGTGTCTTCAGAGGGGGCAGTGTGTCTTCAGATGGGGCAGTGTGTGGAGCAGAGGGGGCAGTGTGTCTTCAGAGGGGGCAGTGTGTGGAGCAGAGGGGCAGTGTGTCTTCAGAGGGGGCAGTGTGTGGAGCAGAGGGGGCAGTGTGTCTTCAGAGGGGGCAGTGCGTGGGGCAGAGTGTCTTCAGAGGGGGCAGTGTGTGGAGCAGAGGGGCAGTGTGTTTCAGAAGGGGCAGGAGCAGAAGTGGGAGTATGTGACAAAGGGGGCAGTGTGTGGACAGAAGTGGAGGGGAGGGTGCAGGGTATGAGTAATGGGACAGTGTGTGAGAAGGGGCAGAGCACAGACGTGGCGCTGTATGGGCGTATGTGAGCCCAGGTTGTCTAATTCTGTATCTATAAGGGTTTGTAGCATTTTTAAATAACCATTCATTCAGTATTAAAATGAACCTAAATGAATATACTTCAGCGGTGGAAGAGACCACCGCACTACGTCTCACGGTCCCACCTTATAGACCAGCACTGCTCCCTCCCTCCCCCAATAATTTTTTTTGAACACAGCTCATTTGGAGACAAACCTTTGTCTTAATACAGGCATGAGAGCCCAGAGGGGTGAGAACAACGAGGCGCGACATGGCCCATGTTCTGAGGTAATGATGCGATCGGTCTCCGACTGGCAGGGCGGCCTGTGCACGGTCTGTAAAGTAACAGCGCCGCCTAGCGGGCTCAAGTGGCTATCGCAGAGCATTACCTCAGTTCACTGCTTATATTTTGAAATGAGGAGATACTGCCAATACCACTCGCTCTCAAGCATTTGGTACTACAGGGGAATATTTTATATCATTACAAAACTGCCTTCCGCAGCCATTTAAAAATACAAAGGGGTCTGGAGACGGGCAGCAAAGTACTAAGAGTTCACCAAACATGGCTGCTGCAGAAGCTTTGCCTTACCAAGTGTAGTGTTGTCGACCCTGGGCCCACATGCTACGACTAGAACAAGTAACAGAGACACCGTGGGTACGCTGGTTGACTGGCCATGAGCACGTGCACCCGGGCCCTTTTATTAACAGGGCCTCGTCATGCGTGACGCCTGTGGTGGATGGGTAAAGGGGTGCATATGTGTCCAGCCCTCGAGGGAGTGGCTGGGAATACAAGTGCCTGCTGAGACACTAGAATGTGTCCATCAGGACACTACATCCCTACCTGTGGGGGTAAACCATTAACAAAACACCGCAGGGGCCCATCAGCATCACGAATCGTGCAGCGTGAGGACAGCACACTTGGGGCTGGTGACTGACTGCAGCAAGACAATCTTAGCTGGCACTCATCATTTAACCCGTTTACCGCGGCGAACAGTAGGCGTTCTGAAGGGAGGGCGGGGCTGCGTCGGCCAACGGTCGTTCGCAGCACCAGGGAGGGGGTGCTCCCGTTGGCCACACGGAACAAGTTAGTTTGAGTAATTCAGGACATGAACGCTGACTTGGAGACGTCAGTCGCACTCCGGTAGCATACCAGTTGGAACATGTCCTTTGGTCTGAAGTTTTTTTTGGAAAACGTAGTTTATTGGTTTTGTCACAAGGCATACATTAAACATTATAGTACTTCTTCTATCTCAGTCCCCATGTATCATATCGTGAAATACCTCAATTCTTACAATCTACGTACTATTGCAATCTAAATTTAAAAAAAACAATTCTTCCGTTATCTCCCCACAGTCCTCCCTCCCCCTTCCCCACCTCCCCAAACCCCGTCACTGGCGCGTGCGGTTGTGATGTACTCTCATAGTGTATGCGTACAGGAGTGATTGTGTGTCATCGTGCTTGATGGGGAGTGAAACGGTCCGTGCTTTCTGCAGCTTACGTTCGGTTCTCCCATGGGGCTGTTTCCACGGACGTTGGGCCGCCTTAGTGGCTGTCTGGTGCCTCCGGATCAGCACTGTGGTGGTGCGAGTACTCATTCTTCTTCTCGCGGTCTCTCCAGCGCACCTGCGGATATCCAGTTTTTTATGATGACGGGATTGTCACTTTTCTTTTGCGCGGACCTCCTGCTGGTAGGACTTGCTTCTTCTCCTTCAGGAGCTTTCGCTGGCCCCATCCCCTTCGCAGGGATTTTTGCGGTGCTACTCTGCCAGGATGCCAGGGTGTCATGCTTCACCCTCGAGGCTGTGCCATCTTGGCGTTTGCTTTTGCCTCCATTCGGGCATGCTTGGAGGAGTTGGTCACTTAATGTGCCATGCTCCTTGCGTGCTGTGCGATGTGGCGCCCGGACACGTGTCACCTGTCATTGGACCACGTTGCAGTGGCAGCTTGCCATGTGGAGTGTGCAACTCTCCTTTTGCCTGTCTTGTGCCTCTGATGACTCCGTCTTGAGTCAGTGTGGAGGAGGATACTCTGTGCTGTCTTTGGCCCATGGTGCGGCTTCGCTGGTGCAGTGAAGATGTAGAGGTTGTCCCTGCAGCATTCAGCATTGGGTCTTTACTGTGGAGAGGTGTCACTCTCATTGGTGCCTGCCTGTGCGGTCAAGCTTCTAGGTGCATGGGTCGACGCACATCGGGCTCCGCACTCTTAGTCCTTTTTTGAGGCACCCTTTCCTGGTGCGTGGCTTGCTCATTTTCTAGTTTGCTGTGGTATCCGTTCACTACTGGGGGTTTGCGGTAGCATCAGACATCCACTGGGATTTGCATAGTGGTCACTTTTCTACTCAGGGACGTTTTGTTCCTCGTTGTGTGGCTTCTCCTGTCAGACAGGTACCCAATGAGCCTTCACAGGGGAAACAGATCTCTGGCTGCCGGCCGTGGCAGCAACAGTTTCTTTTGAAAGGCTCTTGCTTTGTTTCAGTGAGGGTGCTCTTGGCTGGTTCCCTGTATGCTTGCTCAGCTATCCTTGTGGTGCATGACACTCTCCTCGCCCTTCTTAAACTTTTCTCACGCTGCTGGGAAAATGCTTTTGGGCGCAACAGGTATCCGGGTCCGTTGGAGGTTGGTGCAGCCTTTTGTGGGGGGCTTCATGTCTGCCTTGCTGGGTACATGGCCCCTGTAGTGCAGCAGATATGTGGGTCTGGTTATGTTTGTTGCTGCCCCAGGCAGTATGTGGTGCTGTCCGGGGACCTCCAGGGTGTGGGCAGCCTGCTTTCTGTAGTATTTTCCTTCCCCAGTGTTGCACGTTGGGCACTGTTCGCATGTCTCCTCTATTGTACTGAGGAGCAGGGGGCCTTTGACTTTACTGAACTTGTAGCAGCATCCTGGGCTTTTGCTAGGCATTGGGAGATGTTGTTGCAAGGTAGGGATCACGCCAGAGCAACTTATGTCTGAGATAAGTCTGTGCTTAGTTGGGAGCCGTTTTTGTTCAGGTCCAGTGCCACTAATTACTAGATGGCACTGCAGTCTCTACAATTCTCCACACTTCAGGCCTCCGATCTTAACTTTACATACTGCTGTTCTGTCAATTCTTGGGGAGGCCGCATCATACTAGGCAAGATGGGAAGACAAATGGAGGTAAAGCACACTTCACAGGCCTGGACACGGACGTTCTAGTAGCAGGCGATTGCTGGGGCATTAGTTTCCATTCCGCATTCAGCAGGTGACTAGAAAATGTCTTGGGATATTGCAGCCTTTTAAGGTCGAGGACCGTAGGCTGCGCTTACGCAGTCTCAGTCAGAGATTTAATGTATGAGATGTTTTCTACAGTGGGGCGTGAACCCCCCCCTCTTCTCCATTGGCTGGCTTCCTAAACGGAGGCCAGCCATTGGAGGAGAGGGTCGTCACTCCATTCAAGCCCCGTCTTTTTGAGATTCGGTGGTGTGTTTTTTACTTTCTTTCTCTCCTCTTCCCATTGGCTGGAATTTTACCTTCCAGCCAATGGGAAGAGGAGAGAAAGAAAAACATGCCCCCCAGTCGCAAAATGGCGGCGCGTTTCGCAGAGGCATTCTTGCCTCGCCTCAGAGAAACATGGTCGTATGGAGCGCTCCTCTCTTGTTTTAGGACTTTTGCCCTGGGTGAAAGAGTTTTCAATCCTTCTACTACGAAGACGAACTTGCTACCACAGCCAATTTTAATCTCAAAAATTGCATTTCTTCCCTGTTTATCTCTCCGCCTTCCTTTTTCTAGCGGCTTCTTACCCTCTGCTTCTTTTTACTCCCGCACGGAAGTGCCAACTGACTGGTAATGCACCGCATAGATTGGTTGTCATTCAGTCAGCATGCAGCACTTTGCACACAGACTACGTCACTGTTGTTAATACCAGCCAATGAAACGTGCAGCGTGATGGGGACGTCATCACCTGCGTGCAGTGCCACTCTGAGCACAGGGCTGTGGTGGCAGGTTGGTTACAGTTCGACGTGTGTCCCGCGCGCCTGTGCAGCAGCCCTATCGATTACAACGTGACAGGCCACATACCAGCGCGGTGTGCGCAAACAGGCTGACACCTTCCTGCAAGCGGCTCTGCGTCTGAGCCGTCGCACCCCTTCCTGCTCTCTCGGGGGCTGAGCTCTTGTTCAGCGCCTGCTGCTGTTGTCTTTTGAAATGTTACTTGTGCGCCTCTGCGCCCTGAAGGCTTCACTTAATGTCCAAAGCACATGGGGGTACAGGGGCAAAAGCAGCTCCGTCTCCTCTCGAGGTGGAGGAGGGGGCCCCGTGATATAGCTGCAGACACCGAGACACAGGGCATTGCAGACAGCCAGACACAACAGTGTGAGCTGGCTGTATACAGCCACATAACGCCCTTATCTGGTCACATACAGTCAGACAGCACCGAGATCCGGCTGCGGACAGATATAGGACCATGAACTAGCCTTCGACAGCCAAACATAGGGTTGTGATCAGGCTGCGGACAGCCAGACAGTGCAGTGATCTAACCCCGGACAGCTAGACACAACACTGTAATTAGGCTGCAGATAGCCAGACACAACGCCGTGCTCAGGCTGCCGACCGTCAGACAGAGCACTGTGAACAGAGCGAGGACAGCCAGACACAGTGCAGTGATCCTTGCAAACAGCCAGACACAGCACTGTGATCAGGCTGCGAACAGCAAGACAGCGCAGTGATCTAGCCATGGCCACACAGACAACATTGTGACGAGCCTGCAGAAAGCCAGATAGCCCCGCGATCAGGCTGCACACAACCAGACTCCAGCACTGTGATCAGGCTCCAGACAGCATCATGATCAGGCTGCAGTCATCCAGACACAGTACAGTGATCAATCTGCAGTCAGCCAGACACTGCACCATGATAAGTCTGCGGACAACCATTCACAGTGCACTGATCTAGCTTGCAGATTGATAAAGCATATATACATGAAAAGCAAAATGGTATATTTGTTTAAATCTCTGTAAATGTGAAGGAGTTTGAAAT
This sequence comes from Lissotriton vulgaris, assembly GCF_964263255.1. NCBI lineage: Eukaryota > Metazoa > Chordata > Amphibia > Caudata > Salamandridae > Lissotriton > Lissotriton vulgaris. The sequence continues at coordinate 107,171,149 of NC_141696.1, forward strand.
TGCCAACCGTCAATTAAGTTGATATTCTTAGCTTGGTTTGTGGGTACAGTAAACCGTCTAGAATGGGCGAACCATGGCCTCAATTGAAGCATTGGTATGAACTGACAGCATAGATTAGGAGAAAGAACGATAGTGATATTGTTGCATCTATCATAATTGCAGCCAAATTTAGGAAAGCTACAGTCTTCCATTTAACAGTTTCGTTTTTATATTTTTTTTGTTTGTGAATGAAGCATTTCATAATTTATTTGAGGGCCACTTCTGTCTTTATTTCTAGGTATTGTTTTGTGGTTCAAATTGTAGAAATTGCTTAGGCTGTGGTTTTAGGTTTGCAGTAGTGATTCACAGAGAGGGCCACAGAAGTCACAAGATTAAGAGCTGCAGGGCTAAAGCATCTGCTACTGTGATCTGTGTTCGACTTTATGGTTATAGGTTCCAATCCCAGTGGCTCATCTTGGTCTTTCATCTTCCGTGGGCAATAAAATGAGTATCATGGAGTAGGGCATTAATATGCATTTGTGATTCTGCTCCAAGGTACTTTTCTAGGTGAACATGCACTGTGTGTGTGCGTGAAAGCGAAGGCCCTTTAGAAGGTTTTGGCTGGGGCATAGTACCATAGAACAAGTTATAGATGCTATCCATTGAGAGGGGAGAGCAGCTCAGGGGTGCATGGTCTGGGGGCTCTAAGGGGAGGGAGCAAGCACCATGGTGTACGACTGTACGGAAACCTGAGGCCTTAGGACCAGTTGGAGGAGCTATTGATGGTGAGTGGAGGGCATCTAATGTTCATACAATGATGGCAACTCTATGGAAGGGGTGGCATGACCATGGTGCTCTGGCCTAGGCAATTAGAACAGTTGTAGTGGTTTCCCATTGCATGAGGCAAGCCGGTGTGGGGGCAGTTGTACCACTACCACCACAAGGAAGGTGCATATGTGGCACTGTAAAGAGCTGGCCATGGTGAGGAAGGAGTGTTGAGTGAAACATATTCAGAAGGATAAAGGGTTCCAGGTGGTTGAGAAGAAGTGAGATGCCAAGGAAAGAACTTAGAGCTTCTTGAGAACTGTTGATCTTCAAAGGGCAGGATTAGATGGCCACAGTTGGGGCGTACACTTTTATTGAGGCTGTTTGCTTCGATGAGAGGTATGGTTTTGGGCATGGAGAATAAAGAACGTATTTCAAGTGTAATAAGCTGCAGCAGCATCACACTTCTGATAATGCCCCATTACATGGTCCAATGTGATCTTAATTCAGCATTTTAGCAAATTGTGCATGTGAATTGAATTGTTCCCACTTTCCTTGCCTAATATACTTGAAGCAAACTTAATTCTCAGCAATGGATTAGGCTCTGTGAAACATTATCAACCTTGTGTCTAAAACAGACTGACTGCAAACTGAAAATCTTAGCGTTACCATGGCGACTTATGATGCCTTGATATGCGAATTAACTCCTGAAGTCTTCTTACATTCATCGATTTGTCTGAAACATGTGTATGTGTGGCTCTGTGTGTGTGTGGCTCTGTGTGTTTGTGTGGCTCTGTGGCTCTGTGTGTTTATGTGGCTCTGTGGCTCTGTGTGTGTGTGGCTCTGTGTGTGTGTGTGTGTGGCTCTGTGTGTGTGTGTGGCTGTGTGGCTCTGAGTATGTGTGTGGCTCTGTGTATGTGTGTGGCTCTGTGTATGTGTGTGGCTCTGTGTGGGTAGCTTTTTTTGTAGGTGGCTCTATGTGTGGGTGGCTCGGTCTGTGTGAGGGTGGCTCTCTGTGTGTGTAGGTGGCTCTGTGTGGGTGGCTGTGTGTGTGTATGGGTGGCTCTATGCGAATGACTGTGGGTGGCTCTGTGTGGGTGGCTCTGTATGTGTGTGTGTGGGTGGCTTTGTGTGTATGGCTCTGTGTGTGGGTGCAAATGCAATAGGTCTCGCATTTGCGAGCAATTAAGCTATTGGCATTGTAAATGACAATGCCATTTATTAATATGTTTTAAAAAAAAGAAAAACATAAATAAAAATAATGTCATAGCAATGCCAATAGCTCTAACTTCAACATTGCCGAGACCATTTCATTGTAAATGCTTGTTCTTCAGGGCGGCAGGGCCGGCTTACAATTTCCCCTCTGTCAATGCAAGCTACAGCAGCTTGCTTGCTTGGTTGACGCTGGGGTATTGGGGGCACTATAAATACTGGTGCGGGACAAACACTCCACGTACCTCAGTGGATCATCTTGCTGAGATATTCAACGCGTGTATGCAGCACCAGTATTTCCCTAACGCCTGGAAAGAAGCAAGAGCCATAGTATTCCCCAAGGCTGGGAAACCACTGCGAGATCCTGCAAACTACCACCCCATAAGTCTGCTATCTGGCCTATCAAAGCTCTTCGAAAGAGTTATCCTCTCCCGTCTCGTGGACTTTGCGACAAGCGAAAACCTCCTTGCCAAAGAACAGTTTTGGTTCTGGAAAGGCCACTCAACCAACCACCACTGCTTTACAAACTTATCAAGCTCAAGTTTCCAAGCTACCTGGTCAAGCTGTTGTCTAGCTACTTGTCAAAACTGACCTTTCATGTGGCGGTGCAAAAAGAATGCTCATCGCCACGCCCAATTCTTGCTGGAGTGCCTCAGGGATCAATCCTAGGACCATTCCACTTCAACATATTCACAAACGACATCCCCACTGACCTAAAGAAGACCGATCTTGCCCTTTACGCAGATGATGTTGCAGTCATCTCCCAATCCTTCAGCGACAAAGAAGTGGCTAAGAACCTTGAGACATCGCTCTGCAGACTCTCCGAATGGTACAGCTACTGGCAGATCACCCTGAACTGAAGCAAAACTACAGCAATATTATTCACCAGAAAGCTGAACAGGAAACATCCACAGATCCTCCTCAATGGAGATGATATCAAATGGGGAAAACAGCAGCTCCTACCTGGGGGTGACTCTAAACTCAGCTGGAGAAACCACAGGGAAGACCTGCCAGAAAGCAGCAGCCAAACTGGCTGCATTATACCCACTCCTGAAACCAAGTCGATGCCCATGCAGAGCAAGGTGCGAGCAATCACCGCAATAATTCGACCAACTATGACATACGCTTCACCAGTTTGGAGTGGCTGCCGCCCGCAGCTTCAGAAAGACCTACAGAGCAAGGCCTTACGGATTTCAGCAGGTGCTCTAATGTTCACACGAACAGTAGACCTCCACAGAGACCTAGGCTTTGAGATGTTAGACGACCATCTCCTCAAACTCAACAGTGCATTCTACAAAGGATTGGATCAAAAAGAAAACCCAATGATCAGGAAACTCGAAGACATCTCTACAAACCCATTTGACCGCTACCCGCGGCCCATCGAAGCGCTAACCTTGTGAAACTGAAACAGCAACGCAGCATCAAAAAACTCATCAGTGGCTGAAGGCAAACGCCCAGCAGGTAAGCAAAACTCATCACTGCCAGATGGCATAATCGCCTCGGCAGGCACCCAAAACTCAACACTATCAGAAGGTGCTAGATAGACAAGATGAGAGTCTTTGAGGAAACATGCAGACACTTCTGCAAACTCAATTGACCGCTACCTGCGGCCCATCACTGAGCTGACCTTGTGAAACAACCTCAACTGTGACAAAGCGTCACACATCAATAAGACAACCTAAACAACTTCTACAAAATTCAAAATGAAGGTGGAGTAATGAGGCTACTGCCTCGGTATCCAAAAACTCACCACTGTCAGAGAAGGAATCTGACAGACTAAAACAAGACACAGACGCACACTCCACCTATTAGGTGGTTCACTTTGCTGAGATGCGGTGTCATTAATTACTGCAGGGTGGCCTGCTCACGTTTTTGTCTAAAGTGCAGTACATATTCATGGACTTTTGGGAACTGGGTCTGGACATATTACTGTGCGCTCTAGTCAGGTAGCAGCACGTTTAGGAATCTCCGATACGTGCACCTTTGCTACAGTAAGCAGTTCTTATGGGTAATTCCCTTTACCCCACCCTGCATGTCTCGCCCATGTCCTGACCCCACACTCTTGCAGGTGTATGAAAGACCCCATGCAAGCACCTACTTCCAAAAGGCTTCGCTGGCGCTCAGCTGGGTGGTGTTTGCAGTCACGTTCTGAAAAAGAAAAGAGATTCATGTTGTAGTAAACACCCTCTGATGCCCTTTTGGAAAAGGTTTGCCATGATAGTGCAAAAGATTGGTTAAGGCCCGAATGGGGTACAATTCCAGATGAATACTGTTGAGTGGATTACTCTGTCGGGAGACGAGTAGGAGTAAACCAATCCAAACAAGGACCACAGTACTGAAGGAGTATTCACAATGTCCACCTGATGATACCTGGGGACAGACGCAAGCATCCCACCGCCTCTCCAACCAATGCCTTTATATGGGGCATCAACACACTTACTTACATTCAACAGAATGAGCAATGGACTATCTAACCAGTAAGGCCCCCCACAGTCTGGTACACCCCTAGCTCTGTACAATGAGTAGACCCTCTGAAAGCCAGTGACGTGGTCAAGCAGATGGCCTTCCACACAGCTGCCCACACACTGTCAATGACATACAAGCGGTCACAACAGCTACAGGCACAATGGATAAACTCACAACTGTAGGTTCCATCATATACACACTGTCACACAAGTTCAACAAGAATTCCAAACGGGCGCACATGTTCTCAGACACCATCAAATAGCTGCATGAGTGTGTGTCACAAAACTGTCATACATATAGAATCAGTGTCACAATCATGTACTGTCATACAGCCACATACTATTGCAGAGATGCATGCAGACACACACACACACACACAGCCACATTGACAGTAACACAGATATATAAATACAGACACACAAGCACACACACACATACTCGGCCAGAGGCGAGAGGTGGCCTGGACTCTTAGCCCGCAGACATGACATGGAAAGACCCAGACAAGAGCTTCTGAGAGGGCAACCTGTTGGTGATGCCACCTAACATAAGACCTGTGGGTAGACAATGTAACACATGGTAGGCAACTAGTCTAGAGTATACCCAAGCAGCTTCTGGGGCCCAGGTGGGTGCTAGCCCTTACAGGGCTAGAAATGGACTAGTGTAGAGTCTTGATGCTGCTGGAGGTTTTGGGCGCCAGTTAAGCTTACCCCAGCTAGCTGGAAGGGAGGGGACCATCAAGGGAGCCATAGATACAAACTGTACAGTCAATGAAGGGCTTCAGGCTCCACTGTCCTGGTTATGAAGGGCTAGGTAACCACTGTAGGCATTTTGTAGGTTCTGTCATGAAGGCTCCCACAGCTCCTTGTTCTGTGAGCCACTGTGTTATTTCGCGTGGGTGACTTGCAGCTACGGCATGGGTGAATCAAATGTTGGCTGCAAGATCTCATTTGATGTGCATGGGTGCAGCATTATATTTGGTACAAAAGTGATTTGGAATCCTTCTAGAGCACTTCAAGTAGACCACACCCACCTGAAGTGCATCCCTCAAGGGAGCCGTGGTTGTGGGTCACGCCTCAGAGTTCAGATTAAACAATATATTGTAGGTGTTGGGCGGAGAATCGGTGGATTGAATAATGCAGTATCTTTGATTGCCTATAAACCAGGAGTGCAGTCACAAGCGAAGCATTCCTGGACAAGGTTTGTACAATAGTCTGCACCACTCCTTGTTCTGCTCATTGGGAAGGGAACAGAGCTCTAGAGTGTGGCACCAGCACCACCACCAGAGGCAACTTGTGAATACGGGGTACAAAAACACCTGCTCTTAGGTTTGATCAAAGGACTTCACACTCTTGAAAAAGGACTCCATCAAACATTTTATTTACTGGCCCCAACATTTCGAACACAAATGTTTTACAAGAGAATAGTAGCCGTACACAGCAACTCCGACAAATGGGCCTGCAACAAACGCCAGGCTGAGAGTTAATGAAGAACCCCAACAATGCGGGTTTGTGGCATAAACAACAACCAATGGCACTTAGTGTAGGATGAAGTGGTCCTAGTTCCATATGGAACCGTTGTGGGGGTTCACCTTCTGTTAAAATAGGCCACAATTGCACTGATGATTTATGAAGGTACTTAGTTTATATGCTGTTCTACGCAATATTATGTTTGTAGAAGGCCCCGTAGAGTGGTGCTTCTACTCTGCAGAGTCATGGACTTAAAGAAGGAACATGGACAGATTGTGCTGTCATTTTTCTCATTGCTTATTGTCGTCACTGCTTATCGGACAGTTTGATCAGCAACATGGCAACATCTAAAGGAACTTGCATCCAATGTTTACACCTGAACAAGGTAATATATCGCACCGAGCACAAGGAGCATGTGGACTGTACCAGGTATGTGAGAGGAGTGTCCCTAAACACAGTGCCTGTGGACATTACAGATGAAACGCTGTTCAGCATGAAAAGCAGGATATCACCTGCACCCTTCAAATCTGTGCCATTACATTGGGAACAGTGTAAGGAGCAGGCTGTGACATACTCAAACGCGATTAGAGAGGAAGTATTTACTGCATGGAGGATGTTTGATTTTTAAAGTATGGTCTTCTAGATTTTGGAACAAGAAATTTGCTCACATGTATTTAGAGACAATGGAACTTGGAGGGGCTGCTAAGGTGATACAATAGAGGATTCCGCATCAGAGATCAAAATGTCCTATAAGGGGTTCAACCGAGATGAAAGTAGAGTTCTAGACCCATCCGTTTTTCCAGAGAGCCTGGGGGGACCAGTTGATGCCTTCATGACAGCGGAGAAGAGAAGCTGCTACATGTAACTAACACGAGTTTAAAGAGGAGGATTAGAGACAAGTTCATTGAGAAAAACAGTAGTAAAAAGACATGCAGCATCTTGCATGAGACAATTGATGGTGTGAGTCAAGAGTGACCATCATCATGAGGTGCAGAGTTGACAAATTTAAACCTAATGGCAAAACAAGAGAGTAAAGAAGGAGCAGGATAAGTCCTGTTAGAATAGGGACAGTAGCTGCTTGAAGAGTGGAAGTTAATGTCATGGAAGGAATTTAAAAATGTTTCAGCGTGGTCACAAACATGTTATAAATGTAACTAATCGGTATTATGTGAGGGTGTGCCAGGGGACGGAAGCATAAACACCCTGGTAAAGTGTGGGAGCAGGGCGGAAGGGACTCAGGAAGAGAGTATTTGCCGGGAACACGTTGGTATGCATTGTATTAAAGGTATAGGGATAATTGCAGGTACAAGATCTCCCTCTAACCTAGTTACAGAGGGTGAGTTTATTAGAGTAGAACTCCATTGAGGGTTGAGATGAAGGGTTAAAATAGAAGGGAAAACCTTGCTCCATGGAAGTGAGGCAGTAGAGTCGACGCCATGCGCTGAGATTTAGTAATAATGAGGGCCTTGTGTATAGATTGAAGAATGAATATTGTGGTTTCATATAGAAGAAAACTCAACGTCATAATGGATCCCAATCACCTGTATCAAGATCCTTGGGCCAATGAGGAAGGAAAGGCTTCTGAATCCACTTGGGAGGAAAATTCCTGGCTGTTATTAGCAAATGCTGGGAAGTTTCAATAGTTCTGCTACAAGATTGTCTTGAAGGATGATGCCCCACCCTATGGAGGCAAAGTTCAGAATTCTGTTTGGGTTCAAAAAGAAGCTCAAGAGAGTTCAAGAGATTGTTACTTAGATACAACTGAAGAAATACAAATTTGGAGTGACTGGTGCGCATGGTCTAAATCATCGAGAATGTACGTGGGTTTGCGGTGCCTCAACATTTTGGCAGACCATAACCCACTCTTGAATATAGTGATGTTCTCCTAGGGGGCCTCCTTGTTTACAGCAGTGGATTGTTTCATCAGGCACACCAACACAGGTAGTCATGACATCTGAGGGTGTGCTTTGGTATAAAAGAAGGTAATCAGCTAAGGACGAGTATCTGTTCTCTTTCTAAAAGCCATGCACACTTTGTTTAGTAAGTTAAAAGAGCAGCAGCCTCTCAGGATGGCATGCTTGGATTTAGGATGAGTGAACACGAACATGAGGCATTGGAAAGGGTGTTCAGTGTCCCTGATGGTGAACTCCAAGAAGAGAGAAGTGTAAAAACCTAGTGGATGATGGAGTATATAGGACACACGTGATAAACAAGGACTGCCACCAGTAGAGCTTGGTACATGCCATTGAAAAGGCTTTCAGTCCAATTAACAAAGATCAGTAGATTTCATCCTTGGGGCTAGCAGAATTATTTTCCAGAATTGTATCACAAAAGACAGAACTCAAATGTTTCTTTCTTAAAAAGGATAAAACTATTGTGTGGAGCAAAAAGTGCAATGTGTTGAGGCGAGTTAAGGATGATACTCGAGTCAAAAACATTAAAAGCTTTTGACGCAAGTTACAAATCCATAATTATACCAGATGTGAGTGGACATGTATTGTGAGTACTACTACTGCAAATGACAAGAGGATCAAAGAAGTTGTATCTATTGCTGCAGGAGCATGTTAGTTTGTGTAAGCGAGAGGACCTGGCATGCTGAGAGTGCAGCACTGTGGGACCTGCCTGCGGGCAACAGAGTTTATCCTGCCTACCACTCATAGCCCACTAATAGAAGTTTGGCGGTGACTTGAGGATGCAGCAGAGAACACAACAACATTTTCGCCGGAGTGTCTAAATCTCTGCAAGCAATATCCCAGGAGGAAGAGGTGCTGTGAAAGCTTAATTTATTCCAGGAAGCCATTTTCTTAACTTTTGGAATGCGTGATGTTGTCTTCTCCGAATCACAGTTTTTTAAAAAGCGGCAGAGCTGGACTAGATCATCATTCCAAATCAAAGCTGGTGAGCACAGTGGATTTCTACGGCTGCTTGCCAATCCAAGAAGTCACTTCCTGTCTCTCTACCAGGCTGCTTCTGAATTTTGGGAAAAAGTTCACTGCAATCGATCCAATAGTGTTGTATGCTATGGTCTACCACGTTTTCCACCCTTTGCTCTATACGGTTATTCCACTGTTTTCAAGACTCTTCAGCAAGTCTCTCCTGCTAGTCTCTCAATTCTTTGCATGAACTTCTGAAATGTTTTCCCAAGTACATCTCCATCTGACACTGGATGTTTTTTGCCTTTGGTGCTTTTCCTCCCATGAGATCTTATTGGAAGACACCTAATTTTCATGCATTGTTTGTTCTGTGTAGGTGGTACTGGGTCTACAGGAAAGAGTTGATTGTGTCAGGCAGCACTGAAACCAGGATAGAAACCTCAGCAAAGTCCAAAACCTGACACCTTTTGAACACCAAAGGGTACTGATTGCGTCACTCCAAGCTGGCATTACAGTCTCTGAAATATTCTTAGAATATTAAATAGGTTCCAGGGTTCAGAAATGTCACTGCCAACTGTGTCCCACTTACCGGTCCTTGATGTCACAGATTAAGTTGCGAATGAGGAGACTGAAGAGAAAGAAGAGTGTTTTGTCAGCCAGATGAACAAAGTGTTGAATGAAGCATTGACGGACGAGATGAGGACACAGAGTTCCACTAATGCTCATTCTAGCCAGGGTTATCCATTACATCAACAAAGGTTTGCCTCTGGCAGGTCAACCAGCCTTGGTTAAAGATGCCCATGTATGTTTCGCAGATGAATTAGCAATGGATGGGGATTTGGCCAGACAGTTAGACCTGCGGGTGGCAATACTGGGATGAACGAAGAAGGCAATGGGAATGGCTCATGAAGGTTACATTGGTACAAGAGCCATCATAATATATGGTCAAGATGACTTTTGGTGGTCTTCTCTCGACAGGATGGTTGAATGTTTTGTGAAGGATTTTTCTGCATCAGTCCACATTTCGGCACCAATGTGATACCTTTGTGTTGACAAGAGACAGGATTAACGATTTTTGTTTAAAAGGCGGGTGGATAGGATGGTAGCATTTGAGTGCGTAAAAGCTGGAGGGTGTGTCGGATGCAAAATGCATGGCACAAGACGAAGAAAAGAAGATGTAAAGAACTGAGAGTAAATGATGGTGAAGCGAGTGTGCAGATATCAGGTTGGATACCGAAGGAACACAATTGATTTCCTGCACTCCAAAGGGTGTCGCAGTTGAAGGAGGATGTGGTTGTGTTGGTGATTCCTTGCGGAAAGAGAGAAGAGATTTGTGTGAGAAGGCGGAGAAAGAACATGGTTTTTTAAATCAATACAGATGTGTTTAATCTTACGGCAGTACATGATAGTCCCATGGAAGCAATTGCTGGCCCTTGACCTGAAGAATTAGGTTATGACATCAATGTTGTGTGGTATGACTGCACCGTTCTGTTCAGGAGGTTTCCATATCTTGAGGGTGCAAGGGATGAGGGAGTGTTGGGACTTACAAGCGTGAAATAAAATAAGCTATGTCCACTGGGGCGGGGGTGTGGGGGGAGGGGAGCTGTTTGGTGGCTGATGTCTAAGTTTCTGGACAGCAGGTCTGTGAAACTTGGTGATGTGTATATGTCCTCTGCCATTAAGAAGCCTGTACATTGCACTTCTTTCCAACAGCAAAGACAGATAAACCGATGCAAAACTAAAGCTAGTAAGAGACAATGTTCTAAATGTACATCCCTACAGTGTAGGAGGGCTATTTAAGGCAGACATCCCTCTGGGACTCACAATGCCAGAAGATGGATAAAAATGCCATCATGTAAGAGAACTAACACTCATGCATCCGGGAGCTGCTGTTACTTCTGATTTTTTTTTTAAATATGTTTTTTATTGCAGGCAATATACAAGTCACATGTTATCACATATTACAGTTCCATTTCTAGTTGTCACGACGTGCCAATCTTTCGGCAGCTCTTTACACAGCCCATTAGCCCACATCCCGGAAGCCGGGCGGCGTGTTTCAGGATAAATTAAAGGGCGTAAAGCAATAGTCCATCATAGCCATCTAGTAGGAGGACCTTGTGCCTGCTTTTCCTTTTAGGAGTATCCCTTCCAACATAAAGCCCACCCAGGCCCACCAACATCGCAGTGTTAACTTAAGGAACGATCAAGGTGTGCTGAATACACCTTAATACAGCTCGTGATACCCTTTCTCTCCATAATCTTACGGATCTCCTACCGGGCGTTTATGCCTAATAGGAACCCCCCATCTCGGTGTCAGGTGTCGCTACTTCCTTATTATTTCTCCAGGAGTTCCTCACTAATCTAGTGATATTGTGTATTATGTCGTGAAGGTTCAACCTATAGCGTATCCTAGGGGCGCTGATGTGCTATCTACAGCCCTTAGTGCTCTTGATGTGGTCTCCCACCCCCTCCCCTTCCCTTAGTCCCACCACTTCCACATGTTATCTCAGTCTGCTTTCTAGTGCTATGTACCAGGAGTGTTAGGTGTTTCGGGATGTAATGTATCCTGGGTGTGTTGTTGGCGTTCCCTTTGAGTATCTTGCTCCTCTTCCTCGTCTTGTGTCTCCAGATCTCTTAGGGCCTGTACTAATACCTCCCATGCCGTCGCTGCAGCTAATGCTCTATCATCCTGTCGCCTATGTGCCATCTGATATCTGAGGGAGCTTTCGCAGGTAGCCCATTTCAGGAATTCACTCATCCAGCGTCTATACGAGGGACCAGCTCTTGCCTTCCAATGTCGAGTGATTTCGCGTTTGGCTAAAATAAGACCCATGTCGATGAATTTGCTAGTGTTCTTGTGCTTGGGGTGTGAGGGAACCAGTGTAGGACACCGATAGCCATGTCAAACTGCAGCGGTCTCCCCGTCACCTCGTTTAACACGTCCCCTATCGCCTTCCAATAATCTCCCAGCATTGGACAAGTCCATAGCATGTGGTCTAATTCTACCGCCTCCCTAGTACACCTCAGGCATGCTGCTTCATGCACTCCAAAATATTTACGGATTTTCCCTGGTGTTAAATATGCCCTATGCAATATAAAAAAGTGTACTAGCTGGAAGCGCGCATTCCTAGTGCTCCTGCGGACTCGTTGCATTATCTGCGCCCAAGCTGTCTCCGGGATCTCTTTACCTATGTCTGCTTCCCATTTGTTTTTCAACACAGTCAAAGGTGGTAAGTTTTCACAGAGCATTCTGCCGTAGAGGCATGTGACCGCTTTGTAGGTGCCCACCGCCATCATGGTATACTGGCAGGCCATAGTTGTTGTGGGCTCCATCAATCCCTCCTGCCAGTGTGCCTGCACAACTCTAGTAATCGCGGCATGCAATAAGAAATCTCTCCTTGGTAGGTCAAATCTTTCCTGGAGCGTTTGGTAATGCAGTAGCGCCCCATCCTCGTACAGATCTCCTACAACTTGCTGTCCCGCCTCCTCCCAAACCTGCAGTTGCGACCAGTCCCCTCCATGCGGTAACGCAGTCACCATTCCAATCGGAATTTCCGGCGCATATGGGTGGCGTACTCCCGCCAGGCGTTGGGATCTGTTCCAACAAAGTCGGAACGTTCGTTCCTCTATAGTTAGGTCTTGCAAGTTCAGCTTCTGTTGTAATGTTATATACGTGTCGCTGTATGCCTCCCTCTCTCTCCTGTTCTGGGCCTCTGAACAATCTCGCCACCTCTTGCGTAAATAGCTACAACTGTGCTGCTAGATAATAGAGTTCGAAGTTCGGGACTGCAAGTCCCCCCTCATCCTTCGGTCTAAGGAGCGTATTCTGGGCGACTCTGCATCTCCCTGTGCCCCAAAGATATGAGGAGATCTGTGATTTCAACGCTTTGAAAATGAAACAGGGTATCCTCACGGGCAGCGTACGGAAGTAGTACAAAAGTCTTGGTAGGGCTACCATTTTTAATAGGGAGATCCGGCCCATCAATGATAGAGGCAGGGTCGCCCAGAAGGCCATACTGCTCTTCAATGCTCAAATACAGCGACCCACATTACCCTCCAGCATGTCCGCTGGTTTGTGGTATATGTACACCCCGAGGTACTTCAAACAGGTGGGTTCCCATTTTATCAACGGGTGTCAATGGGTGTCCATCTGGTCTAAGCTCTCCCTGCCGAACAGGAAACATACACATCTTGGACCAATTGACTTTTAGGCCTGAAAGCTCCCCAAAGCGTTGCAATAGCCTTTCTGCCCCAGTCAAGGCCTCCTCCGCATTTTCAAGAAATAGCAATAGGTCATCCGCATATAGGGATATAAGGTGTCTCCCATCTCTGCCGTCTAACCCTCTATAATATCTGCCCGTCCTGATCTCACTGGCTAGAGGTTCTATTGCGAGAGCAAACAAGAGGGGGGACAGCGAGCATGCCTGTCGTGTCCCGCGCGTTACCTGGTATTGGGGCGATATCAATCTCCCCACTCGTACCATCGCCGAGGTATATAATACTCTCGTCCATTTTATATATTCTTCGCCCAGCCTGAAGCGTTTCAAGACATTATAGAAGTAGTCCCACTCCAGGCTATCAAAAGCTTTCTCTAGGTCTACGGAGAGGATCAATGGCACTTGTGCTTCGGAGATGTCAGCGCTCATAAGGCGTATGAGTCTCCGAATATTTGAAGTGGTGTTGCGCTTAGGGATGAAGCCCGACTGGTCGTCATGGACCAGCGAGGTCATGCATGGCAGCAATCGGGCCGCTAATATACTACTGAGAATTTTATAATCGATTGTTAACATGGACAATGGTCTATATGAAGCCTTGTCGCTACTTTCCCTCCCTGGCTTCAGCAATGGGATCACCAGCGCTTCCCTCATTGATTGGGGCAAGCAGCCCTCTTCCTTGGCTTTCTTATATACCTCCAATAGCCTTGGTGCTATCAGGTCGACATATTTGCTATAAAATTCTACCGGCAGACCATCCAGTCCTGGTGTTTTATTGCGAGCCATGCGTTTTATAGCTCCTCTAATTTCCGCTAGCTCTATATCCTTTCCTAGGTCCTCTGCTTGATCGTGGTCTACTTGTGGGAGATCCAGCTCGTCTATAAAGGCATCCAGAGCTGGGTCCCCATTTGCTACCATATTTTTGTAAAGCTTCTCGTAATACCGTGTAAAGCTCTGTAGTATTTCGGTCTGTGTGTGCACCATAGTCCCCTCGTCATCCTCCAAAGCCAGGAAGGGGGAGTGTCGCCTTGTGGGGTTGGCCAGCCACGCTAGTAGCGTGCTCGCTTTATCCCCTTCTGCATGCATCCTCGTCGAGTAGGTCTTGTAGTCAAAGCTACGGAGTCTTTCTACTTCAACAGCCACTGCTTCCCGAGCTGCGCCGACTCGCTCTTGGAGCTCAGGGTGCCCAGGCCTCGCTATTTCTATTTCTCTGAGGTTTTTCTCCGCTTTATCTAGGTCTCCTAGGAGGACCTTACGTATTCCCGCTTGCTTCCCAATAAAGAGCCCCCTGATGACGACCTTGAAGGCATCCCACTCTGTTGCCCGGGTCGTGGTGGAGCCAGCATTGTCTGCAAAGTATTGCGTAATTCCCTCTTCCAGCATCGCGTGAAAGAGCGGATCGTTCAAGGTGTCTGGGCGTAATATCCATGTGGGAATACACGGTGTCTCAGACATCCAGTCTAAGGTAACCAATAGGGGGTTGTGGTCTGATATTGTCCTGGCGAGATACTCAGCTCGTACCACAGATGGCATCATCAGTGGGGAGCACAGCATTGCATCCAACAAGTTACTTCTGATACAATCCCAATATTATAATGTTTCACCACCTGCAGCATATGGTCGTGCTTTGTGCTTTGCAGAATGAGCACAGGTCTGCCACGTGAGAAACACAGCAGTGTCAGCATGTTCACTGCCTCCCTCTGTTGCAATTTGCGAGTCGCAATTAAGGAATTTGTAGGAAACGCAATTTTGTGTGTGATTCCTACATACATAGGCAATAGCGATTCTTTAATTGCGATTCCTTAATAAATCGCAATTAAAGAATCGCTATTGTCTATGTTGATGTATGTGCACCCTAGAGTCCAGCTTCCCAGATGGATAGGTGACCGACTGCTGACCGCGCATGGAACTAAACCGCAAAAATCTTGCGGTCCCCTGCCTTGACCATGGGCACATTATGGCCTATAAGTAGGGGTTGATTTATGGATTCATACTGGGGTGAGCATGACATAGACACCCAAGATCTGCTGTATCACTACCATGGATTGAGTCCAGGAGCTTTTCTCCCGCAGCCTTGTGACCTGCTCATGAGCAGTCACCAACTGGAGGCCCCCTATTGGATAACATTGGGACTCCGCACTTTGCACCCGCCCGATCTATGTCACTGAAGGAGCTTTGAGAGTGCATCCTTAAAACTGATAAAACAGTTTTCTCCCATAGGACTGCACTGACTGCTTTTCTGTGAACATTCTTCTAAGCGTGTAGTTGCTTTGTATGAAAACCTAAGAAACTGCAAATGTACCAAAACTGATTTACGTACCTTTTCTCCAGGAAATGTACCAGTGTGATATCTGGGCATATCACATGGAGTAGAAAAGGTAACTTAAAAAGTAATCTGAAAAGTAACGTACAAAGTAATCTCAAAAGTAACTAAAGAAATTTTGACTGGTGCCTTACCTATAAACAAACCAATTGCATCCACCTGTATTCCAATTGTATTGAGCTGCATTATACCTGCAAATGTATTACTTCACTTACCTTCAGCAGGCCCGGCTTTTTTCTAGAAATAAAATAACTAAATATTTTTATACAAACAAATGGGTCTGAGTTCAGTCTTTGAGTGTGTGACGTAATTCCTTGCCTGGGGGTGTACAATAAATGCTTAGCACTACCCTCTGATAAAGCCTCACTGCTTGCCCATACTACCACAAATAGAGAGTAAGGTATGATCTACTTTTACCTCTTCCTGCCTTTGGGGTTCCACTGGACTCTGTGCACACTATAACTTACTTTGGTATAGTATATACAGAGCCAGCTTTCTACAAGGATTGTTTGGGTATTCCTCCTTCAGATGACGAAAGCTGGACTTTGAAAACATTGAAAAAGACTGGAATAACATCATAAATGTCAAGAAAGTAAATCTGGAAGGTGGTGGAAACATTTCGGATTCACAATGGAAGGGACTGTAGAAAAGAAAGCACAGGCATGAGAAAGGGGAAGATGTGGAGACAACGAGGTTTACAGGGGTCTCACCCTGTTGGTGACATTTCAAACAGTGAGTATTTCCTACATGATGTATTAACTATTTTAAGTAATCACTATTTTCAGAACATGGCAATTTATTGCGTGTTGAAAGAAAGTCTATGTATTTCTTCTGTTCTGACACTATTATGTGCCTTGGCTCTCTAAACTACTAAACTCCTTATTAAGTGGGTTGGTTAAAGCACTGGCACATTTAATTTTGCATCACTGGAATTCTTGGCTCCTTGGTACTTCTGGAGTCAGACATATCAGATTATTTTTACATGGTTGGCTAGCTCTCCTCTGGACCATCTGAATGCCAGCACTCCTGTTCCACATTGAAAACATACAATGTAGTACTGCAGTGAGATTCAGGGCCCGTATTGCTCCACTACCCAGAAGCCATAAGGTCAGGCTGACTTAACGTCCCTTTCTGCAGGTTCCTAATTTTCAGTTTATGTTGTGCCTTTGCTCTCTGGGTACTCTCTTAATATATAATTTAGGTTATCTTTTCCTGGACCAATCATGCTGGATGTTATCTGTGCCATAACCAGGCCTGGGCGTATTTCGCAGAGTTTTGCTATGCGAAACTCCGCGAAGTTCCACGAGTGGCGGAGTGCAGTGCGAACTGCAGTTTGTGCTGGTATTCCTGCTGCTCGGACACAAATTCTACCCGAGCAGCAACTCGCGAACATACCGTTCGCGAGCAGGGAAAAACTCAGCTGCACATCGTAGAGCGGAGTTTTCTGCACTCCGTGATCTCCACGGAGTGCGAAGTGCAGAAAACTCCGAAAACTCTGTGAATGGAGCAAAGTTCACCGCCAAGGCCTAGCCATAACCTGAAATTAAACTTCAATCCTAACAAATATTGTATTGTAACATGTGTACAGCACTTAATAGCCTTTTGTCAGGTGCTAAAAAACTCAAAATGTGAATAGGAAGCTACACCGTGTAAAGTGTGTGGGGGCGAAAGAGGTTTTTCTTTGGAGTGTATGCAGGAAGTGTTTTCAATATTGTGTTGGATGGCCACCGAGGTGCGGTTATAGTGTTATGGGACGCGGGGCCTGGCAGTGTGATGGGGAGGGTATGTGAGAGAGATGTGCAAATTATAATTGTAATAAGGACTAGCCAGCTTAGCCGTAGGTGCTGCAGGATACTGTGTGCCTGTACACCAAATAGGAGGTCATCGGAGAAGGCCCTGTAATAAATATGGCAGAATGAACCAGGCAGGCATGCTGTTGAATGAGTAAAAGGATGCAAGAAGAGCAAGAATGGGAACTGGTAGCCTAAGGAGTAGCCATGCATCATTTCATGTTATTTTTTGTTTGTTGTTTTGAAAGAGACGGCCTCAACCAACTGCTGAACGAATACACCCCGTGTAGGAGGAAGGAAATTAAAGAGCAGTCAAGGCAGGCAACCTGAGCAGGAACTGCACAACGTTTAAAAGGTCCAGACACCCCTTACTGGAAGAAGGAACAAAAGGAGTGCACAAGGGGTTGCAACCCAAGCCTCTCTGATGCTCATGAAGGCTACCAAATGAGAGAGAAGCCTGGCCGGGTAATGGCTCAGACCCCAGGCAAGCTAGCACCTGCAAATGCAAGGCTGGGAGACATAGCGCTTGGTAGGTTGCTGACCTCACAGTGCAAGAGAAATCCACCTGTCCTGTGATATCCTCCTCCAGACCTTCAAGGATTTCCTACCAGAACAAAATCCACTTACGTTATTAGTAGTGAATGCAATTTCAGGGCAAAAAGGAGACAAGCTGGTGAAAGCAGACATACCTGGTTTCTATTGTGTCAGCTAGAGCGGCAGCATGGCAGCTGTTTGGTGATTCTTAGTTTGTTCTACCTTAGCTGAGCTCTTCTCTGATCTATTATAGCAGGGCCACAGGAGTTATGGGATTGTGCAGAGATTTTACATAAATTTAGATTTGCCGCACTTGCCACATAATACATTATCTGCCACATAATCTGAAGATTTTAACAATAAAAAATGTTGCTTTCACTCAAATGGTTCAAAAGTTACTAAAAGAAAAGTGACACGTGTTGCTGCTCAGTGGAAGGCCCTTTGCAAAGCTGGATTGGTCACTTTTCTGTTGCTAGTTGTTATATTTGGGTATTGAACTGGTACTAATGAGATGCAAGCAATGCCCAGGCAGTGTTAATTAGTGTACAAATGTCAAAATAATGAAGTAATACAGTTATAAAAATGTGCTGCATTATGCCGCCTAATTTGCCTTTTCTTGACGCATAATTTACTCAACCCTGCCATATAATTTGGCCCTCTCCTGCCACATAATTCCAGTGGCCTGGATTCAAACCATGCTATTGGGTACCAGGGCACTTTTGCCTCAACGAGTAAGTATCAGTGGCCCTGCTGGTTTCAAGGTCTGATTACACAATGTTCTCGCTGGCAGCCTTTGCCCATGGATTGGAGCTGCACTGTTTCTTAGAAAGACGGCTTGGCACACAGAGCCTGGACTTCTGCTCATCTGAAGGGCACTGATTTGCCCTGGTGTGTCTTACATTTCCCTGCAGTACATGCTCTTTACACTGTTGTGAAGGACCACTGCTATTGGCATCAGTATGATGGAAAAAAATACTGAGCAAGCACTGTGCAAAAAAACCAAAGTTGTTATTCTTTGCTAATGAGTTCTTAGAAGGAAACTCTGTTCTGGCAAGGTGTATGCTTATGTCCAGGGTCAGAGTTTCTTGCCTCCTCTGAGGCTGTATGCCCACCATGTGATGTGTGCATGGGCACACAGTGACCAGAGGGTATTTTAATGAATTTCACTGCAAGTACTCTGTGCGTCTGTTTGCTAAAGGACGTATATATTTTTGGTATGTCAAAAACTGAATTGTGTGATCTAGTCATTTTCTGGAAAATGTACTGAATGTAGTTTTATTCACCTCCACCTAGACACTTTGAAGCATCAGTAAGGCACAGACTTGCGCTGCTGCCATCATCTCATCTGATGATAGCTTCTGAAATGTCACTTCATCAGCACAAGTGTGGTACCTCCGTTTTTTTGTGTGTGCAGTTTTATATAGCACAAACTCGACCCGAAGGTATTGGAGCGCTTTACATAGGCACCAGTAGCATTACACAAGGGCACATTCCTTTTTGGTGGGCACGGGGAGATGGAGTGATTTGCCCAGAATCACAGGATGTTGAGCCCACGCCGAGGCTCGAACCTGGATCCCCAGCTCCAAAGTCAGCAGCTCTGGCAGTTACGCCACATCCTCTCCCCAGTTCTGCGGAGCCTTGGCCTCTTCAGGCAGCAGCACATAGTCCACATATGCACACCCTTATTTATAGATGCCCCCGCCGGTCCGCGTCTCATTGCACATGATCCTCTCATGCGGTATTTCTGTTTTCACAAGAGGATAATCTGCACCGGATTTAATGAAACCAGAGCCGGCCTGGGAACCCAAAGCAGCCCTAGCAATTTTGTCAGCCGGCCCCCTCTCCCGGGGGGGGGGGGGCCTGGGGCAAGGGTGAAGCACTGCTGCTTTTGTTACTGGAGATGGAAATTGCAAAACCGGCCCCCACCCTTCCAGCCTCCCCGGCAAAGGCCTGATGCCCACTACGACCAGTCCGGCCCTGAATGAAAGCCATATCTTGACCCCTAGAGGAGGTTTACTGGTAGTTGAGGGGTCCACAGATCGGTGCAGTCAGTTTGGGTACTGATTCTTCGACTGGTACTAAGAGCCTGAATTCTGTGCTTACACATGTTCCTGCTTTGCGTTTGCATGTGCGGAAAGATTAGGTATACCTTTGCTTCCTCTAGGGCACACAGACATTTATTTCCTGTTGAGCTGCAACAGCTTTTGAAACTCCATTCCATCTTATAACCAGATTGTATAAAATTGGGCTATTAATTCGGGGAGGGCCACAGAGCTTAATTTGAGCCGGTGGTTTCCGGTGCTTGACACTGGCATTTAATTGATAACACTGGTACTCATGAAGGCCAGCTACATGGTGGAACTGTTTGCCTAAAATTAAAGATGAGCACACAACAATTGTTTATTAATTTAAATAAATGTTAAAATACCTACTGTCCAAGTCATTCTCATAGCTTTGGGGGCCTGGAATAGTCTGAATTGTCACTCTTGTTGGAGTGTGATGGTTAGTAGTTGTGCTGGCAGTGTCATTGCCCATTGCCAGCACTGGAAGGGGCAATGGGTGGTGCTAACTGCAGTTACATCCTGAAGAGGGCCCTGGAATATCTCTTAATTTACAAACTAGGCACTGGGGAGGGGCATGGATCAATTCACCGAAATGCCAGGGGTAGCGGAAGTGACATCACATACCCTTTGACCTCCACTTTCACTCACACACACATACACACAAATTCACACAAACATACTCTCACCCACAAGCATGCACACAACATACAATTAAAATAATTTTTTACTCACCTTAGCTGCGTTGGAAGGGCATATTCCAGTTATTGTACTCCATTTTTATTACTCTATTAGTGAATAACATATTTTATTTATTCACCATCAGTGTAAGGAATTGACAGAAAATAAAGAAAGTGGAGCCCCAGCTGCCCCTGTGTTCCTGGCACTGAATTTGCCACCTTTGACTCCTGGGGTAGCATAGGCAGATCTAGGGGTAGCAAAGGGCAAGCCAGGGGTCGCAGCTACGACCCCTGGAGACCCCGAAATGATGTCCATGGGGAGGGGACTGAACTGACTTAATGAACACAGTCTTGTTATGACTACACACAGTTCTTAGAGAAGAACAATAGTTACTTACCTGTAATCTGTGGTTCACCAGTATTGGTGCCTTTCATAGATTCACATGCCTGAATCATTCCCCGTCGTCAGAGTGGGAGTCCCACGGTACATAAAAAAGCAATAATTTGTATATAAGAAACCAAAACCCTTGGTACTAACCAACCAGGAAGTAAAGTAGTCCTAAGTTACAGTGGAAAAACTTCCACACTCATGACTATGCTAGTCATTTTGTATAGACCAAACTACAGCCAATCAGGCGCCAGCACCCACCAGAATGTTCTCCCCAGAGACTCAGGCTCTCAGATTTTCTCGCACAGGAGTGAAACCAGTATTATCACCTGAGGAGCCTCTAAGGGGAGGTGGGTGGGTGCATGTGAATCTATGAAAGACAACAATACTGGAGAACCACAGATTGCAGGTAAATTACTATTGTTCTTCTCCAGTATTGGGGTGTCTTTCATAGATTCACATGCCTGAATCAGAGTAAATGGCAGTACACACCATCCTGCTCATAAACGCTTTTTTCCATTCCTATGCATATGTACACTTTGCAAACAATATTACATGAAACATAAGCGTCTAGAAGAGCATAGAGGAGGAGGGAGAACAGAGGCTCACCTTACTTAAAAAGATTGCGAAGCACTTCTTGTCCCACTGAAGTATCTGCATCGCTGGCAGCATCCAAGCAATAGTGCTTGGTGAAGGTATGCATGCTGGTCCAGGTTGCAGCTCTGCAGATATGATGGAGAAGCACTCCAGAGAAGAGTGCTGTTGAGGAGACCGTTCTCGTAGAATGCGCTCTTGGCAATGATTGCAATGGCCTTCCTGCTTGCCGGTGACAGAGACTTATTTCTGCAGACACCCAGCGGGCTATGGTCTGTTTAGATACAGAATATCCTTGACATATCCTTCCGTATGCTACAAAGAGCCGATCGTTTTACGCAATGTAGCAGTTTGTTGAAGGTAAAATTTAAGACATCTCCTGATGTCCAGGGAATGCAAGGCCTTCTCCGCTCTCGTTTGTGGATTAGGAAGCACTGGCTCATTAAGATGAAAGTCAGATGGAACTTTAGGCATGTAGCTTGGATTTGTACGTAGTACCGCCAAATTTGAAGTGAACTGTAAAAACTGAGATTTGATGGTGAATGCTTGAATGTCACTGACTCTAAATGCCAATGTTAGAGCTAGAAGGAGAGAAACCTTCCAGGAATGAAATTTGAGATCCACTTTATGAATAGGCTCAAAGGGGTGATGCATGAGTTGAGAGAGTACCACATTCAAGTACCAGGAAGGAGGTGGACGCCGAACAGGCGGGAACATTCGAAAAAGGCCCTTGAAGAATTACGGAATTATTCTAGTGGAATACAGAGAATTAGAGCCGTCTTGATGGAATCTGGAGATGGCTGCTAAAAACACGTTCAGTGTGGAATGAGACAAGCCAGACTTAGCCAATTGAAGAAAGAACTGTTCTGGTTTCGCATGGAGTGGATGTAAATTGGCCGCGAGACACCAGTCACAAAACCTTTTCCATTTAAGTTTGTAAGTCTTAATAGTAGCAGGCGCTCGTGCATTGGCTAAAACCTCTTTACAATCCTGTGGGATATCTAGATGGACGAATGAAACGTATTGAGGAGCCAAGCTGCTAATTTCAAGGAAGCTGGGTCCAGATGACAAATTTGACCCTCTTACATTGTTAGAAGATTTGGTAGTGCTTGAAGTTGTATGGGATTGCACTCAGAGAGAAGTAGGAGCTCGGTGAACCAATATTGGCGAGGCCACCTGGGCACGATGAGGATAAGGCGGCATGGTTGCGGTTTCATTTTCCGGATGACCCTGGGAATCAAAAGAGTCGGTGGAAAAGCGTATGCAAATATCTGAGACCAGTTCATCGAAAGTGCTTCTCCGCATGAATCCTTGTGGGTAATCCAACTTGCAAAGTATGGGCATTTGTGGTTCTGCTTCGTCGCAAATAAGTCCAGGTCGGGATGACCCCACTTTTGAAAACTCTGTCCAGAGTCGGCTGATGAAGTTCCCATTCGTGATTTGTCGCTGTCGCTCTGTTGAGAGAATCGGCGAGCACATTGGACATTCCTGGAATGTGCGTTGCTGACAGATTTATCCTGTGACGCAGAGCCCAACTCCAAATCTCCTAGGCCTCCTGAGAAAGAAGGGCCGATCTTGTGCCCACTTGTTTGTTCAAGTAATGCCTACTTGTTGTATTGTCTGTCCTGATTAGAACGGTGGATCTGTGTATCACCGTCCGAAAAGATTTCAGGGCCAGAAAAATTGCTCTCAACTCTAGGAGGTTGATGTGCCACTTCTTTTGATGTGTGTTCCATTTCCCACTGAAGGGCATTCCCTGTAGGTGTGCCCCCCCATCCTTCCAGGGAAGCATCCGTGGTGATGGTGTAACTTGGTATCTCAGTTAGGAATGAACGCCCTATTTGCAGATTCTCTTTTTGGGTCCACCATAGAAAAGCTTCTCTCATACAGTAGGCTATGGCGATCCTGTTGTCGAACGACCCTGACACTTGAACCCATTAGAGACTGCGTTCCTCTTGGATAGGTCTCATCCGGAGACGGCAGTTGGGTATGAGAGGGATGCAGGAAGATAGCATCCCTAGGAATGACTTGTACATTTGTACTGAAACGTACTCTTATTGCAGCAAGTTGAGGGCCATCTTGCAAATCTTGAGTTGTCTTTCTTTTGAGACAAAGGTTTGGGCAAGAAATTAGGACATGGCAACCAATAGACACTCTTGCCTTCGGGATTGCATTGAGTAGCATAAAATCAGGTTCACCCCTAGATCCTCTACCTGCGCACGTTCTCAAACAATTGGATCTTCCTACTCTGGAGGTACTCAGAGCACTGTTAAATGCCTCCCTGAAGGAAGCTATACTACCCAATGACTGGAAACATGCCATGGTAGTCCCCCTGCTAAAAAAGGCCAACAGCGACCCCAAAGTGTTTCCCAACTTTCGCCCGGTCACTTTCCTGCCGATTGTGTCGAAGATTTTAGAAAAACATGTCAATAAGCAGCTGGCAGATTTTGTCAATGACAATAATCTTCTGCACTATTCACAATCCGGCCTCAGAAAAGGCCATTCCACAGAGTCCACCCTACTTGGGGTCACTGAGGTTATACGCCAAGAACTTGACACGGGAGGCACGGCGGCACTCACTCTTCTAGATTTGAGTGCCGCATTTGACACCATATGCCATACAACCCTCATCAAGTCCCTGAAGGATATTGGAATCAGAGGGAAAGCACTGAAATGGGTGGAGCAATTTCTCCTGCATCGAACATATCAGGTCTTCTCTAAAAGTAATCACTCAGAAGTATATGAGTCCCCTTATGGAGTGCCCCAAGGCTCTATACTGAGCCCCCTCCTTTTTAATGTGTATGTCACTCCCCTAGCTCAAATTGCTGAAGAGATGGGCCTCACCATTTATTCTTATGCGAATGACACACAACTTGTGTTCTCCCTTACATCTATAGAAAAATCTGACATCTCTCCCCTTCGATCTGGACTACTCAGAATGGCCAGCTGGCTCCATTCTAAAAAATTAAAGCTGAATGGGGATAAAACAGAGCTACTAATTTTTGGCAATCAAAAGAATCTCTGGGGCCCAACTCACTGGCCTGTTGAAATGGGCGCTACTCCGACTGCGGTTCAATCCGCACGCAATTTAGGGATAATAATTGATGATAAGCTGTCCATGCGTACACACACAGCCAAAACTGCCTCCACATGCTTTCTGATCCTCAAATGGCTGCGAAAAATACTGTGGGGATTGCCAGATGGAGCTCAGAGGACTGTCCTACAGGCCTTAATTACGTCAAGATGATATTATGGTAACGTCCTATTCCTAGGAGTTACGAATAGCACTCTGAACCGACTTCAAATAGTCCAGAACTCTGCAGCCAGAAGGCTCCTTAATCTCCCAGGACGCACGAGTATGACAGAACATCTTAAAAAACTACACTGGCTGAGAGTGGCCAGCAGAGTAAAATTCAAAGCACTGTGCTATATGTATAAGATCAGCTCAGGAGCAGCCCCGGAGTACCTATGTAAAATGGTACAGAAATTCCTACCCTCGCGTAACTTACGCTCAATGAATCAGGCAAAATGTATCGTTCCCAGGGCAAAAAGGGCTCGACTAGGAGGTCGTTCTTTTACCTATATGGCACCGGTACTGTGGAACTCACTCCCCCTTCAAGTACGGCTAGAACCCTGTTATCTACGCTTCCGCAAGGGAGTGAAATCATGGCTGTTTGATCAATAATTGTCCCCTGCCTTCTTGCCAGTAATACAGATCCAGGCACCGGGAAACCCTCAGGGTAGCTGTTGCGCCATATAAATGCAATAAATAAATAAAATTGGGTGAGGCGAGTGTCTAATGTTGCTCCCAGAAAAGATATCTTTTGTGACGGAACAAGATGGGATTTCTTGAAATTGATTGAAAGTCCCACAGACTGGAAGAGTGAGAGGCATCTTTGGACATGTACTCTTGCTGCTCTTAAAGAACTGGCCTCGATAAGGCAATCGTCTAAATACGGGAAGATTTGAATGCCTTCCAAGCGAAGATGTGCCGCCACTGGGGCTAATATCTTTGTGAATACTCTGGGCGCTGAACGAAGCCCAAACGGAAGAACCTTGAATTGAAAGTCCCTGCCAGCCACTCTGAACCTCAGGAATTTCCTGTGCCTGGGGAGAATGGGCACATGAAGGTAGGCATCTTCAAGATCTAGGGTAGCCATGTGATCACCTTGGGAAAGAAGCTGGAAGATTTTTTGAAGTGTTAACATCCGGGAGGACATCTTGAGGTATTTGTTGAGGGCGCTTAGGTCGAGAATGGGGTGCCATTCTCCTGTTTTCTTTCTTATGAGGAAGAACCTCGAATAGAAACCTCTTCCTCTTTGTAATTAAGGAACTTTTTCGATTGAACCATTCCGAATCATTAGATATATTTGGGAAAGAAGCTCTTTGAGGTGAGCTGGTGGCGGACCGTTTGGAGGTGAATTTGGAGGGATTTTGACAAATTCTAAAGAGTGTCCTCTGGCCACTACATTCAGGACCCACATGTCCGTAGTAATCTTGGACCAATTTGATAAGTAATGGGATATTCTTCCTCCAACTTTTGACCATGGTACTGGCAGAGGTGGTGGGAGTGGCAGTTCTCATTGCCTCTTAGAGGAATCTCGTCCCCGATAGGAGGACTTTTTTTTCTTGGAAAAAGTGGTTGCCTCGCTGTCTGTATGTTTGTTGTTTATACGGCTGACATTGCTGGTTACCTTGTGATGATTGCTACGAGCGTTGATGAGAATATCCTCCTCTATTTGAACAGGACCAGTGTCCTTTGGCGCCACGAAAGGACGATTTACGAAACTGCAGGTTTCCCAGCGACCTTGCGGTGTCTGTATCTTTGTTTATGGCCTGCAAAGCCTCATCAATGTGCTGGCCAAATAGATATTCTCAGTCGTAAGGCATATCTATTATCTTTGCCTGGACTTCTTGCCGTAAGGAAGTTGACTTCAGCCAACCCTGTCTCCTTAGCACTGCGGCGCCCGCCAATTGTCGAAAGCCTGTGGTTGCCACATCCACAGCTGCGTCAATCATCTCTGCAGAGACGTACTCCCCTTCATATAACACCTTCTTTGCTTCTGACCTCTCCGGTTCCAGAACCTTTGAGATATGGAGATATATCTGACCACATCTGTCTATCATATCTCCCTAGGATTGCTAGGGAATTTGCTGCCCGGATTGTAGTCGCAGCTATCGTTGACACCTTTTTGCCGATGGAGTCGAGACGTCTTCCATCTCGGTCAGGTGGGATGGTCACTTGTGAGGACGGGTTTCTAGCTCTTCTCTGTGCCGCTTGAGTAACAACGGACTCTGTCTTAGCTTGTCTGATAAGGCATGCAGGTGATGTAATGGGCGCATTGTACTTTTTGTCAATTCGAGGTAAGACTGCGGGTAAAGAATTTGGAGTGGACTTGACCTTCAGGCCCTCCTTCCAAATTAAACCTATTATCGGGATTGTCCTCGCTTGTTTGTGAGGCTGATCTTTAAAGTCATATAAAAAAACAATCCTCCTGTTTAGTTTCCATAGTAATCTGAAACCTCTTTATTGCTCTTTCCATAACTAGATGGAATCCTCCAATATCAACAGGTGGAGAGTCCGCAGTATGAGGAGCAGTAGGTGATGGGGTCTGCGTCTGATAATTATCCCACTCCGACAGTACGGATTGATCGTCCACCTCTCCTTCCTCTCTGTTGTCATCAGTGGTGTTACAGTCCTGCAAATGGTGGGATTGAGCCGGAGAAGGCGGAATTGAAGAACGTACCAAAGGTACTGGTGCCAAAGGAGACTGTCTTGGGACACTCAAGGCTGAGGCAGGTGTTTGCGGTATGGGTGTCGCCGGAAGAGACTCTGCCGACTCAGACGGAGGGAACCGGCGGTAATAGTCATTTAACATATATTGTAAATTGTTTAGGAGGTCTAATGGCATATGTGCCATTGGTACTGCAGCAGGGGCTTGAGCAACTGGTGCAGGAGAATGGTCTTCCTCTTCGTGATCTTCCTCCTGCATCTTTATCAATAGTTCTGACGGACTTCTGGCCGCTCTGAAACGGTCGTCCTCATCAGATTGCTCCTGATCATCATCTTCCTCTGAATCCAGAAGCTGCTCAGGCAACTTTAGGGGTGAAAGAGGCAGTAGAATAGAGCCTCTTCTTTGTAATAATGAAGCCGCCGTCAACGATGAGATAAAAGAGGCAGCAGGCGAAGCAGCGGACCAAACCTGTAGATCCGTACATGATGACTGAAGAGGCATTTACAGACCCACCGTCGACTGTATAGTCGACGGGGATATTGCATGCCTCGTCGACGAGGCTTTCAATGTCGACTACGTTGTCGACGACGAGGTAAGTTTCATCGACGAAGCCTTAGACGACGATGTAGTCTCCGTCGACGACGAAGCTGTTGACGACGGTAGAATTCTCATCGACGAGGTACTTGTCGATGACGGTGGAATCTTCGACGATGATGGACTTCTTGTCGACGGTGCGGTCGTCGACGGCAAAGCTGCTTCCTTCGACGAAGGACCCGTCGACGGGATGACTTTCGTCGATGGGCTAATCTTCGTCGACAATGCACTTGTCGACGATATCTTCTTTATCTTCGATGACAAAGGAACGTCGACGCTTGATGGCTGAATAGTCGTCGACGAGATGGGTCTCACTGAAACCAAGACCATCGTCGACGGTGAAGAAGCAGACGACATCAACATCTGAGGCCTTGGCGAAGAGAAAGTAACAGTCGACGTGGAGGAAATACTGTAGACGGGACCCGTAGACGGAGACGAGGTCTTTTTCTGAGGTAACGTTTTCTCTGACAGTCTTTTAGATGGTAAAGACTTAGCAGACTTTCTCGGGGGCGAATTAGGTCCAGATTTAGAAGGTGGAGAAGCCTTTTTTGCAGTAGAAGAGGAAGGCAAGCTAGAATCCTTAGCTTTTCTCAACACCTTAGCCCCAGGAGAAGATACCTCTTCCTCAATCTTTCTCTTTCTGGAAGATATAGAAGACCCCGAAGCCAGACTTCCTACCTCAGATAGAGGATCATCCTGGTCCTTAATCTTCTGCAACCCTAGTAGAAGATGACCTTCCCTGTCTCGGAGGGTCTTCTGAGGACAGGTCCTGCTGATCTTACAATCCTTTACCTCATGGTCTGGATATAGGCAATAAATGCACTTTTTGTGGGGATCTTCTTTAAAAAGCCTAAGCTTCCCACAAGACTCACATGGTCTGAAGAGAGATTTTGAAGAAAAAACAGTCCGGTTGACAAGTACTGAGCAGAGCTCAGGGAGACTCTCTTTCACACGACGTGTGGTAGAAGATCTGAGAGCCGGAGTCTCTGGGGAGAACATTCTGGTGGGTGCTGGCGCCTGATTGGCTGTAGTTTGGTCTATACAAAATGACTAGGATAGTCATGAGTGTGGAAGCTTTTCCACTGTAGCTTAGGAATACTTTACTTCCTGGTTGGTTAGTACCAAGGGTTTTGGTTCCTTCTATACAAATTGCTTTTTTTTGTACCGTGGGACTCTCACTCAGACGACGGGGAATGATTCAGGCATGTGAATCTATGAAAGACACCCCAATACTAGAGAATCTCTGTTCAACACTAGTTTCATTGGCAAAAGCAGAATGCAAATCCCCAGAGAAATGTGGGCTAAGTTCAAGCAGTGCTAACAACTTCAAAGTCAAGAAATCAATGTAAAAAAATCCCAAACCAAATAGAGAAAAATTTAACACGCAAAAATACACCAAAAATATTAGAACTGGATAACAAGAACCAAACCTATGAATTTACATGTCTTATGGTAGAAAGCATATTCAAAAAAAGAAAGAAGCAGTTAAAAAATATCAGTCAGAGGTTGTCCAGGCCGTAGGTGTGATTTCAGGTGGTCCGTCATGAAACGGAAGTGAGATCCACCAAGAGGGTGGTCTCAATTAAAGTTTCTACCTTTTGACTTAGTCTATTTTTTATCTAGTCAGAAGCCTTCAATGGGGCAAGGTTCCATGCTGTAGCCAGTGAGAGTCCCTTGAATTCACATATGTCATTGTTGAGCTCCTGCTGAAGGGGGTTGGCATTAAAATCTTAGAGCAGGACAAAGCTGTATTTTGTAACTGACCAGGCTGCTTTGCTGCGGAGACAGATTTGCATCTCACACTGATCCAAAGTATTATCTTCAGGTTTACTATTTTGGTTCTCAAAATACTCCAAAGAAGCCAGACTGGAAGCTGTAGCCAGGCATGGCCCCACAAGAGTGGATATCTTTGGTACAGCAGAACCGCATGGAACTTTCCAATATTGCATAAATCTCCAAGTAAGGCACACCTGGTTTTCTTGTCCTCTTTGAAGGTACTTCATCCCCTTATCTGGAACTTCCGGAGGTGGATAAAAGAACCAACTCTCTCTCTTTTCTCCCAACTGCTGTAAGTGTTTCTGCTGGTCACTCCTTTAGCCCTCAGGTCAGGCGTCTAGGCACATGAACCGTTTCTAGCCATTGCTCCTGCAGAGTCTATGATGAAGACTCCTGTGTTCAGTTGGGATCTCTTGGAGACAGGGGCCCTTCTGCTTTATCTGTCCGTGGAACAGGCAAACAGGAGGTCAAACACCTGGTATGTGGGAAGCGGTAGCAGCTCCTAGGTCCCAGCAGACATCAGGTGTTCGAGTCTCCTTTCTCATTTTGTTTTTGAAACATCTCATTTCTTTACTAGTCTTACATAACATTGCAGTTAGTTCCACTGTGAAAGCCACAGCCAGCCACACACATGAAAGAGGACACCTGATACCCAAAGCATACAGGCATATAAAAAAGGCTAAGAGAAATACCAAGAAAAAAGCATGAGATGTAAGCATCTGCATCAAATCCTCTGGGTAGTCTAGATCACAGCGCAATCAGAATCTTCCCCCTAATGGCAATACTAGGCAACTAAAAGTGCATATAACTACTTTTTGGGCCAAGAAGTATAGCCCTCCTAACTGACCCAACCCCATAATGTGACTCTTGCACATCCTCCACCATTAGAATACATAGGTACAGCCTGTTCGACTGTCCAGTAGAAGGAGTCTTCTTTCTTCCAACAGGAACTTAGTCAGGTGTGTTTTGCATAGGTCCAGAAATTCTCAGAGGAGATGGTGAGTTGCTAGTTGTATCCAGTATACTGGACAGTGATAGGATAATTTTCCCAACCCAATTCTGTGTACTTTCTGGCTCCATGGCTATACTTTACCTCCTTTTGGAGCACTTCCGTTTTGCTTTACTGTAAACTTTTCCAGAATGCGGAGTTCAAATATAATACCTTTTCCATCCCAAGAGTCCCAGGCTCTCTTAAACCACTCCCTTGTTTAGATGCAGTCACCTTCCTCCGTCAACACTGAACTGTTTTTCCCCTCCTGTAATTCGAGTCAGGGAATCTAGCAGCATCCTGTGAATGAATGTGAACAGATTTTTTCAGTCCCATTTACTGTTTCCAAATCAAAAGAGGTAGCGTGAAGGCTCTTTGTTCTGCCATTAGTTCATGCACCCTTCACAGATTGCTAATCCCTGTTAAATGGATATTTGTTAGCAACAAGCCTGGCTTCCTGGTTCTGGAGGGCAAGGCATGGTCCACTGGAGAGCAAGGTGGATAATTCCAGCTAAAAATATGTATTGAGCCTCCAGCAGGCCTACTAGGATAGGATAGGATATATGTTTATAGAAGGCTCGATTGCCATGGCGTCTTGGCGCTAGTGTATGTGAAAGGAAGTACGGCCTGTGTTACCAGTAGGACTAGGTGGAGGTGAACAGCCATGTTTTCAAGTCCTTCCTAAAGAGCTGCTGATTAGATTGAAATCTCATTGCCAATGGCATTTTATTTCATAGCTTTGTCGCACAGTTCGATAAAGTCCTGCCACCCCATTTTGCCCGCCTAATCTTAGCAATCTGGATAAGGCCCAAATTAGCAGATCTAAGAACACGGGAGGGGGTGTAAGGTAGGAAGTTTTTGGGGATATCCTCAGCACCATCACCGCAGAGTGCTTTGTGTGCCAGGCATAAGGCCTTAAATTCCATGCGATGCTGGATGGGAAGCCAGTGCAGCGACTTAATTCCTGCCAAGGTTGATTGTCCTTTAGGTATGTTAAGAGTAATCTTGCTGAATCATTCCGTAAAGACTGCAGTTTTCTCATCTGGGTCTTATCATAGCCCCAAAAAAGGGCATTTCAGTAGTCCAGTTTGGACAGGAACAGAGCCACCACCACCGTCTTTTGCAGTTCTTGTGAGATAAAAGGGAAACATTTTCCCAAGGTTTTTAATAAAAAGAAGCAAGAGGAACTGAGACCGTTAACTTGGGCAGAAAAATTCAGCTTGACTCCGAGGTTCCTGACCTTAGGGACAGGGCACGGGCATTCCCCCGCCTCAACCGGCTGCCAGGAGTCATTCCACAGGGATCGTCCCTGGCCAAACTCTATCACCTCCATTTTATCGGTGTTGATTTTCAGGAAGCTATGGTTCATCCAGGTCATTACAGACTCTGCTCCCTCGCCTCCAGAAAGGAGGAGAAGAGGGCCAGGGCAGTGTTCTCGGCCCCACATCCTTCTTCCACTGCACTAACACCGTGTGATTCACAGTGTAAATGCTGCAGACTGGTCTAGGAGTGCGAGGACTGCTCTGCCCCCTCTGTCCACTATTCTCTGGATCTCCTCCGTTGCAGTAATCAGGGCTGATTCGGAAGAGTGACAAGACCGAAAACCATGCTGTGTAGAGTCCAGCAGATTGTTGGCATCTAGAAAGTCAGTCAACACCTTGTTAACTGACTTCTCCAGAATTTTGGCTACTATCGGGAGGCCAGGAATTGGGTGATAGTTCTTTGGTTCAGTAGGGTCCAGGGTTGGCTTTTTGAGAATGGCCTGATGGATACTCTTTTCCAGGTTCGTGGATAGTTACCCGATTCCAGAACTTGGTTAACAAGAGGGGTACGTTTGTCACAGATCTCGGCCAGGTGCATAATGGCAGGAGGACAAGGGTCTTTGGGTGAGCCGCATTTTATAGAGAGGAGAAGTTTTTGTACCCTTCATTTGTGATTGTAAGCGGGATAGAATGCAATGGGTTGATTGAACAACATCAGGCAGTTGCATTGCTTATCCGGAGTCCCTCGAGTGTTCAAGACGTCATTATAGATCACTTGCACCGTATTCTGAAAGTATAGGGCCAATTTGTTACACATGGCTTGATCTGGTTTAAATGTGTTGTCCTGCTGTGGTTTAGCCAGCAGTTTAACATATTTAAAAAGTTCCTTCGTGGAATTTCCAGCTTCCTCAATCTTAGTTGTGAAAAATAGCTTTTTAGCGGCAATAATTGCTTCCTTATACTGTTGGAGGGCTAGATTATAGGTTGCTTTCTTTGCATTACTATAGTCTTGTCTCCAAAGACGTTCAGCTCTCCTGCACTTTACTTTTAGGCACTTGACCTCAAGGCTATACCAAGTTGACAATGTCTTGGATCGTTTTACCGCCACCAATTTTTCGGGCGCAACACAGTTGGCCACTGCCAGGAGCCAGTCATTGAACTGGGACGTTGCTTCGTTATTATCCTTCGCTAGCGGGGTAGGGAGGTGACCAAGGGCCAACTCTAGGTCAATGCCTTGAACTTTGTTCCAGCATCAGAATTTTACCTTGGATGGCTTAGTTTGAGTACAGTGATTAGGCTGCATAACCTTGATGTTAAAATGGACGGCCTTATGGTCTGTCCATGGGAGAGTTAACATTTTAGTCAGATTAATATCAGTTATTTGAAAAGATGCCATCCAAAGTATGGCCCGCCAGGTGGGTGGGTTCGGTTACTAGTTGATTTAAACTAAAAGCTGCTAGGTTATCTACCAGTCGGACTGTATCCGAATTGTTTATTAATTCCAGGTGATCGTTAAAATCCCCTGGAATTGTGAGGGAGTGGGAGCCTGTATAGGACTCCGGAAGCGTCAATAATGCCTGGGAAAAAGCAGCTCTGGGCCTAGGTGGACGATAAATGAGTAGCCTCTGAAAGGTAGACAGGTTATTTAATTTTATACAAAAATGCAGTGCCTCCGCTGGTAGAACTGAGATGGCTTCCAGACGCACCTTTAGATGTTCTTGGTAAATAATGGCTCTCCCCCCCCCCCTTCCCCCGCTTCTACCTTCCTCCTTATCTTGTGAGGGGACTGCATAGCCCTCTGGTAACACGATGTTCCAGTCTGGGCCTGAGGTATTATCCGTCCAGGTTTCTGTCACAAAAACTATGTCAGGGGTGGAAAGCTGAATCAGGTCTTCTAGCTGATATTTATGTTTTAACACCGAACAAGCATTCAGCAGAACACACAGTATGTGCTGCTCACGTATTGCCTTAGGGACCTTGACTAGCCCGTGTGTGGTAGTGTTTTTGGGCGTCCCCCCATTTCTCTATCCTTATGAGCTTAAATCTTTCCTGCTCCCGATCCTCGCCATGCCCGGTTTGTGTGCTCAGAGCGATTAGTAATGCCTGGATTGAGGCAATATGAACATTTAGAGCATAGGAACTCCCCTACATTCTTGTTTTGCAGAAGCATGTCATGAGCTCTACATGTGCCTCTTTCCAGGTCAAGCAGCTGATTTTTGCTGTATATTTGGGGCTTTGAACAACCAGGGGTTCTGGCGCTGGTTCGTGCTCCGGGCGCCAACGGGCGCAGATAGGCTTGCCTTTGGCGCGGTCGCTCCGGCGTGGTTTAAATAGTGGAGGGGAAAAGACTAGAACGTCAACCCCGGTGCAATGCGGATCGGTTTTAGCATCCGGGTACCGCAGGGGTCAGACAGGAAGCAAAGTTACATACCCAATATTAAAAACAAAGTTCTAAAACAACTAGAAAGTAAGTCTTTTAAAAAGTATTCAATTCGTAGATCTAGTGTGTGCAAAAACGCAATTGACTTTGAAGCAATTAGCACCAATACAACGCGGTGTAATGGGCTCAGTGTCCTACCACATACACAAGTCTCCCTGATGTGCTTCCAGCCGCACAAAGAACATTTTTAAAAAGTTACTTTCTCACTGAAATTACCAAAAATCATATTTCATCATTACATTGGATTTTGAAAACTAAGTGGAAAATACCTGTGAACCATTTTCCTACTATTCTCCCAGGCCAAGATACAAATTAAGGATTTTATTTCTCCCGAAGTAGGTTCATGGAGAATATAGTGGAACCTACACTACAAAAACGTCTTTAGGAAATTTAGTTGTGGTAATGACACAGTATATTAAATATGTAGTATGCCACTTTTTTTTATTTTAAAACATTAAGCACCCAGCCCTGTGGACTTACAAAGCACCCGTTCAAGTTTACATTATTAGATATGTATGTTTTTCTTCTTTGCAAAGGCACTTTTACTTTTCATATATCACTGCAACATTTTCAAAACTGCAGCACAGTTAGAGCATTGTGGTGCTCCTGGCACCCATATATTTAAAAAATATATACTTTTGGGTGTTGTAAATACGGACTGAGACCCATTCATTACAATTAACTTTCATACCATTGGTTCATTTTCAGTGTCATCTACAATGGCCTGACAGGAAAATTAAACAGACCAACTGGTTGAACCCAATTTGGAGGGAACCATTTTAGGGCCAGAGCACATGCACAATGGCACTTAATAGAGGTGTTAATATGCAGAGCCCTAATAACAGCAAAAATAAGATCAAGAAAAAGATGAAAAATCCATGTACAAAAGGCAGATTTTCTATACTAGTGTATTGTTTTTATTTTGATCCATTCTCCCACTTTATTAATAGTTCAATCAATGTTTTTCAGTACATCACACATTTGATTCCCTTTTTCCTGAAGTGGAACTATCTCTGTTTTAAAGCAAAAGTTATTTCCAAGTTGCTTTTCCAAAAGCCTCGGAAAAACACACCCACTACCGAAATCCAGACTGTTTAAAAAATTGCTGAACCATGGCATGGTAGACACCTCCCATCATCTTTAAAAAGGAAAAAAAAGTTATTAGAAACTGTTTTAAAGAACAACTCTTTCCCCTCAGGTTTATTCACACCTTTACCAAAAAAATCTTTGCATTTTTAAAAAAAATCTTTTTATTGAACCAAAACAGCTCCATCAAAAGACACATCAGGTAGTAGTGAGAAAGCAGTGGTATTCACACATTAAATGAGTAGAGTGCACCAGCCATTGATGGGCAAAAATACAGTCTACCCCCAGGTCATGCCCCAACAGAATATAAGTGGGTCAGCTAATCCGTTCCTCTCTCTCCTCCAATCCCCTCCTCCTTGGCCAGGACCCTCGCCCCTACCTCCCTTCTCCCCCATCCCCCCTACGAAGTGTTCAGACTCTGCTATCAGCCGAGGCCCTTGGCCTCCCAGGGAGAGGGTGTGTCAAAGATATGTAGTTTGTGGTACTCAGAGGGAGGGGGAACTCCTACGGTGATGCATCCGGGGTATTCATCCATTCTCCTCTATATTTCCTCCAAGCCTGCCATATCTTTTCCCATTTTTTGGGGCACCCTCTACTATAATAGATGACTTTCTCTGCCCTCTGGCACCAGTCTATATCCCATTCCCATTCCTCAATTGTCTGAATCAAGTCACTCCCTCAAAGTCTTGCAATGTTTCTTTTGGCTACCATGCTCGCAAAGGCCAACCATATCCTGTCTCCTTTGGGCCACGTAATGTCCCCCGTGACCCCCAAAACATGCCAGCTAGCCTCCAGCGGTACCTCCGCCCCAACTACCTCCTCCATTAAGTCCTTCAGCCTGACCCAATATGTACGGATTTTAGGGCAGTCCCAGAGGATGTGAAAGAATGTTCCCTCTTCCCCACAACCTCTCAAGCAGAAGTGTGATGTTGCGTATCCCATCTTGAATTGTACCGTTCGTGGGGTGTAGGACCTGTGAAGGATGCGCAACTGCACCAACCTGAATCGAGCTCGAATCACCACCTCCCTAGGACACTGCAGGGCCTCATTCCAGTCATCGTCCTCTAACAAACCAAGGTCGGATTCCCACTTCTCCCTCAGTGGCCCTAGGATATCAGGAATATTATTATTGAGCTTCTTGTAAGTAAGTGATATGGCCTTATCAATCATGGGGTCTAACAGTGGCCTGTCCTCAAGAGGGGCATAGTCAGGGACCTGATCCCCCTGTGTCAGATGCCTATATAGGGCGTAAAAAGTTCATAGGTCGCACACTACTCCACCCAGGGGCTAGCGGTGTGCGGTCCATTGCTGTTTTTTCTACATAAGGGCTCCCATGAGCCTCCCAAGCAGGCGAGCTTCTGGACGACGCACCTGCATGCTGGGCAACAAGGCCCGTGACGGTTACGAGGCGGCCTTCTCTTCCACCCCTATTGACTTTCTCTACTGATAAGGGAAGATATCCCGAAACCCGGGCCATGTCCCGGGTCTAGAGATCGGGGGAATAACAAGTATCTACTTGCACCTACATAGGTGAACCACTTACGAACTTTCAGTAATTCTTTAAACTTCAGGCACTTCACATACCAGAGTGCTTAGGGGCGACCCGGAGGAGGGGCTAGCGGTGTGCGGTCCATTGCTATTTTTTCTACATAAGGGCTCCCATGAGCCTCCCAAGCAGGCGAGCTTCTGGACGACGCACCTGCATGCTGGGCAACAAGGCCCGTGACGGTTACGAGGCGGCCTTCTCTTCCACCCCTATTGACTTTCTCTACTGATAAGGGAAGATATCCCGAAACCCGGGCCATGTCCCGGGTCTAGAGATCGGGGGAATAACAAGTATCTACTTGCACCTACATAGGTGAACCACTTACGAACTTTCAGTAATTCTTTAAACTTCAGGCACTTCACATACCAGAGTGCTTAGGGGCGACCCGGAGGAGGGGCTAGTGGTGTGTGGTCCATTGCTGGTTTTTATGCCTATATAGGGCGTGTTTGAATTGCTGATAGTGCAGGAATTCGCCATCCCCCCATTTGGAATTCCGACTGAAGAGTTGTGAATTCCACCACCTGCCCCCTCCTCCAGACGTCCCCCAGCGTATCTATACCGATCAGGCTCCACTGTCGCAGGTCACGGAGTTTCACCATTTCCCTAAGGAAGTCTCCCCTCCATAAGGGCGTTTGGGCAGTAAGCCTCATTCACCATCCAAGCAGTTTCGTTGCTCGTTTCCACATGTCCACCACTACTGCCGTCTGGGGAGGCAGTGACTGGTCGCGCCGTGGTTTGGAGTAGAGAGCTGCTAAGTAGGAGCCTGCTCCTAGGGCCATTCGATCCACCCGGTATGCCGGTTCCTCCTGTGGAGTGAACACCCATCCATTGATATTAATCAGCTGTGCCGACCAATCGTATAGGCGGATGTCGGGTACTGCCAGTCCCCCTTCGTAGGGACCCCGTTGCAATTTCCGAAGAGCAATCCTCGGACATCCTCCACCCCACAATAAGGAGCGTTGCTCCGATTCCACCGTTTTGAAGACATGCTCCAGGATCGGGAAGGGCGAGCTCTTCAGTACAAAAAATCTTTGCATTTTTAGTGCACATTTCACAGCCATTTTTTCGCCGCTGCAGACGTTGTTAAAATATTAAGAAAAAACGTGAAGGTCAAATGCTTTCCCCCCTGATATTTTTCTCTTTATACCACAATCCAGTACATACAAAGAGGGGTCCACTGTCCACACACAGGGACCACAAGTGAATCCAGAGCTGGGGAAAAAAGTCTTAAGTCTCTGGTGGGTTTGAAAAAATTAGAAAAATGGTGGGTGATGCTAGTTAAAGGAGGGTAAGTTTGGAGGAATTGAACCAAAAGAAAAAGCTTGCAGTTCCTAGTGTGCGTTTCTCTCAACTTCAGCACCTAACATGTACATACATAAATACTCTACATACACACACAGAGCAGTCTATTGTGCAAGTATTAAACAAAACCAGCTACCGTCCAACATTTCATACATACATAATGTAATTCAGGACTCGGGGATGATTGGGATATTTTTGTAAATGGCACAAAAAGTGAAGAGTGGAATGCTTGAATTTATTTATGCCCGGACGCGAGTCCCTTGCTCTCCATGCCACTGGACTCAAGCTATCCTGGCTGATGAAGGCTGAAAGCTCAGGGCCGGTCCTAGGATGCTTGTTTCCGGTCCAGGGAGGAACTGGCCTGGCAGTTCGGGCTGGACTGTTCCCATGAGGCACGAGCTCAAGACTGATTTGCATATGGCTGGGTTCAAACTGGGGTGCCATGGTGAGCAAAAAATGATGGATTTAGGCCTTGATCTCTGTACTGGGGTGAATGTGTGACATTGTGCAGCATTCTGTCCATCAACTGTTGTTTTTGCATTTGAATTTATCATAGGCACTAGTTACGGTTTAGGATTCTATTCCAGTCCATCATATTTCAGCTTGTCCTAGCCATTATGGACAGAGACCAGCTCTATGCAGTCAGTCTTGGCTCCACTCCACAGAGGATGGCCAGACCAAACTGCCAGTTCTCCTCTGAAATGGAACACAAATATCCCAAACCTGATGCACAGTGAGCGGAGGACAAGTCCACATTCCTCCTGTTTAGGGAGGTTCAATTCGCACAAACAAGGGATGGGTCGCCCTCCATGGGTTGGAATGCAGTCCAGAGTAAGTATGAATGGATGAGATGAATTTAAGCATTCCACTCATCCCTTGTGCTCTATTTGTCTCAGTCACACCATGCTGGTGTGCTTTGTGCGATAGGACTCAAGCTGCACATAACTGATGTGGTCCATTATGGTTGGCATGGATCTGGCTTGCTTGTGTTTTCGTTCAGACAGGGCGTGTGCCTTTGTAGTTCAGGCAGGACGGTTCCTACTGGAGCAGGACCTGGGCCAAGTCTAAATAGTTGCTCTCTGTCAGGAGTGGGCACAAAAATGGACTGCGATGCAGTCCAAAACAAATAGCAGTCAACGGGCTTACATTAAATGCAAGTATTTCACCCATCACATTGTTTTTGGGATATTTTTGTTGCACATTCCAAGTAAATTCACAACTTGGAGGCCAATTCGGTAAGTACCCGCTTTGCCATTTGTGAATTGTAAGTAACTTCCATACACAATACTTTTTCCATTGCTGTGTGTGGTGCCGACAATGCATTTCACTTCTAAGCACAATAAAAGGCAGTCACCTTGCAGAGGTGGGCATTCTGAGGAGCTTCGCAGGACCACGGCAGAGGGCTCTGGAATGACATGCCCAGGTAGTAGAAGGTCCAGGCGATGATGACGTTGTAGTAAAGTGAAACCAGTGATGAGACCAGTAACATCCCAATGCCGATGCCTGTGGAGCAAAGGAGGAAACAAAACAGAGATCTGAGGTTAGAGACAGGTGTCCTCTACAACAGCTCTCCAAATGACGCACTACATGAAGAATAGCGGCTAGAGTCCACAGCCCCCTAGGACAGCGCTACAGTCACACATTAGATGAGAACAGAGGTCTAAGGTTAGAGTCATGTAGTGCCATGCAACAGCCCTAAAAATAACAATACACTGTGCATAAATGTTGTCGACTGATCAAGAACCATTGCATTAGGCTTGTGCTCAAACAGTGGTAGCAATGTCTACACATCATCTAAACAGAACTAGCTCTGTGGTGCAGAGTAGTTCTTGAGCGCACTGGAGGTAGGAAAGAAGGACCAGGGACATAGAATAGTCACTCTTCCCGAATGGCAACATATCAGAGGAGTTGAAACAAGAAACATCACCTGTATGGTCATTCTGAGGCACCCAATCCGTCTGGCACCTTCCCAACAGCACCACAATACTTGCAACTCCAAGCAGCTCCGAAAACCTTGGCCTCTTTAAGCAAATGCAAAGCTATCCTTTGAACAGCTGCCTCTCAGGGTGATCAGGCCTCTGCCTTACGTTACTATCTATAATTTACAAAAGGGGTCGCTGTACTGTTCCTATGGGAAATAGGGGGAAGTATCTAGCTGGCATGACCACAGATGTTAGAATAACATCCTGGGGCATCCATTTTGTTGGATATAATGGCCTCACACACCCCGAAGGATGTCATGCTTCATCATCGGCAGTTGCTCCTCGTCGGGGAGGCGGTGCAATCCCCGACGGGCTCACCTCAAAGAGGGGCTCTTTGGCGGAGATCTTTTTCCAACTGCCTTATGGTGAGGTGGGGGTGTGTGGACCGGGCTAGGTGTGGTGGTGTGTGGGGTATTAAAATGTAGCAAGGGGTACCGGAATTCAATTTATTCTGGGGGTCCCCTGGCTGCAGTTAAAAGGAGGGGTTAGGCTCACTACGAGTCAACAAGTTAGGTCAGGTGACCCTAGCTGAGGCTAAAGGTGATGAAGGTCGACATGTTTCACGCTATGGGTATAGTCACCCGCGATTCATCAGGACCGTGTAAAAGTGCAGTGTCAAACATGCTAGTGTCATGTATGTCTTATGTTTACCTCTGTGGGTACTCCTATGCCTGGACATAAGGGAGAGAAAACAGGAAAAACATTAAATGCTGCTATGCATGTCAGTAATTCCAGTCAATGCCAGCGTGTTCATACAGTAAGGCATGCCTTAAGAGTTGAAAAAAACATGCCTTGCAACAAAGTCTGTGTGCTAAGTGCCCAGTGAGAAGCACACACAACTGCTGAGCTTTGTGAGGAGGTTGGTGATGGAATGTGGTCTAAAAACAAACAATTAAAACCAGCCCCTCATGTGGCAGTTAGTCCTTAACCTTTAGGTGAGTGGGACATAGGCAATTTCCCAATATTTTACACGTTTGAGACACAGTGTGTGTTTGGTGTTGTAGATGCATGTATTGACAAGTGGTGTCGCCAAAAAAACATACTCGCTGGTGTTTCACAAAAGATGAGTAACCAAATCCTCATGAATTGCGGTCTACTGGTTAATTTTTTAAGTTCCTCCAAAAAACTGGTTTTAATTGTTTGTTTTTAGACCACATTCCATCACCAACCTCCTCACAAAGCTCAGCAGTTGTGTGTGCTTCTCACTGGGCACTTAGCACACAGACTTTGTTGCAAGGCATGTTTTTCTCAACTCTTAAGGCATGCCTTACTGTATGAACACGCTGGCATTGACTGGAATTACTGACATGCATAGCAGCATTTAATGTTTTTCCTGTTTTCTCTCCCTTATGTCCAGGCATAGGAGTACCCACAGAGGTAAACATAAGACATACATGACACTAGCATGTTTGACACTGCACTTTTACACGGTCCTGATGAATCGCGGGTGACTATACCCATAGCGTGAAACATGTCGACCTTCATCACCTTTAGCCTCAGCTAGGGTCACCTGACCTAACTTGTTGACTCGTAGTGAGCCTAACCCCTCCTTTTAACTGCAGCCAGGGGACCCCCAGAATAAATTGAATTCCGGTACCCCTTGCTACATTTTAATACCCCACACACCACCACACCTAGCCCGGTCCACACACCCCCACCTCACCATAAGGCAGTTGGAAAAAGATCTCCGCCAAAGAGCCCCTCTTTGAGGTGAGCCCGTCGGGGATTGCACCGCCTCCCCGACGAGGAGCAACTGCCGATGATGAAGCATGACATCCTTCGGGGTGTGTGAGGCCATTATATCCAACAAAATGGATGCCCCAGGATGTTATTCTAACATCTGTGGTCATGCCAGCTAGATACTTCCCCCTATTTCCCATAGGAACAGTACAGCGACCCCTTTTGTTTCCTTAGTGCAAAACACGGACACAAGCTGCAACTGGACCTTCCACCCACCCTGTGGGTGGTTAACCGTGTCCGTTGATCGATTGATCTTCTCTAATCTCCCTCCTTTTGATACATATCTATAATTTACGTCAGTTACGTGGCATATGTCGCGAGGGTGTGGACATAAGGAGATACGAAGAAAGAACCAGGAAGGTTGAGCATCAACATTTAGGAAGGCTTCTTCCTCCCGCATGCAGCTTTCCAATCTTCCCCATAGCTTGGGAAAGGAAATCAATAGCCAAAGCTAACTTGGAGAGGGAAGCGCATGTTAAGCCAACCTTGGTCGAGGTTTGTCTCTTCATCTTGATCACCATGTGCAACA
This sequence comes from Lissotriton vulgaris, assembly GCF_964263255.1. Classification (NCBI taxonomy): domain Eukaryota; kingdom Metazoa; phylum Chordata; class Amphibia; order Caudata; family Salamandridae; genus Lissotriton; species Lissotriton vulgaris. Next base: position 107,213,473 of record NC_141696.1, read on the forward strand.
GATGTGGCTTAATGGCCAGAGCGGCGGACTTTGAAGCTGGGGAACAAGGTTAGAGTCTGGCGGGAGGCTCAAACATCCTGGGATTCTGGGCAAATTACTTAATCTCCCCGTGCCTACCAAAAAATTAATGTGTCCGTGTGTAATGCAACTGTCGCACATGCAAAGCGCTCCAATACCTTCGAGTCGACTTCGCTCTATAGAAATCTGCAACAAAAAAACCCAAAGAAAACACTGCCAAACTTAATTGTTTCTAAGTGCAGGTGTAACTAATAGGAATACAGAGCCACTGATACAAATAGGGGTCCAGAAAAGTAATCATAAAAGTTTTATGGCTTAATGCTACCATATATATTTCAATTAAAAACTAAAAAATATTGGTAAGGGCCTAGTATAAAAGTGCTTTACAAAAAGGAAACAACAATTTTTGCGCTGTTCCGTGCAGGGAAAACAAGGGGGGGGGGGGGGGTAAAAAAGATGCTTTACCATTTTATTTCCCATATTTATGCCAAATCTGGCATGAAATTAGAACTTTACTCAGAAAGTGTGTTAACATTGAGTGGTTTGGTGTAAATCTGTTTAGTGGAGATATAAGCGTTTTAAAGAGGTGCTGGATGGCATTTAAAGATGTTTTATACCTCTGCTGTTTAAAACCACAAAACCTGTTCACCACAAATCAGTTTTGTTTTTATAAATGTGACTGGCTGATGAAGAGGATCACATTTTTTGCTGCCATCTTGAAAATTGTGATTTTTGTGCAAAATTGTGATTTTTTGCGTAGTGGTACATTTATTTCCAAATTAATGGGGAGGGGCACCATGAGAGATGTCTGACTCCAGGGGAGGGCTGGGTGGCGCTAGGAGACCTGGAAAATGGTTAATAGCCAACATATCTTAGAAAAAAAGTTTGCTGTGAAATAATAATAATTTTCATAAAAATCGAGATCGTGCAGCTGCCAGCTCTGTGTACAAAATCATGATTTTTATGGAGAGTGAAATATTTTTCAAAAAGTGTTTAGGGTAAAATTACACTTGCTGCACACAGCCAAAGGCTATGCCTGTCAGTGTTAGGAAACTGGGGCAGGTTATGTTATGTTATGTTAACCTCCATTTATAACGCGCACGGCTACTCGGAAGTTTCCCAGCGCGAAAGCCAAAAGGTAGGAGATTAAAAAAAAAAAAAAAAAGGTGACCCGGCTGAAAAATTACTTAAATAAAAGAGTTTTTAAATGTTTTTTAAACAGCCTAAGGTCCTCGATGCTGCGAAGTTCAAAAGGCAAGGCATTCCAAGCCATGGACGCTCTGACAGAAAGGGAGCTGCCACCCACTCTGGTTAAACAGTACCTAGGTACGACCGCGAGGCATTGGTCTGAGGAGCGCAGATGTCTGGGTGGTACATAGAACGTGACGCGTCTCCTAAGATACTGCGGCCTTGCCTTATAGAGGGCACCATGGGCCAGTGTAAGAGCCTTAAAAAGAATCCGCTGGTCAACCGGAAGCCAGTGCAGATCCCGCAGCAACTGTCTTACGCCAGACCTAACAGGGATCCCCAGTAAAGCTCTCGTGTTCTGGACAATCTGCAGTTTTTTTAGCTGTTATGCCGAGAGACCAATGTAGAAAGCATCGGCATAGTCCATCCGCCACAGGATGAGCTTGCGGGTCACCGTTTCTTTGGCCCCTTTGGGCAATAGGGGAAGGAACTTCTTTAATCGTTTAAGCGTGCCAAAGCACACACCGGCTAGTTTACTAATCTGAGGCAGAAATCTTAACTCCTTGCTGAACCAGACCCCCAGATTTTTTGCCAGGCTCCCTATAGAATTAGGCAAGGGGTAACCCACATGCCAGCTGTCCCCTCTGAAATGCGGAAGGAAGGATCCATAGAGGAGCACCTCCGATTTCTCCTCGTTGCACTTTAGTTGGGCTTGCTCTAACCATTTAAAGACTTCCGCAAGACAGTTTTTCGCAGTGGTCGGAGAAAAATCGGGTTTCTTCCATGAGAAGAGGGGCTGGGTATCATCAGCATAAGCGATGACCTTAGCGCCCAGCTCTTCCGCCAGGTAGATGAGGGGCGTCATATAGACATTAAATAGAAAGGGGCTCAATGTAGCGCCCTGCGGAACTCCCGTGGTCAGTCTTCACGGCGTTGAGGAGCAGGGAGGCAGCCATATTTGTTGTGTTTTATTAGCCAGAAAAGATTCAATCCAACCCCACACCTGACCAGAGATGCTGACAACCGCGCCAACAGTTGGCGGTGAGGTACGGTGTCAAACGCGGCAGAGAGACCTAATAGCACCAGAGCTGCTCTACCGCTGGCATCCAGGCACTCCTTAATCGCCTCCCCCACCTCGACCAGGGCTGTCTCAGTGCTATGAGAGGCCCTGAAACCAGACTGGGCAGAGTGGAGGGCGCCAGAAGTCTCCACAAACTCCAAGAGCTGGTTGGAATCAGGGCCTGGCATTGGGTAAACGCATTGTGAAATACACTAAAAATACACTAAAATAAATACACAACTGGGAAGAAAAGATGCTGTGAAGAGAAAGCCCAGAGGCACTGGTGTCTCATTGTGGAGATTCCATTTCAAGTGTCCCTGCAGATCGGGGAGGTGCTCCAGAAGTGTCCAATCAAAATGAAAGCTGTGAAAAGCAATCGTAGTGAAGTTACGAATCCCGTGCATAGTAAATGCCTCATGGGCCCTAATGAAACATGAAAATGTGCTCTTTATCCACCCAATGGCTAACAAAGTACAGCCATTATTGGAGGCAATCAATTCCTAAAGTTCTTGTACTCTGGTGCCACAGCAGCACCACTGATAGCCACGCGTCTACCAGTTCCTAAATAGAATCAAAGTCCATTTGTGCACTGCATGGAGTCTCCATGACCTCAAAGCCCTCATGCACCTGTACTTAAAGCTGTGGTGTCCAAGCGGCCCATATGGTCCACTGCGTTGGTGAGGACGGGTACGTGAATGTTGGAAGGATCAAGGGATATCCAGAATATTGAAATAACCCCATCTTGAGCTCTAAACACACCGAGCACATCAACTCTTTAAAAGACTTACCTCCACCCCATCATGATCCTTCCATCACATGAGCTATTAACCCATCCGTCAGTTCATCCCTTCCCCTTTTCATCCACCCATCCACTTACTCAGCTATCTATCCATCCTTTTATCCAAGCATCCATCAGCATACCCACTAACTCTTTCAATCTACTGTAGGAAACAGGCTCTGTATATACTACACAAAAATGAGGTATAGTGTGTATAGAGACCAAGTGACCCCAGAGATAGGCAGAGGTTAAAGTTAGATAGAACCTTACTCTCTATTTGTGGTAGAGTGGTGGAGCAGTAAGGCAGTATCAGAGGACAGTGTAAAGCATTTGATGTACACACTCAGTCAGCAAATGAAGTCACACACTCAATAACTGAACTCTAGGCCAATTGTATTTGTATAAAAATATATACTGTGGTTTTATTTTTAGAACCAAGCAAGCCTGGCACAGGTAAGCATTAAATACTTTTCAGTAATAAGCTACTGGATATAGAACACTTTGTTTGATTTACAGGGGATGCAGTAGGATGCAACACTTAGAAATACAGTACATTGAAATGAATAGTCTTTTTCAGTAAATTACAGGTAAGTTACTTTTTACGTTACTTTTCTAACTCTGTGCTGGATACCTAGATTTAGCACTGGGACATTTCCTGTAAACAGGTAAGTAATTACGTTTTGGTTATTCACATGATTTTTTAAGAATATGTTCAGATTGCAAAACTTCACACACTCGTTGTTTTGGAAGAAAAACAGTCAATGTTAGCCTAAGGAGGCAAACATGTTTACTATTCACAGATAAGTAATCAACTGTGGCAGTTAAGGTTCTGGAGTTAGACTCAGGAGTCCCCCAGGGTCAGTGATGCACTGTTGTTGCACCCTCAGCGGCACTAGGGCGGCCTGGTGCAGAGTGTTGAGGCCCAATGTTATCCAATGGGGGATAGGGGGTCTCCGGTTGGTGGCTGCTGGCCAGCAGGCCACTGGGTTGTAGGAGCTAAGCTCCTGGGGTTAAGGTCAGGACAAATGAGGAAACAAAGTAGCACAAAAGGTGCACCCTGAGCAGCATTGGGGAGGCCGGGTGCAGAGTGCTTTTTTGACGTCGGGCACCCTGTTTTCTATGGAGAACCTCCGATTTGTAAAAGCACTGCAGGCAGGGAGACGAAGGACTTCTGGGTGCGACCACCACTTGGAGAGGTAAGTTGGGAAGTTAAGAATTGGTTAGGCACCGTCGGTTTGGGCACACAAAGCAGTGGGGCGTCGGGTGCAGGGGTGCCTTTTGGGGTCGGATCTTCTTACCAGCTCCTGGTCTCGGTTAGGGGGGCCTTCTGGATTTAGGCTGCAGTAGTCGGCTGGAGGCTTGGGGCAGGTCAGGGGTTTCCGGATCTCGGGTCAGGATCGCCAGGGTGACCTCCTTGTTGTGTTTTTCCACTCGAGCTTGGGCCGGGTTCGGCGGGTGCATAGTGGGCTGGGTTCGTGGTCTCTGGCTGGTGCCAGAAGCTGCAGTTTTAACAAATCCGGTTGTTAGACGGACCGGGAGGGTCGGCCGAGTATAAGGGGAGAGGTCTCCAGGGAGAGCCGTCTCCAGCGATCGTACAGACAAGTAACTTCCCCCCCACAGACGGACACCACACAAGGATAAGGTTAAACGATACTTTATCAGCAATTCTTCGAATACGGTTAAATGATACAAGGAGGTCTGGACTCAGGGGTCCCCTCGGTTCGGGTCTCTGGTGGGGAAAGGGGTAGCGGGACAGTCTTGTTACCAATTGGGTAGATGGATAGCTCTCAATCCTCGAGCTCGGCGTTCTAGATGATCGGGCCGCGGCGGAGCCAGCAGGTCCCGAGATGGTTGAAGGTAGCGACGGTCCGCGGCGGAGCCAGCAGGTCCCGATGAAGATGGTGGTACAAACGGTCCGCGGCCACGCCAGCAGGTCCCGACGACGATGAAGGTTTTCGGAGGTTACGGCAACGCCAGCAGGCAGGACGATAGTTCACAAGGAGGGACTACGGCAGCGCCAGTAGTCCGTCAAGGATGAGTTCTTCTCTGCGTCTCTCGACTCCAGGATACAACTGCCTCCCTGCTCTGGAGCTGCCTCAGTTATAGGGCTGGTGCCCTTTGATGTCCGGACCCTCGCACTTGGAGGTCGGGGGGTCCAGGATGAGGGAGTCCAGACACCCAGCAGGGGGGTGGAGCCAGCGCCCGGGGAGGCTGGGGGCGAGCGGTACCTGGCGGGGGAGAGCCATCGACACCTCTTTCTCCCATTGACCTGCCAAGTAGTGCGCTCACCTCCTGGGTGGATGGTGGTGCCGGGATGTCGGAGGCCTGGCCAGGCCCAGGGTTAGGGTCGATCGGAGGCCACGCGACCTCGTGGTGCAGTGTCCAAGATGGCGCCCAGGCCGGGCGCGCGGGCCAGTAGTGGATCGGGCCCACGAGGTCGATATGTTCAGAGGCAGGGGTCCCGGAGGGGACGGAAAGCGTGAAGTGGTGGTGTGTAACACTTGAGGGACCGGGCTCGGGCCTGGTCGGGCAGAGGGGGAGCGGGCCCTTCATGTGGCCTGTCCAACATGTGTCCCCCCCAGCTGAAGGCGGGGAGAGTCACCCATCCTCTTGGGGACTCTCCTCGTCGAGGCGGAAAAAGCGTGACAGGCCATCCGCGTTGGCGTGATCTTGCCCAGGTCGATGTTCCACAGTGAAGTCCATCCCCTGCAGGGAGATGGACCAACGTAGTAGTTTTGGGTTCTCCCCCCGCATCTGCATCAGCCACTGCAGGGGTCGATGATCGGTCTGTACCCGAAAGTGTGTGCCAAAGAGATAGGGCCGGAGCTTTTTGAGGGCCCATACCACGGCGAAGGCCTCCCTTTCGATGGTGCTCCAGCGTTGTTCTCGAGGTAGGAGTCGCCTGCTGATGAAGGCCACTGGCTGATCAAGGCCTTCGGGGTTCAATTGAGACAGGACCGCCCCAATGCCGTGGTCGGAGGCATCCGTCTGGACGACGAATTCCCGGCTGTAGTCGGGGGCCTGGAGCACAGGGGCGGAGCACATGGCGGCCTTCAGTTGTTCGAAGGCTGTTTGACAATCTGGGGTCCAGTTGACCTTCTTTGGTTGATTTTTGGACGTGAGTTCTGTGAGGGGCCCCACTATGGTACCATAGTCCTTCACGAACCGTCGGTAATAGCCCGTGAGTCCCAGAAAGGCGCGTACCTCGGTCTGGGTGATGGGGGGCTGCCAGGACTGGATGGCGGCGATCTTGAGCTGCAGAGGGGCCACCAGGCCGCTTCCCACCTGGTGTCCGAGGTAGGTCACGGACCCCTGACCAATCTGGCATTTGCTGGCCTTGATCGTGAGGCCAGCTCGCTGAAGGGCCTGTAGCACCTCTCGGAGGTGTTGGAGGTGGTCGGACCAGTGGTGGCTGTATACAGCGATGTCGTCTAGGTAGGCGGCACTGAATCCTTCGAGTCCGGCCAGGACCTGATTAACGAGTCGCTGAAACGTTGCTGGGGCATTCTTCATGCCGAAGGGCATGACCTTGAAATGATAATGGCCGTCAGGAGTGGAAAACGCAGATCGTTCTTGGGCCCGGGGTGTGAGGCCGATCTGCCAGTAGCCCGCCGTCAGGTCGAAAATGCTGAGGTAGCGGGCAGCTCCCATGCGGTCGATTAGTTCGTCTGCCCGGGGGATGGGATGTGCGTCTGTTCTGGTGACCGCATTCAAGCCCCGGTAGTCGACGCAGAACCGGAGTTCCGGTGTGGTGCCGGGAGTGGCTGCTTTGGGGACCAGTACTACTGGGCTGGCCCAGGGGCTGTCTGAGGGCTCAATGACCCCGAGCGTGAGCATCTTGGTTACTTCTTCTTGGATGCAGGCCCGTACCCGATCTGGTACGCGGTAGGCCCGGTGGCGGATAGGGGGGCTGTCCCCCGTGTCCACGTCGTGCACACACCAGGGGGTGACACCTGGGGTGAGGGAAAACAGGCTGGTGAACTGCAACAGAAGGTCTCGACATTCCTGGCGTTGTTCCAGGGTGAGGGCCTCCGAGAGTCGGACCCCGTCCACGGAGCCGTCTTTCTCCCGAGTCCGTAGGAGGTCAGGGAGGGGTTCGGAGTCTTCTTCGGCTCCATTGTCTGTGGCCATCAGGAGGCTGAGTTCTGAACGCACGAAATGGGGTTTCAGTCTATTAGCGTGGAGGACCCGGAGGGGGTTCCGTGAAGATTCCATGTCGATGAGATAGGTGACAGGGCCCTTGCGCTCGACTACTTTGAAGGGCCCCGTCCACTTGTCTTGCAGGGCGCATGGTTCGGTGGGGGACATCACCCATACTTGTTGGCCGGGTTCAAATTCGATGGAGGAGGCATTTTGGTCATACCACTTTTTCATGTCCTCTTGACTGGCCTCCAAGTTTGCTTTCGCCAGCTCTCTGAACCGTCGGGTCTGGTTGCGGAAGGTTAGGAGGTATTTGAAGACATCTGGAGGGTTCTTTAGAGGGGGCATCTCCCAGCCTTCCTTGACTAGACTGAGCGGCCCCCGTACGGGGTGTCCATACAATAGTTCAAACGGGCTGAAGCCGAGGGACTTCTGGGGGACCTCTCGATATGCGAAGAGGAGGCACGGCAGCAGCACATCCCACTGGCGACGGAGGGGCTCTTCCAACCCCCCAATCATCCCTTTGAGCGTGCGGTTGAACCGCTCAACGAGTCCGTTTCCTTGAGGGTGATAGGGGGTCGTGAATCGGTAGGTGACCCCACACTGTTGCCAGAGGGACTTCATATATTTTGAAATAAAGTTCTTGCCTCTGTCGCTGACTACTTCTCGGGGGAAGCCCACACGGGAGAAGATCCTCATCAGGGCCCGGCCGACTACCGGGGCTGTCACCGTTCGCAGGGGAACAGCCTCGGGGTAGCGGGTGGCGTGGTCCACCAGTACCAGGATGAACCGATGTCCTTGTGCTGTATGGGGGTCCAGGGGCCCCACAATGTCTATCCCGACCCTCTCGAACGGGGTGGTGACCACTGGAAATGGTTGCAGGGGGGCTTTTAGTTTGCGGCCGCTCTTTCCACTGGCTTGGCACGTGGGGCAAGATCGGCAATGCTGGAGTACATCATTCCTCATTTTAGGCCAGAAGAAGTGGGTCACTAGGCGGCTGTAGGTTTTATCCTGACCCAGGTGTCCAGCCAGGGGGACATCGTGGGCCAGATTTAGCAAGAAGTCTCTAAAACGGAGGGGCACCACTAGCACTCGACTGGCCCCCAACTCCGCGATCCTTTGTTCACTGTATAGCAGATCATTGTCCCAATAGACCCAATGTGTTCCGGAGGTATCCCCTGCGCTCTGGGCGAGGGCTTGTTGGCGGAGTCCCTCGAGGGAGGGACAGGTCTTCTGCTCTTGGCGAAACTGCTCCTGTGTGGGCCCCCCTTCTTGATGCCACTGGTCGAGGCCAGAGAGATCCGGAGGTTGAGCTGGTTCTGGGGGGACGGCACGGTCGGTGTCTTCGACTGGAGCGACCGGGGGAGGAGGCGCCGGCCATTCAGGTTCCTCGGGTCGGGGATTGGCACGGGCGGCCATGGACCGGGTGGTGACGCACGCCCAGTCCGGGATGCCTAACATCCCCAGGTGTTCTCTTCGTTCTACGGCTGCCCACGGAGAGCTTTCAAGGTCATTCCCCAGGAGGCAGTCTACGGGGGCATCATCTCGGACCGTCACCTTCAACATGCCGGAGACCCCTCCCCATTCGAAAGGGACGCAGGCCATCCGACACAGACTCTCCGAGTTATCGGCTGAACGGACAGGGCACAGAATCTTTGGTAGGAACTGTTCTGGGGTCTCCAGGTGACAGCGGACGGCTTTACACTGGCCCCGGTGTCACGGAGGGCTTCGGCCCGGCGTCCATTGATGCTCACCCATTGGCTGTACTTCCGGGTATTAGCGGGTAGGGGGACCCGCGGGACCATGTCTTTCCCCCCCAAGCAGGCTAGAGCCATGGCGGCTGGCTCCCATTCTTGATGTTCTTGCTCATATTCTTCTTGTTCCTCGGAGATCTGTTCTTCCCCCAGGGCAGGGGCAGCCACCTGGCGGGGTCTCGGGCTCTGGTTCTGCGGGCAATTTGGGTCGTTTGCGTAGTGGCCGACTCGCTGGCATCGATGACACGTGACATTGGCCCTATATCCCGGTCGTGCCGGGGTGCTGCCCCGGTTGGCCGGGGGAGTGGTGCTGGCAGCGGGGGCGGCCGGAGCGCTGTCTCTTCCTCTTCCTTGGCCCCCTCCTCCCCCTCCTCGGGGACGGTGCTGACCGTGGTGGTTTCGGTTCTGCTCATAGGACCCATTCCGGCCCACTCTGGTGATTTCCCACCGGTCAGCTTCGGCTGCGAGCTGCCGTGGATCAGTCAATTTGCTGTCGAGGAGGTGCTGCCGGAGCTCGATGAAGCAATTGTTTGACAGATGCTCCCACACCATGAAATTGAAGAGCTGTTCGTAAGTTGTGACATTGCTTCCTTTGATCCAACCCTCGAAGGCTCTGCTGAAATAGTTAACGTACTCCACCCAAGTTGTACCCGGGATGCGGGTGCAGTCTCTGAACCTCTGGCGGTACATCTCGGGTGTGAGCCCATAGCGGGTGAGGAGGGCTGCTTTCATGTGGTCATAGGAGGTCATCAAATGGTCCGGGAGCTGTAGCAGGGCATCGCGGCCCTCATTGAGGAATCTCCCCCATAGACCGGCTCCCCAGTCGCTTCGATCGATCCGGTGGGAGGTCATAGCTATTTCGTAGGCCTTGAACCATTGTTGGATGTCGTCCTCTCGGAAGTATTCTCGAACGACATCCTTGGGGATGTGTACCTTCTTATCTGTTGCTCCCGGGGTGCGGGGTTGCTCGGTCGCCCCTGATTCCTTGTTCTGCTTGCGTAAGTCTATCTCAGCTAATTTGCGCTCATGTTCATAGGCCAGTCTTTTTTCCTCGAGCTCTCTTTGTCTCTGTTTTTCCTCTCTTTCTTCTCGGAGCCTCAGATGTTCTAAGTTCAGTTTCTGTTCGGCCAACTTGAGTTCACCATCCATTTTGAGCCGGGCCATTTCTAGCTCATGTAGTCTTGTTCTTTCTCGTTCCTGGATCTCGTCTTGCGAGAGGCCCGTTCTTCGCTCCTCGGGAGCCGCGGTGTCTTTTTCTACTGCTGCGATATTTTGGTCCGGGGGTCTGACGGCCCCGGTTTCTGCCCAGGACTCCAGGGCCTGCTTGAAATCATCTTTGGTACTTAGGCCGGTGGTAGCGATACCTAGTTCGATGCAGAATTGTTTTAATTCACGATGGCTGTATTCTTCCAATTTCTCCATCTGAAATTTCTCGGTGGATCCGCTTTCTTTGGTCGTCATCGTGATTTCGTCGTGGGGTGAGCTACTCTCTGTACGATTATGCGGTGATTCGGATCGCGCCGCTGGCCACCAATGTTAGACGGACCGGGAGGGTCGGCCGAGTATAAGGGGAGAGGTCTCCAGGGAGAGCCGTCTCCAGCGATCGTACAGACAAGTAACTTCCCCCCCACAGACGGACACCACACAAGGATAAGGTTAAACGATACTTTATCAGCAATTCTTCGAATACGGTTAAATGATACAAGGAGGTCTGGACTCAGGGGTCCCCTCGGTTCGGGTCTCTGGTGGGGAAAGGGGTAGCGGGACAGTCTTGTTACCAATTGGGTAGATGGATAGCTCTCAATCCTCGAGCTCGGCGTTCTAGATGATCGGGCCGCGGCGGAGCCAGCAGGTCCCGAGATGGTTGAAGGTAGCGACGGTCCGCGGCGGAGCCAGCAGGTCCCGATGAAGATGGTGGTACAAACGGTCCGCGGCCACGCCAGCAGGTCCCGACGACGATGAAGGTTTTCGGAGGTTACGGCAACGCCAGCAGGCAGGACGATAGTTCACAAGGAGGGACTACGGCAGCGCCAGTAGTCCGTCAAGGATGAGTTCTTCTCTGCGTCTCTCGACTCCAGGATACAACTGCCTCCCTGCTCTGGAGCTGCCTCAGTTATAGGGCTGGTGCCCTTTGATGTCCGGACCCTCGCACTTGGAGGTCGGGGGGTCCAGGATGAGGGAGTCCAGACACCCAGCAGGGGGGTGGAGCCAGCGCCCGGGGAGGCTGGGGGCGAGCGGTACCTGGCGGGGGAGAGCCATCGACACCTCTTTCTCCCATTGACCTGCCAAGTAGTGCGCTCACCTCCTGGGTGGATGGTGGTGCCGGGATGTCGGAGGCCTGGCCAGGCCCAGGGTTAGGGTCGATCGGAGGCCACGCGACCTCGTGGTGCAGTGTCCAAGATGGCGCCCAGGCCGGGCGCGCGGGCCAGTAGTGGATCGGGCCCACGAGGTCGATATGTTCAGAGGCAGGGGTCCCGGAGGGGACGGAAAGCGTGAAGTGGTGGTGTGTAACACTTGAGGGACCGGGCTCGGGCCTGGTCGGGCAGAGGGGGAGCGGGCCCTTCATGTGGCCTGTCCAACACCGGTGTTCACAGGAGATGCAGTCTTTAGAAGTGAAGGCAGGCAGGTCCTCCGGGTTTCTTGAGGTTGCTGGCTGCAGGACACACCAGGATTTCACAGGAACAGGTTCAAGGGGAAGACAGGCTGGTAGGGCTGGGGCCAAGTTAGTGGGTGTCGTCCTCTTGTTCGCTCTTTACGGCTCTTCAGTCCTTCTGATCTTCTTTCTTGTCTGGATCTGAGGAAGCAAGGTTCAGGGTGCCCCTAAATACTAGATTTTGAGGCGTTACAGGTAGGTAAGGGCAGGGCCCAATGGGTCCTTTCCCTTGGGTGAGTACGCCCCCTATCGTGCCACCCTCGAGTGGGAGGAAGGGCAGGAGCCTGTCCCTGTTTGGCTCGGTCCCCCCTTTTTTTCAAGATGGCAGGGACTCAGGGTTGTGCTTTACCTCGCCTCCCCCACCTGAGGGGTGGAGTTGGCAAAGGTGGGAGCACCTCTTTCCCTCACTTGTTTTTCCCGCCGGCTCTCCCGCCCAAAGTGGGGGGTAGAACCAGTGGGGAAGTTGCTGAAAACAGCAAATGGTCTGGGGAAGCTCACAAAGGCGGCATGCCTTTGAAGCTTCCCCTTTCGTGAACCCTGCCCATCCTGGGGGAAGAGACTTGGCACCTTGTCCCAGGATGTGCATCCTGGGACAAGGCACCCAAGAGCAGCATGCTCTCGACCCAGGGGTCCTATAAAAATCTCTGTGGGTGGCAGCCTAAGCAGCCACTCAGTCAGGTTATTAGGAGTTGGTCAAGTTTCAGGGGGCATCTCTAAGATGCCCTCTGTTGTGCATTTTACATTAAATCCCACACTGGCATCAGTGTGGATTTAATGTGCTGAGAAGTTTGATACCAAACTTCCCAGTTTTCAGTGTAGCCATTATGATGTTGTGGAGTTCGCAATAACAAACTCCCTGCTCCATATACTCTTAATGGCAGCACTGCACTTACAGTGCCCAGGAATGGACTTGGGCACTGTAGGGATACAGGGCTCATGCACCTGTACCCTCACCACTGGCATAGGGCACCCAGCTCGAGGGTTGACTGATGTATGCCAGGGCAGTGGTTTGTGGGCATGGCACGTGTGCCATATCGATTCTTCACTTTGTTCTGCACCCAGATATGCAGCCTGCAAAGTAAGTGTGCAAGTGTCAGGGGAGAGGGCCTCTAAGGGTGGCACAATAGGTGCTGCAGCCCTTAGAGGCCTTCTCTGGTCACAATGCCATGGGTACCCGTGCTATCATTAACCAGGGACTGACATTTGGCCAGAGATGCCAATTGGGTTTGGGCTTCAATGCACTTTTAGGGAAGGAACATAGGCCCTGGGTACCTGATTACCAGGAGCCCAGGGCACACTCACTCTAACAACATCAGCAATTCAGCAAAAAGTGGAGGCAACTTTGCAGAAAAAGGGCACTTTCTCACATCTACCGAGTCGGTTATTCTTCTATCCTTCTGTTCATTCACCATTTATCTTATTGCACTTGAGAAGTGTGGCTCAATGATTAGAGTGGCAGACCCTGATGCAGAGGTCTAGTCCGGGACCAGGGTTCAATTCCCCACCTCGGCGGGTCTTGGGCTCAAAAATTCCACGGACCTGATAATTCTCGCCTCGGTGCCTATTCCAATCATGGAGTCCCACTCTGCAACTCTGGGCAATAGCTTGCTTAATCTCCACAATGGCCCCCACAACGCTAAGGATGCCTGGCCTCCACCTTGGGGGTGCCCAGGAGTGGACGCCTCACAGGGAAAGCCAGGATGGGTTCCACAGCGGTATTCGTACAAGCGCCTTGAGACCCTTGAGGGTGAGTAGTGCGCTATACAAGTATCAATTTACAATTTACAATTTTCACTCTTCAACCCACCCTATCACACTTCCACCCATCCATCCTTTCCCCCCCCTCTTTCCACCCTTCCAAACCTACCTTTCAACCTTTTTTTACTGTCTTTACTTTCAAGAGTACTTCTTTCCACCCTTCCTTTCTCCTCCTTGGATTTATTTCCTCCCTCTTCCCATTTTTCTCTCATCCTTACTGTAGCTTTCTAATCTTTATCTCTCACACCCACCTCTCTTCTCCTCGGTCTCAGTTTTCCCCTATTTTCACCAGTTCTCCCTCTGTTACTCTTAGTGTACAGGTCGTCCCTGTGCCTGTACCCCTTTGTTACCCAATTCCAAACTCTTCTAGTTATGAGCATTTAGTCTACAGACGCAAACAATTCATTAGCATTTAAGTGAGGCACTGTGTACCAGCCCATCGCGCCAGCGGCAGCCCCTTCCTCAGCTGCTAGAGTGGGCTTCTCGAGCTACTCAAAACACTACTCTTTTGGCCAATCAGCTGCATGTACCCCTATTTCCCCGGTTACCCCGTGGTCTCACCACTAGATGGGGAATGGTGGGTGCTTGCAGAAATGAGAATGGTTGTTGCATACATTCTCACACAAAAAATCCACATCTAATGAGAAACATCCCCTGGTGCAATGCTTGGCAGGACAGGGGACGGGGTCGCTTTTGGGACAGAGGCAATGGAAGCTGGGCAATGGGAATGGGCCAGTACTCCAGCTGACCTGGAGGTGATAGATCTGTGGCAGTGACGATACCCAGGTAGGGAGGCGGCACAGAGGCAGAGGGGAGGGTTTACTAGAGGATTTAGGGTGGCATACTTTGGGGCATGGCTTGGCCCCTGGCTGATAATTTGCCTTCCGCGAAGGAAGTGTCGGAGATAGTTTGAACTAAATTAGTGAAGGACGTTCAAGCAGGATGCATGACAGCCTAGTTTCAGGAGAACCCAATACAGGACCTGGTCATGTCACTTCGTGTTGTCCCCAAGAAGGTGAAAGGAGAGCACACTCGGATTTCGGAGACCTTTAGTATCTTTTTGGACTGGTTTGTGAAGCGGGAGCTCACAAAAAGTGATGCACTCATTCAACAACTTTGTTGGAAGGTGGGAGAGAAAGGCACTGAGAATGCATCAGTTTGACGAGGACATTGGAGAGCGTTGATGCCAGGTTTGGCGTATTATTGGCCCCTGAGAAAATAGAAGGACCGGCCACAAAGATACAATTTCTGGGCACTGAACTTGAATCAGTGGGTATGAAGTCACATTTACTAAACAAGCATTTGCAAAGCAATAGGTCTCGCAATAGAAAAGTTTGAGCTTTTGGTGTGTAAAATGTAAAAAAAAAAAAATTTTGTTTATGTTTTTCAAAATATAAAAGTATTAATTTTGTTATTAGAAATGCCAATAGTTATAAAGTTAGCAAATGTTACATCTATGGCATTAGTAAAGGTACATGTTTAGTTTTCCCCTGTCTTACATGTATTGATCTGGCAAATCACAATGTTTTAACAAGAAAAGAAGTGAAACCATTTAACATCTTTTTACGACATTTGCAATAAAACTTGAAACATTGACAGAAAATATTTGAACCAGTTGTTGTTGAATGGTTGCACAGATTGATGCTGTTGTAGCGCATAGTGATGTTGTGGTGCCCCTGAGTGATGCTGTAGTGGTGCTGAGTGGTGCTGTGGTGGAAGTGTGCACTGCCGGCTGGTGGTGTGTGTGCCTGGTGGAAGCGTGCACTGACGGCTGGTGGTGTGTGTGCCTGGTGGAAGCGTGCACCGACGTCTGGTGGTGTGTGTGCCTGGTGGAAGCGTGCACCGACGTCTGGTGGTGTGTGTGTGACTGGTGAAAGCGTGCACTGATGTGGTTATGCGTGTGGTTGTATGTGTGGTAGTATGTTGTATGACGGGCGTGAAACTTCAAGTGCGGCAGGCCGGCAGTAAAAAATTAATGAGGGGAGGAGAAGCCCTTTGATGTGGTGTCACGGCTTGGCGGCCGTGAAAAAATGCAATTAGGAGAGGGGAGAGTGGTGAGGAGAGTGGTGTTGAGAGGGGAGAGTGGTGGTGAGAGGGGAGAGGGGAGAGTGGTGAGAGGGGAGGAGAGAGTCAGGCCTGGAGAGAGTGAGGAGAGGGGTGAGTGAGGAGAGGGGAGAGAGGCGAGAGAGAGGTGAGTGAGGAGAGCGAGAGGGATTGGAGAGGGAGTCCTCAGAAGGATGAAAGGCTGAGTGGACTAACCATGGGCGGAAAATCCGTTTCGCTCGCGGATTTTGCGGATTTTCGGTAAATTCGCAATCCGCGAGATTCGCGAATCTCCCGCAAAATCCGCAAATCCGCGAGCAGCGGATTTTGCTCGCACTGTTCGCACTGTTCGCGTGAGTTCGCGCCCCGCGAATAAGTGCAAAATTGCAGAAATACGATTTTAGCAAAACTGAAAGTAACTACTTACCAGGTTCAAAAGTTCAGGCTCATCATTAGTAGCCATTTCCTGTAGTGCTTCCTGAGGGGCCCCTCCAGAGTTCAGTTGCCAGTTGAAACTATTATGTGACCCTGCTCTGAACCTCAGAATAATTACACATATGCCACAAAGGTCCTGAATTACAGCTAAGGGAGACAAGCAGGAGCCAGGCTGGAAGTTCAAATCCATTAATCAGCCCCTAATGCATTATTGTCAGTTGGGGCAGGGCAGGTGTTGTAACTACTTTTGCAACAATGAAAGCACTTAGCAAGTGCAAAAGATCACTAATCAGGAAGCACTAAGGAAGCAGGTGCCAGCTAAAAAAATATTCTGTGACACATTAATCAGCCCCAAATTAATTCAGGTCACTTGAGGCAGGGAAGGTGTGCTTGCGTTGCCACAATAATGTACACTGACTGGACAACCAGAGGGTGCTGTGATGAAACAGAGGGTGGCATGGGTGGGCCAGAGGGTGGCATGAGTAGTCAGAGAGTGGCAGTGGTGACAGAGAGTGGCAGTGATGAAGAAGAGTGTCCCAAACAGGCTGGACACGTAGAAACAACAAGTTCGCGAAACTTGCGACCCGACAGGTAAGTTCGCAATTTGCGACATTGTAAAAAACCCTCGCGAACTGGCAGAAACCCGCGCAAACACACAAAAAAAAAATCCGCAAATTCGCGAGAATTCGCGGATTTTGCGGATTGCGAGTTCGCAAATCCGCAAAATTCGCGAACGCGAGATTCGCAAAATTCGCCCATGCTTAGAGTGGACCCACCAATATTTGAACCTGTGACCATGAGGTGAACACAGGCCGCTACAGTGGTTGCATTCGTCCACTGAACCAGAAGACTCAGCATAGCAGGGTCGAAAACCAGGTTATGGAGTAGCAGGCCAAAGCATGTCAAAAGGGACAGAACCGGTGAGACACGTGAGACAGGGGATGGCATGTGAGAAAGTACAAGGAGATCAGCGAGAAAGACAGGAGCTGAGATAAAGGAGGAGTAGAGGGTTAAAGAATACCGCAAGAGATGACAGATACTCCAGCACAAGACCAAATGTTATGTAGGCAAGGAGGGCCTGGGGAGAGCGCAATGGGGGTGGGCATGAGAAGCAGATGCGAGTCACGGCCTGTGGCCGTGATGGCGAGGGAGGGTGTGCTGATTAGGCGGAGGAGAAGGGAGTCCGGCCGAGCGCACGCTGGGGAAGCCTGTGGGAGGGATGGTTTGATGAACATCGATAAATTCCTGCAAGCAGCCACGAGGAAGAAGCACAAGAGAAAGAGGAAAAGGGGAAGGGTGGGAGTGGGAGTGGAGACGGCGAGCAAGTAATGAAACAAACAAGTACGGGAAATGCAAGCGGCGGGGAGCAGAGGGACAGAGAGGAGGAAAGGTGGGAGGGAACACGGCCTGGGGGAAGCTGGCTCGGGAGGGGGGAGGAGAAATCCTAGTAAGGCTGTGTTCCTTTCTTGCTCGTTTGCGGCATTGGATGATCGAGTGTCAGGATGCTTTCAAGCTAAGTGGTTCGGCTGATCTTCAGAGTTTCCCCGGGTCCAGATTATGCGTTCAGTCCGAAGTGCAGGTGGTTCCCAGAAGCGAAGGTTCAGGGCATCCTGTCCGGTCAAGCAGTAAACAGTGGCCTGCTGATCAGGGCGCGCGCTCTGTCTTTTCGGGTGTGCTTGTTTTAAAGTTCTTTCTTAATTTTGGTGAGTGTGTGCGGGCACTTCACGTGTTTGGAGTTGGGCAGCAAAATGGAGAGGGTGCGTGCCACCGTTTTACAGACGTATATGAAATGTTTGGTAAAAAAAAGTAGTCTGTCTCCAGCCAAGTCTGTAACAATCTGCAACAGAACTTGCGGTTTAAAACATGGTTATATCACAGAGAAGTGGCTGATGCTGAGTTTGGGCTCCAGCAGGGGGGGGCCCCATAAAATGCTCGCATTTATTGCTTCAGGAAGGGGCGTCCGGTGCCCGCCTGGCAGTGTGATTAGTCATGGCGAGAGGCTCCCGGCCTGTTTCTAGGGCCCACGGGATATACACGGCCTGGTGCGAAACTAGAGATATGGGGAGCGAGGGACGGAAGAAAGAAGGAAGGAAGATGTGCCGAAGTGGTGCCATGCCCCCACAGACAGTTTTCATAGTCTTGCATATATAAAGAGCGCATGCGCAGAACCCAAACAGTAAAAATGCCCAGATTAATGACACAAGATGAATGATACTTTCACCTTCGAGTCGGAGACATAAAAGAGATGTAAGGGAGTTTGTATGAGAGTGGTATGTTTTAAAGAACACAACAAAACAGAGAGCAAACAGGGAAAATGAAGATGAAATGAAGAGGTAGTGAACCTCTGGATTGGAGGAGGAACAACGAAAGAGGCGAATAAAGCGAGAAGGAGTGAGAAAGAGGAAAAGGGGAAGGGTGGGAGTGGGAGTGGAGACAGCGAGCAAGTAATGAAACAAACAAGTACGGGAAATGCAAGCGGCGGGGGGCGGGGAGCGGAGGAACAGAGAGGAGGAAAGGTGGGCAGGAACACGGCCTGGGGGAAGCCGGCAGGGGAGGGGGAGGAGAAATCCGAGTAAGGCTGTGTGCGGGGAGAGAGAGGGGAGGTGCTGGAGCTAGGGAACAGATGGCCGTGAAGCAGGGGGCGGGGCAGCGGAACCCTTTGATGTGGCCTGGCGGCCGTGAAAGGAAAAATGCTGCTGCCAGGGGGAAGGCTCGTGCATGAGAGCAGGTCACGTGATTGTGATTCACGTGAACTGTTCAAAATCCGCTGGAGGAGAGCCCTTGGCCTGAAGTAGTGGTTTAGCGGCATTAGACTCGCAATTCATTCCTTGCGGAATAGAGTAGGCGAGACCTAAAAATACAAGATATACTGAGAGCTAGAATTCGTTGGGAGAAAAATGCGAACAGAGAAAAATGCAGCAAGTTTGGAACCATCTGAACTTTGCATGTAAGGTGGTGATAGGTCATTTTGCAGAGAGGTGGCCTTGGCCACGAGGGGGACTTTGAAACCACACCACAGGCTTAGGATCTTGAAAAGGATAAGGCAGGAAGTTTTTGCCTTGGAATATATTCTTGGACAATTGTACTTAAGTGACTCTGTGACTTGAGAAAGGCCAGGCCACCTGGGCACTGGAGATCTTCTCTGACGTGTCAGAGGGCTGCAGTTTCCGCATTTACTGGAGATGGCAGTGGTGTGTGGAATGATCACTAGACAATAGAAGAAAGCGCGTTTATAGCATTGTCTTTTTAGAGTTCTTCCTCGTCTTGTGAGCAGTGAGGTTGTGAGGCAAGAGACGCAAGAACAGGACGCAGGATTCAGTCATAGACATTGAGCTGGTAGTAGGGGTGATCCATGAACATCCTTCTACTGGGTCCTGCAGCAACAAAGAGTAGTGTTAGAGTGTCTGCGATGGAATATCGTGCTCGGAGTGCTACATATCACAGGGCTAGATACTGGTATTGCTAATACACTGTCTCGATTTGAGTGGTTGAGATTCTTTGGGCAGCCACCAGCCATGGACAGAAAAGGAGAAGCAATACCAGAAGAGATCTGGAGCCAGGGACGGGCAGAGTCTGCCAGTAGGAGAGCAAAGAAAAAAGGAAAGGCTGAGACGGGTATGGCATCTCGGAAAGACAACACTGTGAGCTCTGTAATGATGATGAGGATGATGATTGACAGACAGTTGATGCCACGGAGAGTGGCATGAACAGCATTCTATGGAAAATGTTTCTATGGATATGAACCAGACGGTGAATTTCTGGAGCGCATTGTGGGGGGTGGGTTAGATAAAGGGCAGGATGGAAAGCAGAACAAAGGCTACAACAGAGTAATTATTAGAGGACATTATGTTACTAGGCCGGGTCACCCCCTTGCTCCTGCCGCTTCCTGCTCCTGCCTGTTCCTGCTGACGCCTGCCAAGCTCCTGCCGCCGCCGCCGCCCTCCCTGACCCCCGAGCGGCCCAGCCACAGCTGAGCCGCCTGCCCGCTAGTTTTTCCCGCCGCTGCCCCCCTGTGGCCCCGCCCACCACCAGCCCATTGGCCGCCCCGCTCCCGCCACCCAGCTGACCCGCCCTCCCGTCCCGCTTCTTAAGGGGATCGTCGGGTGCGCTCGGGAGTGACCACTGCGCCTTTTACTAGGCCGGGCACCCCCTTGCTCCTGCCGCTTCCTGCTCCTGCCTGTTCCTGCCGACGCCTGCCAAGCTCCTGCCACCGCCGCCGCCCTCCCTGACCCCCGAGCAGCCCAGCCACAGCTGAGCCGCCCGCCCGCTTTTCCCGCCGCTGCCCCCCTGCGGCCCCGCCCACCACCAGCCCATTGGCCGTCCTGCTCCCGCCACCCAGCTGACCCGCCCTCCCGTCCCCCTTCTAATGACGCCCCCAGAGTGACCGCGCAGCGGACGCGCGCAGCGCGAGCACCGATTGAGCGCCGAAGGTGTGCCAAAGGTGTGCCAAAGGTGTACCAAAGGTAAGCCCGTCTGCGCCCGTCCACGCCTGGACCGCGCCCAGCGCCAGGACCCCAGGCCCCCGCAGACACCAGCCCTCCCGCCAGACCTACAACTCCACCGACCTCCACGCTCTCAACACCGGCCGAATTCCGGGATACTACCGAGCCACCCCGAGACACACCCACGGACCCTTCAGCTGCCATTCCTGCAAGTACACCTGCAACCGGACCTGCACTACACCAGCACCCACCAAGCCGAACACCAGCAGCAACCACCTCAAGTGCATCCTGCTCAACACCCGCTCCGTCCACAGACACGCCGTCGAGCTCTGGAACCTGCTCGATACCACAGCCCCTGACGTCGCCTTCCTCACGGAAACCTGGGTGAACGCCTTCTCAGCGCCCGACATCGCCATCGCTATCCTGGACGGCTACAAGATCATCCGGAGAGACCGCGTCAACCAGACAGGAGGAGGCATCGCCATCATCCACAGGAACACCATCCGCATCACGACCAACACCGACGACACCCTCGCACCCGCCGAACACCTGCACTTCCAGATCCACATCAACCCCAAGACCACCCTCAGAGGCACCCTCATCTACAGACCCCCGGGACCGCGCACACAATTCAGCGAAGACATCGCCGACTTCATCAGCCCGCACGCCCTCCCCTCCGCTGACTACATCCTCCTCGGGGACCTCAACTTCCACCTGGAGAACAACAACGACCGCAACACCACCACCCTACTGGACAACCTTGCAAACCTCGGACTCAAGCAGCTGGTGACCACCCCCACCCACTACGCCGGACACACACTCGACCCCGTGTTCTCATCCAGCAAGGACATCACCTTCAGCCACGCCACCGGACTCCACTGGACGGACCACAGCTGCGTCCACTTCAGCTTCAGAAGGACCACGATCCACCACCACCAGCAACAGGTTGCACGCAGAAGCTGGAACAAGATCACAGCCGAACAGCTCGCAACTTCCCTGAGCATGAACCCTCCCACCGGCGCAACGAACCCCAGCCAGGCGGCCACCAACCTCACAAAGTGGATCAGCAACTGTGCAGACGACCTCGCCCCTCTGAGGACCCCACCTAGCAGACCCGGCAGCAAGAAAGCCCCATGGTTCACCGACGAACTCAAGAGCTCCAAGAGCCCTCGAGAATGCCTGGCCCAGAGACCCAACACCGGACAACATGACTGCCCTCAAGCTCGCCACCTGAAAACACCACCAACTGATTCACGCCACCAAGAAAACTGCATTCAAGGAACGACTGGACAACAACGCACACAATAGCAAGGAACACTTCAACATCGTTAAAGAGCTCTCCAACCCCAACGCCGGAAACAACGACATCACCCCTTCACAAGACCTCTGCAACTCCCTCGCCTCCTACTTCCACAACAAGATCGCGGACATACACAACAGCTTCAGCACTCAACCGACGCACGCCACGACCGAACCACCGCCCCCCACCACCACTCTCCGCACCTGGACCCCGATCAGCACCGAAGACACCGTCCGCACGATGAACTCCATCCACTCCGGATCTCCGACCGACCCCTGCCCTCACCTCGTCTTCAACAAGGCCGACGCTGTCATCGCACCCCACCTGCGGGACATCATCAACACCTCCTTCGACACCGCTACCTTCCCGGAGAGCTGGAAGCACGCCGAACTCAGCGCTCTACTAAAGAAGCCATCAGCCGACCCCACCGACCTCAAGAACTACCTTCCCATCTCGCTGCTCCCGTTTCCTGCAAAAGTCATCGAGAAGACCGTCAACAAACAGCTGGCCGCCTTCCTCGAGACGAACGGATCCCTCGACCTCTCGCAGTCTGGCTTCCGGGCCAACCACAGCACCGAGACCGCCCTGATCGTAGCCACCAATGACAGCCGAGCCCTGCTCGACAACGGAGAAACAGCGGCCCTCATCCTCCTAGACCTCTCCGCGGCTTTCGACACTGTCTGCCACCGTACCCTAGTGCAGCGCCTCAGCAACGTCGGAATCCAGGAGAAGGCACTAGAGTGTTCATCTCCTTCCTCGCCGGAAGGACACAGAGCCCGCCTCCCCCCGTTTAGATCAGAAGCCACCGAAGTCATCTGCGGCGTTCCTCAAGGCTCCTCGCTCAGCCCAACCCTCTTCAACGTCTACATGAGCCCCCTCGCAGCCATTGCACGCCAACACAACCTCAACATCATCTCCTACGCCGACGACACCCAGCTGATCCTCTCCCTCACCAACGACCCCGCCACCGCCAGAGCCAACCTACACGAAGGGATGACCGACGTAGCCAAGTGGATGATGAACAGCCGCCTGAAACTGAACTCGGACAAGACGGAAGTCCTCATCCTGGGATCTTCACCCTCCGCCTGGGACGACTCCTGGTGGCCCCCCGCCCTGGGCAGCGCGCCCAAACCAACAGACCACGCACGCAACCTGGGCTTCATCCTGGACTCCTCCCTCTCCATGACCAGACAAATCAACGCTGTCTCCTCGTCGTGCTTCAACATACTGCGCATGCTACGTAAGATCTTCCGGTGGATCACCACCGAGACCAGGAAGACGGTCACCCAGGCCCTCGTCACCAGCCATCTGGACTACGGCAACTCCCTCTACGCCGGTACCACCGCCAAACTCCAGAAGAGACTCCAGTGATCCAGAACGCCTCAGCACGACTCATCCTGGACATCCCCCGTCGCAGCCACATCTCCGGACACCTGAGAGACCTGCACTGGCTCCCGGTCAACAAGAGAATCACCTTCCGTCTCCTCACCCACGCACACAAAGCCCTACACAACCAAGGCTCAGGATACCTCAACAGCCGCCTCAACTTCTACGCTCCCACACGCCAGCTTTGATCGACCGGCCACGCCCTCGCCGCCGTCCCCTGCTTCCGAAGAGCCACCAGAGGGGGAAGGTCCTTCTCCTACCTGGCCGCCAAGACTTGGAACTCCCTCCTGACCCACCTCCGCCTGACCCAGGACCACCTCGCCTTCAGGAAGAAGCTCAAGACCTGGCTGTTCGAGCAGTAGCGGACCGCCCCCTCCCCTAGCGCCTTGAGACCCTCTGGGTGGGTAGTGCGCTATATAAATGGTTTGATTGATTGATTGATTAAAAGCACAAATCGTGTGCATATTGGCCTAGTAGCTGGGTTATACCGAGCTAATTTTGCTATCCTGTTTTTCGGTGCCTTCTGGGTGTCTGAAGTGCTTAGGTAAAGAGTATGAGGGAAGTTGTTGTAGCATAATAGCTTTTTAAAATGTGCAAGTGTTTTAATATCAAGTGTAAAATATTTTTAGAACATTTATAATTTGAATGAAGCTTAGTCATACTCGATGAATGTGTGATGTTGCACTTGAAACAAATTTAAAAGGTTGCTTTGAAACGTAATTCATTTCATTAAGGAGTTACGCCACATTTACGTGAGATACCATTTATTTTAATATGCATGCAGTTTCTGATATTCAGCTCATCGTGATCCTGCTCATTTCCCCGCCTAGTCATGGTCCTGCTGCAAACGATCTTTCCTCTTGTTTGAGCAGAGAATCAAGTGAATGAAGTAAAAGATTAAAAATGAACTGTGTTAGGAAGTGTGCATTGTGAA
This sequence comes from Lissotriton vulgaris, assembly GCF_964263255.1. Taxonomy (NCBI): domain Eukaryota; kingdom Metazoa; phylum Chordata; class Amphibia; order Caudata; family Salamandridae; genus Lissotriton; species Lissotriton vulgaris. Next base: position 107,237,362 of record NC_141696.1, read on the forward strand.
TGAAGCTTCCATCGTATACCCAAAGTATCATACTCAAGGACTCCCGCTTTAAGTTCCATTGTAGGAGTACTAATTCTAAGAGCCATTGTTTTAGAAATGCTTCATTTTGTGCTGAACCTCTCCGGAGTGTAGTTGCTGAGGGAGTAGGCAAAAGATTTCTTTTATCTTAAGAAATGGGTTGGTACTAAATATTTTAAAATATTACGTTGCAGGTTTTGATTTACAAAGGGAATGCTAACCATGATCATACCATGCTGAATTTGCAGAATTTATTAAGAGCTTGTGTAAATTGTGTATAAAAGCTCTTGGGTTTTAGAATCACCGGGTCATTATTAAATGTTGCATCATCTGCTGCTGGGTTGACTTTTTAATTTTCTCCTGAGACTATTTCCATTTTTGTCTAGATTTGTTTAGGAGAGTCTCTCAGTATTCTTTATTAGTTTGGGTCTCTGGCTTTGCCTAAACCTGACTAATAAAGTTTTATGACTGTGTACTTCTGTGTTGGAGCCTTCTTGGCAATTCATGCAGGTTTCTCATTAACGCTTTTGTTAAATCCATAATAAATAAATGTTTCCCTATTTTGATCTAGAACACAATTATTGATGTTTCCACATTTATATTGTTATATTTTACCAAAGTATTTCTTTTTCTGACGAGGAGTGTAGACTCTAACTGCTAGATCTATTGCCGATTTTAAAGCCAGAGTCTTCGAATTATTGGGGCTCAGCTCCCACAGTGGTGACGGATGGGCCTTGTACAGGAACTACAATGCGGTGAGGAGACACTGGAGAGGTTGGACAGGTGGAGGTCAGCAAAGGTATGGGGGTATGTAAGGCAAGGGAGGTCATGAAGGTGAGTGGCTGCTAAGGGGACTGGTCTCTTGAAAGGAAGCGGAGGAAGGCGATCGGGCTATGAAGGCACTACATAGTGATGTGGTTAGGTGAGCATGAGAAAGGCTAATCACATGGCCAATAGCCTTTGGATGACGACAAGATGTTGGTGCCATAGCATGGTTAGGGGCATTTGATGGGGTAGCAGATGCTTAAGCACTAAAAGATGGGACCAAGGCTGCAAATATTGGTAATTCACCTGGAAGAGAATGACGTAGTGGGTGGACTTATTAACGTTGATGTAAAGTGGGTGGACTTATTAAAGTTGATGTAAAAGGATTTGAAGGTTGTACAAGACAAGTGAGAGGAACCGACATTTTATGGACTCAGGTTTTGCCTGAGAGGGACTGGAGGGGAATCTGCAAGTCAACAGCAATAAACAAGGCGTGTAATGAGGTAAACAGGGAGATAGCCAGATTTTGTAAGGCCAGGAAGGTTGGAGTACTTCGTCATGAGAACATGTATTAATATGGGCATCTGACAGAGGTTCTCATGGGGCAGGTTATTCGTGCTAAAAAAAAAACAAAAAAAAACCACTTACAATGCAATAGGTCTTGCATTTGTGAGAGTTTGAGCTATTGGCATAGTAAAGGACAATGCCTTTTATTTATGGCTTGTTTTTAAAACCGATAAATAAAAGGCATTGTCATGTACAATGCCAATAGTCTAAATTCTCACAAATACGAGACTTATTGCATTGCAAATGGGTTCATGCTATAAAAATGGAGAAATAAAAGTGTGTGGAGAGAGCGTGTCAAGCTATTTGAGAAAATAGTACTCGGAGGCTGTAATTAAAGCCTACAGAGTAACAACACACTTAACGGGGTGCGGCCATGGGTGGCTACAAATTGAGACAAGGTGGTACTAAGGAGGAACTACATAGCCTACTGACCAACGACCAGTTTATAGTGGATAATGACAAGCCAATAAAAAGTATGGACGGAGAGTGGGCAGAGCTTTAAGTCCCTACCTGAATACAGCATGCTTCTCAGAGCAGCTCATGCGCTGCCCAGGCTCTACCTAAAAAGTAAGAAAAACTTTACTGTGCTTCCAAGAACAGGTACTCTTCCCACTTGTAATCTTTAGCGAAGGGGCCGGGCAAGCACTGTTGCAGGACTTCCATCCTCTCGATTCGTCGTTCGCTCACTTCTGCCACGCCCTTGCTACGTCACGTGGCAATGATTGGGTCATGTTATGTTAATTTATTTTTAGAACGTTCGTAGAGCTTTGTGGTGCTGTGGCAAAGCCAACAACTAAACGCTGCCACACAGATAAAGGTACCAGTGACTGCTTTCAGCACTGCTTTGGAATAGCAAACAACTAAAATATTATTTGAGCCTTATATTGATGATTTGTTATCGTTTCAAGTTCACCATGTGACGTCTGGGCTAAAGGAGACACCGAAATGGGATTAAATAACAAATATGCGGATCTTAAGAAGAATTTAGGAACCTATTGAGAAATATTTTGACACATGATTTTTAGGTCTCGCCTGTCGATGCGCATGCGCATCGAGCTTGCGAGACTATGGGGGCTTAAACAGTCTTTAACCAACTTGCAAGGAATCGTGGCGATTCCTTGCAGTGCCCGTGAAATTCAAGCTCAATGCGCATGAGCATTGAGCTTAAAAGCGCGTGCACATGCCCCCAGCCGCCTGCCTTGCATGTATTTTCCCTCAGGCGCACTCCTCCCACACCCCCGCTCCGCCCCCTCCCCTGCCTGCCGTGTCGCATTTCTTCAGTTCCCTCAGCCGCACTCCAGGCCCCTGCTGCTTTCACACCCTCTCCCCGCTCCGCCCCCTCCCCTGCCCGCCGTGTCGCATTTCTCCTCCCTCCTCCCCTTCTCTGCCTTCCCTCCGTCTTGTCTCTTTTGGTCTTATTCTTGGATGTCACCGGATGATCTGTAGACTGTACCTGAGCTGGAACAACAACCTCCAGCAACAGTCCGTGCGTGACTCTCTTGTGACGCTCTTGTTTAGTGGTTTTATTATCTTTTGTTGATTGTTTATTGTATATTGTCTGTTGTATGTTAACATTTGTTTTTACTGTCAGCCTTTGGCAGTTTTCAGCAGAATGGTGCTTGTGCTAATGACCATCTCGCTGCTAGATATTCACAGCCCTTTGCACCAGCTCCTTGCCTGCTCAGATTGACACCTAGAACCGCTGGATAAATCCAGATATCTGTATTTATGCATTGCTTACTTTCTCAGCTGTGTATTGAGCCCATCTTTATTAGTTCTAGTCTCCGCTAGCGCGAAGCGAGAACTTTTGTAGGGGCTGCAGAAAATGCTCCCAAAGGCTTTGGAATACGGCTCGGCTGGCGGAGAAGCCCACAACTACAGCTTTTGCCACCAGCCACTTCATGCGCGCCCCACTCCCCCTACTCCTCCCACAAATTAAGACAAGAACATCAAAGCGACCGCAGCCGCTTTGAGGTTAGCGGCCGCGGTCGCTTTGTTTTTGTAGGCACGCAGCTATTACTTTTTTCTCCTTTCATTGTAGTCTTCCTTTAAAGTGTTGAGTGCGTCATGGTGGAATTGGTTTTCCCTCACTTTAATTGGCCTGCTCTCTTCCTCTTGTTGTATTTCTCCTCCTGTCTTTCACCCCCTCTTCTCTCCTATTACACATCTGCTCTCAGAGCTCACACCTTAGTGCAGGACCTCTTCCCGGAAGCTGCTCTGATAATGTGTGCCTTACTCTTCCTGGTGCACTCACGCACTACAGATCTCACTCATGCAGACTTCTCTCCACGGCCACCTCCTGCCTCTGCCGAAGACTAGAGAGCACATGTCCTGCCCCCGTGCCACATCTCTCCTACCCCCTGCACTCCCCTGCCACTGTTCCTTTACCTATGATTCCCCGGCGTCCCTAATGGTGCACTTGTGTCCACGTGCACCTGGCTGGACTGCGCCCCCCCCCCCCAGCCCTTCGATCTCACCAATGTTTCATTACCCATGATTCCCCTGTGTCCCTTTGGCCTGTGTCCCCTTGTGCCCACACCCACCTCTAGCCAGATCTGCACTGCCCTTCCCCCCGCCCCCAGATCTTACCACTGTTCCTTTACACATGATACGCCTGTGCACGTCTATAAGCCGCTCCCTTTTCCATGCCTACCTCTTTCTAGCCAGGGCTGTGCTGCCCACCTTTCTCATGTGTTCACATCTCTCCCCTCTTGTGTCCTGCCTTTGTGGGGAGTGCTCTACAGTATCTTAATCGCCCTCCCTTTACACTCCTCTCGTCTCCATTTCTTCCCTTGTTCTACCTTTGCCATGAGTGTCCGTGTGAGCACAAACTCGTCTTCACTATACAAAATCCACAGCTATTTGGGCTTTGACCATGCTCGGCAAACTTTTATTATTTTCTCCTTCTTAAGCAAATATTTCCAGTTAGCGCTTTGATAGGTGGCGGAAGTAAATCTGCCTTGCCTATTCTTTTACTATCTTTTCGCCTCTGGGCTGTTTACACAGGTCTCCGCTACTTCTGTAGTCTGCAGGGGGTACAGTGCTGCGAGCCATTGTGGGATTAACCATTGCTTTATGCAGTCCTGCGATACAATGCAGGGCGGTGCTAACTCTGCCCCTTCTAGTCGCTTATCTTTAAAAGCCTCCAGTTTCATGATAGCACACGGAGCTCCGCTTGTGTGCACAGCCCGTCTGTTACAGGTTTGTGCGAGCACACAGAGCTCCGCTTGTGTGCATGGGCCGTCTATTACAGGTTCTCGCTAGCACACGGAGCACCGCTTGTGTGCACAGCCGGTCTGTGTTCCAGGTTTGTGCTAGCACACGGAACACCGTTTGTGTGCACGGCAGGTCTGTGTTCCAGGTTTGTGCTAGCACACGGAGCTCCGCTTGTGTGCACGGCCGTTCTGTGTGTTCGTCTGTTCAGGCTCGAGAGCATGTGCACAAATCTGGGTTTTGATTGGAGGTGGCCACCAGGGCCCGTCCCCTCGAGGTGCACGCCAGTTTGCAGCTGTGTGAAGTTTTCCCACTTCAGTTAGTCTGGGTTGAGAATTGGTGACGCTGCTGTAGCATTTTGATGTACTGAGGTTTAATAGGACAGCCTGGGTCTTCAAGTCCAGGTGATATTTCACCTCTGTTCTTGGATTTTCGTCACAATAAAATACACTGAACATATTCTTCAGAAAAGTTATTTAAAATAGTTTTAGATATTGCTATTATAAATTACAATCTTTTTTATTTCAGTCTTAATTAATTAAAATGTTTTAAAACCATTTGTATTTGCTAGATGAATACATCTAAGTCATGTACATACAAAACATGTTGCATTAGAAATGCTATAGGTGTCACATTTGAAAAAGTTTAAAGTATTGGCATTGTAAATGAAAAAAAAAATGTGCTATTTTCAATACCCACACATTAAAAAAAAAAGGTCATTTACAAAACCAATAGCTCCAACTTTTCTAATGCGAGACCTATTGCATTTCCACGGCTTGTTTAGAATTACGAACCAGAAGGGCAAAATAGATTTTAGAAAAAAAAATAATAAGATGATTTTATTTTGTCAAGCATTTTATTTTGGAGTATCTGAGTAGAAAACATAATAAATGATATCTTGCACATCATTGTATAGGATGCAACTGCAAACAAGTGGCTTTAGCATTCTATGACCACAATTATTTTCCTTGTGCTTGGTGTAACGTTTAGCCATGTGAACTGTGATCCCTATCACTTTATTGCCAACTGTGAGATGAGTATGTCACAAAAGGCAATTTAAAATACTTTGTTTAATTAATATCTGTTATGATATGTTTTGAATTGTACGTTTTCTTCTGCATTTGATTAGAATGATTGTAGAAGAGGAAATCGGACATAATTAGTATCGGTTATGATATGTTTTGAATTGTACGTTTTCTTCTGCATTTGACTAGAAAGATTGTAGAACAGGAAATCGGACATAAAGAAATCCGGAAGTAAGCAACTTTGCAAATGACAAAAGCCGATCTCTCACTTACCCATCTCCTTCGTGTAGAAGGTAAATGTAACTACATGAAAAAATATATCCTTTTTCACATTTAGTTATGGCTCCTCTCAACAAAACCACAGTCTCAAATCTACAGCGAAACCACAGCAAAAAGTTCCCGGGCATATTTAAGCGAAAGAAAAAAAAAGGAACACCCCATGACTGGAAATTCCTGGCAGGTGCGAGTCGTCTGTCAGAGACAAATGTAGGCAGAGTGTGGCAAAAGGCAAGAGCTGCAGGGCAGCCGGGGGTCCAGCCTTATCGATGAAAGCTAAAAACCTTGCTTAAAGCAGGCGGCCAATCGATGAACAAAGGCCAGAAAGAAATGAGGTTTGGAACATAACAGCAAGAAATAATGACTGGTGTATGTTTGGTTGTTCAGGATTCTCTGCATTGTGAATAAAGGGAGTACCGTATAAAACCGGATGTGTGCTGGAACACACTCAAAAGAGACCGATCTGAGTGTGTTACTGAGTGCGCTACGGAGAGGGGAAAATTAACACAGAAGAAAGAGCAAGAAGAGGGTGGAAACCGGGCTTTCTGGCTGCTCCAAGGCTTACCTTAAAGGAAGGAAGCCTCTCCTTAGAGGAGAGAAAACTATGATCCAATTCAACATCGTTACAAATCGTGATTCACACGTCGCAGTCTATCACAATCAGCAAAATTACACTTGTGGGACATTGCTCGTCAATAGTATGAGTGGAAAGTGTCCCCTTCAACTCAATGAGAAGCGCCACTGATAGATCATGGAACATTTGGGAAAACTGGTGTTTATTATTTCCTTTCCTAAACAAGTACGGAAGTGTTGCGTGCGCGCCACAGCGAGACTTCTGTTTTGCATTATCGGGCACGATAATGTAAAATAGATGTTGGCCGTGCGGGTAACAGACACCTATAGGCCATGGGTAGGGCAAATGATGGACATGCACCCGCATTTGCCCAATTGCGTGCTGTCTTTGTTAGAAAGATGCACGCAACGCCCAATAGCCTGCAACAATAACAAAACCACAAGCACGAGCGTGTGGTCAGCTTTCAGAAGCCCCTACGTGAAGTCTCACGAAGCACGAGCAGACCTGCGCAATGCTAGGAGCGAGACCTAAAAAAGGGGAGCGCCGGCAAAAGTGGCTATTAGTTTACTCCTTGCTATCTCAGCAGAGCATGCCAGGCCCACTTAGCGGTAGGGGTCTGGAGTTCAACTTGGTTGAAATTATTTGGTGCAAGGATCACTAGAGGAATCTACATCTGGTCACATCCTTGTGTAGATGAATATGCCTAATAATATCAGGAACCAGTGGGCAAACAGTTGCAATGTTACTGGATGCAACCCTTTCAGAGGGCCATGAGGCAAGCAGAAGCTAGGGGGCACATCCGCGGAGGCCGAGGCCTTTTATTCCTAATGTCCTAGGGACTGACCTACTATGCGCTCTGAGTAACGGAGTCAAGTACTCTTCCTGGACCTCACCAACACTGGTAGCATGGGTCGAGCAGTCCAAAGCTTTTCAGGGGGATATAGGTGTAAGGTTTATACAGGCACAAGACTCAAAATACATGCAGCGACTACAGTAAATGAAGGCAAAGCCAGATATCTGCTTTTAGAAAATTATATACGAACACAAAGTGAAATATAGCACACCACAAATACCATACACAGCCTTATTAAGGCCAGCACTTTAGCATTGTCTTGGGAAGATGCTAAGTCCCACTTTCCTGCCAAAGGACTGTGGTTATTCCCATTGGTCGATGGCCCCTACCAGTCACAGCATTTCCCAGGGAGACAACAACCTCTGGTCAGATGTGCTGGGGCGACGGACTGCGATCTTAACTGGGGCTTCAACCTGGGATACGGGGTTGCAAACAGCGGCACACTGACAGATGACTCAATCGGTTCAGCTGTCCTGACTGGATTGGAACCTCACATTTTTTTAGGGATCCACTCAACCGGATACCCACTGGACTTCACTCCTTCCAGGCATGCTCCTCCTCCTCAAACCGTCCTCTGGTCTAAGTGGAAGGCAAAAATTAGTGTACCGGGCTTGAGGACAAGTGGTCTTCATTCTCCTGGGTCATGTCCCCTCACCCAGCAGGGATGCTAGCAGACCTTGGTCTCCGGTCATGATCATAAGAGACATACTCAGCTTCTCCTTGTGGACGGACAGTCACAATTGACTATCTGACATTTGACAATTTTGTGAGGCTCAAGCTCCCCTTTTTATAATCTGTTTCCGGACACAGATGTGCCCACTCTTGTGGCCTATCATTTGTCCAGGAAGCAGTCTACCACACCAGCAGTGACTCCAAGTTTGATGGGCGCACAGACAGCCCATGGAAGTGATAGAGAATCGCACCTCAAGTCTGCTTGCCTAAAGGATACAGAGGCCCAAGCCCTGCTCGTTGGGATTCCCTGTCTCTGCAGTGTTTCCCTTATCAGCCCCATCATCTCTCTGACAATCTGTCCAGCCCTATTGAACAGCGATGTTTCCGGAATCAAAAAGACATTTTGATGTGCACGTGAGAGCGTGTCCGTGTGTTTATGTGTGTGTCCCAGCTGTCAGGAATATAGGCAATCCAGAAATCTGTCTGGGATGGCTCCTCCACCTTCACGTCTCTCGAAGGCCCTGGGTTTCTAATAAGGAATTTATATTTCCATGCACTGTACCACACACAGGCACGAGTACCTTCAAGCATGCACATGCAAACACATGAGTGCTGCACTGAGCTGCATACTAACAGGATGTAGGCCAAGGGTGCATTAAGAACAGAGCAAAGGAACTTCACATGAGTGGGCTGGTAGGTTTCCCTTCAGTGACACAGGTAAAAAGGCCTTTTTACTCTGCTGACCAGTACACAAACAGTATGCAGCCACCACAGCACTTGTGCTACTTAACTCTTCGTAAGTGCAGCAGCCCTTTACAGCTATGAGGGTAATGCAGTGTGCACTCCTCCCAGTCTAACAAGGCCACAATCTGTGAGACAGGCTGCAGCATGATCCATGTGCACCCATGACCAAAAATAGGTACCAAGGATCCTGCAGCTGGGGCACTTGGGGCAAGGGTGCACATCCTTCACCACGGAGGGGGCTTTTCCATCTCAAAGTGAGATAATCCGACTTGGCGACAGATATCCCAACTTTTTTAGTTTTTTTAAACTTACTCATATATATGGATTGATTATTACAAAATAACTAAGGGAAGTGACATTACATTTATTGCTTACATGACAAAATCAAGTGCCTGCCAGGAGACCTTAATTCTTGGAATACTCTGGGCCCCTGCTGGTTACAGGGCATGGTTGGGGTACTTGTTTAGGGGGGACTCAACGGTGGCTATTTAAAGCATTTTGTGTAGTGTGAAAAACAACCAACAATTTCAGGTGACAAAATTCCATTGGAACTTCTACAAGTAAACTAATAATTTACTTCGACATTTCCAGATGAAAAATGTTGCAGGAAACAAACTTTCTGCTTAGGAACACATTGGACTGTCCTCTTAACAGACAAAACATGTCACATACTACCTAGATATTACCTTCACTTCCTGAAGGGATCAATTCAAGAAAGCAGGGTCTCATTCTTGTTCATGGTTGGTTGGATAAAATGAGGCCCGAGCCATGGACAGTGGTCAGCATCAGGAGGTCATCCAGAAGATATAGCTGGAGAGCGTCCTTCACATACCACGAGCCGGCCTGAGTCGGTCTACCAGGTCCTAAAGATTTGCACTCCTATTCATCTCTGTAATGGTAGAGAGACTAAGGTTGAAAAGGGGTAGTGCTCCCTCGACCACGTCAAACTCTACCCTCACAATATGGATACGACATGGTATCAGGGGCTTTAACATGGACCTTGTGTCTACTTAGCTCCCATTTGGAGCATTTTCAACCTTTACCACCACCCACAGGCTAAAATCTAGAACCTTTAAGATCACCATTTAATACTCAAACCCCTCTTACAGTAGGCAGCTGGTAATCTAACACTGTCAAGAGCGACACTTACGGTGTAATGAGTTTGCTTCTATCAGGTACCTTAGCCTCAGAGCCTGGCACCACTTCCTATGTATACCATGTGAGCTCACCTATGTTCCAGAACGTAATGTACATTAAAATTGGTAACCCTAAAATGTAAAAGCTGAACCAGTGAGAATAAATATGAACAGTATGCACAATATTGGGGTGCTTGAGGTCATTCGTTAAAAATGCTCGTTGTACCGGACTCTAATCTAACAATCCCCAAAGCAAAAGACTTGCAGTTGCTGCACAGCAAATCACTGTTTTGTGTAGGGCAAACCATGAGAGTGATGGTAGCAATGAATAGATCATTTACTGACCAACTCAAAAGTAGAAAAATGTAGGTCTGAAAGTAATTGGTCAGAAATAATGTAGGAGCCTTGGTATCTGGCATACAGACATCAAAGATATATTAATTTAAAAAAATCTGCGGAACACTAAATATAATTGGAACATTGGAATGTTGAGAGCACCATTGAAGAGAACGGAGTGCCCCGGCCTTGTAATGGCGGAGGGAAGCCCAGAGTCTTCATCGAGCCAACTGATGTGTAAACATGGTGATAAATGGAAAACAGATTCCCTCTCTCCTCCTACACTCTTGTGTGGGGTTGACTTGACACCATTAGAAAGACAAATACCCTCTTAATTCTTCACCTCTTTGCTGTGCTGACCTTTCTTTTAACAACTTTGTTTCATAGAGAAATAAACAAGGTCTCATCAAATTCTTAAGTTTTGGAAACCCCCCACACATCTCACTTTGACATTTCCAAGACACTGAATAATTGGGTGGGAAATCTCTAATTGCCTGTATGAAAGACCAAGCTGTGTAACCTTGCAGATCGGTATGGATAGGGCACCCTCTCCCTGGCTCCAGTTCTTATGTACCTTAGTGAGGATTTGAATGGCACTGTTGACTTATTTCTCCATGGAAATGCCACTGACTCCGGATTCCATTCAGTGCCATTTCTACCCCCAGCATTAGCCATTACTTCTGAGACATGATGGTCATGGGTCAAGACCAGCTGTATGCTTCCGTGTCTAACCCATGGCCCCCAGAGTGTCCTGTTCCATTCACCCTGTAAGGGTCTCTGCCCGTCTTGGGACACACCAACATGAAAATCTTTTAAGGGTGAAGGACCAGAGAAAAGTTGTTTAGTCCTATTTCTCCTAATTACCATTTTCTCTTAGTAAATAGCAATAAAAGGTTCATTTGAAAAAACAGAAGGCAGCCATTCTTTTAGGTTTTGGTTTTGATAGCAAACTGCCACATAAACCAATTAATAAAAATATACAGAGAGGGGGCTTTGGGACCTTTTGCAAAAAATATACAAAGAACAGCTTTGGGACTGAATCTTTCAACCATTGGCTTTCTGCAACATACCACTTTCAGTCACTGGCTAGAGACTTTGTCTATAACGTCCCAGCTCATACCTGTGGTTATTCACCTCTTACGTAATGCAATTGGTTACCTCAAATAGTTAAACAAGATACACACGCAGCTGGTCACATGTTGGACGGGATCTTTACTTCCAACTTTAACCTTAAAGTTGACACAATACTGCCTGTTCCGTGGTCAGACCATAAAGCTATTCTGTTCTCCTTAAACATAGATCAGGTGCAGACAACGCCCAGGAAGGAACATAAGCTGGTTACATATCAGGACTGGGCTAAAATTGACGCCCCGTTGTTACAAGCCATATTAGCAAAGAGTAAACCTGAACCAATATCTAACAGTAATGTAGCTATGGATAGACTAGGTGCCTGGATTGAATCGGCGGTTAATATTGCAGCCCCTACAAAATGGTTCACTTCCAGGAGGAAAAATCTGTCAGAACCGTGGTTCATAGATTCATTAAGGGCACAAAAACAAACATGCCGAAGGTCAGAAAAGGTCTTGTGTACAATCATTGGCAGACTACAAAAAAATTGATCATGAGGGTAAAAAAGCAAGTATTACACTAATAAAAATAATGAGACCAAGAATTCTAGTAGGGGACATTTCACCACAGTCAAAAAACTAGCGAACCTACCGACTGCAATACAAATGGAAAGCAACATAGAATTCTACAACACTCTGGGCAGTTCTTTGTTGACACAAAGTCACTTCAGTGTATGAATTTTTAAAGAATACCAATAAGTTTATGGACTCAGTTAAACAAGACACACAAGATCTGGGCATTTCATGTCCTAAATCTGGGTTCTGCTTCTTATCTTCCTCATCTGAACACATCAACCAGGTAGTAAAGAAGATCAATTCAAGGGGACCAATGGACCCTTGCCCACCCAAGGTGATGCACATAATCTCGGAATTATTAAGTGAACAACTAAACACTGTGTTCACAGAAATAATTCGGTCAAGCTACTATCCAGATATGTGGAATACAGCTTCAGTACTGCCACTCTTAAAAAAAGACAACTTGGACCCTAAACAACCGAGCAGCTACCATCCAATATCAAAAATCCCATTCCTGGCTAAGGTCTTTGAAAAATTACTCAATAATCAACTATCAGAACATATTGCTGCAAATGAACTTCTGGACTATTCGCAATATGGATTCCGAGAGTAGCACGGACCAGAAACTGCATTCGTTCTGGCAGCCGAGGGATTGAGGATGATTCTAGATGCTGGAGGGAAGGCAGCCCTGATTCTATTGGACCTCTCTGCTGCCTTCGATACCGTGAACCATGAGATATTACTTATACGCTTAGCAGAACTAGAGTTCCATGACTGCACTCATGCTGATGGCCTCCTACTTAAGAGATAGGTCTTTCTCAGTAAAAGTAGGAGAATGTACATCTGCCCCTTTTAAATCACCATGTGGAGTTCCTCAAGGATCATCCTTGAGCCCCACACTTTTTAATGAGTATGTCGCTCCCCTGGCAGATATCATAAGGCAGTATGGCTTTACACCAGTGTCATACGCCGATGACACCCAAATAGTGGTGTCAGTCACTGGGAATGTTGAGGAGACAGAAAGGCGTTTTAATGAATGTATGGCACAGGTTGTTCATTGGATGCAGTCAAACAGCTTGAAGCTAAATGGGGAGAAAAGTGAGGCGATGCTACTGGGAGCTGGGGCAGATTTGTGGTCGTCCTGGTGGTGGCTGGAAAGTCTGGGTGTTGCCCAAAACCAGTGAATAAGGTTAAAAATCTGGGAGTCATTTTTATGTTTAAAGTATTTTATTGAAAGAGTACACAGATAAGAAAGACATTCAAGCGATGAAATTTGTGCTGTAACCCCGGGAGCCCATCTTCAAGATAATGCTACGTGTCCCGCAAATGCAGTAGAGGCTGCGTGAGCTCCGTTTCCATCCACATCACATTAAATAACACCCTGAGGTAGAAATGAAGTCTCTGTACCCTTTCCCCTTTAAAGAAACAGTTACCCCCCCCAACTCCCCTCCACCCCCACCTTGCCCCCCTACCCCACTCCCAGTACCCCCGTCCAGTGTCTTGTCTAGCTAAACCTTCTGAGCTCAGCCCACCCCATTATCCCCTAGCCCTATCCAGCCTGTGGTGATTAAATGGTGAACTCCAGCGGTGGTGTCAGTTTCAAGAGCCTCAGGTACCTCGGACAGGTTAGTTCCCTGAACTCTGTGGCCAGTAATGCATGAAAGGGCTGCCACAACTCCTCAAATTGATCTACTTCCCCAGCCATCATCAGTGATAATTTCTCCATGCCCAGGACATGCCATAATCTATGTAGCCAACCCGTGATGGATGGAACAGTGGTGGTCCGCCAGTGTATTAGAATGTTTTGAACGGCGGAGCCCAGTGCTATAGCAATTGGTCTACCCCTGCGCGATTTTAGTGGGTACATCAGCCGGTTAGACAAGCCCAACAGGACGTATGCTGGGAAGCGGGGCAACTCTATCTCAAAGCGGGTGTCGATCTCATCTAGCACCTCCTCCCAATAGAGGCTCAACAACGGGCACTCCCACAGGACATGTGTCAGTGTACCAGGCTGCCCACACTCTCGCCAACAGGTATTATCAATATGTCTATCCATCTCATGCAACCGCTCCGGAGTGTAATACCAGTATGTAGACACTTTAGTGAAAGTTTCAGTTAGTCCTATATGGTATGCAGAGTGTCGTGCGCGGTATGAAATCTGGTCCCACTCTTTATGGCTCAGTGTTCTTCCCAGCTCCCTGTTCCAGTGTTCCCTACCTGGGCTATGAAAGTGTGTGGGGGGAGGCTGTAACATTTTATAAAGATCCGTGATGAGCTTAGCATCCGAGGCTCGGGTCACCAACCACCTCTCGTACGGCAATAATTTCCTGTCTGCCAGCTCAGGCACCTGTGGCTGCAAAGCCCAGTGTCGCACCTGCCAGTAGCGCATCCTATCTGTCTCAGCCAAACCATACTCCTCCTTGAGAGTCTGGAAAGGGAGAACTCCGTCCGGCACATACACATGTAAGAGGGTCCTGCAACCGGCAGCATGCCAGTGTGCAAAAGCTCCCTGGGTAATCCCCGGCGTGAAGTCCGGGTTGTCTGCAATAGGTGTGAACGGAGAGGGAAACGCGGTAAGTTCGTGTGCATTGCTAGTAGCATCCCACACCCTCAGCGGAACCCGCGTTACAAAAGACGCGTAGAGATTCGGGGGGCGATGAGCCCTACGCAGAAAGGGCACCTCCTGTAAGGGACGGCCCGCTACCACCTGATCTTGGAACAACCAGTGCTTGTCCGACTCCCATCGGCTCCATTCGACCAGGTATCTCAGCTATGCCGCTTGAAAATATTTGCGTAAATCTGGGACCCCCAGCCCCCCCGATTCCGGTGCCAACGTGGAGAGAACCCTCCTCATCCTAGGCTTGCGGCCTTGCCAAATAATACGGGACAGAGCCGACTGTGTCTGCTGGAGCCAGCCTTTAGGCGGCTGCAACGGCAGGGCCCGGAATAGATATAAGATCTGTGGGAGGACCGTCATTTTAACCGCTGCCAGTCTCCCGAGCCACGATATCAAGCCCTTACTCCATCTCCCCAGTTCCTCCTTAATCTTTCCAGTCAAAGCCGTATAATTGGCTGTCACCATGGCCTGCAATGTAGGTGCCAACAGGATACCCAAGTACTGGACCTGGTGGGCCGACCAATGCATGGGGAAGAGGCCCTGCAACTCCCGCCGTGTAGCAGGAGTCAGGGAGATGTCCACTGCTGTTGATTTACCCATGTTCATTTTGAATCCAGCCACCCGTGAAAAAGCCTCCAATTCGTCAATGCACGCAGGCAGAGCACGCCTCGGTTCCTCCAAGGTCAGAATCACATCGTCCGCATAGAGGCTGACCGTGTGAATATATCCCCCCCATCCTCACTCCAATCGCGTCCGGGTTCTGCCGGATTCTCTGGGCGAAGGGCTCCATGTACATAGCGAAAAGGAGTGGGGACAGTGGGCAGCCCTGTCTGGTGCCTCGTTCAATGCAAAACCTTTGAGAGCGACAGCCATTCACCCGCGCCACCGCCGACGGGAACCGGTAGCAATTAAAAACCAGGGTGCGAAATTTTTCACCTATGCCCATCCTCGCCATAACCCGTTCCAAATAGGGCCAGTGCACCCGGTCGAACACTTTTTCAGCGTCAATCGATAGGAGCATTCTTTCTCCAGGAATCCGGGAAGCCTTCTCCAGAATATGTACTACCCTCTTGGTGTTATCCACCGTCTATCTCCCGGGGACAAAGCCAACCTGGTCCGACTCTACCAGACCCGGCAAATGAAGCGCTAGGCGTGCCGCCAGATTTCCCGTATAAAGTTTTAAATCCACGTTCAAAAGGGAGATCGGACGATACGAGCTACATTGGGTTCGGTCCTTCCCTGGTTTAGGTATGACCGATACTGTGGCCTGCAGGAGATCCGGTGGGATCGCCCCTGGTTCGGAGAAGGAATTAAAAAATTTAGTCAGCATAGGGGCCAACGTGGCGCTGAACGTCCTATAGAAGAGCGCTGTGTAGCCGTCCGGGCCAGGGGCCTTACCATGTTTAAGCCTGGAGATGGCAGCAACCTCCTCGACCCGTATCTCCCTTTCGAGATATTCCGTTTGAGATGTTTCCAGGGACGGAAGGGTGACTGAGTCCAGGTAGTCCTCCGACTCCTGCGCTATTAGGCTCTCCCCAGTGTATAATTCCGCGTAAAAATCGGCGGAAGGCCTCGGCTATCTGAACATCCTCCGCGACCAGCCCGCCATTTCCCGCCGCAATCTCCTTAACCCGATGGCGTTCATGGGCTACTCTGAGTTTGTTCGCCAGAAGGCGGCCACACCTGTCCCCCCGTGTAATAAGCGTGTTTCAGTCGTAGTGCTGCATATTCCGCCCAATCCATGTCCAGGGATGACAGGAGCTTCCTCGCTGCCTTCAGCTGTTTCCAAATCCTGGGGGCCCCTGTACGGCGGTGCACCTCTTCCAGTTCCCTGACTTTTTGCGTGAGCTCGTCCCGTTTCGGTCTCCGTTCCCTGTTCTCCGCCGAGGAGACCGCAATAAATTCCCCTCTGACCACCGCCTTAAGTGCGGCCCACTGCGCCGCCACCGAGGTGTCAGCGTTGTCATTATGCGTTTGGAAGTCCCTGATCGCCGCCGTAACCCTTTGCACAACTGTTTTCTTATGTAAAAGAGCGTCTCTGAGGCGCCAGACCCCACGGGGGAACCGATCAGCCGGCAGAGAGAAACTCCCCGAGACCGGCGCATGATCAGATAGGGAGATGACCCCCACCTCCGACGTCGTAGCTAGATCACGGACTGGGCGGGTAACTATGATGTGATCTAGCCTCGCGTATGTTTTGTGTGCGTGAGAGTAGAAGAAGTAGTCTCGATCCGTGGGGTGCAAGTGGCGCCAAAGGTCATGAAGATCCAGGTCCACCAGTTGGGATTTAACTACTTGTGACATTTCCCCTGTCTGTGGGGAACGCTGGGCCGACCTATCCATAGCCGAGTCAACCACCATATTTAAATCTCCACCCAAAATTATGTGCCTGTCCGGGGATGCTGTTATGTCCACTAATGCGGACTGAAAGAAGCTATCCTGATGTTCATTCGGACAGTAAATCGTCCCGATGGTAAATGTCAGGGCTCCTAGTTTGAATCTGTGCGCTAAGAGTGTCCCCTTCTGCTCTGCAAACTTGTGCAGTACCTCCTCCCTAAAGGAGTTAGACACCAATATCGCCACCCCAGCCGTTTTGGTGTTGGACAAAGAAAAGAACTGTGTGGGAAATGTGCGGGATCGTAATCTATGGCAGTCCCGCGCAAGCAAATGAGCCTCCTGTAGAAGACAGATGTCAGCCTGTGTGTTCTCTAATAAGGACAGGACTGCCCTCCTCTTGACAGGGTTATTAAGCCCTTTAACATTAAGGGTCACTACCTTAAGGGTCGCCATAGGGAATCAAAACAGAATGAAACATGCCATGGATCCTTTGCAGTGAAGGAGGGTCTGTGGGCCTCAACTGCCCAGAGCTCCCCATCGGGGCATCGTGGAAACATCAAGAACACTGAACGGACTGTACCCACCCCCTCCCTACCCAACTCCCAACCCCCCTGCCCCCCAACTCCCCCTCCTCCCACACCCCTCTCGGTGACCCAACTCCCCTCCACCCCTTCCCCCCCCCCAAACCCCCAAGACCCCCAACACCCTCTGAGAAATTGTCACAGCCATGTCCTGTCCGGACAAGTCCGTAGTAACGTATCGTAGTGGACGTCCAGCCACACCCTTCCACCGTCTGCTCCCTCCCCAACCCTCAATGGCCCTAAGCCAGCAAGAACAGTAATGCAAAGTCGTTCTCCCCCCGCAGCAGTCTTACGCTGTTAGCGTGACACCGTCGTGCACCACGGTATCTCTGGAGGCTTCTTGGATGGCGCTCGCCATATCAGCCCTGATGGTAGGCGAGCTCGGACGCTGGGATGCCGCTGACGTTCTGCGCCTCGAGACCCTGTGCCACCCGTCCTCTGTGGCGTGTCTCCTGCGTGGCGTGGCGGAGACCTCCTCCTCCGCGGTGATCCCCAGTACTTCGCACATGTCCTGTAGGGACCTCAATTGACGTAGCACACCGTTCCACCTGAAAATAAGTCAGAAAGGATGACCCCAGGAATAAGGTGTTTCATGCTGTTTCAAGAAGTCTGTTGCGATTTTGAACACGTTCCGCTTTTGGAGGGTGATCACAGACAGGTCCTGATACAAGGCCACGGGGTGTCCTCGAAACGTCATCGAGGGTTTTTTCCGGGCCTCCGCCATGATCCGTTCTTTCAGTGGAAAATCAGGAAGAAAAGCTAATATGTCTGTTGCGCGCCTCTGAGGGCCCACTCGATGAGCTCTATCAATCCGTACCGGAAAGTCCGCCGCTTCACCCAATATGTCCCTGAAGAGCTCCCTCAGGTATTCCGCCACATCCGTCCCCTCTTCCGTCGATGGCACTCCCCGGACCCTGATGTTATTCCGCCGAGAGCGGTTTTCCAGGTCTTCATTATGGGCCTGGAGGTCCATCTGTTGGTCCCTCAAACGCAACACTTCTTGTTGTAGCTGCGTGATTTCCTCGTCCTGTCTCTGTGTGGAGCTTTCCACCGTGGCCACCCTCTCACCTAGACCGTCCACTTCTCTTCGAATTTCTCGGGCATCCCCGGCCACCTCCTGTTTCAGCGCTTGAAAATCGTCTCTCAGTGTGCCAAAAATTGACTCCAAGAAGGATCTGGTGACCGGGGGTTCACCGCCCCCTGCTGTGTGAGAGCCACTCGCCGCGTTCGGCGACGGTTGATTTCTGTCTCCCCTGGTCTGAGACCTGCCAAGCATCTCGGGGAGCGTGCGGTCGTTCTGTTTATTGCCCTTCTGGCTCGCCATCTTGTCCTCAAGGCCGCTATGCCGAGTACGGGCACCGCTCCGGTCAGACACCCGGGCGTCGCCCCCACCTGCCTCTTCTTGCTATGATGACTCGGTCCTGTGCCGCGGGGTGCTTCTCCCGAACCCCCCGATTCTGGGAATGACCTCTGTGGCCCGGGCACCACTATCCGCCCTCGGCAGCGCAGCGAGCAAGTGCAGGGATCCTTCCACGACCTGTGCAGTCCAATTCCTCGCGCCTAGCTTTTCCTTCGGCGACCGCTGCTGTCTTCTTCGACAAGCCGACCATCCGCGGTGTAGCTCTCCAGGGCACCACGCACCACCGTATTCCGCCGGTTTCCTCACTACCTCCGAAAGCAACTATGGCGGCTCTTCACGCCTCTGCAAGTTGTTGCACCCTTTCCGGTGATGGCGCAGCCTCCGGACATCTCTCCGTTCGACCCCAGGACTAGTCGCCAGTCGCTCAGGAGCCGATGCCTCCGTAGCGGTCCTTGGAGGGTCCCGATTCCGATACTCGTCGCTGCAGCCCTTGTTCCGCCTACGCTCCCAGCGACACCGCCCTTCTGGCCTGCAGAAACTCCGATCAGCTAGGCCACAGCCGCGGCCTCGATTTGCGTCGGGACCGACAACCAGGGGTGGGTCGTCCTTGCGGGCAGCAGACGCTTCTTAGGGCCTCCCAGCACCGTCACGGCACCCAGGTGTGTCCCCTACTTCCTGCCACTGTACCACCGCTGACTTCTGCGAGCTTCGGGGACAGAGCTCTGCCCAACCCCGGCTAGGCCGCTATCCTTCTTCGCTTCCGATCTCTGCGTCGCTCCGTGCCGCGGTCCGGACTACGGACCCCCGGCCACTCCAGAGCTAGACTTCGGATCTAGCACAGCCCGACCGGTTCCCGCACCGTCCCCAATCGGTTTTATGCCGATGGGGGGGAGAACAAGCTATACAGAAGGCTCAGGTCCCGGATCGGGTCGGGAGCTCCGGGCGAAAGCGTCTCCTCACTCCGCCATCTTGGCCACGCCCCCCTGGGAGTCATTTTTGATAACAGACTGACTTTTAATGACCAGATAAATAACTTTGCAACAACCATTTGGTATATATTGAAAATGATTAGAAGAGTCAGCCCATATATTCCTCAAGATTCATGCAAAACACTGGTGACGGAATTGGCCTTGGCCAGACTAGATTATGGAAATGCCTTATATTCAGGATTGCAAGTCCAACACCTAGCACAACTCCAGCGTTTGCAGAACGCCGCCGCAAGGATGGTGCTCAAAATAGCTAGATCGGAACCAGTAGGCCACAGATTGAGCAGCCTTCACTGGCTTCCTATGGGGAAGAGGAGTGGGTTTAAATCATTGTGTCTGGCTTATAAAGCCTTGTATGGGATGGGACCACAATTCCTGAGAACCCATCTGAAGATGCCGGCTTGAAGTCTAAGTTCAGCCCATTCAAAAACTGTGCAAGTTCCTAAATTCAAGCAGATGAGGTGGGGAGGGAGAGGTTTCTTGTTGCCGTACTGTCAAGGACTGGAACCTACTCCCCATTACGATAAAATGCAGCCCGTTGCTCCTGCATTTCAGAAAAGCTGTAAAAACATGGCTTTTTACCTGCTAACACAATACAGGTAAGCACAATTCCTCATTAAGCATCGAACATAGCGCCAAGACGCCTCAGGGCAATCGTGGGCTTTAGAAATACCAAATCAAATCACATCATTGGTTATTTGGGTGCATCTTTCTACCTCCATTCCAGTGCTTGCACTAAACTACAAGCAGGACTACTTTAGAACTATAGCACTTTTTATTCTCTGCTGGCTCCCTCTTGCGCTTCTCGTTCGAATGTAATAAATAACGCTGCATGCAATATCACAATAACCCCAGATCTATTGGGTTTGCCAATGCTTGTTCCAGTTGGGTGCTAAGACCTGGATCAAGCACACCCAAATCGTGTTCAATTCCTGTCAAAACCTGAAAGGGACGGAATGATTACTGGCCAAAATACAAGGAGATAGGATTACTGGCAACAAAAATTTGACAAGGGCACAATTTCTATCCCAACAGTTGCTTAATGACTAAACTGCATATGAGGTCTCTACTCTACAAAGTAGCATTTCATAGTATAAAGCGATGACAGAGTTTTATTGTTAATGTCGCATTAATAGGTCAATGCCTTTATATTTATTCTCCTTTTCCTGATCACGGTCATCATCTGGGCCAGACTAGCCGTACCGTGCTTCAGGCGTTTCCACAGGAGGCTGGAAGGGTGGAGGCCGGTTTTGCAGTGGTGGGCCTGGTTTTGTCACTACAATATCAGCCCCCAGAAACAAAAGCAACAAGCGTTTCCAGCCTCCCGGGGCCAGGCAATGCTTTCCCAGGGAACGGTACGAGAAAATAGCTAGGGCTGCTTTGGGTTTTCAGTCCGGCCCCGGTCATCATAATCGTCGCTTTACTGCCCAAAGGCCCCCAAGAGAAGGGCTTGGGATTTCACCTAAATTTTTAAACTATACTGTTCGGAGAGCTTTCATGAGTAGGAGCAAACCGGTACAGAGCCCTAGGTTCAGAACAAATCATTCCAAACAGAACCCGCTCTCCAAGGAGAAGATTCGATTTTGAATTAGGAGCCCTCCATCTTTAGAGCTAGTTTCCTAATAAAACGATATATGTGGCGTATGTATATGAGGTCTTTTAGGATGGATCCATAAACTGCTTTATGAACTAGTGTGCGTGACTTAACACGGTCTGGTGTAAGCGATTCTGGAGCCCCTGTTAACTGTGAGCTTCTTCGAAATGGGAGTACATGGCTCCTGGGTGGGCTATTCTCTCTGGTTCTTGCCACAGAGTACGGGAATATATGAAGTTTCTGGCTTTGGAAGGCTTGGCATAAAAGCCATCACAGTGCTATATTTTATTAGCTTCTTTATCCCTACCAAGGGCCTGGAGGCTGCAGGATGCTGAAAAAAAAACTGGGACCGGGATCAAATATTGCTTTGACCATGTACAGTGCTCCGCAGTCTTCTGGCTAGGTTCATGCTATAGAAATACCACATACATGCATTCATACATCCATTCCAGATGCTAATTGCTCCCCTGCACCATGCAATTTCAAGTTTTGGTGCCACAAGAGCAGACCCAGGAATACCGGATCATTTTCCCCATGGGGATACTGCCTGGTTTTAGTGCTTTTTCTGCACCCACTCTTTCTGCAGTGAGCAGCTAGAGTGTGGGAGTGGATGCAGGTTTGAGGGTGCCTAGGCCATCGGCAGGCTGTTGCCAGTTGAGGGAGACCATTGCATGCCTCGCGCCCACAATGGTAAGCGGTGGGGGTGGCTTGGCCCTTTCCGAAAAGATTTTATCAGGTGGTTTGTGCACCTTATGGAATTGGACCTGGTGTTCGTGCACCAGTTATTCCCGGGTGCAGGAATGCTGAATGGCGCGGTACCGACCTCAGTGATACCACTGTGTGTGGCACTAAGCGCTGCTTCATGGAGCGGTGTTTGATGTACTTTAGTGGTGTCGGAGGATAAATGATTGGCGAAATTAACACACACTGAACAAGTCTAAAAATACATGTGTTGTAATTGCATTTATTTCTAGAACAAAGAATAAATCAGTACTGATAATATAAGTAGGCTGTACATTATGAAAAACAGATGGAAATAAACACATACATTAGTAGTGTATTTAAAAGGGACCGAAAAAGTATAAAACACTTATCTAGAATAATGACAAAGAAGCAGGATATATTTCATGCAAGGAATTAATGAAATAGAAACTTTTCAGTTTCCCCTAACCCCACAGTACCTTACCTTTAAGGATGGGACAGCACTTCCAGACGGTGATGGGTCCGGCGGCGCCATATTGGCCAAGGCTGAGCTCCATCAGGAAGAGAGGCAAGCCGGTGAAGAAGAGCATGATGCTGTATGGGATCAGGAAGGCTCCTGCATGGGAGAGGATAGGGAGGTGGGAAAAGAAGCAACAAGTGAGTGGGGAGTTGAAGAAGAAGCAACAAATGAGGACTGGAGGTGAGAGAAAAAGCAACAAGTGAGGAAGGAGAAGGTGCGAGAGGAAGCAACAAGTAAGGAGGGGGGAGATGGGAGAAGAAGCAACAAGGGAGGACAGGGAGGTGGTAGAAGAGGCAACAAGTGAGGAATGGGGCGGTGCGAGGAGATGCAACAAGAGAGGAAGGGGGTAGGTTCGAGAAGAAGCAACAAGTCAGGATTGAAATGGGAGAAGAAGCAACAAGTGAGGACGGGGAGGAGGGAGAAAAAGCAACAAGTGAGGACGGGGAGGAGGGACAAGCCACAAGTGAGGAGGGGGGAGAAGAAGCAACAAGTGTAGGCAACAGGGTTTACATGGGGGAAATGGAGTAGAGGAAGGGAAGGTGGTGGAAAAGAGATGGCAGAAGCAAGAGGGGAGGTAAAGAGATACAAAAAAAAATTACAAATAAGTATTGCTTTGAAATAATATCAACTCTGATGATCAGAGAAATACTTTGTAGACGAGTGACATCCAACAAATGCCCAGGAGGCCAGAATCCATAAACTGCATCACTGAGTTCCACTTAAATTCATTGTATGTAAATTTACTGTGCATGGACAGCAGGATAATCTGGCATGGATTCAGTGGATCTGCTCACCTTGGCTACCACAGACCTAGAAGGCATCAGAACTGATGGTTTCAATTTAGCTCTCCCATCATTGTGCCAACCCCGCCCTATAATGCGCGGTTTGGCCCACGCTGTTCTGCCTTGTCACACTGGCACGAGCAGAAAAGGCCCAGTGGTATGTTGGCCATATCTAGCCTTGGCACAGATGTGTAAAATTGATGGCATGTTGTTCTGTACACCCAGTTTCCAGCAATGGATGTCTCGGTGAGGAGCAGAACACACCCATGTTGGTGACCACACCCCCGCAGGACAGTCTTATGGGAGCTGTTGATCTACAGCGCATGCAATGTTGTAGAAGATAATAAGCATTTCACGTGCTGCAAATTTTTACGTTCTTGTGCACATTACTCACAAGAGCATAATGTAATCAGAGTTAAAATGTAGTTAACCAGGGACATAATTCTCATTTTCCAGTTGATCCACATTGGTTCAGTAAGTCCTTTTGGTTTCTAGTGGCACAAAGTTATGGTTACTATATTTACCGCCAGCGCATTAAAAAAGCAGAGTTCCAATGTAGTATCTGCAGTTGATCTAGCATAAATGCACTGTGTTGGTGCCCTATCAGCTGGGTCTGAAAAAAGCCTATAAAGACTAAGTAAATGGTGGAGCACCATAACATTTGAGAGAGTCAACCAGACAACTGTTAGTGTGCGCTTTAAAGAACCAGGTATTTTGGGGGTGGGCAGGAGGTTACTGAGCAAAGGGGCACTCTTCTCTAGGATCAAGTGATGATGATCTTGTGCCTGTGCAGAAAAATTGAAACTGAACAATTCGACAACTCTTAGATCTTTTCAGAAGATCCATGGTGAAACATAGCTTGATTGAAGGCTTCAGGCAGTAGCGCAAACCAATCCTTAAACCAGTTTCTAACTTGTGGGAGTCTCAGAAGAGGAACCAATCAGCTTATAGGTGTCAGAATCTCTTACATTTGGGCCCAATCAGTTTCCAAACTGTGGGAGAGGACTCTAGGGAGCAATCGGTTTGCCTTGAGGGTGTGTCGAGGAACAGTCAGTTGCAGGGAAGTCGCCTTCAAGAATGCACATACTAGATTCATCAGGGCTCTTCATCAAAACTCAAGCATTCCCAACACTGTATGTGGTGCACAGAGAGGACCAGCACACAGCAACTCTTACATCGGTGGGAATAGCCTTAAAGGCAAGGTAGTACCTGTGGTCTCCTACTACTTTCCCGCCTGAACAGCTGACTGGACAAGACACCATGGAGGCTCGTATGAAGAATTTATTATGTCTAATAACATATGTATTGAAGCTTAAAAAAATCACTGGCCTCTTTTTGATGGATATCTAGTAAGGTGAAATTTGGTCCTAGAGCAATCATGGAAAATATCCCTGTCTCCTGCAAGGTTGGATAATAAGTCAGCCATGAGTTGGCAGACGCGACTGAAGCCATGAATCCCTCCCCACTCTGATGCAATTGCACCCATGATCGCTATTACGTCCGATCAACGCATGAGGCAGAAAAGCATGCGGTTTCTCTGGAAATGCAAATTACTCCAAATGAATGAATTAAAACAAAAAAACACACCTACAAAAAGGAAGTATAATATCTGTAGATCCATCTCTTGAACTGGGTTAATAGACAGACTTTTTTATCTGCTTCTCAAACATGTTTTAGAGAGCATCTTCCACTAATCACACCTGCACAGCTCTTGCTACTTTACCTACACTGACTCTGCTGAAGATCTTCCCCACATTGTTTTGTTGCATTGTGGATTTCAAATTTACATTTGACCTAGTCATTAGGCAAACGTCGTGGAACGAGTTGAAGAAATACAGAATTCCACATGGGTCACTGGCTGCAATCGAAACTCTACATGAATAATTGGATCTCCGTGTGGTTGTGTGCGAGTAGGAAGTGAACGTCAAACATTCCCCGATATAGAAGAGTCAAACCAGGGTGCACATTGAACTCCTTGTTTTTTAATCTGTTTGGCATAGCTAGATGTTCATCTGTGATCAGGAGCACTGAACGTCATTCTTGCAGTCAACCACATTGACAGTATTGTACTGAAAGAGTATTGAGACAGAATATCGGAAATTGAATTTCATGGGACAAAAATATTGTGAAGGCAAATTCTAAAGGTAAGCTAAGTTTTATTATATATAACTCCACATACATGTTCCTTGACGATATTTGTATCTTAATGATAGGTAGTTGTGGAGTTAAGAATAGTAAATCTATACCCATCTATTTGCACTTCCCTTCTTGATATTTTGGTATTCAATATTTTTGACACAATATTCTGTCCACATGATATTTTTGTTTCCTATATTTGGTCAGTGATACATGTCACATCCAAGCTGGAGTGCAGAGTGGTCTTGACCAGTTGTCTATTATCGCTTTGTTCATAAAGATTAGGAAGACCAAGAACAGGATCTGTGCATCCTTGACAAATACAAGGATATTTACTGCACAGTACCATATTTGTTCTTGTTCTGAATTACAAACACTCAGGCCTTATGCTTCCGAAAGGCTGTAGAAGAAGAATGATGAAACAGAGGACTAAAACGGTTACAGATACCTTCACCAATTTAATTGGATATATATGAAGGCTTTTCCTAACAAATTTAAAAGTTGGTGTATTAAGCAAAAGTTGCCCACATTCTGATGTCAGGACAATGATGTGGCGGAAAGAAGTCAACTCGAAGTTCAACAAAGTAGAAGCCAAATTTTGAAAGGTGACTGGTAGGGTGCACACACTAATGTCAAAGGGCCTGATTATGATCTTGGCGGACAGGGTTACTCCGTCACAAAAGTGACAGATATCCTGTTCGCTAAATCACAGTTCAATTATGTCCTATGGAACTTGTAATACGGTAGACGGAATATCCGTTCCATTTGCGACGAAGTTTCCCATCCTCCAAAATTGTAATCAGGCCCAAAGTTTAGAAAAATAATTATCAGGTTAGATTAAGTAATGCAATGGCATGAAAAAACTCATTTTGACTGGTGCAGTCTCGTCAAAAAGCATTGGCATTCCTAATGGGTCCCAAAGGCAAGACCTATTTTCTTTGCCAGTGCTTGTTATACCAAGTCATGTCATTTGCAGACTTCCTGTTTTAGAATATGTTTTTATTTTGGTTGCTTACTGTGGTAGAAGTCATATTTTCTCATGATCTTTTCAAGTTTTGATTTTTAAGCATCAATTACTCCAGGGATCTTTTTACACTTTAAGACATTTAATCTACATAAATATGAGATGTGCCCCGCAGCATGAGTCTAGGAGGTGCGACTTCTTGGAGCACAGCAAGCTCCCTTTCCAGGTACTGAGCCTTGCCCAAGCATGCCTCTTCTCCTGACCATGCCAGCATAGGCTGACTCTGCTGGAAGCGATCAATTCCTGGACTCCCCCGCTGCCTGGCTGCAGGCCAACTCTGCTGGAAGCAATCCATTACTGGACTCCCCCGTTGCCTGGCTGCAGGTTGACTCTGCCT